>NC_045703.1:66927319-67617319 GCF_009834535.1 Camelus ferus | reverse complement strand
CTATTGTTGCTGTTGCTGTTGCTGCTGTTGCTGTTGTTGCAGCTGTTGTTACCATTGCTGTTGTTGTGGCTGTTGTTGCCCTTGCTGCAGCTATTGTTCCTGTTGCTCTTGTTGTTTCTGCTGCTGTTGTTACCATTGCTATTGTTGCTGTTACTGCTGTTGTTGCCATTGCTGTTGCTGCTGCTGTTGTTGCAGCTGTTGTTGCTGCTGTTGCGGCTGTTGTTGCCATTGCTATTGTTGCCATTGTTGCTGTCGTTGCTGTTGCTGTTGCCATTGCTGCTGGTATTGTTCCTGTTGCTGTTGTTGTTTCTGCTGCTGTTGTTCCCATTGCTGTTGCTGCTGTTGCTGCTGTTGCTGCTGCTGTTGTTGCAACTGTTGTTGCCATTGCTGTTGTTGCCGTTGTTGCTATTGTTGCTGTTGCTGCTGTTGCTGCTGCTGCTGTTGCTGCTGCTGTTGTTGCTGTTGTTGCTGTTGTTGCTGCTATTGTTCCTGTTGCTGTTGTTGTTGCTGCTGCTGGTCTTGTTGCCGTTGCTGTTATTGGTGCTGTTGTTGCTGCTGTTGGCATGAAGACCCAGGGAGCTCTGCAGACGTGCTTGGGGCCACACATCTGGCTCCTGAGAGGATCCCAGTACCTCTGGGTGATTCAAGTGAGCTGCTGCTACTCTCCCCAGCTCAGACTGGTCCAGAAGCTAAGACAAGACTAAGTACTTCTGAGTGACGGGGATTCTGTGAGTAGCTGGCAGACCCAGGAGCAGGCTTGCTCCAGATTTCAATATTACCAAGAGAAACATGTCAGGAGGGCACAGCTGGGAACAGCAAAATGCAGAAAGCAGCATTTCGGCAATGAGTATCCGCAACATCCTGGTGTTCATACAGGCAAGATGTTGAGAAAACTTACGATGTCAGCAGATTTTTAATTTATTTCTTTTACTTGTTCAATGCTGAAAAGTAAATTTTGGTAAAAAAATAATTTCTCAAATTCCTTTTGCAGAACTAATTATAACAGTGTCTAGATTTTGCAGGCATCATTTTTAATTGATATAAAATTAAATTTAGACATTTCCAACAGTCTCTATTACAGAGAGGGTTGAAACACCTTAAATAAGTTATGTAGGCCAGTCCCACTCCTACAAGACAGTTTAGGAACTGCTCCATCCACATTAGCTATTCACCAAGCTCTGTCCATTTTCTGTTTGAGCGTGACCACTAGGGACACTGTAAGATGGACCCTGAACAAAATTTATACTCATTTGTTATTCCACTTACTTACTAACTTTCAGTTTTCAGCTCCTTATAATTTCTTTCTCCCCTCTCCATTTTTATCATTGCAGATCAAGAAAAAACAAAGAAAAGATTATTTACCTCCAAGTCAAGAAACTAGACACCCCACTAAATTAAGAAGAGAGAGCTGCTCTGGCCCGCTTTGATAAAACAAGGCCAGAATCAGAGGTGCCTACGCTCATCATAAAACCCATTCAATTCAACCTGACTTCTTTTGAACACTATTAAGCTCAATCAACAACCAAATGGAGTTTGTTGTACTGCTGTATAAAAATCTGCGTATGGGACCAGGTCCTGCAATCTTCTCTTCCTTGAACACTTTTCATGACCTCATCTTATGTAGGTGCCTTAAGAGGGGATGCCAGTACTCCTCAAGACCAATCATTGCCCCCAGATGTGTGCAGAGTAGATTCTAGAATGTCTCGAGGGAAGAATTCAGAAGTCTATCTAGGAAAGAGGGAGCTTACACATGAAAAGAATTTCAAGATTTTGTAAGTTATATTGGCAGAAATCCAGGGAATAGTTTGGGAATGAATTATGATGCTAAGCTCAGGAGGCTGAAACATAATAATGGATCAGGTCAAATTTATTGGTATGTGTATTCTGAGCCAAGATTCTAGATTTAAGGTGCTGGCTGGAGCATCTAGCATTGGCTCCAGTAGTTAGCAGATCAACAACATTAGAAAAGATATAAGAGAGGGTGGGATATAGCTCAAGTGGTAGAGTGCATGCTTGGTATGCACAAGGTCCTGGGTTCAATCCCCAGTACATCCTCTAAAAACAAATAACAAACCTGATTACCTCCCCCACAAAAACAAAAACAAAAAAAAATATTCCTAGGATTTATACTTTTGAATCTTAAGGCATGGACACCATCAACATTACTGGATGAATCAAAAAAAAAAAAGATATAAGGGAGTGTTTCCATGATTTGAAATAAGGAGAACTTTTTAGGCAAGAATAGAATCTAAGAGCCACGTGAAAGATTGATTGATCAATGTGACTACCCAAAACAGGACTAAATTAAATGAAGCTGTGTGTGTTGTACACTTGGGGTACCACACACCCCAAGAATAAATTTAATGCATGAGTGACAGGTTTGAGAAAAGATTTGCAACATATATAAAGCATTCAAGGGATTAATATCCAAAAGAAATGGCAGGGGGAATAAATTAGGAGTGTGGGATTAACAGACACTACTATGTATAAATAAATAAATAATGGGGAGCTACTGTAGAGCACAGGGAACTGTATTCAATATCATGTAATAACCTATCATGGAAAAGAATCTGAAAAAGAATATGTTTAAAACTAAATCACTTTGCTGTACACCTGACACTAACCAACATTGTAAATCAATTATACTTTAATTTAAAAAATAATAAATTTGCATTCCCTCAAAAAAAAAAAAAAAGGAAATAAAGAGCTACTAAAAATCAGTAAGGAAAAGACAATCCTTTAAACACTCCATTAGAAAAAAATAATGGTCCAAGAATACCAAGTTATTTATAGAAGTAGCATCAAAAAAAGGTTAAGTTATTGAAAATAAAACATGTGTATTCTCATTGTTAATCAGGGAAATACAAATACCAGTGAAATATTTTTATTCATCGGATTAATTAATAAAATTAACAGCACAATAAAATGGAAAATATTAAGTGTGTATGCAGAGATGAAGAAACTTTCATGCTTCGCTAGCAGGAGTATTAATTGGTACATTCTTTAGGAAAGCAATTTGTCAGCATCCATCAACGTTAGAAACATGCATATCTGTGACCCAACAATCTCACTCCTAGGTCTCTATCTTTGAGAAACACAAACGTGTGCACAGAACCATCTCAGAAGTATTCATTTGTGTCATTTGTTGATGACGGCAAAAATTGGAAATAACAAAAGTCCTTAAATATGAAAAATGCTTACATAAACTATGGTATATTGACTTACCAGTTAAAAAGGAATGAAAATGATTTCTAGCTCCTCCATAGAAAGACTTCCACGATGAAGGGCAAAGATGAGCTTTGGAAGAGTAATGTAAGAACGAGGGGCTGTACATCTAATGATCTAGGGGGAGGTGATCTGAGACTGGGCAGTACACGAGGAAAGACTTTAGATTTTTCTGTAATTCTTGCACTTTTATGTTTTCACATGCATGTGTATGGCATGTTCATGCTGTTTTTAAAAATAAATGATTAACTCTGAAAAATAGTTTCTTAAAAAATTAAACATGCGCTTGCAACATCACCTAGTAATTGCATTCCTGGGCATTTATCCCACAGAAGGGAAACACATGTTCACACAGAATTTCATACACAATTGCTTATGGCAGTTTTTATCTGTAATAGACAAAATCTGGAAATAACCAAAATGTCCTTCATACCAAGAAATACTCCCCAACAAGACAAAGTAACAAAGCAACAATACACACACAGCTGGGGCAGATCTCAAGGGCATTAAGCTGAGCGATAAAAGCCAATCTCAGTCATTCATGAACGGAAGAACTATTGAGATGGAAAACAGATTAGTGGTTAATGATGGTAGTGATTACATAAATCTGCTCATGTGATAAAATGACACCCAACTATACTCACATATTGCACCAATGTCAATTTCCTGGTTTTGATATTATGCTATGATTAGATAAAACGTAAACTGTTGGGGGAAACCAGCTGGAGGGAATCCAGGACCTCTCTGTGCTATCTTTGAGACTTCCTGTAAATCTATAGTTATTTCAAAATAAGGTTTTAAAAATTAATGATTAAAAATACAGTATTTTTAAAAAGTAAATGCTATAGGGGCCCAGAAAATGTCCACACACATACACAAAATCTACAAATAATGAATCAACTATACTTCAATTAAAAAAAAATAACACAGAGAGGCGAATAATATTAACAATCTAAACTCCACATTCCTTTTCTGTGTGTCTGGAATTCAACACCATTTTTTACAGTCAGGCAAACAGGTAAGAAGTCAGATTAAAAAGAAGAAAAACAGCTAACATCATGTCAGTGCGTTCATGGACGTGGCCTCCCGTAGGTCCCCCCACTACGCCCGGGGGTGGGCTGGGCTGCCGACCTCCTGGAACCCAGCAGCCTCAGGTGTGTTTGGGGCCTGGTGATCCCCAAAGTCCCCAGCACCCTTGAGGAAAAGAAATAAGTTGGCCATGCAGACTCTGAGAGGCAACCTGTAAGTGAAAGGGCAGCGGGCTGCTCGCTACAATACCAAGTTCAAGGGAAGACACAGATTTAGGAACAAGTCTAACTGACCCTTGGTCAGCCTGTAACTCAACTAGCAGGTGTAGATGGGTGAGCACGCCAGAATGGGGCCACCAAGCCGAGCTGAGGGTTTGTCAGCTGGTTTCACAGAGGGGAAGTGTGCCAGTCAGGGTTCCCCAGAGAAACAGAACACACACACAGACACACACACAGACACACACACACACACACACACACACGCTAAAGGAAATTTTGGCTTACATGATTACAAAGGCTGAGAAGTCCCACGATCTGCTGTCGACAAGCTAGAGACCCAGGAAAGCCAGTACCATTCAGTCCAAGTCTGAAGGCCTGAGGACCAGGGCAGCCGACGCAGGAACTCCCAGTCCACGTGCAGAAAACAGGTGTTCCAGCTCAACGGTTGGGCAGGAAGGGAGGCCGGCGGGCAGGGGGCTGTTTTCCTTCCTCCACTTCTTGTTTGGCCCAGGCCCTCGAGGGACTGAATGACACCCACTCAGGCCAGGGAGGGCATCTCCTTGACTGAGGCCACCGCTTCCAGCGCCGAGCTCCTCCAGAAACACCCTCACAGATGCACCCAGGACTAATGTTCAGTCGGCACCCCAGGGCCCAGTCAAGTTGACACGAAATTAGCCCTCACAGAGGGGTAATCCTGCAAACTGGTTCAGTAGAGGCCGGTTGCGTGAGCTTCTCCTCAGCCCAATGCTGATATTTGAAACAAAACATAGAATTTTCTTTATTTCTCTCACACAAGCCCTGATGAACAGGACAAGGTGTGTAACCCAATACCCTGATCAAACCCCAAGAATAAAACGCTCTTCCGTTTGCCCTGTTTGGCAGGTCTTAGCACAGGATCCATGGGTAACCGGGACCCTAGAGCTGCGAGCCTGAGTGACCCCCATTAAGTCCTGGAATCAAAAGTGACTTGGCAAAGGCTTCTTTCCCACAACAGTCTGAATCTACTTTATGTCGTCAGACAAATGGGTCTTGGGCTCAAGTTTACTTTCAGATGTCTCTGGCAACAGTTGCTTTAAGGCAAGAAGACGCAGAGTCAGAGACACACTCGTCCATCACTCTCCGGCTGCTGTAATTGTCGGGTTTGTGTGGCACCCATGTGCCTTCATCTGGGTCTTCCCCGCCCAGCCCAGAGGGCAACAAATCTTGCACCGCGAGTGCTTTTCCTCAGGCGGGGAGCCTGCAGGGACACCACATCTAACACAACTGGCCCTGGCAAAACTGAAGCAACCACGTCCCAGGTTCCCTTGTCCCTGGGCTGCCTCTCCTCCCTCCCCAGGCCCACCCTCTCTGGCTAATCCAGGGCCCTCTGACACCAAGCAATCTCCCCCTCTGGCCCCTTATTGAAAGAGACACCTATGGCTCTGTTACAAAGCGACCTGTGGGGGCAGAGGATGTTAATCCTGGAAACCAGTCTGGCTGCCCTGTGGGAGCTGGTGGTCTCCATCCCAGTGCTGTTGGGCATTCGGTCACTTCAGTGCTTGTGGGCCCAGAAACTCTTAAAAAGCAGTAACTCTGAACACCAGGTGCCAGCTTCGATTTCCAAGTCAATGGCTCTGGCCCAGAACTCCCTTCCCAGCTCCAGATGTCACCATTGAGGTGTCCTGAGGGCTTCCTGCAGACAGCATTTCTTATGGAGATCTTAACTCCCGATGACAAAAATGTTTATCATCTTTAGATTTTGATAAGAATTCTGAAAAGGCCCGTATCTTCATATCTTACCTGCACGTTTTCTAAAGCCATCTCTCATGCCCAGGAAAGCATGTGGAATGTTACAAGGGATGTAGCCACAGATGCTCAGTGACGATTTTCACATCATGCAGAACTCCTGGGGTCAGGGACAGCCGGAGGCATAGAGCCCACCCAGGCCCTGAGCCCCCTAGTTCACAACCCAGGAGGGGCCCAGTTCAAACACAACAAACTGGGCTGTACCCAGCTCAGCATTGTCCCTGCAATGCCCCGCCACACCGGAGGGCTAACCACGGACTACTAACCAATCACGTCAGGCACCCAGACAAGACGAACAAGGTGGATGGAGGAAATAGCTGGGTAATGACAGCATGGTGTACAGAGCAAGAACGAGCAGGAAGGATGGGCCGGGGCTCCCCAAACCAGAGCTGGTCTTGCTTGCTGAGCGGGGACATGTCTCCCCACCACCCAGGGAGCTGACACTTAGCTCCAGTGCATGGAATCCACAGACAAAGGAGAAAGTGTGTTTTGTGGGGAGATAGCAGCTGGTCTGGGGGCAATGCCGTGGGTGGTTGAGGTGCAGCGTGTGCAGGAGTGGGGAAGGCAGCCAGGGGTGCTCAACCTCAACCTTGTGGGCAGAGAGCTGGGCAGGAGAGAAAGGATGGGTGGCCGGAGGCATGGAGCCCCAAGTGCTGGCCTGAACTGGAGATGGAGAAGCAGGCAGATAAGAGAGGGTTTTAGGAAGGGGGGAAAAAAAAAAAAAAAGGATGCCTGTTAAATATGGGACCAGAGGTTAAAGAGGAATTTAAAAAGAGGGTAGTGATGAGACATCCCACAACAATCTAAGAGAACAAACGCACTGGAAACTAACCCCACACACAGTGCAGCCTGGGGACACTTCACACGGGAAGGTCCAGGAGCAGGGCTGGAGGCCCTGAGGCCATCAGTACCCTAGAGAACCACACAATAATTTTTACACCCAAAACAACCAGATATCATAAAAACAGGGTTCGAGTACTTTGTAAGTACTCCTTTGGAAAGCAAGAAAAAATATAAGGCATTTTAGAAACACTTTCATCCAAAATAGTTAAAAGAAGAATAGAGCTCAGTTTCCAGGTAGTGGTAATTTTTAATGCTCTTCTTCATAATTAGGGCATTTCCTCCATTTTCTGTCATGTGTGCAGTTTTTAGAAAATATTCGTTAGGCAGTATTTGGTGTATACAAAAGTACATGCATATGTGATAGATGGGTCGCCAATAAAGATTTCCTTCTTGACCCCATCCCTGGTCCAGCCCCCATCTGGACAAAGTAACAACTATTCCAGATTTTTGTCCCTCCCATTTCCTTGCTTTTAATGTGCACCTCACACACACACATAGACACACACACACACACACACACACACATACAAACGCACACACACATATACACACACGTATGTATGTATGCTGTTAAAAAACAAAATTCAGTTAAGTACATTTTAAAGATCTAATTAGCTTTAAAGAACAATTCACAATAATATTTAATAATATTAAATCAATATTTATTGTATTTAAACATAATTTGGGGTCTTTCTTAACTGCATTTGATCCAGTAACTGGAGCAAATAACTACCATTCCATTTTATTCAAGTGAAATGTATTTTCCTAACCAGGGTAAAATACAATGTAATTACTAATCAAGCCAGTTAATAGCCAAGGAAAGAAAGATCTTGCAAGCTCCTATTCTATGAAAGCAAACAAACTGTAGTTTAAAGGAAAAAAGGGCATGGGAGCAGTTGTGGTTTCCTTGGTCACTGAAGGTTCAAGCTCTCTTGACTCATTAAGAAAGAAGCAACCATAGTTCAGTTCACCCAATAGTCCTTAAAAATTGGAAAGCAATTGGATCCAATGGACTATTTGTTTTGACTGGCTTAAATCAGGTGATGATAATAAAAATCTGGTAATGATTACTTGAAAATGTGACAGAATAAATAACACGTCTTCTTTTTTTGACATACTTTTATAAAACAAAAGTTCTGGTATTGAGGATGGAAAAGAAGATTGCATACGTTACAACTAAACCAAATCAATGTGATTAAACAAAAGAGCAAGAATGTTTCTCACTAACCTCAGAAACTACTAAAAAAAAATCAAGTATTAACCAACAAAGTTTTAAATGGCCAGCTTTGATTAACTAAACTAATGTGTTCTGACAGCTGCTTCTGGGACTAAAGCCACAAGAAGACAAATCCCTTTAAATATCTGATGTACTGTGAGGCTAGCCCATGGCTGTGGCATGAGCTGTCACCACAGTGGGACCAGCCAGAGCAGCTACAAGAGCAGAGCAAAAGAAATGTCCAGGGGGAAACATACATTCTCTTCCATCTACAGACCTTTGGTGAACCACAGACTTCATGGCACCTTTTGGGGGTCAGTCTAAATCAAGATAACCTATATTTGGCTATTGTGCACTCCAAGGTGTGAGCCTTTTCTTCTCTTGGAGAAAGATACTGTAACAAAATATCTGAAAGGACATTCATGGTTGTTTCCCATTTATATTTCGATGCTGGGAAGTCCTGACAAAACACAAGGCCAGGGCTTAAACCCACTAGAATCTACCAGAGATGAATGTTGGAGATTCTGACAAGACTGAGAGCAGCTAAAAGGAATTTGCCATGAATAGTTTTAAGAGCTTCTAGTTTTAGAACTGTTCCTCTCAATGTGGTCTGTAGGTCTTACTGAAAAACCTCTGCCAATCACAGTGCACAAGAAAAAAGGGATTAAAATCTACGGGGCAGTGCAAAAGTAGACGCCTTATTGATGTTCACAGCAGCATTTATTTGACCAGTGCTTATGAAGTGTCCGCTGTGCGCATGTCCTGTATTGGGCATAGAGAGTCAACATGGGACAAGAAGGTGCTATTCCTGGATCACGGAGTTCAAGCTGTAGCAGAAGAGAACGCGGTCAACAAGGAGTTAGGTTAAAATGGCGACTTGCACACACTCAGCCAGCACAAGGACTGACACAGAGTGCCTGCTTAACGATCGGCAGCCCAGAAGGAGAAACAAGTGCCCCAGGGAGGCCAGACCTTGTCCGGGACCCAAGGTGGACTTCCGCTGAGATTTGCAGGGGAAGCGAAATAACTGGATGGGAGTCACAGGTCGGAGATAACCTAACTCCATCGGTTGCTTGAGACTTTGCCACGTGTGGGGAAAACTCACCTGAGCACTGTAGTGAAAAGCATATAATGTTTACTATCCTGATCACCCTTCAGTTCAGGGGCATGAAGTGCACTCACACTGTTGTCCAGTCATCACCACCATCCACCTCCAGGACTCTCATCTCCCTAAACTGAAACTCTGTGCCCATTAAGACTCCCCATTTCCCCTCCGCCCAGGCCCTGGAGACCACCATCTACTTTCTGTCTCTGTGAATGTGATGACCCCAGGTCCCTCATGACAGTGGGATCACACAGTATTTGTCTTTTTGCAGGTTTATTTCACTTAGCATATTGTCCTCAAGGTCCAACCATGTTGCTGAAAATATCAGAATTTCCTTCCTCTTTGAGGCTGAATAATATTCCGTTGTAAGTGCAAGCACGTTTGTCTGTCCATTCACTGATCAGTGGACACGGGTTGCTTCCACTGCGTGGCTACCATCAGTAGTGGTGCTGTGGACACGGGTGGACAAGTATCTCTTCAACACACTGCTGCTTCCACTTCTTTCGGGATCATACCCAGACGTGGGACTGCTGGGCATATGGTGATTCAGACTCAGTTTTTGAGGAACTGCCACGCTGTCTTCCAGAGCAGCTGCACATTTTACGTTCCCGCCAATAGTGCACAAGGACTCCACCTTCTAGATGGACACAATTGTGTGTGTGTGGCTGAGATGACGGCCTTTCTATTTAATAGCCCACAGGCCTTGTACAGAATCTCTTTTTTTTTTGCCTTTTTTAAAGTTAATTTTTTAAATCTTATTTTATTTAATTTCAAATTTGGGGGGTAATTAGGTTTATTTGTTTATTTTGTGTGTGTGTGTGTGATGGAGTTACTGGGGATTGAACCCAGGACCTCGTGCATGCTAGGCACGTGCTCTACCACTGAGCTGTACCCTCCCACCAGAATCATTTTGTATCATCAAGAAACACACTCTGGAAAAGGCAGAGACCTGTATTAAAAAATATTTTTCAATAAATCATATTTTTCTTCAGTTTCCCATTCATACTCATGTTGACAGCCACCAACACACTTGTTCTAATTTTATCGTATGGTATTTATTTGTGTAAATGTGTGTCTTGCAAAGATCTTTGTGCATCAACCATTTAGACTCTGAGCATCAGCTGTCATAAACGGCTTCGATGTTGGCTGACTCTTGTGTGGGAGGCTGCTCCCACCTGCGTAGCGTTCCCCACAGCCCCATGTTCCATGTTTCATGTCCCACGTCCTGTGGCTGGGACCCTCACACTCAGGAGAGTCCCAGAACTCCACCCACTCCCACAGGCTCTGTTTAGGGCCCCCTGTCAACAAGGGTTGGTACAAAATGCACAAAAACCTCTTCTCCTAGCTGACAACCTAGGCTGCTTTTTCCTTTGCACCAGTGTGAGTTGGGAGGCCAGGAAAAGTTCATCCCTGGGTCTTCAAAGGAGAGCAGCTGCCGGCGTTTTCAGGGGCCTCCTCCAAAGCCCAGCCTGGCTGTCTCCAACTGTCCTAAGTGGGAAATGACCGCCCAGGGCCAGACACTGACACACTATTATCTCAGCTCAAACACATTTGAAAACAATGGTCTTCTCTGTTCTAGGGGCAAGAGGATGCTATTCAACGAGAAGTGCAGTGGGGCAGTTGTTAACTGAATGAGAGGACAAAGGGAGTTCTAAAGAGAGTCCCCTTCCCTTCTTATAAATTTGGCTCCAGAAAACTTGGCCAACTTTAACCAGGGGAGCGATTCCTTCTAAAGAATCCCAGAGAAGAGGAGAGTGATTCAGGCCAAGTGTCCCTAATGAAATGAAATCCCATTAAAACTGATTAAACAGGATTCTCTCAAACAGCTCAAACTAGGTACATCATCGCGCTGCGGTGAGTAAGAGAGTAGATGAGGAGGTCAGACAGGGTCCAGGAGAAGTGAGGAAGGCCTGAGGGAGGCTGGAATTGTCTTTCCTGCCGTTACTCTGTGTCTGCAGCCGCAGGCAAGCTGAAACAGTAGAGAGGAGGGCTGAGAGCAGGGCTATTGCCGAGGTGAGAGAGATGTTTCCGTTTATTAGCTAAGTGATGCCATTGAAAGACTTTGGCTGCATCTATCCAATTGTCCTTCAGAATATGTTACAAATTAATTCCACCAACACACTCCGGGAGAGTGTGTCTTCCCTCGTCCTTGCTACACCCAGTTTCTCTCGCGCGGCCTCTTTCCCTCACATCCGCACACACACGCGTGCACACATGGTTTTGCAAAGTGAACCAGCAAAAGATCACACTTCACAGTTGTTTTGCCTGTGTTTCTTTGAGCATTGAGGTTGAACACGTTTTCATGTTTCTCGGCAATTTTCTTTTTACTGTGATGTGATTAATTTCTGCCCTTTGCCCATTTTCTTTTGGGAGATATTCCACTTTTCCTTATTAATCAATAAGAGCCTTTCATATGTTAAGAGTAATAACTCTTTGATTGGCATGGAATCCAGATTGTGTCTTGGGGTTGGTCATTGGACTTTTAGGTTTTTATTTGGGATTTTTCACATATAGAAATTTTTAAAATTTCAGTAGACAAACCTATATGTGTTTTCCTTCATGGCTTATTGATTGGTATTATGTTTAGAAGGTCTTCCCCAAACCAAAATTATATAAATGTTGACCCATATCGTCTTCTGGGATTTTAAATGATTCTATTTGCCACATTTTAATAATTCAACCAGAATGCATTTGATGTAAATTGGAGGGCATTGTTGGAATTCCCCATCTCCTAGGGGTGTTCAGGACTGTCTCCATGGTAACTTTGGTGTGATTACATTAGGTCTTTTGTCTTGATCCAATAATTCTGGATATCACCACATCTCTGCCATCTTATTACCAAATGTAATACCAAGTACCAAGTTCCAGTGCCGGATGCACCATGAGGCCAAACAACCCATCAGTTTGGAGCAGAGAAAGGTTTACTGCAGGGCTGAGCAAGGAAGATGGGGTGGCTCATGCCCAGGAAAACCCCAAACTGCCCAGAGCATTTCAGCAAAGCATATTTAAAGGCCCAGTGAGAGACGAGTGTCCAGGGTGCATGATCAGCTCATGCACAGCTCCCTGATTGGTTGATGTTGAGGTAGCAGGGCGGTCTACACCATCCATCCCGAGGTACCAGAAGGTCTGGGGGCCACGTGCTCATGATCGTCGAGTAGTTCAATTCTTCTATGGGTGGTGGTTTTTAACGTCTAAAAAGCTCAGGAAATATGCATGAGATAGTATTGTCTAGATACTTCAGAGAGGAGCTACAGCAGAGGATATGGAGGGGGGAGGTCTGTCCCAGGAAGGCCCCGTGGGGTCCTTCTGGAATGAGTTCATTCCATTACAATCTGGAATGAGTTCCCTGCCCCCTTCCCCTCCCCACACTCCCAGCTTCTTCCAGATTCCATCCCTGACCAAAGTACTCCCCTGCTTTCCGTGGAACTCAGACAAGACCTGAAGCGTAGGGGAAAACAACAAGAAGTTTAATACTGACCATTTCCGCTCTACGTGTGTGCATTGCATCTGCGGTGTCCGCTCTCTTTGACTCTCTCACCTTTTACCCTCCGTGCTCGCTGGCTGCCACTTCCCTCTGCATTCTAGCAGAACTTCTCAAGCTCATCTTCAAATTCACTAACTCAGTTTTCTGTAATATTCAGTGTGTCTCTGCTGCCGTGCCAGATGTTTTTCTTCTAAAAGTGGTGTATCTATTAACATTTTTTTTCCCTTTTCATGACTTCATTATCTTCTAGAAACTTGGAGAGGACAGGAATTAGAGATTTTCTTAAAATTTCCCTTTTTTGGTGAGGGGAACTCTTTTAAAAGGAAATCTTGGCTATGGTATCTCAGGTTCATCACTTCCTCCTGACCTTCTAAATCTTCCCAACGTTTGCTTATGTTTTCTCTGCTCGTGTCTTTTTTGAATATGAAATCTACAATCTTTCCCAGAATTAGTAGCTAAGCTAGTTTCCTGGAGTGTGTTTCTTATTATTAAATGGAAAGGCCACCACCATAGTCACACAAAGAGTGTGTGGGTCATTCTTCAAAGTTTGCAGGTACAGACAAGGGGGTATTAGAAGAGTTTAAATATGCTGCAAATTGGGTTTCCACCCATCTCTGGCCAGACTGCTCTTTGATACTTTTGCTCACGATGAGATGGAAACGTTCGAGCATCAAGAGTCTGATGTTGGTTAAAGGATTCCACCCACTCATTTTTCCTAGTTAAATGCAACGTCCAAACAATATCTCAATATTACTTGCATTACAAGAGCAGGTGTGGGGCCCTGAGCTGTTGTTCCCACTAGAGGAAGACAAATAAAATAGTGTGCCCACTGCCTAGGGTTGAAATTTGGAAATTGGGAGACCATTCCACTCCAGCAGTTGAAAGTTGAGAAGGCAAAAGTTGTAGTTTGATAAAGAAATTCACTCACAGACTCCCTGAGGTTTAATGTTAATAAACCTTACCAGACAAGAACAGTAAACTAAGACATAACTCTCTGTCTAAATAGATTGGGGAAGGGGTGTTGTAACCAAGAGGCAGAAAAGTCTTTAAGAACATTGAATAAAAGAATTTACATGTTTTTGGTTAATAACAATATAATAATAATAATAATAATAATAGTAATAGTAATAATAATAATAATAATAAATTTTATTTTCAGGGAAAGTAATTAGATTTATCTATTTATGTATGTATTTATTTATTTTTAATGGAGGTACTGGGGATTGAACCCAGGATCTCTTGCATGCTAAGCATGCACTCTATCACTGAGCTATACCCTCCCCCCAACAATTTACATATATTTTTAATCATCCCTCAGTTGGCAAAAAGGGATATACACTCATTCAGGAATCAAGGTATAAATGTATCTATATTCTCTAGTCAAGAAAAAAGAAAAAAATTATTACACAATTACTTAAACTAAATTAGCCCAGCAGGGATCCACCCAAATCTTTCTGCTTCCCTTGTCCCCGGGGACTTAATTTTCTTCGGAAATTACTTCGATCATTGTTTATTTTTAGTCTGTCTCCCACAACTAGAATTTAAGTTCTTTAAGGGCAAGAGATCTTGTCTTTCTTCTCCTCTAACTGGATCCCCAGTCCCTAAAACTGTCTAGCACATAGTAGATGGTCAATCAATGACTGAGTGAATTAATGGTGGATGGTTGGATTGATGGATTGATCAATGGATGGAAGCAGCTAAGAGACTTCTTGGGGCATCGTATCCCTTGATTCTGGCCTTTATTTACCCAAGACAAAGTGAGTATGGGGATGTGGGTGAGAGAGGTCTGGTTGTATATCCCAATAATCATGATTATCCTGTATGATCCAACAATTCTTAGGTCAAGAGCATTTTTCACTGTCCCCATTGGGAGACCACCATTCATTAGTCTTAGATGGATCATTAATTCATTCACTGTATTTCTTTGGTGTTAATTTTTTTTTTTTTTTGTCATTACCAAGTGCACCATTTTCTTTAACTTACCATCAATTAGCATCTCTGCTTTCTTCTGTGCAGTGGCTTGCATACCAGCATTGGCAGAAAATATGCTACTTTTAATTTGAATTAACCAGGATTCCTGCAATAAATGCTAGAATTATCCAGCTTTTCCCTGTAGACAAGTATGGTCCAATATTGCACAACTGTCCTTTAGAACAAAGCCAGCAGAGGAAAAGCTTTCAAGGGCCACTTCTATGTCTTACACGAGCCTTTGGAGTGAGGTAGTCTCGTTTGTCCTGGAAATCTATCTTTCTCATCAAAGAGCAGCCCTTGATTTGGGACCCAGAACACCAGGGGTCAGATGTCGTGGGCTGAGTCTCCAGCTTTGAACAATCACAACCATGTCAGGAGCAGCTGGTCCACAGGGACCATACTGGAAAAGGGAAATCTTCCAGAACCTCCCAATTCCAAATGACAGTGTGTCATCAGTTTTATTTCCCAAATCCCCAGACAGTAATTCTTCGTGCCCTTGAGTTGGGTCACAGGTTTTCCACCTTATTCTGCCCCCTTCCCGAGTAGCCTTTTGGCTAATTGTATTTAGTGGATTAGCATCAAGTGATTCATTCAAGTTTTCTGAAAAAAGAAGAAGAAGAAGTAGAAGGAGAAGAAGAAGCTATTTTATAAAAAGAATAAATAATGCCATTTAAAGCAACATGGGTGGACCTGGAGATTGTCATTCTAAGTGAAGTAAGCCAGAAAGAGAAAGGAAAATACCATACGATATTGCTCATATGTAGAATCAAAACGAAACAAAACACAAATGAACTTATTTACCAAACAGAAACAGACTCACAGACAGAAAACAAACTTACAGTTACCAGAGGGGAAAAGGGGTGGGAAGGGATAAACTGGGAGTTTAAGATTTGCAGATAATAACTAAAATATATAAAATAGATAAACAACAAGTTTCTGCTGTATAGCACAGGGAAATGTGTTCAATATCTTGTAGTAACCTATAATGAAAAAGAATATGAAAATGAGTGTATGTATGTGTGTGCATGACTGAAATATGCTGTACACCAGAAATTGACACAACATTGTAAACTGACTGTACTTCGATTAAAAAAATACGTGTTATTTTTGGTGCACATGTCTGATTATTGTCTTCCAATTCAATAATCGAAGTACATGTTTGGACTTCCTCCTCAGTGGTGTACCACGCAGTCCCATGAAGTTGGGCTTCACCAGGTCTCTCTGGATCGTGGGCCATTCACTGTCTGACCAGCACCTGTCCTCACCCTCCCTGACTGTGTCCACAGTAGCAGGAGGAAGTGGGGAGAGCTTGTGCCGTTAAGAATTTGAGCTTTTCAAGGTCCTAGCCTGATTCACAGTGCCACCTGAAGGTCTGACTATCGTTGCTGTTAGAGTGTGATTGATAAGGCAGGAAGGGACAGTCTCATAATTTCTAATTTTTCAGTATGAGTTAAGAAATTGTATCATTTTGAAATTTTTTTAATCTTAGAAGGTGATAGTTCTGCCCCAGGCACAACTTCTTGGCTTGTTGGACAGTCAGGCCCACGGGTCACAGCGGGGGCAGTGCCCCAGGGCTCTGGCCACTCACCACCAGCTAGCCCTCCATGCCGCACACGTCATCTTTTCCCCCGTGGACCAGGCAGGTCTGTGTTCTCTACTCCAGACCTGTCGTCTTCATCTTGGATTGAGGCCCTGAAAGATTTGACTTTGGTTTCCAGGTTAGTTTAATTCTGGATGGCCACTTTGTTTTAATTTAATAAGGTCAAATCATAGACATGATATGTATTTAAGCATGTGTGAGGACCTTTCCACATCTGTTTCATACTTGTGACTCTTAACCTGGGTGTTAATCGCAACTTGAGTGGCAAAGTCACATTAGTCGTGTTGAACAATGAACAGAATGCCCTATAAACTTTATTAGAAACTCATGTGTGCTTTTTCCTTGGCATAATTCCTATTATTTGTTCCTTTTAAGTATTATCACGGACTTGACTCTTTTTATAGTCTCAGCTTGTTCCAATTGACTATAATGACTGTTTTGATGTTAAAATTGTCCCTGCTTGGCCATCATGGACCCCCCATGTTTAGGTTTCTTTGTCTTTTTAACACAACCTTGGTCATCTTTGATGGGCAAAAACATTCTCTTTGGCAAAAACATTTCCCCACCCTTTTGAATTTTGAATTTTTCCTGTCCCTAGGCCTAGCCACAGCAGCCCTTCTTGGAATCTTAATTTCTTTTAAGCAAATTGTGTATGCGAGACTAAAAACTGGCCACTAGGACTGCACACGAGATGGCCCCACAGGCTCTGGCTACAGGCAGAGCAATATTAGAGGCAGCCTCAGTCACTGAGTGAAATTACAAATATTTTCAAGACACTTGGCCGAAAGTTCAAATTTGGACTGAGACTAAGATCAGGGCACAAAGCCTTGCCTTACACAGGCAATGTTTAAAGAGTATTTTTTAAATGAAGGACAATTCTAGATCTTATTAATAATATTAATGACTGGGCTATGATACCAGAACAGATAAAAACCAAACGTTCCTTGAACAGTTAGAGAGAGGTCTGGGCTGTCAGGCTGGACACAGTAAATTACAGATTTGGGGTCAGAAGGGGACCTCAGCACTTGGAGAAGAAGTCACAGAGATGGGAGACCAAGGCTGGGGTGGTGGACATCTAGGCCAGGAAAGGGGATGAACATTTTACTACAACCAGAGGGTCCCCGAGGCACAAATGGACACTGAGAAGGTTTTCCTAAATGAGGGGAACTGAATGACCAAGCACGATCCTCTAAATAGTCCAGACATCTAGTCTGGGACTAGATGGAAACAAAACTAGAGTCTGGCTTGAAGAGGTTAGAAGACGGGCTCGTGTGCCACCCACTTCTCTTCTCAGCTGTTCTTTAGCTCTTAAAATGCCCTGTTACGCCCTCCCGGAACCAGCGAAGGCTGGGCCTGACATCACCAGCCTGGGTCTGCATGAGAAGCAGGTGGTGCCTTTTCTTTCGGACCATTGGCAACAGTGAGCCCTTTGGTTCTTGGGCGGCTGGGGAAAAACGCCGTGGAAGGGGGTGTGGTTGGGGTGAGAGGATGAGGATGACAGACGTCACCCTGCCATTGTCAGAAGTGAGCTGAGCCAGCTGAAGGGCATCTGTCCATCTTCCGTGTCCTGGCTTCCCTCTGGACAAGTCAAGGAGGTGGCGGGGAGAGGCGTGGGAACTGCCTGACCTCTGAGGGGCTCATCTGGTCAAATATGCACCTTATTCTCATGCCGTCTTTCTAGCTTCCTTCCCTTCTTCTAAAGATCCCCTTTGTCCCTCCATGTTTAATCTCGAAGGCAGCTTTGAGCTTTACAGAAATCTGGGTAGCAGATTAGCCATCTCTTTGTTTCCTTGTCTTCTTCCCAACCCACCTTCCACTCCCAAAAGGTCCTAGAGAGACAAACCTACTAAACAATCGGCCGTTTGGTCCCTGGGATCTACTCTGTCACTCCCCAAGGGGAGTGGAGACAGCAAAAGCGCCCCTCACTCCACATTCCCCAAGGGCAGGAAGTCAGGACATTTTTGCTTGCGTCAGAGCAGTAAGTACGTTATCTAATAGGAGGGCAGTTATTTCATTAAGACAGAGCAAAATTTGTAACTGATCTGCTTGGGAAATGTACCTCATTGAGAAACTTCACGTGCAGTCATGTATGTTTGTGATGATTTTATATGTAACGTCATGTGCAATGTGACATGTAATGGAGAGAGAGCAAAATGAATTCAAAAGATGAGACAAGTAGGATTTGGTTCAGCAAGAAAAATATGTTTAGTACACAAAATGCTTGAAAGTACAGAAATAGATTGTGTACTGATTTGGACATTCTGACAAACGCAAGGAAGAGACGGTGCAGGCTGGAGTTTGGGAATGTTTATGGAGGATGGCCAAGGGCAGATGCCCTGGAGAGAAAGCCTGACCAGGAGATGGTGCCAAGCTGCCGTCCTCACAGTCCCCCTGGCCACCCCCAAGGAAAGTCAGTCCCAGCAGAAGGGATGTGACAAATGAGATGGGGCCGGAGAGCCAACAGAAAACCCCATCATTCATATTCCAGGGAAGGGGACCAAAATTCTAGGAACAGAAAACAGAAACGGCTGAATAACTTCTGTTGCACAATGTCTTACTATGCAGTCATTAAAACGAATCAGAACCATGTGTCCCCAAGGGAAAAATGTTCACTCACAGACCCATTTGGATGGCATGACTCCATGAGTTCTCTGGCCATAAAATTCAAATGTGTGAGAAATGTAACCTTGTTTTTCTCCAACTTGGTTTTTATCTCAAACCCCTGTTCTTCCAAGGAAATGTCCTTAAAGGAAGGCTGTCCTCCTCGCTGCGCCCCGCCCCTGCAGTGTGTGTGCAGATGATGGGCAGGTCCCAGCAGCCACCTGGGACCTGGGAAGCCCTGCCTAGCAGAGCAAGGAGCCAGCAGCACCTGGGCCTGTCCCTGTGCCTCCAGCCAGAGCTGTATGGCTGTCCTTGAACTTCTTGAGTATGAGAAAGAAAGAAACTTAAATCTCGTTTACGCCTCTGATATTTAGGGGTTTCTGTTACGGTCAGATATAACCCAGACTAATGCACCCCCTGGGAGCCAATGCAGAGTAGGCGTGCCCAGAGCCCAGGGCCCTTCTCAGAGACCCGCACTGACCATCTCTTTTGTTCCACAGACATCTCAAAACATCAGACATTGAAGCTTCACCTGCAAGGAGGAGGAAGAAGTGGGGTGAACAATAGGATGCTCTGCCCTTAGCAACCAGCTGCAGGGAGTCAGCTGGTCAGATGGCTCAGTTCCATCTCCAGCTGGAGATCTGCAGGTCCCCAGTACAATACAAATTGGGGACCAAGTGGCAGGGAGGCTGGGTGACTACCTCGACCTGGGAGGCGCTCCCCAGCTTCCTGCCAGCTTCTCACAGCATCCCAGCATCCTCACAACCCACTAGCGGGTGGGTGTCTGGAGGACACAGAGGCTCACACAGTTCAGGAACTTGATGGAGGCCATTAGATTAGTAGCTGGTGGAGGAGGCGTTGGAATCACATCCAGCTCTGACCCCCTCTGTGAGAGAACGCTGCAGCTCTCCGGCCACTCTCTGCCCTGGGGAATGGGGCTGAGAGTGAGGCTTCTTGCCCCGTGATCACCCCGCCCTCTGCAGGCGCTGTCCCTGCACCTCCGGTCCCCACTCTGCTCCTGCCTGACAAGCGGCCCCACCCCTCCTGCTTTTCTTCCGCCTCCTCCCATCCCAGGAGCCACAGGATCTCTGAAGGCTGGATTCTAGACACTGAAGGAAATGTTGGGGCAGGACTGGGGAGGCGATTTTCCAGACCCTCAAATCCCCCCATCAGTTTGTAAGGTTGGCCAGTGCTGCTCCTCCACGTCCAACAATATGACCTAAATTGCCTTAAAAGGCTCTGTTCCTACTGTGAATTCTCACGTGGGCGCTATTCCCAGCACACCCTGCAGCTGCCTTCGGGCCTTTCTGAGAGGGTGACCGAGGCACCCAGCAGGTGCTCAGCTCGTGCTTAGACGGCACAGCTGCCGGGAAGCAGGGCCCCCTGGCCGCCTTGCCCTTACCAGGAGCTTCTGCTTCCCCAGGACTGCGTCCCACCTCCCAGTCTCTCCACGTGTTCAGACGCCATCTGTGCCCTTCACCCCACCCACTCGGGACTGACTTAGGCTCTGTTGTATCCACAGCCAGGAAGGCAGGAAGGGAGGAGGCCCAGTGTCACCTCTTGACACACAGGGCAACACTCAGACTTTCTTCCCTCACCAGGAGGAGCTGCTCCTGGACCCGCAGACACACACTCCTGCCCGGATCAGACAAACCGCACTAGGAATCTAAACCCTCGTGCTTTTCAATTAAACTCAGACCTGCTTCTCCTACAGAACCGCACACATCTAGTTGGTCTAGACATGTCTTCCAAGCAGAAAGTTGGAGGTTCACTGTGGATTTTTAATAATGACCCCTCTCTGTCTAAAGCCTTCCTCAGAAGTTTTGCCAAAAGATTCTAAGATTTGAAAGGGCATTTTTTATACGTATTTGAAAAAATGATTCAAAGCTTGCAATTTACATATTTGTTACCAAGAAAGAGTGTAAGTGTTATGGTCGGAAAGATAAGATACAGAGTCAGGACTCTGCTTTGGAGAAGCTGAAATGAAGTGCTCCATGTGTCCAGATGTGTTTTGGGTTTGGATTTTTAATTCTTTATTTTTAATTTTTAATTGAAGTATAAGTTGATTTCTTTTTTTTTGTTTTTGCTAAGGGCACAGATTCAGGTTTCTGAGAAGCCAATGTTCATTCTCAAAGGAAAGTCAGATGCTGCCCAGGACGGAACAGGAAGAGCCCAAGTCCCTGAGGCCACACCCTGCCTGAGCCAGTCCCGCCAGGAGAGTTTGCAATACAAGCACACGTCCTTCATCGTGCCTCCAATTTGCATTAGAGTCTTTTTGTCCCCAGTGCGCTCTGAAGGGTGCCCATCATGTGGTCTTTGTGGCTTGTCTCCCAGGTAAAGAAATTTTCAAATAAGGTTTTTGTGCACGCCAGGAACGACATCACATCTTGAACCAGAACTTGAACCGCTTACTGCTAACTCGCAGTAGGCTGAACTCTTCTTCTTGATATCTTCACTGTGATATTCCAGAGCTGGCATCTGAGTTCACCTTCTAGAATCACCAACAAGAACCAAAGCCAAGAGTGAAACAGAATAAAGTATTCCTGGAATGTAGGTGCCAGAAACGTCTTCCCCAAAAAAGGTCATAGAAATTCTGGCCTTTGAATGAGGAGCATGCTTTACTTCATTCTACGTGTGGAAATGTGATTGGGGTTTGCTGGTGAAGTCACTATATTTAAAAACCAAGTTCCCTCCAGGAAACCTATGTGTTGAAACACTTTTGCCAACATAAGTACCTACAAATACAAAAACATTTTCTTTCAGAGAGTGAATAAAACAATACTTTATTCTAGGAAGTCAGTTACAGAGGCTTCTTTTATAGCAGCATTTAATTCTATTGGATCTTCAAAATACTTCAGATGATTAAGTACCAATTACTCTCACTAAAAAGGATAAGTAGATAAAAGATAGCCAGGGCTTTAAGAGATGGAAAGGAAAGGGAAGGGAAGGGAAGGGAAGGGAAGGGAAGGGAAGGGAAGGGAAGGGGAAAGAAAAGACGCTTCATGTTCTTTAGAATTGGTATTGGTTTGGGGGCAGGCAAGTACGAGGAAGAGTACAGGGGCAGGTGGACTTCCGACCATTCCTTCAGATAGTAACTCTGTCCTCATCTCTGCCACCTGGTCCCCAGGGAAGCATCTCTCTCAGGTGCTATTTGGATGTTCTGATGTTTGGATCTGAATGTAAATCGTGTTTTCTTTGGGCTTTGCTTTCCTGTAGCAAACAAAAATAAAAATTTAAGTTAAAATAAATAACATCTTGATTAAGAAACCATTGCAAAGCTGTACACGGGAGAAGTCTGAAAAAAGCTGAGAATAGGATAGCAAATGATACAGGAGGGAAGGGTTGGTTCTGGCTCTCTGCTTATTTTGCTGTGACCCGTGTGCTAAGAATGGTTTCTTACATTTTAAAATAGTTTTTAAAAATTAAAAATAAAATATCATTTCTGGACACTTGAAAAGGAGATGAAATTCAAATTTATCCAAATCCAAACGTCAATAAATAAAGCCAGAACCCAGCCACCCTGATTCATTTATGTACTGCCCACAGGTGCTTTCTTGTTGAAAGGGCAGAAATGAGGGCGGCGGCAGAGATTAGATGGCCCCAAAGACCGAAATATCTGCTCCCTGGCCCTTTGCAGAAAGAGCTGGCTGTCCCTTGAAGCAGAGCCATCTGTTGTGTCACGGTCCCCCTCCATCATCGGACAGTCAACGTGCCATTTTGAAGCCGGGGGTTTGGGGGTATCTGTCATTATTTCCTTCCTTGGTAGAGTGGGTTTAACAGTAGCTGCCTCACAGTGCTTTGAGAGGGCGGGGTGAGAAGGCACCTGAAGCTTTCGGTGAGGCTGACGCACTGTGAGCGCCCTGTTAGCTAGCGTGACCCTTCCTCCCAGCCCCTGACGGTTCTTCCTAGAAAGTCGGGAAGAAGATGTAATTGAAATGATCTCTCTCGCCATGGACTGTGGCTACTATTTATGGAATTAGTACAGTGGAGAAGACATATATGAAACAAGTGATTATTACACATTATGAAGGGCATCGTCCAGAACAGAGGGTGCCCAGGGAGGTGTGGGGCTCAGAACAGAAGCCCCTGACCTCCCCAGGCAGGTCTATGATGATGGGGCAAAGGGATGAACAAAACATCCTAAAAGATGTCAACACGCCTATTAACAAATTATACTGAAACACTTTAAAATCAGATAGTCAATATCAGCTATATACGTCTACCTCTGGGGACCAAAAAGAAGCACACTGTCAGCAATTACAAAAATGGGTTCAAATTAAAATAGGGTATTTGTCCCTTATCAGTACTGAGAAATGCAGAATTTCTCAAAGCGAGGTGCATAGAGGGCTTGAACGGACAGCGTCCTTTAAAGTGCAGGTTCCCGGGCTCCCCCATCCATGTACCAAGTCAAAAACCTAGAAGGCCCAGGAATCTGCGCCTGAGCAAGCTCCTTTTGTGATTCTTCTGCGTACTAAGCTTAGGAATCACTGAGGAGGTCACACAATAAGCAGGAAGAATGGAGAAAACCTAGGATTTATGGAATACCTACTACGTGCCCGGCAGTGGATTAGTCACTGCCACCTACCTCATCTCACTGAATTCTCACAGCAGCCCTCTAAGTTAAGTGCTATTGTGGCTATTTTTCAGGCAAGGAAATTAAGGTTCTGCAAGGTTCAATGACATTCCCAAAGTCACGTGGCCAAGTAAGCGACCACAGCCAGGCTGAACCCAGGCCTTAACGGCCCCACAGAGTCTCTTCTCCCTGCCTGCCAGGGACGCATGTGTCCTCGCTGTGGACTCCGTGGAACGGAGCCTAACGACCACCTCAACAAACACTCTCTTCCTTTTTTTACTGCTTCAAGAGTAGAATCTGAGACTCCATTGAAGCCCTTGTCCTCATCACAAGAAGGAAAGTTTTAAGCCGTTCTTCTTTGTGAAGAAAGTCACTAAAGTATCTGAACCAACAATTGCTAAAAGGACAGGCGATTGATTTAAAAATAGCTCCCAACTCAGAGCTCTCAGCTCCTGGGGTGAGTTAGGGAGCTGGGTGACCCGGGTGGTCAGTATGACAGACACATCGCTCTGTCTCACAGTTTGGACCAGGCGACTGTCATCAGAAACGCACGCTCATGCTCTCCTGTCTATCCTTTTAAGCCAATGGTTACTGTGTTTTGTTTCTCTCTACAGCAGCTCTGGGAGAAATAGAAGGCTGACAATACCTGTAAAGCTCTCCTAACCCTTAAGAGAAAGGAGATGGGGGGTGTTCATGACGTGGGAAGGCAGGTCTAACGTGGCCCTCGGCGTCCCCCAGCAGCCCGGCTCACCTCCGCAGGTTCTCCACATCCTCGATGGTCTCAGGCAAAGCGACCCCCTTGGTCTCCGGAAGAAGCAGCGTCAATCCCCCGGCAACCAGCCCCACCACCGCTTCAGACAAGACAGATTTCACATGGAGCCGTTAGAGCATGGCCAATACCATTCGCAGGTGATGACAGCTAACTAAAGAGATGCCTAGGTGACGCGCGTGTAAGGGACACATAAGGTCAGGAACATCTAGAAAATTACAGCAGTCGGGTAACTGGGGAGACGGCAGAATAAGAAAAGGGCATGTGGCCTTCATTTTACTTTGACGTGAGCATAAAGCTCCACGTACCTGATGTTTAGGTATTGGGGGCTTTGTTGATTCAGAGACCTCAAGAACAATATGAAGCTCAATTCTGACAAGCTTCTATATATATATTACTATATTGATAGGCTATAATAAAGTATTTATAGTAATCATAATTTATACATAATAGTGTTTATATAGTAACTGTAATATATTGTACATAAAATAACATGTAGCATATAGTTTATGTATAACTATAACACATATTATGTATAATACATATATTATAGTTACTATATATTAACATTGTGTTACTATATATTAATATGTGTTGCTATTCACACTGGGCTGGAAAGAAGGAAGGATAAACGTTTCATGAAGTCTTACCAAACAAAGCGAGGGGCAAACCGTGCCAAACCTCCATCAGCCTGAAGACCAGAAAGGGGGTGATGATCCCACCAAAATCACACAGGGAGGAACACACCATCATTCCAAGGTTCCTGATCAAATACAGAGAACGAAAAAGACGACATTCTTGTGAATCAATTTTCCAAATGTTAAACTTATTCCAGAGCAAACTCATCACCCATTCCCCAGCCTCCGGGGAGGGGAGACAGGTTGGAGATGGAGTTAATCACCAGTGATTTGATCAATGGTGCCTACATAATGGATCCTCCATAAAACCTTAAACTACGGGGTTCAGAGAGCTTCCGGGTTGGTGAGTATATCCATGTACCAAAAGGGCGGCACACCAGCTCCACAGGGACAGAAGTCCTTGTGCTCAGGGCCCCTCCAGACATTGCCCTGTGTACCTCTTCATCTGGCTGTTTGTTTACATCCTTTATGATAAAGCAGTAAATGTAAGTGCTCCCTGAGTTCTGTGAGCCATTATAGCAAGGTAGGGAACTCAAGGAGGGGGTCGTGGGAATCTGATTTACAACCAGCTGGTCAGAAGTGTAGGTGGACAATGTGGGGCTTGTGACTGGCAGCTGAAGTGGGGGCCGTCTGTGGGATTAAACTCTAAACCTGTGGGGTCTGCACTAATTCCAGGCAGTTAACGTTAGAACTGAATTGTAGGACTTGTTTGGAGAGTTGGAGAATTGACTGGTGTGAGTCGAGTTTTTTCTTCCACATGTAGAGATAGGGAACGGTAGAGAGAGGATTTTAAGGAATGGGGGACAAAGAAAGCTAGAGGGGAAACGCGGGGAAACGTGGGGAAGCTGTCTACTTGAAATGAACTCTTCATCTCTGAGAACAGTCTTTGCTCTGAAATCCATTGTGTCTTATATGAACACAGCCACTCCAGCTTCCTTCTGATTAGTGTTCACATGGACTATCTTTCTCCATTCTTTTACTTTTAAACTATCTCTGCCCTTAAATTTAGAGTGAATATCTGTAGACAGCACACAGCTGGGTCATTTTTGTCCAATCTGACAAACTCTGCCTTTTAACTGGGGTGTTTAGACCATTTATATTTCTTGTGATTATTGATATAATTGGGTTTAAATCTGCCATCTTGCTATGTGTCTTCTTTCTGTTCCACCTGTCCTTTGTTACCCTTTTCCTCTTATTCTCCCTTCTTATGAAATGAGTATTTTAAATGAATCTATTTTTTTGATGGCTCAATAACTATAACTCTATTTTGGGTTTTTGGTTTTTTGCTTTAGGGTTTATAGAACTTGTCTTACCTCCACACAGTCTACCTCCAAGTACTGTTATACCACTTCGGGGGTTGAAAATAAACCTTACACCAGCACATTTGCGTTTCTGTCCTCCCGGGCTTTGCACAATTTTACTTCTACTTCTAGGTTATAAATCCACAACACAATATTTTTGCTTTCATTAGAAGTCAGCAAACAATAGCCCATGGGCCAAATCCTGCATTGTTATGGCCTTTGAGTTAAGTGTGCTTTTTATGCATTTATTTTTAATTTTTTTTTTAAAGATTTGGCATTAACTTTTTAAAGATAACAGTAAGTGTAAAGGAGGTCTCCTTGACTTTCACACTTCTTGACAGGGGTGTTTCTCTGGAGAGCTTTTTTTTTTTTTTTTAACATTTTTTATTGATTTATAATCATTTTACAATGTTGTGTCAAATTCCAGTGTCGAGCACAATTTTTCAGTTATACATGAACATATATATATTCATTGTCACATGTTTTTCTCTGTGAGCTACCATAAGATCTTGTGTATATTCCCCTGTGCAATACAGTATAATCTTGTTTATCTATTCTACAATTTTGAAATCCCATTTTAAAAATTAGGAAGCAAGCCAGAAAGAGAAAGAAAAATACCATATGACATCACTCATATGTGGAATAAAACAAAAGACACTATGGACTCATCTATAAAATAGACTCACAGACACAGTAAACAATTGTGGCTCCCGGGGAAAGGGGTGGGAAGGGATACATTTGGGAGTTTGAGATTTGCAAATGTTAGCCACTATATATAAAATTTTTTTTAAAAGTTCCTTCTGTATAGCACAAGGAACTACATTCAATATCTTGTAATAACCTTTAATGAAAAAATATATGAAAATGAATATATGTATGTATATGCATGACTGGACATTGTGCTGTACACCAGAAATTGACACATTGTAACTGACTGTACTTCCTTAAATACATACATACATACATACATACATACATACATACATACATACATAAAATAAAAATTAGAAAAGAAAAAGAATATGCAACAGAGACCACATGTGGCCCACTAGCCTAAAACATTTACTATTAGAAAAGTTTGTCAGTTCCTGCAAGATTTTTGTTAGGTGCCTTTCTTGATTTTTTTTTTTTTTTGTGGTTGGAATTAATTGATATTCTTAGATCTTGAATTTGTAATTTTTATTAAATTTGAAAAAGGTTTGGCCATTATTTCTTCAAATATTTTTTTAACCTTTTTTATCGATTTATAATCATTTTATAATGTTGTATCAAATTCCAGTGTAGAGCACAATTTTTCAGTTATACATGAACATATATATATATTCATTGTCACATTTTTTTCTCTGTGAGCTACCATAAGATCTTGTATATATTTCCCTGTGCTATACAGTATAATCTTTTTTATCTATTCTACAGTTCTGAAATCCCAGTCTATCCCTTCCCACCCTCCACCCCCTTAGCAACCACAAGTTTGTATTCTATGTCTGTGAGTCTATTTCTGTTTTGTATTTATGCTTTGTTTGTGTTTTTTTTTTTTAGACTCCACATATGAGCGATCTCATATGGTATTTTTCTTTCTCTTTCTGGCTTACTTCACTTAGAATGACATTCTCCAGGAGCATCCATGTTGCTGCAAATGGCGTTATGTTGTCAGTTTTTATGGCTGAGTAGTATTCCATTGTATAAATATACAAATCTTCAAATTTTTTTTTCATCTCTCTATTCACCCTTTCTACTCTCCTCTGCAGATGCCAGTTACCTGTATTGGAGTTGTCCCACAGCTCACTGACTCTCCCTCAGGTTCATTTTGAATAGTTTCTACTGCTGTCTTCAAGTCTATGCATCTTTTCTTCCACAGTATTCAATCTGCTGTTAATTCATCTGGCGTATTTTTGACCTCAGACGTTGTCATTTTCATCTCTAGAAATTTAACTGAGGACTTTTTAAATATCTTCCATTGTCTCTACTTAACATGTTCACTCTTTTTCTAGGTTCTTGAACATTCAAGATAAAGGTATGGTAACTGCTTCAATGTCTTTGTCTACTACTTCATCATCTGTGTCATTTCTGGGTCCATCTAGTTTTCTTTTTCTCCTCAATGTTGGCTCTTTTCCTGCAGCTTTAAATGCCTGATGATTTTTGATTGAACACTAGACATTGTAAATTTTGCTTTGTTCAGTGCTGGATATTTTTGTATTCCTATAAATAACCTTAGCTTTGTTTGGAAAACATTGTTAAATCTGGAGCAAGAAATCAGGAAAAGTTTATCCTTCAGGGTCTTACTTTTAAGTGTCTTCTATTACATCTATCTGTGTACTTTACTTCCTATAATGAGTAATTATAAAATCAGTACATTTTCCTTTCCTTCCCAACCCCCACTCCATGACCTCATCTTAGTTGGTTATTTAATCTCTCAGTGTTCGCTACTATATCTGTAAATATATTCATAATTTACTTGATTTATCAGCTTTTTTCTTAGCTGGAAAAAGTATACTGAGCAAATTATATGACAAATTATCAATCCATGTTTTACTGAGAGATTTTAAAAACAAGAGTAGATGCTAAATTTTATTGAATGCCTTTTACTATCTATGGAGATAATAGTACAATTTTTCTCTTTTAATTTATTAGCACAAATTATACTATTAGATTTTCTAATATTAAGCTCTTTGTATACCTGGAGTAACTCATCTTAGATATGATATATTATTATTTAATGTGCTCCACTATTCTGTTTAATAATATATTGTTTAGAGTTAATTAATATTCCTAAATAATATTTGTCTGTAGGTTGTTTCCTTTATCTTTGTTGTTATTTGATATCAATACTATGATAGCTTTATAAATACTTTTTGAAAGATTTCCTCCTTTTCCTATACTCTAGAACAGTTTCTATTAATTAAATGTTTTGTAAAATTATCTTAGGAAACCATTGTGGATTCCCTTTTTATTATTTAGGGTCTCCTTCATCTTATTAATATATTTTATCATAAATTCAATTTTTTCTGATAAAATTATGGTTCTATTTTTGTTCACATTTACCCAGTATGCTTTTTATTTTATTTTATTTTATTTTATTTTATTTTATTTTATTTTATTGAGTTATAGTCAGTTTACAATGTTGTGTTAATTTCCAGTGTAGAGCACAATTTTTCAGTCATACATGAACATACATATATTCATTGTCACATTCTTTTTCACCATGAGCTACCACAAGATCTTGTACATATTTCCCTGGGCTATATAGTATAAACTTGTTCATCTAGTCTATATATACCTGTTAGTATTTACAAATTTCAAATTCCCAGTCTGTCTCTTCCCACCCCCCTGGCAACCATTACTTTGTATTCTATGTCTATGAGTCTGTTTCTGTTTTACATTTAAGTTCATTTGTCTTCTTCCTCTTCCTCCTCTTCCTCTTCCTCTTCCTCTTCTTCTTCTTCTTCTTCTTTTAGATTCCACATATAAGTGATATCATATGGTATTTTTCTTTCTCTTTCTGGCTTATTTCACTTAGAATGACATTCTCCAGGGACATCCATGTTGCTACAAATGGCATTATGTTGTCATTTTTTATGGCTGAATAGTGTTCCATTGTATAGATATAACAAAATTTCTTTATCCAATCATCTGTCGATGGACATTTAGGCTGTTTCCTAGTATATGCTTTTGTGCATTTCTTTCTTTTCAAATTTTCTGAAGAAAAGTTATACTTCAACTACGTAGTAAGTTGTTGGGTTTTGCTTTATAATCAATCAAAGAGCATTTTTATTTATTTTTTCAATAGAGGAGTTGAGTCCACATTTATTTAAATGTCAGAAATGTTTAGTCTTAATTCTGTCATTAGCTTTTATGCCATTTTTTTATTATCATTTCCAGTGTCTTTTATTTTCCAATGTGTGTTGGTTATGTGTATTTTTTCTGATAATTAGAAAGGTTTGTATTTTTATACAAATGACTACCTTTATAACTTTACATAATACACCTAATACTCTATTTCTTTAGATAAGTATTGGCTAACTATTATGAATAATTATAAAATTAGTATATTTCTACTTTCTTTTCAACCATCCTTCCATAAACTAATTTTAATTAATCATATCATTGTTTTTAGAGTTTGTCTTTGTATCTTAAAACACACCAGTAACACTGCTTAATTTATCAGCTTTTAATGATGCATTTTTTCCAATCTGGAGAAAGTATATTGAGGAAATCCGTGCACTACACTACCTCTAACATTCTCTCTCCTTTCCCTTTCCAATCCTTGCTCGTTATAACATTTCTTTACTGTCAGATATATGACATTCACATTCTGTTCTGTAGCCAAAACAGGATCAGGATTTTAATCTCAGATTCAGTGATCACCATCAGTAATTTTGATGGATTACTCCACTTACCACTGTGTTTACTGAGAATTTTTTCTCTAACAGCTTTTTGGGAAAAGGTTTGTAGGAACCATATTTTAAGATAATCATTTCAAAATAATCAGCCACTGTCTTTATTTAGGAATGAGAGCTTAGATTAAATTCTTTGGGTTTCACTTCTTTTCCTTGAGGTCATTGAAGGCCTGTTTCACTGTCTTCATTGAATGGCATCGGTCTGATTTTCTCCTTATACACGTGGCTTAAACTTTCAGCTTGGGTGCTTGATGAGTCTTTCTCTCTGAAGCACAGTAACTTAGCTAGAATATTTCTTAATATTGTTCATTCTGGGTCAGTTTTTCCCATTACACGGTGTGGCATTTCAAATCATAGATCATTCTTTTATTCCCAGAAGTTTTCTTTGAGTTTTTGTTTTTAATTTCTTGAAGTTATTCATTATTTTAATTATCTTCTTTGGGACATAAACGTAATCTCTAAACCTTTCAAGCCCTTTGCTTATTTCAGTCTTATTTTGCACTCCTTCATCCTGTCTTGACTTTCCTGGACTACGTCAGTCCTTCTCTGTACTGCTTTCAAAGTAGGTATCATGTCTCAAATACTTTTTCTTTTTTGCTTCTTTTGAACCTGAGCTGACTTCAGTTTCATCTACTGTCTTGTCACATAGTCTCGCAAGAATTTACATCTCTGCTTCAAACTCTTATTTTCTAGAGATGACTGATTCATTATTATTTTGCATTTAGTTGTAGTATATTTGGCTACACATTTCATTTGCTTTGTGACAATATTTTTTGCAGTGCATCTTCTTCGGTTGCTATTCATTTTTCCTGTTCCTTTCCCCCTTGTGTCTCATGATATATTTCTATAGCTCTTAGGCAAGTTGCTTTTTTAGTTATGATTCATCTTGTAACACTATGATTTCTTCCTGTATCGGCTATTTGAGAAGGATTTGCGGGGAGGGGCCAGGCCATGTTCTAGGCTAGTAGGAATTCTTTCTGACCAGGGTTCTATGTGGTGAGATGCACTGACCTCTCTTGAGCCCAATCTACAGGGGGTGGCAGTGCAGAACTTCTCACCCTGCGGGGTCTCTCTCCTCTGCCCTCCCTCACAGCACACTGCTATCTCAAAGGTTCCCGAATGTTCTCTCACAGCCTTGCCCTCCCTGCCTCACCTCCAGCCACACAACATCCAGGGAAGGGAGTGTATACCTCCAGCCCGGCATCCATCCTGTTACTCCAAATGAGGAGTTGTGCCTTAAACTCTTCAAGGTTCGCTTCCTACTTTGGAAGAATGCTGGATTTGTCTCAAATGTGCTGTCACAGTGAGCCTCCCTGGCGTCTTCTAGACCTTCCCAGACTCCCTGGATTACGTAGCCCTTCTTCCTCCATACAGTCTTTCAGGGTCATCCTAGTTTCAAAGATGGCATTTGCAAGGTTTTTTATTTTTTCTTCTCATTCTGCTAATAGCTTTGGTGTGATGTCCAAGAGGAGGAGGGGAAAGACTATTATTTTCTTTGCAATTTTAAGAAAATAAGTCTTTAAAAAGAGAAAAATCTGAAATGCACGCAGAAGCTAGAAGTGGGCCCCTCGTTCCCTTATTTAAAATTCACGTCTCTGTGATGCTTTATTCATTCATTCTGCAAGCACTGGGTGACTGGTCAGCTCCAGGAAGAACAGTTCCAGGAGGCATCGCACATGATATGTTCCTGTTTTCAAGGAGCTCATAACATAGTGAAGAGGTAAAAATGGGAAGGCGATTTTCAATACGAGGCAGTGCATACTGGTGCCAAAGGACTGCTCGTGACTGTATGTGTCACAGTCAGGAGGGTGCTGTTCAACTTTAAAGCCTCCTACGATGACAAGCAGGGTCAAAGTGGCTTAAATAGCAACTGTTTGAATTTGAAGTGCTTATAAAGTAATAAAGTAACAGAAATAACCCTCCTCCCCCCAATTTCAATTGGATTCAATTGACTGAGGTGGCAATACAGCTCAGTGGTAGAGCACACGCTTAGCATGCGCGAGGTCCTGGGTTCAATCCCCAGCATCTCCCCTAAAAATAAACCTAATTACCTCCCCATCAGAAAAAAAAGAAACACAAATCAACTGACTGAACATACAGGAACTTTCATAGCTGTCTTACTTTTGTGGGGGGGGGGGGTGGCTCAAGTTTAAAATTATTTCTGAACATTGGGCCTCCCTTCCTAGTTACTGAGACTCCTCATCAAACCGTCTCTGCACAAATGGTCAAGGGCTCCTTGAGGACAGGTCACTTGGCCTTCCTCCACGTAGGACCAGGCACTCAGCACCTCCGACAGTTTACATTCTGAGTCAGTCCCCTGGGTCCAGTGGCCATGACAATGGAATTGTTTGGCCTGGCTATTTTAGACTCTGGGCTCAGAACTGCCAAATGTAGAAGATTTTTCTCTTTCATTTGCCTTAGTCTCTTTGTCCTCATTCCAAGTGACCTTTTACAAATGAGAGTATGAGACAGGGCCTTTTAATGAAGGGACAGGCAGGAGAGAGGAAAGAGTGAATCAGAGGCACCCTTGTGTCTTCTGGCTCTGGGAGGGGTTCAGAGAGCTATGCAGGTGTAAGAGGAGGTTGGGGAGCTGGGATATTTGTTAGAAATCATTGGTCTGATGACATGGGGAGAAGAAACAATTTATACAAAGAAAAAAAAGAGTTTAAGGAAATATGCCAAATGCTAACAAAGGTCAGAATTAAACTTTAAATAAAATGGTTAATTACTTTTATGATAAAAATAATCTTCATTTAAACTAAGTCTTCTAAACAAATAATCTATATACAAAATAGAAAGAGATTCAGTGACATAGTAAACAAACTTATGGTTACCAAAAGGGAAAAGGCAGGAGGGATAAATTAGGAGTCTGGGATTCACAGATACACACTACTGTATATAAAACAGGTAAACAACAAAGTCCTACTGTATAGCACAGGGAACTCTATTCAATATTTTGTAATAACCTATAATGAAAAAGAATATATGTGTGACACGTGATTGATAACTGAATAACTGTGCTGTACACCAGAAACTAACACAGCATTGTAAATCAACTGCACTTCAATTTAAAGAAAAAAAGAATGCAGTATCCTTTCAAATCTCAGAAAAAATAAATAAACTAAGTCTTCTACGATACAGATGGTAGTAAGTACACGCAAAGACACTCAGCATCATTACTAATGAGGACGACGTAAGCCAAGGTCACAGTGAGGCCACCCTCTCCAAGAAGGACTCGAGCACTCTGTGGAAAGCTGGCCACACCAAGCTCTGATGGGGATCCTGAGTCACCAGCTCCCTTCCACACGGCTGGTGGGAAAGAAAGACCCTGAGGCCACTTTAGAAAACATTCTGGCAGTTTCTCATAAATTTAAACACACATGACCCACTCCATAGTTTTTATCTAAGAGAAATGAAAACATATGTCCACTCAAAAAACCGTACATGAATGTCTGTTGGCAGCTGTATCATAATCACCCCAAACTGGAAACGGCCCAATTGTCCATGAGCTGGGAGATGGACACACAAATCGTAGTGCATCCCCCACGCACTGGAACACCACTCGGCAGTAAGAAGGCACGAAACACTGACACACGGAACAGCGTGGATGAGCCCCGCGAAGCCAAGTGAAAGAAGGCTGCGTTCCATGTTATTCTATTCACGTAACATTCCAGAAAAGGGAAAGCCGCAGGGAGAGAAATCAGATCAGTGGTTTCCAGGAGGGGGTGGGAGGGGAGAAGACTGACCACAAAGGGATAAGAGGAAACATTTGGAGAGGATGGAGCTGTCTCTGTGGTACATTGATGGTGCTGGTGGTGAAATAAATATAATCAAAACTCATCAAACTGTGCATTTTAGGGTGAATTTTGTTCTAAGAAAACTCTACCTCAATAAACCTGACTTTAAACAATGACTCTTCCGGGCCCGTGACTGAGTTTACAGAGTATCATGTCATCATGGGAAAAGCAGGAGATTCAAGGTCAGAGAGGAGCGAGTTCCTGCCCTGGCCCTGCCATTCCAGCTGCGTGCCTCTTGGAGGGTCCCTTTCCCTCTCTAGACCTCAGCTTCCTCCCATGTAAAGTGGGGGGACCAGTGACGGTAAGGGCGGCATGTCACAGTGCAAATCTGAACTGCTATTTAAGCCAGTGATGCCCAGAGGTGCCCATGTTGCTGCAGAAGTTTACAAAACGGGTCGGCACTAAGGACAGAGTTGAAACTCAGCCTCCCGCTCCCGGTCCAGTGCTGTCTCCCCCGTGCCAGATGCCCCTTCTCTTGTGTTTGCCCTGCGCGCAGCACACATGACCCTTGGTCTACCCAACCTTCCATTTCCCATCTCCATCGAATTAGATGTGGGCTCGCTCTTGGATGCCCAAGCCCCATCTCGATGTCAAACCATCTACCCTTGGGGGCATCTGGAGGGGTGGTCCTGAAGTGCGGGTTCTCCCTGAGCCTGGCTGGCCTGTAGCCACCAGTGGCCACCTCGCCCTGACCCCTGCCGCCCTGCACTCACCTGATGAACGTGGGAAAGAGCTCGGCGTTCACCAGACACACCATCTGGAACACGATGGTGATTCCCATTCGGCCAACACAAGCCACCACAGTACTTAGCCAGTGTAGATCTGGGGAGGAGACAGAGGGCGTGCAAAGCTGGTGAGGACTGTGCCCACAGAGTTGCTATGAGAAGCCACCATGGGAAGTGTGGACTTGAGAGCTGGAAGGGCTGGAAAGACAGTCTTATCTACCCCTTTCATTTTTGGATAAGTAAACTGAGTCCTGAGAGAGTTGGGGGCCTGATAACGTTGCATAAGGGAAGAAAGGGCTTTTTGTTTGTTTGTTTTGGGTTTGTTTGTTTTGGAGGGAGGTAATTCTGTTTGTTTATTTATTTATTTATTTATTTATCTATTTTAATGGAAGTGCTGGGGATTGAACCCAGGACCTCGTGCATGCTGAGCACGTGGTCTACCCACTGACGTCCACCCTCCCCACTCAGAATGGGCTTTCTGAATCCCAGCTCCGCCTCCGGTCAGCAGTGGGACTTGGCAGACTGTTTACTTCTTCATGCCTCAGTGTCCTCAGCAGAAAAATGGGAATAATTTCACAGCTGTGAGACTTAGAGAGAATACATGTCAGTGTGCACCATGACGGCTCATGCATTGAGGTGGGAGTGTGAATGGGGCCATCCGTTTTGGAAAGCTCTCTGGCTCTATCTACAAAATCTAACATATGCCACCCCTCGACCCTGCAAGGGAAATGAGCAGCCATGAAAAGATATGTCAGAATGTTCACCGCAGCCTTGGCCCCAACAGGCAGACACGGGAGACCACACAAGGGTCAATAAGAGTGGCGTGGATAAACGGGCACTCGCACAACGCGGCGCAGCACAATAGTGAAAAAGGGTGGACTCCACTCTCACGTGACGACATGGGCAAACCTCACAGACGTAAATGAGGGAATGAAATGAGACAATACAAAGGGTATGTACAAATGGAGCTGGTTGTATGATGTTCAAGGACCGTCAACATTAATCTGCAGTGGCAGAGACCAGAGTAGTGGTGACCTGGGCAGGGGTGGTGAGCAGCGATGGTCAAGGGGTGTGAGGAAACCTTCTGAGGTGTTGGAGATGTTCTTTATCTTTATGGTGGTAGCCAGGCCCACATATATGTAAACATCTATCAGCCTGAACACTCATAATGGGCTCATTGTATGTATGTTATACCTCAATTTAAAATTAAAAAAAAAAATACTTGTAGACTAAGGTTATTGAAGAGTTAAGACAAGGTTCCTGAGGTCCAATTACCTGGAAGATGATGAAGTGGACCACTCACCATGTGGAATAAAGACCATGATGAAGCAGGCTGCCCCGGCCACCAGATTGGACAAGGCCAGTGGGTAAATGCGGCCAAAGCGGTCGATGGTGAAGAGGATGATGAAGGCCGCCGGGAATTCAACCAGAGCGGAGTAGAAGAAATCCAGGTAGAGGTTCCCACCGGTGGCTCCCACGTGCAGGATGAGGCCCTGGTAGATCATGGAGCTGGTGAACCTGAGCAGAGAGAAGTCAGATCAAAGACAAGCGCCATGGAAGAGGGGGCTCAGGATCTGGCCAGGAGGATAAAGGACCCTGCAAGCTGGAGAGTAACATGTGTCACCTGATTTAGAAGGTCCAAGAGCAATATGAGAAGAGGAGGATCAAAATCATGAAGGGTGTCCTGGAGGATAAGAAGGTCCTTTCACGAGGTATGTGAGAAGATGAATTACAGGATATGCCCACAATTCCAAGGGACAACAAATGACGATCGCTATTCTTTACTCTGTACCAAGGTGCTGGCCCTACTATGAGCACTGCACATGTCCTACCACATCGGATGTTCCAACGGCCACCAAGTGGGAGAGCAGGAGAAGGCAGAGGTAACCGAGCAGTTTCAGGACTCAGACTGCTGTATGAGCTGTGTGACCTCAAGTAAGTTAACTAACCTCTCTGTGCCTCAATTCTCTCATCTGTGAATGAGATAGGAATAGCACCTACCACACTGATTTGTCTTGAGCATCCACTGAAGTAATGGACAAAAAGTGCTCAGCACAGTTCCTGGCACAGAGTGAGCCGTCGGTGAAGATGAGATTTTATTGTTGTCATTATGGTCTGTCCAAGGGCAAGGGTCCAGAGCACAACAGGGTGGAGAAGCTGGCTAAATCTTCCCGACTGCACAATGGTGCTCCTTCCACACATCACACTGTCTTTAAGGAGCATTATTCCCTAACTCTCTTTTAACCCATATCCCACTGCACGACCCCTTCATCCACATTCGAGGACAGAAGAGCAATGTTACAGATTTGGGCACACAGATCAAGGGGGACCAGCTAAGTCACTCTCACTCGGGGGAAGACTTGGAGTCCTGTGTGTCACTTTTGGGGAAACTCTATAATTTTGGAAAATTTACCGATTCTATTGGTACAGTTGTTCCTCGTTATCCATGGGGGATCAGTTTTAGGACCCACCGGATACCAAAATCTGCAGACGCTCAAGCCCCTCATATAAAATAGCATAGTATTTGCATATAACGTACACATCCTCCCATGTACTTGAAATCATCTCTAGATCACTTATAATACCTAGCACAATGTAAATGTCATTGTAAAGAGTTGTAAATACAATGCAGACAATATATAAATACTTGCCAGTGTGCAGCAAATTCAAGCTTTGCTTTTTAGAACTTTCCGGAATTTTTTTCAGATAAATTTGATATGCAGTTGGTGGAATCCCCAGATACAGAACCGGCAGATATGAAGGACTGACTGTTATTTACACTGTGAGATGACATTTTGGTGGATAAGGAATCACTTTCTTATGGAAATGCAAATTGCTTATTAGCTCCAAAACTGAGATCACAGCGGGTGCTTCTCATTCATACATCCCCTGGTTTTATAAGGCTGCTCCCAGAGAAGCATTGGCTGCTTTTGTTTCTCGTCCCAAATTATTCCTGATTGGACCAAAGGGCCAAAAATACAAGAAGGAAGGCACTGGCTGCAACTTGGTGAGTTTAGATGAGCCTGGGTACCCCTCCATGCCCCCTAGGTTAGCTGGCTAAATGGGAACAGTTACCTTTCATCCCGAAAGAGACTGATGTAAGAGAAAGGAATGCAAAACTCTAGATTTTCCTGTCCCCCTCCTCCAAAAAACTCCAAACCAGAAACAATTAACAAGCATACAGGGCTGCCATCTTTTGGTAGAACCTAGGAATTGCATGTACATGTCAAAATTAGCCATTTGTGGTTGCTGGGCATTTCCTGTATCTACATCTGTTAGATACTGTTCTAAGTTCTTTACACATATTATTTCATTAATTCTCCCAACATCTGTATGAGTAGGTACCATCATGACCTCCACTGGCTGATGAGGTCAGTCTTACTGCTGACCTCCCATATATATGAACTTCTTACTAAAATGAGGCCTTTCCTCAATGATGCAACCCTTCAGGGAGAAATAAGGGTGACTTTTTAAGAGCTCTTTGATCCTTCAAAAACATCTTGAAATTCCTTTCCATGCTTCTGTTTTCCCACCTGAGTTGTTCCACTATCTTTAATTGTAGCCCGGCATATGGGCCAGCACACCGATTCCGTCTGGGGACAGTTGTGGCGGAGGCCCCTTCCTTACCACAGGTACATCAGGATGAAGGTGTACTTCCTCAGGCGCGCCGTGCGGAACAGGTCTGTGAACGAAGGGCTCAGCTTTTCGGTGGCGTCCTCTGGGAGAGAGAGCATCTAGGAGGGGGTCAGAGCATCAGCCGCATCCAAGCTGGCGCAAGCAGGGAGAACCATCAGACCCCTTTCCCCATCCTGCTCCTTCCCCGGTGGGCCATCACCTGGCTGCTGGCTGCACCCATCCCCCCAAATGTCACCAGTGCCCTCCTGCATCCCAAGGCAGCCGCACAGGCACGTTCTAACTCCCAAACCCAATACAAAGTTCAGTGCCGTGAGAAGCCCCTTGCTAGTTTGTCACCTTTAGATCAGCAGAAGGCAGCTTCCCATTCTTTTGGGCTATGCGGTCCATGATCTTGACTGCTTGAGCATTTCTCTTTTGTGATAACAGCCATCGGGGAGACTCAGGCACATACCTGTGGACACAGATCACCACCACTTGGCATTTCCCCCCACCACTCCCAGCTCATCTGATGTCAAGTCCTGATGGGAGCGAAGCTGTTGCTCAGAGCAGCCCACCATCCTCACATCAGGAAAGAAATTCCTCAAGCAGCTGGTGGATGAGGATCTGGGGTCACTATGTGCTGCCCAGACAGCCTGCCTAGGAGCTCTGTAGGTCATTCATCCTCTTAGGGACCCCTGCTAAGGTTTACAGACCAGAAAAGAACCACTGCCTCCTAGGTGCTACCTTCATTCAGTGGGGCAGGGGTCCCAGTACCTCCTGGGAGCCAGCAACCATGTCCTCCTCTGGGAAATTTCTCACACATAATAGATGCTCCATGTGCCCCACCCTGGGGGGTTCAGCAGATGTCCCCATGGAACACAAGTGCTGTTGAACAAGTCTCAAAATATTTCCAAAACAAAATAAACTATATTCACTTCCCTTTAACATCAGATAGACACCATCATGTCTATTTCAAACGGGACAAGGATATCACAGCTCAGAGGCTGGAAATCTCTGGAATAAGGTCTTCTGAAAACCCACAGGCGCAATCTCACCCACGCAGCCATCAGGATGCAGCCAGGGGCTCCTGCCACTGGAGGGCTCCCTTGTTTCACACTGACGAGGAGAGAGCAGGCTATTCCTGAGCATGAGCATACTCAGAGGCCAGCCACGGTTCTGAGAGATCGGGTGGACTCAGTGCCACCCAGAGATAAGATTTGTCCTCAGCAAAATGGTGACAGAAGCTGCGTGGACAAGATATTTCTCTCCACACCCCTCTCTGTTGTCCCCTCTTCCTTCTTCCACAATAAAAGCTCATCTGTCCAGCTGCTTACCCCTTCAGGCCCTGCCAAGGGCTGACTGTTCAAAAGGTTATTGACTTACCTGAACTGCTTTTGCTTCACAAGGGCTCAGCTTGCACATTCCCCAGCGACCCTTTCATTCATCCATTCCTCATTCACTCATTCATTCACTCAGCAAAGAGCAATGCCTCCTATGTGGCTGGTTGGACTTTTGTCTGACTTGCAGCATCGCTGGCCTCTATCTGGGGGATGCAAATTTAAAGCAGCTCCATTTGAGGGCAGCTCCCAGCATAATGAGGGCCACCCTTGAATAGGACACCCCAAACGGCACAGATGGAGGTAAACTCTGGTCCTGCACATGGGGCTGCCCTGGCCATTGGGAAGACGGGGTCCAGGAGAGGTCACATACCAGAAGCAGAGCAGGAGGAGGAAGACCGGCAGAGAGACGGCCAGCTGCAGCCTGCGCCAGTGAGGGACGGCGTAGGCCAGCCCGGACAGCAGCACCAGCCCCACAGTGAATGCCATCTGGTAGAGGATCGCCACCGTTCTTCTGTAGCCCAAGCCCACAAATTCTGTGACTGAAACAGGAGAGATGCCGGCTCGTGGGCTCGGAGGAGGAGAGAAGGCCGCTGGCGCGCTCCTAGCCACCTCCATGCGCCTCTACGTCTCCTTCCCCGAACATCCCCCTGTCCTCCCATCCATCCGTCCTCCAAATATCCTGCAACCCCTCAGCTCCCCGAGACGCCCAGCTGTTCTGTGCTGACTCTTCTCTCGCTGCCCCCTTTTTAGTCCCCCGTGTGCAATCTGTTGTTCTCCTTTTCACGCTGCGGGGCTCTCCTCCCCAGAGCCTCCCTCCAGGCTCCAGGCTGCCCTGGAATAGTCTCCATGATCCCAGACGTGCTAGTTAACTTCACCAATATCTTTGGGGGACCGCCAGGACCTGGCCCTGTTGTGAAGGGTTGGATGCATCCCATCATGAGCTCCGTCCTCGGCAGGGTCCTTCCCTCCTAACCTCACATTCTCGAGGGAGGAGAGACAGCGGACACGCAAGTGAGTTCATCACACCCGGGTCAGCGCTCTATGCGCGCTGTGCATGGAGAAAAGGTACATGGTGGAAGGGAAATCCGGAGGTCCCGGGGGAGGGGCTGCAGTTTTTCAGAGTGCAGTGGGGTGGAGCTCGTGGGGGATATTTGAGCCAAGACCTCCAGGAGGTGAGGGAGGAAGGGGGAAGCGAGTTCCAGGCAGAGGGAACAGCGCCTGGGCAGCGGGGCAGTGTGCCCTCCTGTGGGGCATCAGAGGCAAGGCCAGAACATTCCCTTCTACTGTGGAAAATGCAGAGCCATTGTGGCCCAGGAGTGACACGATCCCGTGCCTGCAGCCTGTAGGTGCCACAGGGAGACCCACGTGGAGGTGAGGCAATGGGACCCGGGTGGAGGCAGCAGGGGACTGAGACAGGTGGGATTCGGATGTATTTTGAAAGTAAAGCCGATAGCATAACTAGGGGAGGGGCGGGGGCAGTTGGTGCACAAATGGAACAGGCTTGGGGTTGAGGGACAGCCTTCTGGGTCCTGCCACGTTGAAGGGTCGGGGAGATGAGGAGGAGCCAATAACGCAGACTGAGCAGGAGCTGCGGCCCAGGGCCTCGAAGTGTGTAACCCTCAGGGAAGCGGGGACACGATGGGTGGAGCAGAAGCCAGGGGGCGCTCTCACTCCATCGCGGACAAGTAAGTTGCGATGTCTGTCTCCCTTTCTCTCTGGCCTTAGAGCTCCTTGAGGGAGGAAGGGCGCCTTATCTACCTTGGGCCCCCCAGCCCTGCGCCAGTGCCTGCCATATGGCCACAGCCACGCTGCAGGGGCAAGTCTGGGGCGGGCACTGCTCAAAGCTACACCTGCTGCAGTTCATCTACCTCAGGGCATTGCCCTTTCCACCTGGAGGATACTGAGGCTCAGAGAGGTTATGGAACTTGCCCAAGACCACACAGCTGGTGTGTGGATTTGACCTTAAATTAATCCTCTTTACTATGTGCCAGGTAGTGCGTGTTCAGCATACAGATGGCTGGGCTGTCAGTGCTGAACTCAGTAAACTTAACCAGCACGTTCAGTTCATGGTTTCTTGAGGGAAGAACATGATTTTTCTTGGCCCCACTATTTTTCAGAAAGCCAAGCCATAGGACATTTTCAGAGGTAACAAGACGTGACAAAAGGTGGATTATCCTCACTGCTGTCTGACGTGCCGTCCACAGGCTGAGGGACGCACGGATGACTCTTTGATACTTTCTTCTAAGAAAATGTTCGTTTTCTATTCCTACCCTGCATAGACAATTTGAAAGAAAAAAAATTAGTATGTGGAACTACATTGCTTTACACCTCAATGCTCTAAATCATTCTGCTTCTGTCTTCTTTTATTTCCTCTTATGGTTTCTAACTCCTGAGTGTCCTTCAAACCAGTTGAGTTTGTTGTGTTTCTCTTGAGAGATGCTGCTTCTTTCATATTTAAAACGTTAGGGAAAAAAACCACTCTCCTACCTGTCTCCCCTTCCTGCACACCCCGCACTGCTCTTAACACATCACATGTGATCTTTTTGCTCCCAAACAGATCAGTTGATATGGAAAGATTGATCTATTTAAGTGCTTAAGTGTCTCTCAGACCAAAAAAAAGAGCAAGAGAGAGAAAAGGAGGCCATCCTGATACCATGCCAGCCCAAGTCGCACAGACAACAAACACAGCTAGAGTGACCACGCTTTCTCTAGACCCTGCAACTATCACCCCCACCAAAAAAGACGCACCTCCACATTTGGCTTCATTCCATTCTACCCCACTACCTGACCTCTGCGGCTCCTTAAAGTGCGTGGGAACCCCAGGCCAGCAGGTGCTTACTCAGGGTGTAGCCAGCCGTCCAGTTGCCCTTGCTGACCAGCCCCTGCATCAGGCGGAAGAGCAGCAGGGAGATGTAGTCTGGAGCGACAGCCGTCAGGACACCCAAGACGGCGCTGATGAGGGTGGTGGCCAAGAGGCATACTTTACGGCCAAACCTTCAGAGGCAAGAAGACAGGGAGGTAAGACAAGGGTGTTGAGTGTTTGGAAGCATGATGGGACACCAGGGGTCTCTATCTGGAGACAAGATACTGCTTTCCTGAGGGACTGTGGAGTCCACTGAACATTACTGCCCCTTCTCAAAGCTTGACTTGGTCCACCCTCAGCAAACAGTGACCAGTGGCTCTTGCGCAGTTAATTAGGTTGCTCCAAAGAGGAGTCCTGGTCGCTCTCAGAAACATAGCAACACAGCCAAGGATGAGTGGCCTCCCTCTGACTTTCCCCGTCCTCACACTCATCTCCTCTTATTATCTTTGTATATAACAGAGTGTATTATCACTAACAGATTTAACAGGGTGCACCAGAAACCAGGCTTTTCCCCTCACATACTTAGTCTTATCAATGGTCATAAAAGTTTTTCTGGGAAAATCTTCAGTCCTAATAGTTTAATTTTTGAGAATTTTTTTTCTTTCCTTTTTCCATGAGTAAAATGGGCAAATTATTTGCTAAAACTTTATCCCAGAATTGTGCTTAATTGATTTGATCTTTTAAATCTTACCCCACATTCTCTGGCAGTAAAGCAAGGAGGAGAGGGACCAACCTCATGTGTGGTTACAGTGAGCTCATCCCACACCCCAGATCCCTCCCCAAGCCGAGCAAGCCCACTGCTCTTCTCGGTCATCCTCCTTCCCGGCTTCCAGTCTGCCTCCCTCCTTTATCTACGCCATGTCTTCTTGCCTCAAACCTCCGAATATAAGAACTTCTTGTCAGAAGCCCACATCTTCTCAGCCAAGAATGTTCAAACGTTAACAGTCCAGTGTCCATTTCCTCCATCTTTTCTCCTGTGTCTCCTCCCAAAGGCAGCCCCACCCGCTGCACTCAGGCCCAGCCCCTGACTGTCCCCCGTTGATCCTTCACTCCCTCCACAATACTGCTCTCATCCTGGACCTTTCATCTCTCTATGTCATCATTTGCATCTGTCTTTTACAGACAACTTGTTTTAAAGAGTTGTCCACGCAATGATCCAAAATCTATGAGACACAGCAAGAGCAGTTCTAAGAGGGAAGTTTATAGTGACACAGGCATACCTCAAGAAACGAAAAAAATCTCAAATAAACAACCTAACTTTACATGTGAAGGAATTAGAAAAAGAAAAACAACAACAAAAATAAAAACCCCAAAGTTAGTAGAAGAAAAGACATCATAAAGATCAAAGCAGAAATAAGGGAAATAAAGAAAAAAACGCAATAGAAAAAGATCAGTGAAACTAAGAGCTAGTTCTTTGAAAAGATAAACAAAATTGATAAATCTTTAGCCAGATTCATCAAGAAAAAAAGATAGAGGGCCCAACTGAATAAAATCAGAAATGAAAAAGAAGTTACATTTGACACCACAGAACTACAAAGGATCACAGGAGACTACTACAAACAATTATACACTAGTAAAATGAGCAACCTAGAAGGAAAGGATAAATTCCTATAAATATACAATCTCCTCAGACTTAATCAGGAAGAAATAGAAAATATGAACTGACTAATTACCAGTAATGAAACGAAATCAGTATTTAAAAAAACAAAAACAACAACAACAACAAAAAACCCTCCCAACAAACAAAAGGCCAGGACCAGACATCTTCACAGGTGAATTCTACCAAACATTTAAAAAAGAATTAACACCTATCCTTCATAGACTATTCCAAAAAAACTGAAGAGGAAGGAATGCTTCATTCTAAGAGGCCAGCATCACCCTGATACTGAAACTAGACAAAGACACCACAAAAAAAGACACTTTCAGGCCAGAAAGTAGGCATAGAGGGAATACACCTCAACATAATAAAGGCCATATTTGACAAGTCCACAGTCAAATTTATACTCAATGGTGAAAAGTTGAATGCATTTCCTCTAAGATCAGGAACAAGACAAGGATGCCCACTCTCACCACTTTTATTCAACATGGTACTGGAAGTCCTAGCCATGGCAATCAGACAAAAAAAAGGGGGGAGGGGAGGAAACCAAATCGGAAAAGAAGGCGTAAAATAGTCACTGTGTGCAGAAGACATGATACTATACGTAGAAAATTCTAAAGATACTACCAAAAAAAAAAAAAAGTATTAGAACTAATAAACAAATGCATCAAAGTTGCAAGATACAAAATTAATATACAGAAATCTGTTGCATTTTTTTACAATAACAATTATCAGAAAGAAAATTAAGAAAACAATTCCATTTACAATTACATAAAAAAGAGTGAAATACCCAGGAATAAATCTAATCAAGGAGGTAAAAGATCTATACTCAAAAAACTATAAGACATTGATGAAAGAAACTGATGACAACAGAAAAAAAAAAAATGGAAAGATATACTGTGCTCACGGATTGGAAGAATTAATATTGTTAAAATGACCATACTACTTAAGGCACTCTAAAGATTCAAAATAATCCCTATCAAAATATCAATGGTGTTTTTCACATAACTAGAACAAATAATTCTAAAATTTGTATCAAAGAACAAATGACCTCAAATAGACAAAACAATCTTGAGAAAGAAGAATAAAGCTGGAGGTATCATGAGCCCTGATTTTAAACTATATTGCAAAGCTACAATTATCAAAACAGTATGAACTGGCCCAAAAGCAGATACATAGATAAATGGAACCAAATAGAGAGTCCAGAAATAAGTCCACACTTATATGTCAAGTAATCTACAACAAAGGAGGCAAGAATATATAATGGGGGGAAAGAGCCTCCTCAATAAACGATGTCGGGAAAACTGGACAGCCACAAGTAACAGAATCGGACTAGACTACTATCTCACACCATCTACAAAAATAAACTTAAAATGAATTAAAGACTTAAATGCAAGACCTGAAACCACAAAACTCCTAGAAGAAAACATAGGCAGTATGCTCTTTGCACTCGGTCTTAGTAATGTTTTTTGGATATGTCTCCTTGGGCAAGGGAAACAGAAGCCAAAACAAAGAAATGGAACTACACCAAGCTAACCAGCTTTTGCACAGCAAAGAAAACTGTCAACAAAATGAAAAGACTGTCTATAGAATGGGAGAAGATATTTGCAAATAGTATTTCTGATAAGAGGTTAATGTCCAAAATATACAAAGAGTTCATACAACTCAACATCAAAAAAAAAAAAAAAAAAAAAAAACCCAGATTTAAAAATGGGCAGAGGACTTAAATAGACATTGTTTTGAAGAAGACATACAGATGGCCAACAAACACATGAAAAGATGTCCAACATCACTAATCATTAGGGAAATGCAAATCAAAACTACAATGAGATATCACTTCACACCTGTCAGAATGGCTACTATCAAAAAGACAATAAATAACAAGTGTTAGTGAGGATGCGGAGAAAAGGGAACCCTAGTACACTGTTGGTGGGAATGTAAATTGATGCAGGCACTATGGAAAACAGTATGGAGTTTCTTCAAAAAATTAAAAATGGAATTACCATACAATCCAGAAATTCCACATCTGAGTATTTTTCCAAAGAAAACAAAAACTTATTCAAAAAGATATATGTGTCCCCTATGTTCAATGCAGCATAATTTACAATAACCAATATATGGAAGAAACCCAAGTGTCCATTGATAAATGAATGAATTAAAAAATGTGTAAACACACACATACACAATGGAGATAGATATAGATACAGATATACACATATATACACACACACACACATATAGAAACCATCAAATATTACTCAGCCATAAAAAAGAATGAATTTGTGACAACAGAGGTAGACCTAAAGGATCTTATGCTAAGTGATATTCAGAAAAAGACAAATACCATATGATTTCACTTACATGTGGAATCTAAAATACAAAACAATTGAATGAACATAACAAAACAGAAACAGAGTCATAGATACAGAGAATAAACAGATGGTTGCCAAAGGGGTGTGGGTTGGGGGATGAGAGACATGGATGAGGTAGACTTAGAGGTACAAACTTCCATTTACAAAATAAATGAATCACGAGGATGAAATGTACTGCATGGGGAACGTAGTCAATAGTAATGGGATATCTGTTTGGTGACAGATAATAACCAGACTGATTATGGTGATCAGTTTGAAATGTATAGAAATATTGAACCCCTAAATTGTGAACCTGTAACTAACAGTGCTGTAGGTCAGTTACACTTCAAAAGCATATATACATATACTTTCTTACTCATAAATGACAATTATGTACCCCTGAAAATAATTACATACACACTAAAAAAATTCTAACCTAACATGACTGAACAACTCACTCTAACTTCTTCCTACATGTAAAGATGAAATTAACATACTTTAACAAAATACTGAGTGGAGGAGGGGGAGTTGTTCACACACAAAAGTCCACATCTCCCATCTTAACATTCCCACCCACTTCCCCACGAAGCACTGCAACAGAGACTGTTCTTAGCCCACTATGTCCCATCTCAAAAACTGGCCTGCCCATCCCCACCCATCTGCTAGAAGCATCAACCTTGGTTTCTTCCCCTCTTCCTCTCAGCCACATACCGCAACAGTACAATCTACATGAAGTTTCCACCTCTGAAATCCATCCTAAATCCCCACCTTCTCCCCTGTCCTGCTGCCCCACATAGTTCAAACCACTAGCTACCGTGTCTTATCTCCCTCAATTTCTGCCTACCCTCTACCACCACTGTCCCCTAAAATCGGTCCTCCCCATAGCGTTGATGCTCTGTCCAGTTGGACTGGCTTTTACATACCTGTCTGCAATGTAGCCGATGCCCAGAGAGCCCAGTAAGAAGCCCACGTTCACACAGGACTGAAAGAGGTCCACCTTCCAAGAGTCCTCACACACCAGGTTAAACTGCGGGTCACACCGCGGTCAGAGGGGCCAAAAACACAAGACCGTTTGTAAGTCCTGCTGCACCTTCCATGCTCCCTCCACACAAAGGTAAATGCACAACACAGAATGTGGTGTCCCCAGAGGCTTCACATCATTTTCTCTACCACATTTTCGTGAGAAGAATTCAGGGTTCCTGGTCAATCCCAGTTAATGTCATGATATGCCTAATATGTTTACCTTTGTTGTACCCTCAATATACACCAATTAAAGAGGATGTTGTCAAGTGTCATTGACAGTCAGCTGTCAAAGGACTACATAGCCAAGAGGTAAGGTTTCTAAAAGAAATCTCCAAAACCAGAAATGTAACTAAATAAATATAACATGTGTTCCAGAATTGGTCAAAAGCCCTTAATTAACATATATTAATTATGTATGAGTATGTAGATTTTACCAGCAATTATGTAAAATTGTCGTGACCCGGGAACTGCTGAGCAGAGAGGCCAGAAGGAGGGGCTTCCTGGGAGCAGCCCGAGCACTGCAGGGTTGGGGTGGGACTGAGGGGTGGCAGGGGACTCGGAGGGTCTGATGTGACAGGAGCCAGGGAAGGACCAAGGGGGAAAGACAGAGGTGAGAGCAGGAGCAAGTCTGCCTGAGGAAGGGTGTCATCATGTGGGGGATTCAGGGGATGTCCCTCCATGTGTGACACACACATGGTGACACCAACACGTCCAGGCACCCTGGGAAGCCCGAGTGCGTGAGCAGCGCCACGTCCTCCTGAGGGCTCCCAGGGGTCAGGAGAAGGATGGCGCTCCAGGGAGACATGAGGGGCTGGGGGGCAGCAGCCAGGGCACAGCTCTTAGCTGGATGCTATCCAGCCTGAAATCTGTGTTGTGTGTCCTGTCACAGCCACAGAGCTACTGTGAGCACCAAAGGGAAGAAATCATGTGCAAATTGTTTTGGTAAATAATACACCATTTGGGGGGGGTATTTATTTATTTTTTTAGTGGAGGTGCTGGGGATTGAACCCAGGACCTTGTGCAGGCTAGGCACACACTCTACCATTAGGCTCTACCCTCCCCCCACCCTTTACTTTTTAAATGGAGGTTTTACTGCACACCACCCTCAAACATCTAAAGTCGCCCATGTGAGCTATGCCTTGGTCCCAGCCTGGGGGTCCATCATGAAGACCCCTGTGCTCTGCACTCAGCCAGCCTAGGGTTCCATCTGGCCAGCTGCTTACTTCCTTGATATGAGCAATTTTTAAAATAAAATGTAAGTAAAACTCCACACTACCACTTGACTTTCAGAACTGACCACGAGCTGGCTCGACTGTCTGTCTTCTGCCCAGACTGGCCGTCTGCTCCCGTGAGTGGTTCAGCTCTGGGAGGCAGGACAAGAGACCACTCAGCACCATGCCTGTCCTCTGCCAATCCAGGTGTTTAGCCCCCTTAAAATTCAGCAGAAACCACCCCTTCCCCTTGGAGCCTCTCCTGCCGTTCTTTGGGTTTCCCTGCTGCCCTGGACCCCACCAGTAGAATGCGGGGGAGGTCACTCCTGGGTGTTGTCACCCAGCTGTCCCAGGTCTGTATCTCCAGCCCTCCCTTTGTAGCCTCTGCGCACATCGCCCAGCACGACCCTCTGTGGGGACTCTATTTCACCAAAGTCACGGTGAGGGGCCCGGGGTTTTTACTGTCTGTTCTCCTCTTTGCAATCAGCGTCCCTGTAAGATGTCTCTGCCACTCTTCCTGAAATGTCCTGGGTGCCCTCCTGCCCCGGGGAATGGGGCAGAAGCCGGGGCGCTCTCAGAGCTGGAAAAAGGGACATTTGGCTTCACCCGCTGACACCGCCTCCCCTGAGAACTCTGCCCCAGGCCTCACAGAGTGTGTCTGTCTGGAGGCACCCCCAAGACTGGGAAACCTGCCTGCCCCCTGCACTCCCAAACTCACCCCCAGCCAGAGTCCCTGGGAGATTTTGTGCCACCAGGAAGACAGGCTAGGCCCCTTGGGAAAGCCGGGGGCTGCCTAGGGGGAGCGCGGGCTTGGGTCCTCAGGCCCACTGCTCCTGCTTGGGCATCACCCGGGCCAGGCCCCGCTGCAGGACGCAGACTGGAGAGCTGCATAGAGACAGTGCGCACCCCACTCGCCCGAAGTCACCCAGAGTCCTGTTAGAATGCAGGTTCCCAGGGATCCTGTCCCAGCAGGTCACAGGTCAGAATCCAAGTGAGCCCCAGGATGAGACGAGTTTGGAGACAAAAGCACCCTCACCTCTGTCTGGGGCCTTTCTCGGGCCCCCTGGCCTGAGGTGGGGCTAATTGAGAGCCAGGGCCCCTGAGGGGAGTCACAAGTCAGGACTGTGCACATTCCTTCTCCAGAAGGACCCTGACCCCATCCTCCAGGACAAGGAGGGCAGGGAGCCGGGTATTCAAACAGGTTGGCTCATCGCCCTCCCTTAAGCAAGTTCCAATGTCCAAGGCAAGGCCAAGTTAAAGATTATTTCTGCAGAAATAAGTAACAAAGATGAACTACCCCCAGAATAAGCCTCAGCTGAGGAGGAAGAGTGGAGGCCAAGGTGGTTTTGAAGCATCAGAAGGGAAAGGTTGAGTAGAGCCCCTTCCTTCCAGGAGCTGGGCTCCCCTGCACCACCAACCTAGAGGCCCTGCAGGTCTGGTCACCTTTCAATATGTCCAGAGGCGTCCCACCACCCTCCACGCTCAGCGTGTCCCCGAAAGAACTCTGTACAGCCCCTCCTCCTCACTCTCTCTGCAAAGAACGGCTCCAGGATTCTCTCAGACCTCACCACTGCTTGGCTGGTCGGTCACCTGGAAGCCCAGCTCTTAGAACCACAGTCAGCCAGTTGGTTCCAAAGCTCTGTAGGTCTTCTTGGCTGTGTCCCCTCCTTTCCTGCCCCCACCCAGGCCACCACCTGGCCAGGCTGCTTCCTGTGTTCCAGCCTCAGTTTTCAGTAGCTCCATTCACACACCCCACCCTCTCCCCCAGCGTCTCTTAACTGGGTTCTTCTTTCCCTTCCTGTGACAACCATGTTGGCTGCCATTTCTCACCAGGGCTCATGTCTCGGCCTCCTCCTCAATCTTCCCCCAATCTCCACCCCCACCCCCACCAGCGCCTTCCCAAGGTCCAGCGAGGCTCATCTCCCTCCTCTGCCTAAATAACACCTAGCTCCCAGCCCTGCCTCGAAGGTAGGGTTGTCAGATGTAGAAAGAAAAAAAAAATACAGGGTCCCCTGTCGAATTTGAATTTTGGATAAACAACACATTTGTTTTGCTGTTTTTTAGTTTAAGTATGTCCCCTGCAATATTATTCCCGGCCTCAGCAATCAATATCAAGGACCGTGCGACATCTGGGACATAATTATCCTTAAAAAATTGTCCATTGTTTACCTGAAATTCACATTTAACTGGGCACCCCGTATTTTATTTGGCGCCTTTGCGGCATAAGGACTCCATGCCCTGGCTTGAAGGTAAGCTGTCACTGCCATTCTCCCCCTTGACTCCTCTGCCAACAACTTGTTCCCTGAGTGTAGCACCCACTCCCTCTCCCCTGAGCTTTGTTTGGCTCATGGTCCCCCACCCACCCTGTTCCCTCTCCTGGCTGTTCGAAATAACCCCCCAAGGCTCCATTTAAATGCCACCTCATTCTGGAAGACACCATGATCAGCTCAGTAGCTAGGATCCTCAGAGTCCCCTGGTCCCTCTACATCTCCCACATGTGATGTGGTCTTGGGTGCCGGTCTTATCCCCACGTCCCTCCCTCACTCTCTGGAGACTGCAGACTCCCTGAGGGACCCACATAGGTTCTTCTCTGTCTCCCTCCTGGCACCACCCCAGCGCCAGAACAGAAGAAGAGCTCAGAGCATGTACTGAATGAACAGACAGAGAGGAGATTGGGCGAATCCTTGCCTCTGAGCCTTTCCAAGCAGAGTATGCCTCAGCCACAGAGAACAGTACCTCCCCGTCCTGGTCTGCTTCTAGTTTCCCAGCAAGACCAGTGGCCAATTCAGTGTCCCTGGGAGGCGAGTCTACTAATGGGACATCTGTCATGGAAGGATGACTTGGGGACCAGATGTTCATGCAAGACAGGTAAAAAAGTCACACTTGTACCTGCTCCTCCCGCGGGGGAAACTTGCTGCCCGGCCGCCCTGCGCCCCAGACAGTGAGCTGGTGAGGCTGGAGGGGAGGACATGGCGCCTTCCTCCAGGGACAGCCCAGACGTGTTGACGCTGAGACCACTAAGCAACCTTGTTTCAGATGAGCAGTGCCTCACCCAAACCAAGACTTGCCAACGGAACTCTGTATCATTCGGGCCTGTGGCTTCGCCAGCTGACCCTGAGGCCAATTTCCAAGTGCCCACAGTGCAATACTTTCAAAAGGGCTCATGAAGGAAAAACATCTGGTGGCTTTTTACTAAGATATTCTCAAAACAAATGCTCAAATAACCCATTAAACTATCCCAGGGAGGCCCTTTTTCACCTTCACACTCGCAGTAGGCTATCGAGGGGACACGCAGTGTAACTCGGCTTGTCTGGCCAGCACCTCCGTGGTCCTCAGCTGACCCCTATGAAGCAGGTTATCATCATCGCTGGTTTACTGGTGGAAAAAACAAGGCTTAGAGAGGCCAAGTAACCTACCCAGTAATGCTCAGCCAATCCGGGGCATGGCTAGGATTCAGTCTGACTCCAAAGCCAGGGCAGCCTCCACACCACCTCAGTGGCCAGGGTTTAGCTGTCACATATCCGTGACGCTTTTTTTTTAAATTGAATTATAGTTGATGTACAGTGTGGTGTCTGTTTCTGGTGTACAGCACAGTGATTCAGTGATCAATATGTATGTACATATTCTTTTTCATTACAGGTTATTACAAGATATTGAATATAGTTCCCTGTACTATACAGTGGGTCCTTGTTGTTTATCTATTTTATATACAGTGGTGTGTATCTGTTAATCCCAAACTCCTAATTTATCCCTTCCCCCTGCATGACTCTTGAATGGATGGAAGAGACTCACAATTCTAATCATTGAGGCACTGGACCCCAGGTGAGTTCTGCAGGCTCTTGGAGAAACCAGCAGGACAGAAAGAAGAGGAACCCGTCTCCCCGTAGCCCCGTGTTCAAACAATGCAGCTCAGCCTGGCTTGCGATGGTCTCTCTGACCCTCAGTCTCCTCCTCTAATGCCCAGAGTCTGTGGAGGATTAAACAAGGGAAGACTCCCAAGTGCCCAGGATGGAGTCTGACACATGCTGAGGTTCAGTGACCAAAACCCTGCTTCCTCTTTCCCGATGGGAACCTGAACCTTGTGGGATTTGTTGTACGTTTCCTCCCTGCCCCTGACACTCCCACATCCCCCAGAGGCAAGGTCTGCTGTTACCTCGGTCACGATGGAGGAGCCAGGCGTGTCGTACACCCAGCCGTGCTGACAGGGGCCCAGCGGCAGGTGGCTCCGGTTGGCGGCCAGGCCGGCCAGCGGGTCCACGCAGCCGAGGGTGCTCTGGTTCCAGTCCACCTCGTAGCGGAGGCACTGCTGGGGGAAGGCCTGGCCCGCCGGCCCCGGGCCCGGCACTGTGTAGTTCAGCTCCTCCTCCAGGCTCCAGCCACATCGCCGGCTCAGCTCGGCCACGCCGGGGCTCCAGCAGTGGTGGTCCGGGATGAAGGCCAGGAAGACGATGCCCACGTAGATGGGGGCAAAAGCAGCTGAGATCAGGCATAGGATCAGGAAGATTTGCTTCTGGAACCAGCCAAACTCCCCAACCTGCTCCAGAACATCATCCACGGTGGGCATGACTGACCCACCACCCTCATCGCTTGGACCAGACCGCTTCGGCTGCACGGTCCAGGGTCAGTGTCTTGTGTGGGGTTCTCTGCAATGGGCTGGTTTGAAATAAAATTGCTGTCTAAGCATGATACTGCAGAAAGCCAAACAGCTGGAAATAATCTTTCACCCCGTGGCGCAGGTTTCAGGCAAGGGCGGAAGGCAGGGGGGTGACTGGCCAAATTGTTTGCTTGGCTGGGGAGCAAGTCACCTAGGCTGAGGTCCCAGTTCTGCTGAGTTAGAGCTTACAGAGCAAGAGGAGGGAGTGAGCGTGCCTGTCAACCTTCCAGCAGTCTCTTTCAGGCTCCTCCAAAGGGATTATCTATTTTGAAACTTTTTATGATCCAGATAAACCAAAGCTCGCACACTGGTTGCCAGGCACAGCTACAGGACCTCCTACTTGCGGTGGACACCTGAAGCGGGGTGGGGCGAGGGTCTGACCTGGGTGGTGGGAGAACCAAGCTCTCCAAACAGACCCATTTACTTCCATCCTTGTCCTAACGTGGGGTGACCAGGGTCTCCAGGACCCACGTGGGACCCCACTAGGCGGGATCCTGGCTGCTGGACTGTGAAATACCCTGAATCCCCAGGGCAAGTGGGCCAAAGGGCCATCTGGGCCCAGGGACAGGAGCCCCACGGGCCCTGGCCAGAGTTGCTGACGAAAGGCATCAAAGGGCCGCAGGCAGAAAACACCCTCCCCCTTCCCCCATTTCAGCCCTGGGAGGACCCAGGATATGAAGGGTGGGTCCCTCTCTGTGCAAACAGGAGGGACAGATAAACAGAAGCACAGGGTGCCTGTGTTGTTCCTGGGACTCTTGTGTCTTCGCCCTGTGGGTGCTGGGAGCTGGCCTCACACCCAGGGGCCCACCAGCTCGTCTGGTAGAAAGAGCAGGGCCCACCTCGGGGGCTGCAGCTCTGCCATCGCCGTTCCCACCCGGGCTGCAGCAGAGGACTGGCCGGGGGCAATGAAGAAGACCAGGGGCAAACCTCCCCAAGGCAGGGCCTCAGCACACGTGGGCCAGGCACTGCCCTTTCTGCCCACGTGAGATAATAAAAACTGTATCTTGGTCTCCAACCCCCACGCCCACCCCCACCCCCGACACCCCATCCTGGTCCGGGGCTGCTGAAACCCGTCTCACTTCCCGGTGACAGCAGTGTCTTCTGTTCAGCAAGGTGACTCTGGGCGGGTTCCTGGCCACAGGAAAGACCAAACCATGGTTAGAAACTGGGAACTTTCAGCCCTGCCCGCGCTCTCTTGAGCAAAGGGGAACCCTGATTTGTGGCCAAGTCAGGGACAGAACTGTGGGTAACCTAGGGACCTAAGAGTGATGGGCTTCCAGGGTAGGGAAGGCAGTCTCGTGGAACTGAGCACTTAACCTGTGGGTTTGATGCTCTTTCCAGGTAAACAGTGTCAAATATGGGGACAATACAGTATTAAATTGTAGGACACTCAGCTGGCTTAACAGAAATATATTGCTTCTCAGTTGTGGGGGCCAGAAGTCCAAAACTGATGTGTCCGCAGTTTCCCAGTGAGGGTGAGGGGAGGCTGTCCCAGGCCTCCCTCCTGGCCTGGTGGGTGGCCGGTGTCTCCCTGTCTCTTCACACACTCCTCCCTCTGCTGCAGTCACTGTGCCCAAATTTCCACGTTTTCAGAAGGACACAGGCTTAGTGGGGCTTAGGGCCCAGCCACCCCACTGACCTCACTTTACCTCGAACACCCCTGTAAAGACCCCATCTCCAAACAAAGTCACATTCTGAGATTCGGGGGTTAGTACTTCAACATGCAAACTTTGGTGAGACAAGATTCAACCCTTAATGACCGCACTACTCCAGCACTCAAATGTGGGGGAGTAAGGAAGGGGCTGGTCAGAGCACCATTTCAGTGGTTCTAGGACGGTGGTCCCTCAACATCCCCAGAAGCCCCCACGTACACCAGAATCTGGGCACTCAAGCCCCACAGCCGGCCCTCCTCCGTACCGGCAGCTCCACATCCATGGATTCAACCAGCCACAGATAGTGTAGAACCGTAGCATTAACTGACGAAAATCTGCGTATACGTGGACCCACAGGGTTCAAATGCAGTTTGTGTTGTTCCAGGACAATGGTGCTTCAATATCAGGGCCGTGGGTCAGTTTTTTGGGAAATTTGACCCAAGGAGAGAGAAGTGTTGGAGGCGGGGAAGGGATGGCAGAGGCAGGAGCAGGGGAGGGGGCAGGGCCTTCCCCTGGGGAGGGCAGGTCTGAGGTAGCAGGTGCCCCCGGCCCAAGTTGTTAATCAGCACTGTCGTCTTGTACGGACAACCCACCAACCTGCTCCGTGTGACCGACAGCAGAACAGCAGAGCGGTGCCCACGGTGACAGCAGCCCCTCCGCCGTGCACTGGCCACACACCGCCAGCTTCCCCACGGGGACACGGGCAACCATCGAGGGCACGCTGCTCACTGTGCTCACGGTTCCCCTTCCCGGAGGCTCACTGGCCGGTTCCTACCGCACTGTCCTGTGCCCTCAGCAGTCTCTCCCTTTAAACACTGAGGGCCTCACAGCAAGAAAGGCTATTCACCTTTAACTCAGCATTTTCCAAACTTTCTTGAGCCCAGGTCCTTTCCATTTTTGGTAGAACGTCTGTCAAAATCACACAGAAGAAGTGCTGCATGGGGCACACTTTGGGAAACGCCACTATACGACAATCCATCCACGTGCCAACGCGACCTTTAGTTCAAGGGTGATTTCGTTACTCCTGAGGCCCCTCCCCCCATGCCTCCAGAGTCCTAAAGCCACGAGGTGGGCAAAGCAGGACAGGCATCGTCCCAGCAGTGGAGAAGGCGACAGTGTCCCCGAGTGGAGGGTGGCCCTTCAGGGGTGTCAGGGTGCAAGCAGGGTGAGGAGGGCGACCCACCTCAAGGTCACCAGTGCCAGACTGAGGAAATTTCCAGACTGACGGAAACTCAAGAGACATGGCAACTGAACGGGACAAGATTCTGAATGAGATCCTCTTAGTGAAAACAGCGTTGCCATGATGACTGGTGACACCTGAGCAGGACCCTAGGTGCAGCTTGTGCTCTGGGTCGGGAGGGAGCCTTGTGCTCGTGGGGGAGGGCATCCTGAAGTGTCCGGGGTGGGGATGCAACCGGGAGGCAGGCAGCTCACTCTCAAATGGTTTAGGGAAAATAATGTTCTTTGCCCCATGTGTTTAAATTTTTGGTATGTTCCATCAAAATTAAAAAAAAAATCTGAAGCCAAGAGTCACAATGTTTGCCTGGGAACTGAACCTCCAGTACCCTCAAGGCCGTCTGGGCACCGCACCCGCCCCATGGGATCCAGAACCCACATCACCTCCCTACTCTGGTGGAATGAGGTCGCCCCCCGGGCGCTTTCCCCAGGACATGCTGAGAGTGGCCGCCAGGTGACCCACATTGTCGCCCTGTCCAGGAGTGTTTCACAGCCTAACTTTGGCCTTTCCCTCTATCTTTAAGGAGAACACTTTATTTTCCCCAGGATGGTACTTCCTGCCAGGCTGAGAGCCCGAGGCTTTCCAGTGTCCGCACAGCCAAGGCTGCCCAGGCCCAGCCCGGCCATACGAGTGTTAAAGTGTCCCCTTGTCTTTCGTTTCTTCTACCTTATGATGCTCAAAAGCAAACTCTGCCCTCCCCACCGCTCCCACTGCTTTGGGGGCAAGAGCACACTCCTTACTGTGACTTCCAAGGGACTCTTCAAGTTCCAGGACTGCTCCAGCCTTACCTCTCCAGCCCCTCTGGTCATTCTGTCCCCAAACACACGGCCACCTGCCTCAGGGCTGCCCCACCCCGGGAGGTGCCCAGGACAGCCCGGCTAGGACGCCCAGCCCCAAGCCATGGCAGCCCCTCCCAGGCTTTCTGCAGTGACACCGTGCGCCCACTCTCCCAGGAGACAGCATCTTCGGCTGGCTACGCGAGGCCAACCCCACGTCAGCCCAGTTCATCTGGACAAATGAGAAGTTGCGTCGCAGTCACTGAGTCAGGGGTTTTTAATCAATCTAACCTCGTCCGTACCCCCTGCCCCCAATGCACACTATCCCCTTGTGACCTGACCCCTAGGAAGGGAGGTAAGACTTCCATGCCCATCAGTTCTTGAACTCATCCCAAAGTATTTCTTCAAATTGGCCATGGTGGTGACCGACCTCCCAAAGGAATCGTGATCAGTATAGGTGTCAGCAGTTGGTGAACTGGATTCAACCATGTTTGAAATGTTCTGGGTGACAGCTGGGTGTCCTCTCTCCCATGGATTTCCCTGGCCTGGGGTTTGCCTAGACCATCCTTACCCTCCACTGATCCCATTTCTCCACCATTCAATGGACAGTCTCAAAAAAAAAGCTTAAATTTGATTAAAAGGAAACTAAATTAGGGTTGTACTCTCTTTGATAAAATCATTTCTTTTAAAAGAGTGTAACTCCTATCTGCTATCAGGGAGTGTTTTCCTAAACTACCTGTGATAATGGCTGGTGTGGACGGTCACCCTGTTTGCAGGGGCTTAGGGGTAGAGATTACCCAGGTTCTTAGGGAAGGAGCCTAAGCAAAGGCCTCGCACGTGTGATCAACCCCCCTCCCTCTGTGGCCAGAACGAGTGGGCCGGGCAGGTGGCCCACAGGGCAGACGGAGAACTTCCCTGCCATTAAGTTTACCAACAGGGCCAGCAAGTGCCCACAGTCAGAGAGGGCCTCATGTCTTAGCAGGAAGGGAGTGGCTTGGAGACTGGACCCCTGGACACAGTGTCTGAGGAACAGCAACACTGGGGTCACAAAGTAAACCTTTGTAAGACCCCAGAGTGTCTGTCTCAGGAGAGGTGTTGTAAAATCCTTAAAAAAAAAAAAAAAAGTTACTCCAATTGGATAATCAGAAAATGAGGAGGAGGGAAGGGTGTCGACGCCGAGAAGTCTAGTCTGACGCTGGGGTAACTTCCTGCTCCGCCCACTCTCATGCTAATGTCTAAGACGTTCTCATTCCTGGTCAGCAGTTTCAGACGGATGATCAAATTTGTGCAAGACAACCCCCCCTCCAACGCAGGTCAGACTGGGCCACACCCTGGGGTGCTTTATGGTATCGTGGGATCTGCGCTCACGGCGGCTGTTTTGGTAAAAATACCCTGAGGTCTGCTTTCTCGGAAGGAGGAAGAAATCCAGATGAAGCTGAGAAGCCCTCGTGGGCCTTGAGGGCACACTGCACGCGAGGAGACCCCAGATAGAAAGCCAAGGGGCCGTGCAGGGAGGGTCCGTGCACACCAGGCGGGGACGGGATGTCCCTGCAACGTAACGGGAGGCACAGGGAAGTGGCCGGACTTGGCTGCTGAGTCAGCAGCTTCTCACTCTCACAGGGAAAAAGCACTAACACCCAGGTAATAATTTATCTTTTATTCAAATTGTTGAATACTTTATATTACAGTAAATTTGATTGAAAAAATGAGGAAAGAAATCAATTTTTAAAAATACACTCATGTTTAAATCAAATAAGCCCGCCAAACGGAACACAAACCAAGGAACCCTACAGGCTGGTTTGCTTCCCACGATATGAATACCATTGAGTCTATATACAATTCTATAATGCAAGGAAAGTCGTTCACTAAACACTTCAAGAAAGGAGCCTGCAGCCGGGGAGGGCGGCGTTCCCGCCCCCTGTCCTGCAGACCCAAGGCTGACCTCGGCCGCCCCCCAAGAAGGAATCCAAGTGCAACGCCAGGGCGAAACACTGGCCCAGCGGCTTTCACGCAATTTCCGTAAGTCACGCACTGTGCAAATTAAGGCTTCTTATAGGTCGAATGGTTGAGAAACGCTTTTTCTTAAAAAAGCACAGTAAAGGTGGTATCATGAGAACCTGAAGAGGTGAGACCTACACCCCAGATCTGGAAAAAGGTTATTTCCTCTGACATCTCAGCTCCATTCTCTCTCTCTCACACTCACACACACACACACACACATATCAATCTTTGGGTGGGTTGTCTGACTTCACCAGCTGACGAAAGAAATACTGATAAATGTGATCTGTGCACCTAGGATTGAAGACGTCATGCAAAAAGCTGCAGCCATTACTGACTAGAGGCAGAGAGCGGGCGGACCCTCCAAAGCCCAGGCACTGGGACCCCACGCATGTGTGTGGGCACATGCGACCCCTTACAAGACAGGGAGCAAAAGGGGAAAGAGAGAGAATGGCCTATTCTAACTGAGGATACATCGTGGACCAGTTCAAAATCTCGTATGAAACCATCCAAGTGCCCCAACAGCTTCCCCTTTGACCAGGGGTGGACAGGTACGTATGTTACCCGACTACCGGCAGGAAAAAACTGTTGGTTTTTTTTTTTCCACAAACCTGAGTAATTGTCAAAGTCAATAAATAGGAGGAGAGAATTAAATGCTAAAATATAATGGTCAAATACCCTACAGGGCCTAAAGCAGCAAGGGTTTTTCTCCAGCACAGCCCTCTGTCCCGAGACCCGTGTGGCCCGGGCGCATGCCAGGAGGCACTCTACGCGAGGACATGGGACAAAACCTGGGGCCTGGCCCCGCCCTCCGGCAGCTGGAGCCATGCCTCCTTCCCATGCCGGCAAACCACCCCGGAGAGTGGTGCAGGCCGCCTCCCCCTCTCCTCCACCACGCAAACCCTTCCCTTTTGAAACAGTTTTTGTTAAAGGCAAAAATGACAGAAGCGTCACGGAGCTGAAGTCTTATTTGGTTGGAGGTGCCGCTGGTGCCGCCGAGCCCGCCCCGCAGGCACGGGGGCCTAGATGTGCAGGAGGTCCTCGTCACTGTCGTCGTGGAAGGAGTTCACCGGCTTCTGCGTGGCCCGGGGCCGCCCGCTCCTGGCCGGCTCCCCCCGCACCAGCCCCACCCTGTCGTCCGCTCTCTCCCGGAGCACCTTCCTCTGTGGGGGTCTCATCGGGAGCACGCCGTCGGCCCCGGCCCCTCTGCCCAAGTGCACCTTCACCTCCGGGATGGTCAGGACCTCGTCCTCGCTGTCCTGCTCGTCCCCGTGCAGGGAGCTGAGGGCCTCGGCCTTCACGGACTTGGTGGTGATGTGGCCGTTCTCCTGACCCTCCTTCCCGGGCCTTGGCGCCGGCGCCTGGATCTCCTCCATCAGCCACTCTGTCTCGTTCTCATCCGCCTCCTCCTCCTTGTTCACCTGCCGGGACACACAGAGACTCCGTTCAGCTCCTCTGCCCCCTCCCTCCAGGACCCACCCAGAGTCAGGGACCCTCCTCCCTGCCCGCCACAGCCACCATGTTCCCAGGTCCCGGGTCCCCCACCAGGGAGAGGAAGCTGAGGGCTGGCAGCTCCTGCTGAGACCCGACTGAGGCAGATGGGGTCATGGGGGCAGGAAGGCGGGCCAGCGACAGGTCGGCCGTGACCCCACAGGTGCCCTCAGGTGGCAGGCAGAGGTCATGCGGCAGGAGCCACACGGAAGACATGTGGATGAGTCCGGTAGGAGGAAACCTTTCAGAAAGCAGTCTGGCAGTTCCTGTCAAGAGCCACAAGTGTGTTCCTGCCCTCTGGCCTAAATAATGCTGCTTCTTGGGAAATCTACCTAAAGGGAATCATCCAAATGCCAGATGCACAAAAATGTTCACTACCATGTTTTTTTTGGTAGAACAGCCAAAAAAGTAGAAGTAACCTAAACACTGAACGCCCTAAGGAAATCAGCTGTGACCACAAGAAAAACTGGAAGATGAAAGGATAAAATGTACATTCATGTCAAGAGCAAAGAATGATGCTTCCCCTTTGTCTATTTCAAACTGGTGGAGCTGACGGTCTCCTGGTCGTCACTGACCAGCACTGTAACAGCAGCTCGACAGTGTGCGCGTGTGCACACGTGTGTGCGTGTGCGTTGGGGGCACAGTTACCTTCGAGTATTTGTAGGACACATTCACGCTCCTTCTGCAGCAGTTGGTGAGCTTGCTTATCACCGTCTCCCTGAAAGGAGACCTTGGTTACTCCGGGGGGAGCCCCTCACCCCCCAGCACTCCCAGCTGGAAACCAGTTCAGCCAAAAGGCTTTGGAATCTGACAGAAGTGGATTCAAATCCTTGCTCCATGTCTTCGTGGTGTCCCAAGGACCAGAGTGAGTTATGTGTGGATGTGACGCACCCACACCTCCCACCACCCCAGGGCCGCACTGAGATTCCTGGGCTGAGGGACAGACCCAAGTCCAGCTCACTCCCAGACCTTCCGCCCCAACCCTATGTCCCTCTGACAGCCTCTCAGGGTCGGGATGGCGAGGCCAGACCTTCCTACCCACCTGCTGCCTGCCTCTGGCTCACTGGGCAGATGACAGGCAACAGGGAGCCCCCGAGCTGACCCAGCCTCTGCCCTCAGGACAGGGCTGACCACACACAGATCCTGGGCCTCATTCATAGGTGATGTGAAATCCATCGGACAGTCAGACTGCCCGGGAATGACAAGTCCATTCACCAGCAAAGGGAAGCCAAGGGGTGGTGTTGCACCCGGCACACAGCAGGCACCTAACAAATGCCCCCTTTTTCAACGGCAGGGGATCAGCTGATCAGAAAGAAGCCTCCTCGTTAACAGGGTTTAACTCTTTGTCCATCTGTGGACACACGCAGAGCAATGTCCTGGGAATGGGCAGGCCAGGCTGAGGCCCACAGAGCATCTGCCATGTGACCTGAGAGGGTCCACGGCCCTGGCCAGACACCTCATCACCTCATCACGGGAACACAGATTACAAAACACAGTTTAAGAGACCGCTTCCAAAGTCTTCATCTAGAACTTCATGACTCTGATGGCTCAGGTTTCAAATGTGAAGCACCGGCCTGTCCCCCTCAACCCGCTTCCCTCTCCTTACCGTCGCTCCTTTTTGTAAAGCAGCAGGGTGAGCAGACAGCCAGTGAGCGCCACCAGCAGCAGGCTGAGGACCGCCCCGACGGCCTGGCTCCTCTCCGAGAGCCCCTTGTGCTCCTGCGTGTCCTCCCCGTCGTCCTCGTTGTCAAAGCCCACCCTGCAGGGAAGGCACGTCACTCAGCCACGCCAAAGCCACCACCCCAGCAAGGCCCAGCTCGGGCAGTGGTTCTGACTCTGCAAACCCCGCACAGCAGGACCAGATCCCACCAATACGGAGAACTCAGCAGCGGACGAACTCCTCTGACAATGAGATTAAGGTGGGGGGATCGGAACACTCAGGCCTCGTGAACTCTTGTCACCGAGGAAATGAGAGAAGCCCAGCGTGGGGAGTGCAGCCCCCCCCAGTCCTCGCTCATCTGCCGCGGGGCTCTGAGGGCACAGACGCAAAAGCTCAGGGAAATGCTGGCTGCACTGGTCTCCCAGGACCACTGCTCCCTTCTCTGGGAAGAAGCCGTGATCGCAGCCGAGGACTCATCCTGGGACACAGCCTCAGTGCTCCCGGGGGTGAGGAAACACGGGTGGGACACCACTGGGCACAGCACAGACCCCTGTCCCCATCCAGTGCTGGTAAATCCAAGGACAGAGGGTCGGGGACAAACACAGCAGCCACTCAGTCAGCAAAGGTCCCACAATCCCCACCCACGTGTGGGGAGAAGCAGCGCACCTCCACGTGGAGCACTCAAGAGAAGCACTGAAAATACCTAACACAAAACCAAAAACACCCTGACTGACCGTTTCCGCGCAGAGCCAGACATCTGTGTAACGACTTGCACTTCTGCCCTTTCTGGCCCTCGCTCATTCCGGGCCAGCATGTCGGCGGTAACAGGACCAGAACAGAAAGTGTGCCCCATCCCGAGAAGGCGAGAGCAGCGACAAGAAAGATCTGGACGCTTTGGGATAAGACAGGGGAACTCAAGAGGCCACGTGTGCAACGTGAAGGTGCTATTAATTCAGAAAAGTATTTAATTCAAATAATGGGGTCAGAGTGCAACCTGACGGCTTGGTCACATATGGATGACGGCTCTGATCAAAATTCAGTTTAAGCCAATCTTCTTCCGGAACACCCGTTAGATAAGAAACAACAGGACAGGACGGGCTCACACCTCGTGCTCTGCACACTGCAGGCAGGGCTGGCTCTCCGCAGACGCGGCACCGCGGAGCCAGCCCGGCCTCTCAGGAAGCCCCGAGGCGCGGCCCATGTTCAGAGGTCAGAGATGTTCATTCTGTTCTATGTGTGTTTCAGTTCCTATTTTTGGTTTCTTCTGTGAGCCATAAATTATTTAGAAGTGCGTTTTAGTTCCCAAATATATTTCTAATTTTCTGTTCATTTCTTCCTATTGGTTCCCAATTGCACAGTGTACGTCGTTTATACAGCACCAATGTGTAAATCTGTTGAGACCTGCCTTACGTCCATATTCCTAAAAAAAGTTTTGCCCTAAATTTTCCAGAAACATGGATGTAAAGCAAGTGAATTTAAGATCAAAAAGGTGTGACCTACAACCTCCCCACTCTGTCCCCACTCTGCTTTCTGCCTGAGTCCAACATCCCTCACCCAGGAAATGAAGGAAACGACTATACGACAAAGATTCATTTTTCTTCTGAACTTGAAGTGTTAGGACAGAGAATGAAAAACCTCTGTAAGACAGTGGCCTGGGTAACAGAAAGAAAAGCAGTCCAGAGAAAAGCAGTTCACGGCATTTTGTTCCAGGCAGGGTCGTCTATGAGTGACAGCCCAGCGGGCCGAGAGCAAAGCTGCAGACGTGAGGGGACGCCCACGTAGGCCGCAGTCACCTCGCTCCCCCCAGGAGTCCTCGGTGCAAAACCGTGTCCCCTCACTTTCCAGGGAAACCTGGCCCCCAAGATGTCCAAGATCTGCATAACAAGCTTTTCATTCACTCAAATGTAGAAAGCAAGTCACTCGAGTTAATGTGAGATTTACCACACTAATCTGCACCAAAACACAAAGAAAAGATGCACTGGGAACACAAAGATGAGACACAGCACCTGCCTCCCAGGAGCCCAGGGGAAAAGTCAGCTGGGAAAAATGTGCAAGGAAAGTGTGGAGGCGCTCGGGGCTCGGGGCTCGGGGCAAGAAAGCGGCGGGTGGTGATGACGGGGCAGGGCCAGGAAGGGCAGGACGCTGACAGCCAGTGAAGCTGGGTTTACCTCTATCTCCTCCTCTGTTTTTTGTTCATGCCAGAATATTTCCACAATAAAACTCCAGGGGAAAAAAACACACATAAACTTATACTTATAAAACTTAGGTTTTGAGAGAGGAGGTGAGGGTACAGTTGGTACTTGTCCATCGAAGGAGGAAAGTACCCGACCGCAAGCTCCTGCCCAGGCCAGGACCCCACTTACCCCAGAGGACACACGGCAGAGGTGTACCAGGAGAAGAGGTACTGGCAGTCTGCAGTCTCGTGGCTGAACTCGGGGATCCCGTCCTTCACCAGTGGGTCGCAGTGGAAGAAGATGGTGGACGAGACAGACTTTGTCTTATCCTTCCCACATTTGGAGGATGAGGCAAACACCACATCCAGATCGCCATCTGTCAGAAAGGCAGGCGCACACACATCACCATTACCACCGTGTTTCAACAGTGGGACAGGCTCATCTCTTCAGAGTCTGCAAACAGTTTGCAGAGACTCAGACATAAGGCTGCATCATTAAACGCTCCAGATGAGCTCTCCACAGGCCACTCGACACATTAGGAGCCCCAGCCCTAATTCAGGATGTGGGAAAGGCTTGTACCACGCGCCAAACGATGCCTGGCCTTTGTCCTCAGCTAACAATGTGAGGCGGAGTAGGGGCTGGCCAGCATATCAGCCTACCTAGAGACCGAGGTTGGCCACGCAGGCAACCAACCAGTCAACCAACCAATCAATCCATCAACCAGCCAACCAGCCAACCAGTCAGCCAGCCGACACCAACAGATCAATCAGCCAAACCCAATAAAACCCCAGACACCGAGGCACGGGTGGGCTTCCGCAGCTGGTTCCTGAGCTTCTGTGCATGTCGTCGCACATCCATGCTGGGTAAATAGTGCATCCTGACTGTGGAGGGAGAAGACAGCAGCTGGCTCCCCCGGGACATCACCCTCTGCGCTGCTTCCACCAGCTGGTTTTAATCTCTATCCTTTCACTGTAATAAACTGTGTGCATGGCTGCAAGGGCTCTCAGGGAGCTCTGAGCGCTCAGGGAGCTCTGGTGGATTATCAAACCTGAGGTGGGGATGGGAGTTGTCAGAAGTGAGAGGGCCTTGTGTGGACAACCTCGGAATTGGCTCAAACTCCTCAAGGGCAGACACGGCTGGAGCACCGGGCAGCGAGGTGTGGAGGCCCCAGCTGTGTGGGCTGGGCTTGGGAAGGCCCCACTGTCCTCACCCGTAACTGGCTGTGACCTGAGCAGCTGTCCCACAGGCTGGAATGTGAGCTAGCTTAGGGCCAAGGTGGCAGCTCCATGTCTCGACCAGAGACAGGGCTTCGTGGTCTCCTGCCCTTGCCCTCACGAGCAATTGTGCCTCACACAGAGTTAACAGTGCATTTCTTACTGAAACGTTAAGAAAGGTCTCGAAACCACCTACTTTCTGGGTCTGGTACATGAAGGGAGTGAAAAGGTCCAAAAGGGATTTTATTAACCGAGAATAAATAAATACGCACTCACGCCTGTGTGCACGTGCGCGCACACGCGCACACACACACACACTAAAGTTCGGAGCCACAGGAGGCTGATGAGATGGGGCCTTACAGACATGAAGGTTCTCACTCGTAACCAGACCCCCTACCAGCGCTGTGCTGTGGAGCCTGACCACTGCTGCAGCCACACAGCAGCAGTGACCCTGGATTTGAGGACAGGGGCTTTGCAGAGAAGGGGACACTGAGCTGAGTGAGTTTGGCAGGAGGAGGAGGGTGGGTGGGCCGAGGCCAGCAGAATGGCCTGCACAGAGGGGACATGAAGCCTGCGGGAGCTCGTGAATCATCTGGGTGTGTCTGCAGCACCAGCCGCTAATAAAACAAGTTTTCTGAAATCTTCCAGGGCTTTCCTTCTCTGCATCATAGGGAACCGTAAGAGGCTTTTAAAGCAGTCCTTCAGTCAGTCAACAAACATTTGCCAAGCACTTACTACGGGGCCAGGCCCAGAGGACAGCACCTCAAGAGAAGGCCCAACCCAGCCAGTGTGCGACTCCAGCATCTGACTCGGAATTACTGGCAAAGCAGAGAAGGCGAGTGGGCTGACTCCATGACGAGGACACATGACAGTGAGTCAGGCTGACCCGGCAGGTCTCTGCCAGGCCCCATGGCCCCATACATGGGCACAGAAACTTCCAGGCTACACCTATTTGGGGAGCGGCTGCCCCTCCGCCCAGGGAATCTCTCAGCAGCCCCTTTTACATCAGTCGGCTGGTTTTGTAAACTCATTTAACTTTTAAAAAAGCGAGTTCATTCACCTGGTTTACAAATCAAATCAAATTTGTTTAAACCAAAAACACACAAGTGGCCTCCTGGAAATATTCTTCCAAGGTCAAAAAGGAATTAGGGAAGAAGCAGATGAAAGAAAGAGACACAAACTTGCAGTTGCAAAACACGTGTGCCACGGGACGGAGCGCAGTGTGGGGAATGCGGGCAATGCCCGTGCGATACCTCCGTGCAGTGACAGGCAGCGGGACTTACCGTGGTGACCGTTTAGAAATGCAGAGAAATACTGTATCACCGTGTTGTCCAACAGGAACTAACACAGTGTTGTAGCTCCATTATACTTCAAAAATCAACAAACTCACAGAAGAAGACATCAGACTGATGGTTCCCAGAGGTGGGGGGAGGAGGAACTGGGTGAAGTTACAAGATAAATCAGCACCAGGGATGTCATGTGCCACATGCTAAACATCAGTATTAACACTGCGGTATGCTGTTGAGCGTAAATCCGAAGAGTTCTCACCACAAGAGAAACAATTTTTTTCCCTCTATTTCTTTAATTTTCTATCTATGACGATGAATGTTCACTAAGCTTGTTGTGGTTATTTCATGATGTAAATCAGTCAAATAATTATGCTGGGCACTCTAAACTTACACAGTGCTGAATGTCACTTCTATCTCAGTAAAACTGGAATTTAAAAAAAAAGAACTGGGATTAAAAAAAAAAAAAAAAAGGACCACAGCCCCATTAGTGCAGCGTGATGGCTTCCTACACACCCACCCAAATCCCTAGGTCAGCTCCTTCCCATCCTTCCTACAAATGTGAAGTCTCCTATCTTCCTGTAAGAACATCTGCAGTTTCAAAATAAACACACATCCTGACTAAAACCGAATGGAAGGCGATTCCGGACGTGCACACCGTGCCCCACCTCCGCCCCACCTCTCCACCTCTGCTTTGGCCCAGGTCTGTCCGGTTTGTCTATGAGGTGAAGCTGAACCGCAGTGAAATGCTCGGGTCCCACACGCGCCGCTTGGCCCGTCTGACGAGGCCCACGTGACAGACGCAGGGTCAGACCAGGGCTTCTGTGTGAAAATCGACCTGAGGTTTCAACTCAGGGGCGTTTGTTTATGAAGATGCTGAAGTTCCTTCCAGGAGGTTAAATGTGGGGCGTTCGCGGAGAGAATTACCTTGAACGTAGTACTTGGTTCTGTCGGAAGTTCCGACTTTCCGGCTGAAGTGCCGGTCGTTGGGCTTCACCTGACAGATGTTGGCCCCGGAGCACGCCGGGTTGGAGGAGCCCGTGATGGAGGACAGCTGGATCTCGTACAGGTACTTGTCCCCATTCGTTCTCATGTCCCCAGAGGCACTGAATCGCCTGGATACATGGAAAAGGCTGTGGTGACTCCACAGTCCTTAGAGAAAGCCCTCTATCACCTGGACCCAGAGCCCCGGGGACGGGGCAGGGCTGTGGGACGCTGGCCCCAGCTCCTTTCCCAGCCGGGAAGGGGCCGAGGGCACCATCTTACTGCCCCACCTTCCGCGCTCGGAGCCTCACGCGCCGCCCGGCACGGCCCCGGACCCCGAGACCACCCCTCAGTGACACTGTGGAGAAACGAAGTCTTCTTCCTCGTGCCAGTGAGCCCGGAAGGTTCCAGCTCCGAACCCTGGGCTTATCATGAAGTGAGGGAGGAGGGGCGGCTTTATTTTTACACTCAAGACAATTCACCATCATTAGTGTCAGTGGTGGAGTCATGCTGTCCTCCTGTCTGAGTAAAAGCTGACAATTACCTGGAAAGGTGACTGAAACATACGGGCCTATTTACCTCGCAGCCCCCGGCCAGGGGGGGGACCTGAGTGAGGGGCAGCACTCGAACGGGAAACTTTCCACTTACTTGAAATAAATGTCCCCGAGGCTGAAGCTCCGGCCATTGGCAGGGTTGGTGATGGTGCCGTTAACCATCTGCACCTCCTGCGGCTTCACGGCGCAGGCAGCCCGCGACTCCCAGCTCAAGTAGTAGGTGCAGCTGTTGATGTCAAACCTGCAGGGTGCACACGGGCCTGGTCACGGCCACCGACCCGACGGCCCCCACTGCCCATGCCTCTGCCCAGCGAGGGACAGGCCGCCCCGGCGGGCAGGGCTGCTCTACCGGCCCATCTCAGCACCAGCACCGGGAAGGCGACCCTCCGGCACACCCGCGACGTGACTACGGAGGCAAGTCACCTATTTTTAAAATGTAGGAACTAAACATCTAAAAGCTGGGAAAATGTGCACGGAGACTTTTGAATGTTTACTTTACAAGCTCCTCAGACTCTTAGCTTGATTCGCTCTCCGACAGCGCCTGGGTCTCCCTCCTTCCAAGCCCAGCTTCTGGGAGGAATTGGTTTGCTTGCGAACAGCGGCTCATGTGCTGTCTGTGTTGGCAGAACGCCTTCCTCCCGCACCAGACTTGGAGCTGCCTAGAGATTCCCAGTTTAATCCAAGAACATCCCAGGTGCTGCCCTACCTGCTCGTGGGTCCCAGACAGGCTGCCTGAACAGCTGGCCTTGGGTGGCACCAGTCAGTGCCCTCTTGGTTACAAAGTGGCATTCAAAGACGGAGCCAGTTAAAGCCTGCTTTAGTCTAGTACGTGTGTCCCAGCCTCCATGCAGAGACTCCTCCTTGGGCAGGGCAGCCCTGGCCCCACTCAGGCCCTAAGTCTCAGCAGACAGGCCCTCTCCCGACTGTGGAACCCAAGAACCCTCCCTGCTGCCCACACACTCCCAACCCCACAAGTGGAAGCCATAGGGAGAAACTGTGACGGGGTCCCGGCCCGCCCTGGGCACAGCTCCCCCAGGGACCCCTACACCCTCACCGCGTGAACGAAGGCCGGCCCACTGTTTTGGCACAGGTCAGCTCGATGACAGTGGATGCTGTCTTGTTTTCACCGCACTGATGGCCCTTCGAGTAAGTCACGACGACTCTGTCATCTGAAACACAGGTGATTGAACTGACATCATTTCCACTGCCTCCCAGGAACCTCGATGTCAAAGTCAAAACCTACATTAAGGACAAACATTTGTCTCTCTGGAGACTCACTGCCTGGGTTATCAGCACTGCCAAGCCTGGTGATGGCGCTGGGCCCACATCACTACCTGCACGGCCAGAGGAGACCCGGGTTCAAGTCCCAGCCCCGCTCCCTGCGCTCACCAGTTCCACAACTGGGCTGCTGACTTTGGGGCTATCTCCTCACTTGGGCAACAGGAAGACTCCCCCAAAGTGAGCGGCTTCGGGGCTGGAAGGGGGATGCCCTCAGAGCGCGTGCGTGGAGCCAGACCCAAGTACCTGCAGCAGCTACCATCACTGCCCCAGCTCTGGGCCACCTCTGTGTACTTTTGGGTGCCTTCCCCAGCACCCTCGTATCCAAGCCTCCCAGTAACAACAGCGCAGGTGCCAGACCTCCGCCTGACAAAGTGAAAAGCCAGATGGGGTAGTTCTGGATTTCTCAGATCTCCTGGCTCCACACGGAGCTCTCTCTGCCCCTGGAGATGAAGAAGGTAAAAGCAGAAGCTGAGGCCCCGAGCCTCCAGAGTCTAAGAAAAGTGGGGACATGCTTTCAGTTGCACGTCTCACAGGGGCCAGAGTGGCAAGCCGGCCAACTCTGCTGCTGCTGCCAGCTTCTCCCAGTGGCCACCAAGAGCTGTCCCAGGGGGCCCGAGCCCACGCAGCTCGGCAGACAGATGGTGGCTCCAGGGGCCCGCATGGGGCGGTCCTCAAGGGGAGCACACCCTGCAGCCCAACTCTCACACATCCAACCTCTGTCCTTCAAGGCAGGGGATGCGAAGGGAGGCGAGGTACCAGCTGCCCAGGGGACCTCCAGGGCACGGCCAAGGTGCAGGGGACCAGGGAACCACTCAAAGGGAGGTGAGACGTGAGGCCCAGCTGCTTTGGGTGAATTTGTTTTACCTATTGGGCTGTGTGTGAAATTTTGGAAGAAACAGTTTCACAGCTTTAAGGAGAAATTCTTAAATGGCTGGAATATGGAGCCAACAAGCACAGGTCTTGATGGCAGAGTGCCCCCGACAGCAGACAGGCAACACACTCAACCTTCCCTGCCTCAGTTATTCCACCTGTGAAACGGACTCAATGCCTACCCGGCTGCTGCTAAGGACCACACACATACACAAATGTACAAAGCATGGCTGTTATACAGGACTATTAGTTCCTGGGACAAGAGTCCATCTCTTCATCCCACGAGGCAACATGCCCTAACTGAACACGGCGGCCATGGTGACTGTCCTTAGACGGCTGCCCTGTAAGGACCTCAGAGTAACACCCCACCCGCTGTGTCGGGAAACAGGGGGTTTTACTAGCTAACCTGGTGAGGCTTCAATGTTGCTTTACCAGTTGGCTGTGGGAAACCGAGGGAGAGTCAGGTCAAATATCCAAACACAAGTATGAGACGGCTGGGACAGAGCCACCCTCGGGCCATGATGCACCCTCCAGGAGCAGGTGGGACCATCTCCGACAGAGGGCGAGCCAGGCTGGAGGTCTGGCCACCCACCCCCTCAGGGCAACTAGCCTTCAGTTCCAACTTGCAGAGTTTTTCTTAAGGGTGACAGTGGCTCCCTCAGAATCCCCTTCCTCCATTTCCACAGCTCGAGCAGATGTAATCTCCCTGTGGTTTAATCAGGACAACTCAGGGACCCCTACACTAGCCTAACAGGCAGAGTGAGTGTTTCTCCTTTCCTGCCCTCTGACACACCCCGACTGTTCCAAAACCAGGAGAGCCCCACTCTTCCTTTACATAGTGAACTGTTCACTCAACAACCAACTGCAAGATAAATTTTCTATTAAAACTACTCAAAAAAGCTTCATTATTTATCTCCAAATTATTAAGACCCTACAAAAACATCCTCCTGAATTGTCTTTACCAGGTTCTGTCACCGTTTGACTTTCCAGAATAAATGCTCGCACGTGTCTACGGAGACTCAGACACAACCCACAGCTGGAGCAGATTCCGAGGGACCCTGAACATTCCACCCTCCTCCTGGGCACAGGTACCTTCCCGAGATCCCCGAGCCCTCTGGACACACAAGCTGTGATCTGCCGCCTCAAAGCATCCGGGGCAGAACTTACTTTAATGTTCTGGGAGGTGCCAAATGCCAGAGAAAGAGTCACTGAGAGTGCCGTCCAAGGTTTCAACCAAGCCAGAGCTGACCCTCCCGGTCACATGAGGACACCCTCAGCTTCCCAACTCAGAAGCGGCACCTGTGACCACGTGACAAGGATCCAGGCCTTACCTATGACATCCAGCTTCTGTGTGTGAACAAGGCCCAAGACCTGGACCTCACCCGAGGGGCTCTTTCTGCAAACACTGGCTCTGTCGGCGCAGTCGAGGGGCCCCTTATAGATCTTCTGACACAAGTTGATGAAGTAGCTGTGGAAGGACACAGACAGAGCAATGGTCAGTGTCCGTCCCGACACATACGGGGCAGCTCTACCCACCCCTCCGGAAGAAGTCATCGTTCCAACAGCCACAGACTCCGTCACACCTTTGGACGCAGCACTGTAACAGATCTCCTGAGAAACAAAGGCCCAAGAGGGGCTACTGCAGAAGAAGGGAGCGTGTGTGCCCCCCGGGCACACGGGGGGGACCCTGAGTGTAGTGGCTTTAGAAGAAGGAGGGCTTTCGAGTCAGGACAGGCAGCAGCTCAAACCCTGGCGAGTTGTTACCTGACTCGAGGTTACCGAGGTCCTCCAGGGCCACGCTGCCCTCTGCAGGGAGGACGGAAGGACCTCAGAGCCCCCGGCCGAGGGCCCTACACACAGAGCCGTCAGTGTAACTGACCAACCTCGGGCCAGCGCGGCCAAAGGAGTTTGTGCGGCAGTGCTGAGAAAGTCAACACGCCTCCCACACGCCCAGCCCCGGACAGCCGCCCTCACAGATGCAGACCCAATCGACACTAATTCATCAGGCCGACGGCCGATCAGCCGCTTCCTCTGCTTCCAAACCACCTGCCGGACGCCAGGCCTGAGACTCGTGGCCGCCCCACCTTCAGAGCCTGAGCTGAAGCAGCTGCCCCATCAGGAACGGCACGCTCCTGCCTCCCGAGAGTGGGGCGAGGCGGGCGGGGGCAGGTACTCACGAGGCCCTGTCGTGGACGAAGAACCAGGACCCAGTGAGGGAGGACAGGAGCCGCAGGTCATAGGTTTTGTGCTTCTGCACAAACTTGCACTCCATCTTCTTCGGGGGGCAGACAACTTTTGTTCTCCACTCGAACGTCACCTCACACCCTCGAACTTCACTGAAAACTTGTGGCCTCCCCACATCAGCATCCTCGTCACACTTGAAGATGATGGCCGACGTCCGGTGGCTGTTTGCTGGGGACACAGGAGAAGTGTCAGACCGCAGCCTGTCTCCCCCCTGCTGCGCTAGCACCTAGGGGCTCTGTCCATTCCCAGCCGCTCCCCACGCTGCGCTGGCCACCTCTTGTTTTGTTCCTTTCACGTGTATCTTAAGCCTAAATAGACCTGGTTCCCCCAGTTCTTAATTCTGCAACACCAGCACAACTCCTTGTAGACGGGCATTCAGTATTTGATTAATACAGGAATGACAGCAAAAAATAAACAGTAATGATAAGATACCCATAATTACCTAAACCTGGGAGCACCACCCAACTGCCCAAGAGAAAGGTCCTGTTACGAAAAGCCTCAGGCCAAGACTGCAGTAGCCCCTTGTAAGTCAGCATTTCTCAGTCCTTACTGCTAGCTGCGTTCCCCGGTTACTTACAAGAACTAAGCACGTTCTCCTGCATTCATCCCACCACCCTCCTGGAAACTCTCATCGGTCTGTGTCACACACGCAGCAGCGGCAAGGGCGCTACATCCGGGCCACTGTGACCCCCAAGCCCAGGCCCCCCGCAGAGCAGCCGGTCACCACACTCCTGATTACTCCCTGGACACCCCGCAGACCCGTGACAGCGGCAGCTCCGCTCAGCGTGAGTGTGAATCACCAGTGCTGAGAACGGGTGTGGACCGAAGTCCTGCGAGCTGGGGAGTGAGCCGCGCTGACCACCCCACACCTGCTTTAGCCCCCGGCCCTGCCGAGGTCTACGTTCAAGGCAACGCAGCACAACCCACAGAGAGCTTAAAAACAGCCTTTCTTGCGGGGAGGGTATAGCTCAGTGGTAGAGCACATGCTTACCATGCACGAGGTCCTGAGTTCATTCCCCAGTACCTCCATTAAAAAAATAAATCTAATTACCCCCCTCCAAAAAACCGCCTTTCATTATGGAAGACAGCCCTGACGAGAAAAGATTATGTGCAGCAGAGTCGCTGCCATGAATTTGGACACTGGCAGAGGTCTGAGCACGATGCGGGCCTCTGGGATGCGGGCGCTCCACTCACAGTGTCTGCAAAACCCCCACTCATGGTCTCGGTCATAGTTGGCGGTCGTCGCGCACCAGAGCCGGGCCCTGCCCTCCAGGACACACTCATCGTAGCTCTTCTCATTGAACAGGAAGGGGAACACACACGGCTCACCGTCTTCAGTTTCTGGAAAAAAGAAGAAATCTACATGACCCCGACTGCCATCATGACACTGGCTGTGCCCGGCCAGATGCGATCCCCTAGGACAAGGACCCCCGTGGAAGCGATCACCCTGCACCAGCAGGGGGACAGCCAGGCCTCCCAGTCACCACGTGAGTGCTGGCACCCAGGGCTGTTAGTACAAGTAGTCTGAGGTCCAGTCCAGGGTCCCAGGGCTCACAGCATCTGGGGTGTCACCCCTCAGTTCACTCCTGCCACCTGATCTCATTTCGTGTTTATTAGGAAAAGGAAATTCAACCGCTGCAAAGATTTACCTGGAGGGCAATTATCTCCATTGGCATAACTTAAAATGACGGCTTCGTCCTGGTGCCTGTAATCCAGTCTCATTGATGCCAGCCGCCCAAAAGATGTCCCCTTGCTCCCTGAAAGCAGACAGACGCCTCCATCCTTACAGCCACCTTGATCCAGGCCTGCGGCCGCAGTACACACCCCCACACTGTAGGTGCGCGAGTCTTGGGTCACCTGGAGAGACATCACCATACGTGGCTGTGACTGGGTCTCGGGGAGAGGGCCGGCACCGCAGAGGGGTGGCTAGGGCAGGAGAGTGGGGCTGTGTCCGCGGGCTGGGCATGGGCTCCTTGGAGTTCACCCTCCTTCTCCCTGGCCCTGACCTCCCCCCACCCTCAGGCGGCAGCTGTGCTCCCGCAGGCCCAAGGTGGGGAGCCAGCTATGAGATCTCAGGCTGCTCTCCCCACTCCCGAAGCCCAGTTCTCCCACCTGTAACCAGGGAGTGCTGTGGACTCAGTGCCCGAGCAGAGTGGCCACAACCTAACTACACATGTACCTCCCCAGCCCCCCTCCCTCTGTAGGCTCCATCTGCGGCACACCTGTGGGGAGCGCCTGCACCCCAACAAGATCTCCATTACTGGGGCCAGGCCACCGGAACCCGGGCACACAATTCAGAGCTCACTGCTCACCGGCCTCCCTGCAAAGTGCTAAGATCTCGTGGCCTGGCTCCACAGCTGTACGACTCAGTAACATCTATGTCACAGGCCTAAAGGTTCCCCAACCACTGGCAACCCGAGATGTCCACAGCCCCATCAACATAGCACACAGTCCACGACATGAGGCTGGGAGAAACAGCCATCCCCCAGCACACACCCCAGTGGGTCTCAAGTCAGGAAACCTCGCAGCTCCTGCCACCGTCTCCCCTTGGTCAGCAGAAGCCCGGCTGGAGACAAGGAGGGACCCACGTGGGCCTTACTGCATCCCTGATCACAGACCCTGGCGAGCGGCGTTACCTTGAAGGTGCTCTTGGAGAGGCTGGACAGGTTAAAGCTGTAGTGCAGCTGCTCGTCCGTCAGGGAGCAGCCCTCCGTTTTCACCTCATCAGGACAGACCAGCGGGGTCTCCCACTCGAACACAAAGTCACAGTCACTGGTCCTCAGCAGCTTCGGAGTCCCCTGTTTTAAGGAAGAGCATGGGATGGAAACCCACGTATCAGCACAGCATCCTCGCACTGCCCTCTCCTCCCCGGGCAAGGGCCAGAGACACCTGCCCGGGCCTGTGGGCTCCAGCGCTGCTCCCAGACCGCCCAGTTCTCAGGTGACCCCCAGTGGCCTCTCTCCAAGAGGAGGGCGCGATTGTCATCACCAGCGGCAAGGAAGCAGCACTGCCCTCCCACCCCGACACCCTGCCACCGCCAGCCGTGGGCCTGCGCTTAGAGACAGAGTCTCAGTGCTCGATGCTACCAGCCCAAAGGAAGAAAGGGAGGGGTCCTTAACGTCATGACAGAGAAGCATATGAAACTGAGGACTCCCGACGCAAAGTGGGGAGGCCAGGGCTCTGATGTGCTCGCGAGGGGCGTCTCCACTCCACCTTCCCTGGAAACTGAGGATGTTCACAAGTGTGAGACACGACATGGTCCAACATTCCACAGGCCAAGTATTATAAATAAATAGAAGTCAACGTATTTACGCCCTCCCTTCCCTCGTTCAGCAACCGCCGCAAAAACAGATGAGGACTTTCATTTTTAGTTGTTGTCAAGAGTTTGTTTTTCTATAAACTTACGTGGAGAAAGTATTTCCACTGAAGATAAAAAACACAGGGGAAGAAAATCTCTTTAAAATCTTTCCCAACTTGAATGCACACGTGGCCTTGTCTCTAACACCTCATAAACCCTGACTGATCACGCTCCGCAGGCTGCTCAGAGAATCAGCGAAAGTCCAACGGCGCCTGGAGACGCGCGTGCAGACATGGCCAAGTCAACATGCAGGCTCACAGAGAGATAAGGGAGACTGATCGCAGCTCCTCTTGTCTTGATCACTCGGGGTTATCCTCGTGCCCAGCACTCTGTGAGCAGGGACACGTCCACTGCTTCGGGGTGCTGTGGGGCTCTACGTGCAGAGGCCCCAGGCAGCAATGGTCTGTGTGTGCCCACTTCTCTCAATTATTGTCCTGTCCCTCATTGTTAGGCTGCTGCCGGGCCACTTCCTGCCACCGTCCACAGACCCTTCTCCAGCAGCCACAGCTCCCCTTCCCTCACAAACCTGCCACAGGAATCAGAAAGTCACCTTACTGAAATCATGAGACAGGTTACAGAACCATGACCTTTACCTGTCCTCCTAGGGCCAGATGAGCCTTAGAATTAACTTATCACCTGCAGAGTTTTAAGAGGCAATTCAGGATATATATATATTTCTCCCTCTCTCTCTCTCTCTCTCTCTCTTTCTCTCTCTCACACACACACACACACACACAGAGTCCTGTAATCAAACACAGTAATATTTCTATAGCAAAATGTATGAATATTCATACTAAGTGAGACACATACAGAGCCAAGTAGCCTCAGTCCATCCACGTCAAAGACTGGGTGTCCGGAGCTTTAAGGATTTCAGAAGCACAGGAGAGGGAGGGGCTGCGGGCAGGGCAGCCCAGGGCGGAGCTCTGCACCTGAGCAGCAGGCAGGGCTGTGTGCCGTCAGGCAGCCCTTCTGAGTCAATGTAAACTCTACCAATTCATCTCCTATTCTAATGGGAAGTCAAAAGAGAACTTACACAAAGCTATTTATAACACAGTACCCTTTTTAATGGGAGCCAATGCTGTTTGGTAAATGCATGTAAAAGATGTCAATGGCCTCCTTAAAAGTAGAAAGTACAGATTAGTTGTAGCTATTCTGACTCCAGAGGTCTTCTTTCATCTGCTAATTTCTGAATTCTGGGTTATGTCCCGAGTGATCATAGCTGCCGAAACAGCTGTCTGACTTCCCAGTAAGACTAACACCAGTAACGTCGTGATTCAAAAAAGGGAAAAGACAGCCGACACTTCTGTGTATTGGTAGGCAGAGGCGAATGCCACGTCTGTGCTCAACTGTTTAAAAATTCACATTTTTAAATTATAGCAAGCCTCTGTGTAAAATCTGCCCTGGTAACTCAGCGTGGACTGACTTATTGTTAAGTTAATGGTTTTAAATCACTCGATGCACCACTGATACACCGTATGATGCAAGACTGGTATTTTGAATACGGGCATCCTTAGATCTGAATCAGGCGTTTCGGGTTCCCGGCTCCCACAGTGAACAGGCGCTCACTTACCATGCTCACGCCTCTCTTACAGTGAAACGCGATCAGAGAGGTGTAGTTGAAATGCCTGTCCGCCAAGCAAGGAGTACTGCTTTCAAAGTTCAAGTAAACCTCATTAGCTATGGGGTTGAGTATTGGAGGTCCTGTGACTCGGCCAATATCCTAAACGAAGAAAAAAAGCAAACATTTCAGGAAATTAGTTGTTCCCCAGGTTAGGGGAATAAAGGCTAATAAAAAATTGTAAAAATTATGTTACTGGTTTTGCAGAATTGTAGCATCTAAAGAAACTGGGTTAAGAGCAGCACCTTTGACAAATCCTGACAACACAGTGAACCAAAGAAACTTCAGTTTGCCCATGGTTATCAGTTTTAAGCCTGTATCAGTAACAACAGTTCTGTTTCTACTCATGGCAGATTTTGGAAGATTCTAGGGAACAGGGATCCCTCTCTCGGGTCCCATCAGGAATGCTGCACCGACTCCTGACGGTGGGAGGCAGGAGCCCACGTAGCTGCCCTGACACTGTCCTGTCTCCCTGCTGCCCAGCACTGCACAGGGACTGCTGTTTCCCCGGCCAGTGACCCAGTGCATCCTCGGGACACACACACTCATTCACCCCTCACCACCTTCTGTGGCTTTGCACAGCACCTGCACACCCAGGCTGCTCAGGGAGCATCTGAGAGCAAATAAACATGAATGGAAGAAAGCTGACTGGCCAGGAACAGTGTGTGTGATGAGTGTGAGTGTGTGTGTGTGTGTGTGAGTGTGTGTGTGTGAAGCCACAAGGCATGGTTCGTTCACAGCTGTGGGGCATGTTCGGACCACAATGACACAACATCCTCTTCAGTTAGAGAACTTACTGCTTTTTTTTTTAATCTGCAAAAAGGGAGCCAGGCAGGAAAACACAGCAGACTGGACCTCTCAGAAAGTGAGTCACAGCATGCCTCCCACCTGCGCTGTTAGCAGGGGTGACGCCACAGCGCTTCCCGCCAACCCCCGGGCTCTCTGGACCCCGCGCTTGTCATGCAGCTAAGCCTTTGTCAAATTCCCATCATGACCAGCTTCCCCACCCACTCCCAGCGTTTCTCCCACCAGCGCCACAGACAATGCCTTTTAAAGGACACCTACGTACCTCGTGACAAGACTCACCGTTTAAAGAACACAGACAGAAATAGACCACTTTTGAGATGCATTTCAAATAAAACACACCGAGCGTTTCACAAAATGTGACTATGACTCATGAAGACAATTTTTAAAGATCCCAATCTACACTGAAAAATGCGCTTATGAAACCAAGATTGTCAAGGCAGAGTCTGCAGCTGTCAGCGAACCAGCTGGTGCCCTGCACTATGACTCATTTGCCAAAGAACATGCTTGCGTTTTCCAAGTGTTTTAATGGCCCAAGACCTGCATTTAAACAAAGAAACCAAGCCTCGTCAACGTCCCTGAGGCTTCTAACACCACACACAAAAGAGTGTCTACATGTGTGTTCACACGTGTTTCCAACTCAAAGGCCTTCTGCTACCAAATCCTGACACTGACCCTCCCCCCGCGGGACCCAGACACGGAGCCCCAGCTCAGTTCCCCATTCCGTCTGCCCAAGTCAGCCTCCACTTGCAGAACCGCCTCTGCCCTGGGACCCCCACACTCACTATGGGGGCGCCATCGACAGGCACTTTGCACACAGCGGCTCCGGCAGGGCAGGGCACGCCGTGCATGGGGTTCAGCGGCTGGCAGATGTTGATGTAGAAATCAGGGCTGGCGTCGGAGTACTCGTCCTCACTCTCATCATAGGCCTCGTACCCACCAGTGCGGTGGATGAGGGGCGACAGGTCGATGATGGAGCTGCCGTTCTTCACAGAGCACTCCGTCTGTCAAAGAGGAAACACACCTCGCTGGCGTGCACAGCAGAATGTCCTCGCCACCATGAAGTCACCCCCGAGAATTTAAGCCAAACCAAAAAAAGCACGCAGAGCAGATCGGTGCCCCCTACTGCTTCGTGACATCAACATCAGGGACCTTGAACCCATTATCTCGGGCTCAGGAGGGGATGAAGCAGGCCGGGGGGGCATGTGACTCATAGGAGAACTGGAGAGGGAGACTGGCACAGCTGGGCACTCATCAGAGGCCACACGGGCCCAGACTCACCGGCTGCTCGCAGGCCAGAGGCGTGTGCCAGGAGAAGAAGAGGGTGCACGTCTGCTTGTCCAGGGAGATGAGCACCGGCCGGTTGGTGGGCCCGGTCTCGGGGCGGCACACGAAGCTGATGACGCTCTTGTAGCTCAGGCCGGTTTTGGAGGGACACGGGGACCCGTCCTCGTACACCAGCTGTAAGACCTGGTCCACGTAGGCCAGCCTCTTGCTGGCCTTGCCCACACTGATCCTGGTCTGCCCAAAGCAGGCCCCTGTCCCAGACGCAAAAAGGGGAGAGAAAAACACACAATGAGGGTCTCGAACGTCTCATTTTCTGATGAGAACTTTAGGCAAATCCAGACTTTGACATTCAGAACTGTTGCTTGTAATTTTGAGCGTCCTATGTGGTTTTAGCAGATGTTACACATCTTGTATTTCATCACATGGCCCGAAATACCCCCCACTAGCCGCCTGCTGCAGGTGAAGGCGTCTCATCTTCTCTTCGCTAGAGGAGTGCGGAGGGCAGGCCGACCCTGGGGACGGGGGACAGGAGGGCCGCGCGACAGGCAGGCGGGCGGGCACACTCACCCACGCCGGGGGCGCAGTTCTCGTTCTCCCCGCACACGCTGATGTAGACCAGCCCCTTCTCGCTGTAAGCGGCGGTGTATCCACCTCTGCCGCTCAGAGAGCTCAAGTCAAACAGGTGTCCTGCAGGGGCAACGGGACAGATGGGGATGCTTGGAGGCCCATCACCGTGGATCCCACCAGCCATCCAGCCTCCTGACTTCTCACCACGAGTCACTGCCCCCTTCACTGACACGGCCATAAAGCCCTTCCCTACTAGCTAGGAAGTACCACAAGACCGTCAGTTCCCAAATTTATGAAATGGCCTGTCTTTCCCCAGGAGACAGGGGCTCACGGCACCCTCCTCCTCCTGGGGCAGGGCCACAGTGGTCACCAGGACTCTGGTGGGGTCGGGAGGGCCCTACTCCTCCCACAGCCAATGAACCTGCACCTTTCCAGTCCCCAGCACAGAGACTCGGTGGAGGCCTCCTGGTGGCCCCTTGTTAACTCTGAAAGGTAACAGGAGATGGCCTAGAGCTCGTGACCGGCACCCCAAAAACAGGAGTTACAGGGAGACTGGCTTTCAGGGAGAGGATCAGTCTCTTCTCCACTGAAGGAGAACTCGAGTCAACAGCACTGGGCAGACCCAACACACACACCGACAGGACAGGATGCTGCTGCCTCGGGGTGCCGCGCTCCCCAGACTCACACTGGGCCTCTCACCATGTGCTGTGTGTGCAGTGTGACTGGCGTGTGTGTGTGGTGTGACCAGCTTGTGTGTGTGCGCAGTGTGTCCGGCGGGGTCCCTCACCCGTGGCGGGGTTGGTGACTTGGCAGTCGCCGTGCACGTTGCTCCTCACGGGACATGCGGCTGCCGTGGGCCAGGAGAAGGTGTACTCGCATTCCTCCACCGCGCTGACCAACATGGGCCTGGAGTTCTGTGAGCAGAGGACAGACGTCACCGCCGGGGCACGCGCCTGACAGACCCAACGACACTGACTTGACTCAGACAGGAGCTTCCCTGCCAAGCACCACAGTGCGTGAACGTCTCAACGTCTTTGCGGGATGAGGGCAGATTGAGGAAAATAAAAGAGTCAGGATTTGTTCCTGAGATACCACGGGGGGCTTGACACACACAGGGTGAGACGTAGGCTGAAATCCCCGGGGGGGGGCGGGAAGGTTTTCCCACAGCTAAGACAGAAGACGGGGCAGGGACAGGGTGGACAAAGGTGCTCAAAGGGCTGCTGGGAATCAGGAGTGAGGAAAGAAGTGATTCTGTCCAGGAAATGAAATCTGCTATGATGGACAAAACAACAAGAGCCTCTGGAAGAACCAGTGTGGGTTAACTAGTCTCCGCACTACACTGGTGAGGGCTGGCTCCCGACGTCTCAAACATGTTCCGTCCACACAGAGCGGGTGAGAGTCATCCAGCAGCACCCGCCCTCCCCGGTGAACCCCACGCCGGCCTGGCTCCTGGGCCACCACAGGCCCGCACAGCACTGCAGCCCTGGCCCCCTCGTGAGGAGCCCTGAGCCGAGGTTTCCAGACCTCAGTGGCCCAGGAGCCTGGGCCACACCTCTGCACTATCTTCCGGGAGGAACCCTTAGCCAGCACCCCTGACAAGAGGGCAGGTCGCAGGTTCCCGAGTGGCCTGCATCCCAGGCCCCTCCCACTGCCGGCCAAACGCCGCCGGACAGGTAGCAGTTCGACCTGACGTGGAGTGGGCTGGCCCAGCCCGACCTCACTCACATCAGCTACAACTCAAATCTCACAGAATAGCACCCGGGCTTCGCCTTCATCTCCCATGCAGAGACATTCCCGTGGTGAACAGCAGTCCGGAGAGACCATTAATTCAGCCCACACCTGCTTAACTGCACAGACCGACCCATCAGGGAAAGGAATCACCACGGAGGTGGGAACCCAGCTGCCGCGCACTGACCACACACTCGGCGTGACGCCTGGCGCTTCCCACCTCCTCTCTCTCAGCCTCATGGCGATTTGGTGAGACAGGTAGATCTCATGTCGTGAATGGGTGACCGGTTTGCTGGTTAAGTTACTGGGTTACACAGTCAGGGATGGGCGAGCCACCTTGGGACTGGTTCTGCCCGCCCTTCTGCTTTACCCAAGTGGCCTCGAGGAAGACAGAGGGCAGGCTGCCAGACGCCAGTTTCCACTCCAGCCTTTGGGGAATCTAAGTCAAACTTCAAAAAGAATCAACTAACTCTAGAACTAAAACCTCCAGGGCGGCCCAGGGGCCAGAGAAGGAAGGCACTCCAGGAGCACAGGGCCGAGGCCGGGCTGCTCTCACCCGCTGTCAGGCCGGGCACCCCGAGCTCCTCGACTCTCCTCCCGGGAAAGGAAGACACCAGTCCCGCCGAGCTGTGACGCGTACCGTCCCCAGAGCCGCACATCGGGGCCGAGGCCGCTGTGTCACTTACCACCTGGCTCTCGCTGCAGCTGAAGTGGATGGTGGTGGACTTCTTCCGAATCCGATCGGGACACAGGTCACCATCGACATACTTCAGCAGAGTCATGCCATCTCTCCACTGGGGACCATCTCTCACCCTGCCGAGGTTCACGGGCTCGGAGCCACTCAGCAGACACACGGCCGCCTCTGGGGGGCACGGCTCTGCGGCACAAGGGGTACGATGAACAGAGACATCAGTGGTTCTCCAGCCTTGGGCTCACAAGGCACGTATGGCCAGCTGCGACATATTGACTCTAACAACCACTCCGAAGTGTCAGTGATTTCTTTCACGTACGTCACATGCCAAAGATACCACGCAAGTTCTCCCTCAATTAAACGCTGTTTTACCATAGGTGGACGGGGGGCTGGGGTGTGGGGAGAGTCTAAGGCGCAACAGCCTAAATTACTCCTGACCCCGAAGCAGGATGATGCTAAAATACCTCGATTAAGCCAATGGGACGTTTTAAACGGCCTGCGTTCATGGGCTGTGTTTACCTAAGGAGCCACCAAGAGCTGCGCCATCTTCCCAGTCCCCAAAATGCCTGTGCCATCTGCCCTGGGCAAATGAGCCCCTTCACAGGTTAAGAACCTCAGTGTCACCAGTCTGGTCAGCACACAAGGCAACGGGAAGTGGGCCACGGCCTCAGACCATGCAGAGGATGGAAACACTTATCGTAGTTACATAACGGGGGTGGGTACAGCTCAGTGGTGGGGTGCATGCTTAGTGTGCACGAGGTCCTGGGTTCAATCCCCAGCACCGCCATTAAAAATAAATAAATAAACTGAATCACCTCCCCCACCCCTTGAGTTGAAGCCAGATAAGACGTGAGCGAGCTGCATGAAACTCCATGAAAATGGGACAGATCTCGTTTTCAGGATCCCAACAGGGGGCACCGTGGTCTCTGTGCATCGCCCCTGGCCCCACGTGGACCGCTGAGTTCTAGTCTCATCACTGGCACCAGGGGTCTGGGTGCATCGTAAGGGGCCCTCACCCACATTACTCTCAGTAGATGCGTGGGGCAGGTACCCACATCTCCTTTCACACCCTCCGATCTCCTGCCCTGCTGAGAATTACCTGCAACGATGATTATTTCTACCTCTGTCTCCTCAAGTTCAAAAAAGGTTATACAGCGTTTCCAGCAGAGCCTTCAGCACTGATTTGTCCTGGGCCGCACCAGGGTCAGTCACTGACCCTCAGATAACTCTTCCTGTTACTTCTTGGCCAAACCACTCACATAACAGAAAGCAACACACCTTCAAGGAGCCTCACTCTTACTCGTTCCTTCCCCATAAAGCCCCTTACAAGCCACCAGCCCACCCTGAGACCCCTCACCCGAGCCAGCCTGGGGAGCCAGAGACTTGCAAACGTTGATGAGGTAGTGCTCGGTGGCCCCCGTACTCGTGATGGCCTCCCAGTTGTCACTGTATCTTGACAGGGGTGAGAGGTCGTAGGTGTTCCCAGCCCCGTCTCTGAAGGGAAGAAAGCACGGCCGTCAGGTTCAGCTCTGTCTAACGGGGTCCTCGGTGCCCCATCTGGAAAGGCTCCGGCACTTAGAGCACAGCCTAGTCCTGACACCCTGGGAATCAGGTCCTTCCAGGGACAGAACTTTATGCGGGACTCTCCCATCTCTGGTCAACCAGCAGCAACACAGCCTGAGTTCAGGAAGCATCAAGCCTTGTTCAATGCAATTATGTATTAACCTGAAAAGGCAAACAGCAAGTGCTTGCCCTGCTCAGGCCGGTGAGCAGACGAGGGTGCCCGGCTGGGGCATACGGGGCCCCCTCAGGCAGCCCGGGAAGGCCACCTGCTGTCTGAGCCCGAGGCCGCCGGCAGTCACTGACGTAAAACCGGCCGGGGCGGACTTTCTGCTCAAAGGTTTACTCACTACACAAATTCCAAACAAGGACAGTTACTGGGAACCAGCCCCACACCAGGTGCAGAGTCAAAGGTAAGAAAGACAAATACTCCACCTGCGGGGCACCAGGTCCAGGTAGAGACAGACAAGAACACCACTTGAGTGAGAATCACTCATTCATTCAAAAACCACGTGCCCCACAACTGGGGGTGTTGTATTGAAGGAAAACAGATCAAAATCGCCCATCTTACGAAGCCTGCAGAAGTCACCAGTGGAAGAAAAACCACAAACAAGAACTTTTTTTTTTTTAATGTGTATCAGATGGCAACCAGAGTGAAGAGAATAAAAGGCAGGGTGGTGGGGTGGGCAGGGATAAAGTCTGGGAGAGGGAAGAGGAGATGAGATCAGACAGCACTCAAGAGACCACCTTCCTAAGGAGCCACCTCTGAATAAACTCAGTAAGATATGGAAGAGCCAGGCATCCAGGGACCCAGCACAGCACAGCATAGGCAGAGGGAGCAGCACGAGCAAAGGGCCTGGGGCACAGAGAGCCTGGTGAGGTCAAAGGCAAGTAGCCCCATGTGGTCGGAGCAGATCAGACGTGAGGAGTGAAAAAGCAGGGGCTGTGGTGAGACGTGATACAGGGGGTGTTCCAGCCTGTAGTGAGGACTCCAGCTTGAGACGGGCTTCACTGCACTGAGGGGTTTCAGCAAAAGCACCCTCGCTGACCTATAATTCAACAGGTTCACTCTAATCATCATGCCGGACTGTCCCGCGTGTAGCAAGGGGACCGACTGAGGGGTGACTGCAGTGGTGCAGGTGCAAGATAAAGCCACATGAACCAGGGTGGCGCACTGCTTCCAGAATGGAGAGTCTGAGGTATTCTGAAAGTTGATGGACCGTCAACGGCCACACCACCCAGAACACGTCCAATCTTGTCTGAAAGTTGATGGACCATATAAATAGGGTAAGAGAGAAAAGATGCCAGCATTAACTAATACTGGAATCTGTGGGAGCCACCAGTTTTTGCAGAAGCAAGTCCTCAAGAACTTCACCTAATGGACCAGCTGAGAGGCTTACTGTAAATGGTTGAAGAGGAAACTGAAACTATCGTGAAAGAAGGGGGCAAAATGGAGGGAAGAAAGGGTGGATTAGAAAGAGTACCAAACAGACCTCCTAGAATGAAAAGTACAGTCATGAAAATTAAAAAGGCAACAGTCAAAACAGCGAATTAAACCAGCTAAGAGACCAGCTGATAAAACTGATTAATAGAAGTTCCAGAAGAGACAGATAAGGTTAGAGGCAACATTCAAAGTTACAGTAACTGCAAATATTCCGAAACTAGTAACAGACACGCATCTTTAGTTTCAGAGAGCACTGACTTGCAAGCAACACAGACAATAAAGCCCTATACAAGCAAATCAGAGCGAGACTGTGGAATACACACAGGGAAATACATAGGGAAGGCATGAAAATAGGACCAAAGGGGGCAGATCCTCTACCAGCAACGCTAAGCACAGGAAGATGATGGACACCTTCAAAGTGCTGATACACACGCACAAACTGTTAACCCAGAATTCTGTATGAGGCCAGCGAGGATAAGCCCAAGCCTTTTCAAATGAAGACCAAGACTGAACCCCACAGACTCTGTCAGAACTACCGCACGGGTGGTGCAGTGCGATGTGGACCCCAGGCCTGGGCAGCGGCGGTGCAAGGAGTCGGAGTCAGGAGATGAGCCAACAGTGGACTTACTGGTATAAATCACTAACTGTATGTATTTCCTACGTCACTAACACTTCAAAAATTATTTCTTTATCTAAATAAAAGGACATAACACAACAAGAAGACTGGAAGGAAACACGGAAATGACCAAATTTCTCCCAGGACAGGACGCTATAACTCAGTGATTTTTTTCAGGTGGGGTCCTCACACAGCAGAAATGTCAGCATGTCCCTTCAATACTCAGGACGTGTAGACCCAAGAAACCACACTCTCCAGGGACAGAACCCAAGAGGTCTACTTTGTAATAGTTCTGAGAGTGACACAACTGAAATTCACACACAGTGAAGGTCACCTTATCTCGAGAGCTGCCAATCACCCGATTTCAGAGGCTTACTTGAGCCACAGGTAACAGAACAAAAGAACCAGGCGGCCACCAAGAGCCTGCCGGTTGGGTGTCACCCCCTCGTGCTCTCTCCAGCCCACCCCCATGCAGCTCCGCCATCACCTTCCTCTTCACTGTTGTGTCTCCAGACACAGGCAGCCCCTGGGGAGGAGCAGAGGCCAGGGCACACCCTGCTCACTCCAATCCGCTCAGACCCATGAATCATGCACGGTTTTCTGTTTCAACCACAATCACTTCCCTGAACCTTAACTCAAAGTAACCAAAGCCTCTCAGAGCTGTGAAGGGTTTCATAGGTAACCTAACCCAACTTGCCAGTTTAATATTCAGGAACTAAGGCTTCAAGAAAGCACCTGACTAATCTAATGCCCTGTCCCTCAGGCAACTATTAAAGCAAAAATATTATCAAGTAAATCAGACTGCCCAAGAGCCAACATCCCCATGCACTTACTTGAATGAACACTCGGTCAGGTCAAAAGGCGGGCAGGCATACTGCGTGCGCCACTCGAACAAGTAGGAGCAGTCCGAAGTCTCCTGGAGGAACACCGGCTGCAAAAGTTGAGAGACATACCCATTAAGTGGAAACTTCATTTGCGGGGGGCGGTGGGGAGGGTTAAGACTTTTTTCTTAATAAAAAAAGTTTTTTAAATATATTTTTACTGGAGGTACTAGGGATTGAACCCAGGACCTCGTACGTGCTAAGCATGCACTCTACCACTGAGCTATACCCTCCCCACTGGGAAACTTCAGTTTTAAGGATGCAAATAGTAAGGGATGGTCCTGATCTTTACTCAACACGCATTGATCAAGGCTTGAACTCATTTTCTGTACAGAACATATTTAAACTAAGTTAACCAGGAGACTTCAAGACTTAAGAGCAGATTCTTTTATAAGACAGTGGCCCCTGAGCTGGCAGACCGACCCTCCCACCCCATGTGCACTGAGCACACTCACCGCCTGGGTGCTGCGGTCACAATAAAAAAAGATGGTCGTTGAGCGCTGGTACACCTTGTGGCAAGGGTCCCCCCCAGTATAGTTCATCTTCAACACCCCATTCTCATAGGTCAGCTTCTGAGTAAGCAGACCTGTTCAAGAAGAAGCTAGTCAAACAAGGATTGGTTCACGAAGTCCCCAGGCCACCAGGCTGGTCCCCAGACATGTTACGCCACACACCCTGAATGAACTCTCACAGGACCAAGTATGTCTGGCCTACCAGCACTGGACCACTGGCCCCATCACATGACACCATGGAAGAATAAAACCAGGCCTTCTCTTGGCCAAGGCTGTGACCTTCCAGACTACCCACGGGATCACCGACATGGAGACACTCCTCAGCCTGATGAGCTAAGAGGATGTCACCTCGTCTGCACAGCCCCCAAGGTCTTCCCACACACCCCCCATCAACTACTTCAACTTCTTTTTTTTAAAGTTCTTAAACTTAGCATCACTTGCCCGGCTGTTGAGACAGCACAATGACCACAGCCTGCCCCATAAGTTTTACAGCCCAAGCCTACACAAAATGTGTCCCCTTGGACTCAATTCTAGAAAGTACGACCTCATTAATAGTCCAGTGGGTCCTAAAGGTAAAATAGAAAAAAGAGACATGAACTTAGAATCAGTAACTGGCGTGGCTAAGCACGAATGAAATAAACTCTAACAACGCTCATCAGCCGCGGCCCGGCTACGAAAATCAAGCGAAAGCAGAGACGTCACTAACACGCTGTCCCCTGGAGCGCAGGAGCCACCCTTCCCACCTGAGACAGACGTCGCCTGTAGCCTGATGTCTTAAATATGTAATTCCATTCTTGTGCAAAAACAAGGAGGAAGAACCACGGTACCTGCCACTTTCTGAAATCCCTCGGGTCCCCGCTTTTCCTGACATGACGAGACGACCCTGGACCTGTCACCGGCCGAGCAGACGCCCGAGGACAGCCTTCCGCAGACGCGGAAGTAGTACGTGTACTCGCCGGCGCTCACGACCGTGTCGTTGAGGGCGAGAGGCTTCAGGTCATACAAGTTGCCATGCCTCGGGTCCTTCACTTCACAGTTGTCTCCTTCAAGAACACGGCGAGGGAAGGGCATCGACACAGGCACTCACACTTTCAGGCAAACGTTTTGCAACTTTTCATCAGCTAGGAACTGTCTTAAAATAGGCATTAAATATCATTTCCACCTGTTTTCATCTGGTTTGTGTGCATGAGACAAACTGCCTGGCAAACAGCTTTCTAGAAAAGCTTCAGGTCACAGGCTGAAGATCCACGTAAGCAAGACAAAGGCCCACGTTCATGTTCTCACCAACCACCCACCAGTCAGGAACGTGAGGAAAATGTTACAGGTAAAGTTAGCAACGGAGTGGGGCGAACAAAACTCAAGGGTGAGAATGACCCGCCCGCTGACACGCGGGGCTGCACGCCCACGGGGCTGCTGCGCCCCCTTCGCACATCCACACGTCGCTGAGCGGCGTAGGGCGGCGTCTTACCTTCGACGCGGACCACAGGACAGGCCTCCACCGTTCTCCAGACAAACACGTACTCGCAGTCGTCCAGAAGCTGAAAGGTCGGCGATCCCTGCAGTGGAAACCAACAGTTCACTGTGCTCTCACTTAGCAAAGAGAATCAGTCAAACGCCAGCCAGAGCTGACACCCGACTTGCAACCACGAGAAAAGTACACAGCACTTGGGAAACATGTCAGACCTGCGGGGACACAGCACGTGCTGGTCGGGCCCTACTGATGGCCTGACCCCCTCGAGAACATGGGCAAGCTCTAACTCAGACAAGAGATCCGAGGTGGCAGGGACAGGCACGCACCGTCGTGTGGGAGCACTCGAGCATAATCCTGGTGGAGAAGCGCTGGTTCCCGCACTTGTCACCGTTGACATAGACGAGGCTCAGGGACCCATTGGCGGCAGCTTGAGGGCTGACCTGCACGACGCCCAGGTTCCAGCTGCTGTCCTCCGACACCAGGCAGGACCCCACAACGCTGCCTGGAAGAGCCAGCAAGGCCGTTGGACGTGGGGAGGGGGGGGCACGACCAACTGGGGTCCAAGGCGCGACACCCACCATGGCAGCCGGGAATGTAAGGGAGGGAGTTGCAGACACTCAGGTAGAAGGTTCTCCTCTTCCCATCAGCCGAGGTGTCAACTGCAGTCCAAGGCTTCCTGGCTTTGCTTAAGCCGCTCAGATCATATTCGTTCCCAGCCGGGTCTGAAACACAAGGCAAATGCTGGAGACCCCTGCCTTCCCATGAGCGCTGGGCATCATTTCCAACCCCAAAGACCAAGGATGCACAAACAGAGCATCATTTCAGAAAAATGAGGGGACCCACAGCAAGCCGAGAGGGCTTCCAACAGAAACATCATCTGCCTGGCCCTCAGAACCGCGACTCACGACAGAGCACTGTGGACATGGAGGTGGGGCCGGTCCCCAAGGAACAAGGGTCCTGGAAGCCCCACTGGGTGTCAGGGTCCGTCTAACAGGGCCTCATCCTGGTTCTTTTTCTCTCACTCAGGTGAGAAGCTCTGACAGTGTATTTGACTTTCCCCTTAGTTTTCTTCTGTTCTTAAGCAGCTTCTGATTCCAAAATATTGCTTAAAACCATGAATTACAAATCCAGACTCTCCTCAAGAGAAATTTTATAACTCTAGGCATTGTCCACAGAAAACACGTAGCACACATGTCGTGCTGCCTGTAAAATAAAACACACACACACACACACACACACACACTTTTGATCAGCCTCTTAATTCCTGGTCCTCCAACCTCACCTGTGACTTGGCAATCCACCGGAGAAGGTACACAGGCCAAGGCCGTTTCAAACTCAAAGAAAGTGTCCCGGATCCCAAGGCCAGAGTCGATGTCTTGATGCAGGAACCTGGGGTTCCCTGGGTAAACGTCACCATTGCAAACAAAGCGGATGATGAAAGCATCAGCTCTCCCTGGAACAGGAAGGCCAGGCTGTGAGCAGCAGCAATCATAGTGCCGCTGCCCGCACGCGTGTGTGGCACCAGGATGGCGCCCCCGAGAACCAGCCTCCAGGCCACCCCCGGGAATTCGTGCCGCAGCACTGGGTCTGTTCCAGGGACCTGATCCGAGCTCCAGGGAGGCCACATTCATTGTGACAGTGACTGACATAAAGGTGGGTTTACACCATGAACTTGGCATTCTTACATTCCAGAAAGGATGCAAATGTTACATCCATTTATCCTCCCAAATGTTAGAAAAACATCACTCTCAGGTCCTACTATGCACAGGAGTGAAATACACAGAAGAAAGCCCCCACCTCCTAGGAGACGACATCCTCGTTCGGCCTGAGGCGCCAGGCAGAAAGGGAGTGGAGTGTGGCAGGGACAGGGCCTAAGGAATCACAAGGGTGGCGGGGATGAGGCGTGGCGGTTTTGAATGTGGCGACCGGGCTCACTGCGAAGGTGACATCTGAGCCCATACCTGCGGAAGTGAGGAAACAAACCGCCCGGCCATCCTGAGAGAAGAGGGAACAGCAAGGACCAAGGCTCAGGAGGGGACGTGGGCGAGTGGGCCTTCACAGTTCTGGGAGCACGTGGCCACCGGGACTGAGCCAGGAGAGTGGAGGGTGACCCCGTCAGAGAGAAGCAGCAGGTGTCCCACAGCCACTGGGTCGGGGTTGGCTTCTACTCTGGGTGCAGGTGGGGCCCTGGGGGCCCTGAGCTGGAAGTGACGTGACCTAACATTCAAAATGTCACTCTGACTGCCAAGAGGAACACAGGCTACTGCAGTGGGGGTGGGGAGGAGGCTCCCACAGCAAGGGGACCACAGTGGCTGGGGGCTGCATTCACAGAAGAACGTCGTGGTCACTGACACATTAACAGGTCCAGAGGTGCCCATTTAACACATAAGGAAACTGAAGCAGAGAGGTTAAGGAACAGGCTGGGCCGGGGTTAACACAGTTATGCACGTGCTGTGCCCCTGGCTTGCTGGAGCCTGGATTCAAACCCCGCAGAGTAAACATTGGCAGCTGTCAGCCACACGAGCTCAACAGTAACCCTGCAACGGCCTTGCCGGCTCTTCCAGGCAACGCTGTGCGGTCCTGCCTGGTGTTGGAGGACAACAGCTGGAACCTGGGCGTCATGCAGGTCAGCCCTCAGTCTGCCGCCAACGGGTCCCTGAGCCTCGTCTTCATCAACAGCGACAAGTGCAGGAACCAGCACTTCTCCACCAGGCGGGCAGACACAAGGAAAGAGCCCCGGCACCCGTGGTCCAGGATCCCTCTCACCGCAGGATGGCCCCCAGGGGCCTGGCGGAACACAACAGGGGGCCGTGCACGTGTGGCCCAGAGTCTCCGGGCACTCAGGTCACGTACTCAGAACCACCAGACATTTGTCAGCTGCAAAAACAACACAGATCTGGGCTCACCTCCAGAACGGGAAGGCGACCCCTTGTAGGTCAGAGTTATGAAGCCCTCGGTGGACAGCTGAAGGCTCTTCTCCAGTCCAACCAGCCTTCCCGGCTTCAGATTCTTGAGGTCCTCCTCCTGGGTCTCTGCCTCACAGCCGGAAGCCGGCTTTCCGTCCAGGGTCCCACAGAGGGGCGTCGTGCCACACACGTTAAACTGCAGGCCGGACAGTGAGAACCACACGCTAACTCAGGGCACGTGACTCACCAGCAACACGAGCCCCAGCAACTCAAAGCCTGCCAAGCTAAACAGTTGTTACTTATTACCAAAATTACCAACTTTCCATGTTTGGGCAGTTACTTTCCTAAATCTAGCACGTAAGGCCAAAATGAGCGTCCAAATGGCAATGCCCAGAATTGCCCCTAAGGCTTTATGCGCACAGCCTGCATCCCTAAACGCATGATATATGTTACACGTGATAATGCAGCATCTGTAACGGAAGGAACACGAGTAGTCAGAATTTCACAGTATTTTTGACCACATTAGAAAAAGTACATATAGTTGAAGTCACGTTAATTAAAAGTAAATAAAACGTGATACCCCTGTATTTCTTAAAGATGTTGACACCATTCCACTGAAGGGGAATATGTTCTTTGGTTTGAACACACAGAAAGGAAAGACTTCTCTGTAACTGGTTAAGTGTCCGCTAACAACATCTACTAAATTAGGATCTACGTACAGAAAGTGATGTTCCTAGACCAAAGCTTCCTGCTTAAGAAATGGCCAGTCAAGACTACACCCCAGACAGGTGCCCTGCAGCCACGCGGGCTGTGTGGTTACAGGAATCTGATGGTGCAGATTCAGGGCCCCCTCTCCCCTTTCTGGTCCTGCCCATAAGTTCACAACAGAGCCGAGAGAAGTCCAGGATGGCTCTGCCAGGTGGTGGGCACCAGCCAGCCTGGCTGCCCCCACCCACTGGCCTCTCCATTCGCGGGTGCTCAGGCACCTTAGCAGCGTCTCACTTGGCAGCTTCGGCCGCACGGGGGCCCCCAGGAGCAGGATGGGGCCGCTGGGCCTGGCAGGCCGGGTGAGACGGGTGCGATGCCAACAGTCAGCTGGAGGGCGGGGGTATCCTCAGCCTCTCCGGCAGCACGCTGACCGTGCCTGTCTCCCAGGAGCCTGGACACCTCCCAGTTTGTCCCCGCCACCTGCGACTGACAGGAGTGATGCACACCTGCTACGCCTGCTACTGCACGGGCAGAGCCTGTCAGGCCTGCCCCTGGCATGTTCTCCGCGGGGTCACCCCTTCTGGCATGCTCCTCAGGGGGCGCAACAAGCTCGTCCACCTCACGCACTCACACTGACATCCAGCTGCGCTGTCACCTGTTAGAACCTATTATAAACCAAACTGGAGCAGCAGTTTCTGAGAGGATGTCGGTGGAGGGATGGGCCCTGGCCAGGTGTCTTCCGGCCCCGGAACCCGCTGTACGCTCTCCGGCACGCACTGCGCTTCTCTGCTTCAGGTTTTTATAAGACAGTCCCAACCCAACTTCCTGTTTTCAAAAGTTATTCTCTTCTCCCAGCATGGATTTTGCTAGAAATTAACTGAAATAAAGATTCTTAAAAAGCTTCCTTCCTTTCCAACAGCACTCAGTGTCTAACCAAACGGCATTAAGTGGAGGTTTTCCTCCTCGCTGCTCGAGACACAGCATCAGGGCCGCCCATGGAGGGAGTGAGGCCAGAAGATCCCAGAGCACAGCCGGTGGGTTGTCCCCTTGTTACAGGGAAAACAATCACCGTTTCCTCTGGACTAGCGGCTCTCAAACCTCACTGCACATCAGAACCTCCTGGGGCCTTGTTAAAACAGACCGCTGGGCCCCACCCCGAGACTCTACAGGTTCCCAGGCAATGCCCAAGCTGCTGGACGGAGGACCATGGCTCCAGACACTCGGCCACAGGTTAAGAATAGCTTATTTTCTGAAGAATGACACCCTCACGTCTGCACTGATGCAGGATGGGGTGATGGTTTCACCTCACTTGCCCTTAAATCTGGATTTTCTGAGTCCCCGGGGTGAGAGCTACCATCACCGCGAGCTGGGCAATCCCTGAGGATGCTGCCCGCCCCACGCCTATTCCCCATCCCCAGCTGCAGGTGACTCAGGAATCCTCCCCTCGTTTCAAAGCAAAACAGAATTCATCACGTAAGCCTTACCAAGAAGATCTTCCCGATGCCTGAGACCACGTATCCTTGGGACTTGTTTAGTGGGTTCAGATCAAACACATACCCACTGTTGGGGTCCCTGATGGAGCAAGCCTGCAGGAACCAAAGGGGGAAAGAATCACTCAAACGAAGTCCACGAGAACACGGCAAAGCCAGAGCACCTCCAAAACCTGCCCGCATGGACCTCTTGGACTTTAAAGCCCACTCAGAGAAGCAGCCCCGTGTGTGCTCATGGCCCTGACAGACATGGCAACTGAAGTGCTCCAGGTGTGACACCGGCTCAGAGATGCTGACGGTACTCGAGCTCTTAAGGCTGCAATCATTACCTGGACAAGAAGATGGCTGCTGATCCCCAGGGAAATGTGAGAACTGTAAGAGACCCACAATTCATTAACTGTCTCTTCTCCTCTTCTAGGAGGTGGAAGGAACCTCCCTACCCCAACGTGTCTTTTTTCTGTCCCGCCCACCATATGCAGGAAACAGAGCGGCAGCCACAGCCTTGGGCTGCACTGACGGTGGGTGCGGGCGGCATGCCACCATGCCCACCCTCCCCGGGCACCCTCCAGCCAGGACCCTGTCCTGGGAACATTCATCAGTCCGGATGCTGCTGCTGGCGGAGCTTTGAAAAGGGAGGGAGGGAAACACATTCTTTATTGTAAAGAAAAATACCTAGTGCCATGGAAACAAGGTGCACCCTTGCGGGGTCAGAGAGCACGTCTCAGAGCAGCCTGCTGCCCGGTTCTGCAGGTGCAGGCTCGCCCGAGGGCAGGAGTGCATCCCAAGGCTAAAGGGCGGGATGAGTCTAGCACTTCAGTGGGCACAGGGCTGAAGTGGACGACGTGGGAGGAAGGTGGCTGGGACCAGAGCGTTAAACCCTCAAGTATCGCGTTGAAACAGATAGACTGTACCCTACAGATAATTTCACATTAAGACATACAGGCTGTATTCTATAAACATGTGACACTGGAACATACAAGTGTATCCTACAGATGGCGGGGCTCTGACATGTGTCAGGTGCTGAGTGACACACGAGCACTCATCTCTGCAGTGATGGAGAGCCCAGAGCCCCTGCAGCACTGAAGGACGTGGCGTGGAGGAAAAGGAAGGAATCTACAGGAATCGGGGAGTTAAACGGAAGGTCCTGGTTCTTCTCCCAGGATCTGGGAGCCAGGGGTGAGGGAGAGGAGTGCAGGATGACTTCCAGACGCCTGCTGTCAACACGGCGGAAACAGAGGCGCCAGTAACGGATTAAGCAGCACAGGGAAGGGGTGCAGAGCCAGGACACCTGGACAGGAAGGTCTGGGGCAGCTCGGCGGGAGGCCCAGGACAGCACACGTACCTGGTCTGTGTCTGTCATTACTTGGACAGGACAGGCAGCCTCTGTATTCCACAGGAAACTGACCACGCACTCCCAGTTGAGAGAAAATATGGGGTGGGTATTCTGAAAGGACAAAACCAAGATGACAGTCAATATAAGAAAATGGAACTCGATCTAACCAAAAGAATACTAGTCTGATAAATAAAAATAGCAAAAATCAACAGAACAATTATCATGCCAGTGACAGGCTAGGTGCTTAATGTGCCTTAACTAATTAGAACTTTTTAATTTAACATCCTCATTATTCCCATTAAGGAGATATTATCTCTTATGCTCAGATGCCAGTAAATTCACCTGAGATCATGACAGCAGTAAGTGGCAGAACTGGAATCCAAACCTAGGTCTGAGCCCAAGTTGATGCTTTTGCAAAGTGTTCTAAACGTTCTACACCCAGAGTGCAGAATACAAGAGCCAGACACTAAGACCACGGGGCGCACGATCACAGCCACGAAGAGGCAAAGCTGACCCGCAGGGTCACGGGTCAGGACGGGTGGAGAAGTAACCAGAAAGGGGCAGGAGGAGGCCCCTGGGCGCTGCTGGTGTCCTGTTTGCACACGTGGGTCTAGTTTACACAGGTGCATTCAAGCTGTGGAAGTCCACCAGCTGTAACTTACAACCCACGCACTTTCCTGAGTGTTTTCAATAAAAAGCCCCCCAACGTGTGCCACACCAGCTTCTGAGAGGGCATCGCCTCCACCACGGGCAATGGCCACTCAGACAGAGGCCGTTGCCACCAGACACTGCGCAAAGGATGCGACAGCATTTCTCAGCTAGCGTCACAACAACCCTCACCTGCCATCTGTACAAATGAGAACACTGAGGCCTGAGAAGGCGCCTGCCAAGATGCACAGGGAAGGAAATGACAGTGGTCTGTCACCCACCAAGCGCCCTTTGATCTGGAAGTCCCCCTAGCCACCCTCTCAGCTGCAGAGTCACCAACAGTGAACTAAGAGCACACCCATCCCTTCTGCCTCATGACGTGGTTGTGAGAAGTTCCGTGACTTGCAGAACCTCTGGGACATCACCTTCACTCACTCGGTATTTCCTGGGCCCTGGAAATGTGCCAGGCCCTGAGCCGAGGCGGAGAGATACAGTAACAAGGAAAATAGCTCTGAAAACTTAAAAACTCTGTCCAAACAGGATGTCACAGGAAAGCTGAAAATAGAAGGGTCTGAGAGATCCTCCTGAAGTGTCCAAGATCTCCATGGCAACGAGACACCAGAGAAGGGAAGGGGGGTGGGCCAGGCCCAAGGAGGGGACCCAGAGGTGCACCCAGGGGGCGGCACAGAGGAGGGCCAGACTGTGCAGCCAGGAGTCCTTCCCGAGACCAGGAGTGGAAACCGGGAAACCGAGCTTCGGCTTAGCAGACTGCGTGTTCACGTCTCAGTGCAGCCACTCTGCTCGCACACACGGGCCCTGCTCAGCCAGTAAGTACTTCACTCCCCTGTCAGAGCAGCCTTCTGGGGCTCAAGAGACATTATCTCTTGGGAAAATATTGTGTGCTGGCAAAGGACAGAGAAAACTTGGCATCTGCAAGACAACTAGAAGGTAAGGAACCAAGGCCCCTGGCCTGCTCAGAGAGGAGTGACCACATGGGGGGGCCAGCTCATGTCAATCAGGCGAGAGGAGGCTGAAACACAGACTTTAGGAAATAATCTGTTTGATAATAAACAAGTTCTATTTTCCTCACTCTGTTCATCTAAGGTTTGGCAATTATTCGAAAAACACATGATCCAAGTATAAAAGATCCAGGTATAAACTCCAGGTGAAAAAAGCAAAGTTCTGGAAATCCTTACTGGTGATAGGTGCACAACGCTGTAAATGTACTTGTATTTTATTATATATTTTTTTAGTGGAGGTGCTGGGGATTGAACCCAGGACCTAGTGCATGCTAAACACATGCACTCTACCGAGTTACTTCCCTCCCCTATCATAAATGTACTTAATGCCACTAAACTTTACACATAAAAATGGCTAAAATGGTAAATTTTGTTATGTATTTTCTGCCACGTTTTTTAAAACCAATTGAGACTGTACATAATGACCCCAAAGCATTCTTATTTCCAGTTTTCTCTTCTGTCCTGACTAAGGAACTCAGGCCCAAATACAATCTCTATCACCGTCTCCATTTCTTAACCTTAATTTTTTATTCCTGCTTTGCTGACATACTACACATCCATCCCTCATTGTTCATCCCTGGCCCTGAGCTGTGCCCAGCCTCAGTTTCCTCATCTATGAACTTTGGGGTTTGGACCAAACCATCTCTAAGACTTGTTCTGCTGCGGTGATCCTGGGATCACCAACTCACAAGAACTAAGGGCAGGACGGTGTCCATACCACTCAGAGAAAACTCAGGTCTACAGAACACCATGCAGTACGTGCCACAAACCAGCAGTAAGAGATGAGGCTTCAACTTGAGAAAGCACAGCCGCAAGAGCACCACTGCGTGCTCCCTGCCTCCCCGCCTTTACATCACATGCTGGCCTGAAGCAGAGTGAAGAGCAACCGTCACCCCTCTGAACCCAAAGCAGCCAAGGCCATGGGCGACCAGCAGGGCCTCCCTTACCAGGCTGCCCCTGGAGCAGATGAGGTGGATCCTGGTGGTGTAGGCGGTCTGCTTCCCGTCGCTGGTGGTGCAGGCTGAGCCATTCACGTACTCCAGCAGTAGGCTGCCACTCGCCTCCACCACCGGGCCTGTCTTGGCGACCCCCAAGTTGCTGATGGAGACGATTTCAGAAGACGAACCCTGCAAACACGTATGTCTGTTAGATCTCCCTCTGAAGTAAAACAACTCATTTCGTCATGACTAACATAGTGGAGTCTTGTTATTCACGGCAGGGAGCTGTGTTCTACAAACGCGACACAAATACTCAATTGGCAAACACGGAGCCACCCTTCCTACATGTAGGGGGAAAAACTGTCAGCCTTCTGTATCCGCGGGTTCCACAGCCATGGATTCTATCAAATTTGCATCAAAAATATTCAGGAAAAAAATTCCACAAAGTTCCAAAAAGCAAAACTTGAATTTGCCTCCAGCATCTATTAACATAGCATTTACGCTGTATCTACAACTGCAACATAGCATTTAAATTGTATTAGGTATTACAAGTAACTGAAATGAAGTAAGGATGTGTTTAAGTAACATTAACACTGTAACACTGCATGTAAAGGACTTGAGCATCCCTGGATTTTGGTATCTGCTGGAGTCCTGGAACCAATGCCGCCCCCACCTCTCCCCTCCCCAGTACACCGAGGGACAACTCTAGGTATCTCGTGTACACTTATCTCACAAAGATAATGATCGTAAATCCTCAAAATCATTGTAGACTCTATTTTATCTTACGAAAGGGCAAACGAGGTTCAGATATGCTAAGTGACTTATTCGAGGCCACCTTACTAACAGGCATCAGAGGTGGGACTCAAACCCTGTCCGCCTGGCCAGGAGCCAGGAGCTTCTGACGCTGCACTGCCTGTCCCCTCGTGACTCCATCCTCTGGCCACCGGGTAGGAGAGCTGGACAAGAGCGTGGAGCATGACACCCACGTCAGGCCACTCTGCACACGTCCATGAAAGACTGTGAAGGCACCAGGACTGATGTGGGGTTACAGGTAATTGTCACCAAGTAGACAAACTCGCAGATACAGAATTCGTGAGTAAAGAGGACAGGCTGTACTGGGAGGCCGTTGCTCCAACCAAGAGCACACACGCTTAAGTGCACATGCACACCCCACAGGGCGCCCCTTCCTTAACCACCAGAGTGCGCTCTCCAGCTGCCTCTAGAACACCTCCAAGCTGCCATGTAACAGGCGCCAGGAGAAGTACATTCTCGACATGCTATTTTTAAAGAAGCACACATACATCTTTATTTTAAGACGCATCGTGTACAAGGCGCACAGGGAAACATACCAGAGTTCTGGCAGTAACTGCATCCCACCGGGATGATGGAGTGCAGCCTACACCCAGGGAGAGCTAACGCCGGGGCTGAGCTCATCCACAGCGACTCTGCCAAGCAGGTGTCACCCCTAATTAGTCCAGGAGCAAGCACTTTTGAGAGCAAAAACTACTCTTTATAGATGTCGGCTGCTCACTCGAAGACACTTCCTCTGCCAAGGACCGTGAGCAGAGGCCACCAACACCACGGCTTTTTAAAATCCTAAATCTGAACGATGACTCAAATACAGTCACATCCGTGGGAGGCAGATGAGTTCACACGGAGGCTCCTCTCCCGCTCAGGGGGCTTCACTGCAGCGGTCAGGCCCACTTAGATCTGGGAGCCCCGAGTAACCCCCTGCACACCCAGTCCCATGCTCGGGCGGGCCGACCCACCTGGGAGCTGTCGAACTTCATCTGGCACGCGGACGCGTAGCGATCGCAGCCGGGCACGGGGCTCAGGGGCCGACACACGTTGATGTAGTACTTCCTCCACGTGCTGCGCGGCCCTGCGTTGTCCATGGCGTACCAGTTCCCTCCGCGGCCGCCTTCAGATTTGGCTAGACTGAAACGTGAAAGGGAGACGGGTGCTTTTCAAGCTGAGTCTGATGATTCATTTCTAAGTAGTGAGGGAAATACCAAAGGAAACACAGCCCACCCATCAAACTGCAGAAGCCGCCGCCGGGACTCGGGACGCACCCGAGTGCTCTCCACCTCCCTAAATGCTGTCAGTGCTCCACAGACGGGGACCACCCCTCACCTCTGCACCAACAGGCATTGTTTTAAATGATGCAGCCGAAGACTGAGGCTTTCCTGCAGCAAAGACTGGTTGATCTCACTAAGGCTACTAGATCCTCACTAGAATTCATTGTGCTTGAAGCTCCCTGTCTCGGTCCCGCACCCAGAACTAACGGACTCCCTCTATCCGCTGAGCTCTGTGCTCACCAGCCAGGCCTGGCAGCCCCAGCACAACCCAGGCCGGGGCCAGGCCTGCGGCAGACCGACCCACCTCACCTGGAGAGGTCGTACTGCTCCAGCGTGGCGGGGTCGGTCACCACGCACTCCAGTGGCTCCTCGGGGCAGGCGTAGCTGGTGTACCACCGGAAGTCGTAGGTTGAGTTATCTTCTTCCTAATCGTGGGACAAGAGCAGACGTGGAAGGGACGGCAAAGAGAAGAGGAGCCGCGACACAAAGCCAGCATTTCGAAAACGCTGGGGCACTTCTTGCAGATAGAAACTGTAGGAAAGAAAGTTTACTTTGCCCACCTCCTCTTATTTTATTAAAAGGAAGCTCGCCCAGCAATAAATTAAGATGGAAATCTAGCCTCTGTTAAATGGGAATGAGGGACGTTTTGATGCCTTTGTGTGTCTTGTATCCAACACCAACAGGGTTGTGGGCCGTCACTGAGGTGTGTGGCCCACTGGAGCAGCTCAGAAAATAAACACTGCCCATGTCTCCTGGCAAACCTAAAAGGATTAATTAAAATCACAGGAGATGACCATCTGGCCAGGAAACCAGACTAATAATAATAGCTCTGCTTCTAAATAAAGGGCCCACGACGGGCTCCCATATAAGCCTTCGGGAGCCAGACAACCTGACGGTTTATCCCCAGGGACCCTCCCAGCTCACACGCCACCTACATTAGAACAGCCACAAGCCCTGTCAGAGCTGCTTCTTTCTCTTCCCCTGGCTTTACGAGACTGACGTCCTCTCCTCCTCACCCGTCACTGCGTAGAGACACACACACGTGCACACACACAGAGGCACACGCGGTGCCAACCCTACCTGATATTCAGGGAGACCCACGCCAGCATCTCGGTCACAGAGAAAGGTGATGAGGGTGGCTCTCGGGGTGCGCCTCTCGTTGTTGTAGGGTGTGCCGTCTCTGTAGTTCAGCTGGATCATCCCATCGTAGTAGGAAAGCTTAGCGTTACTCCGTCCCAAGTTCCAAAACTTCTTATCACTAAAACAAACAAACATCTCTCAGAAAAGGTACCGAGACCAGAAGCACCATGATGCCGTGACGCCAAGGAAGGACAGAGGGCAGTGTGGGGGGTAGCAGCACCCAGGACCCAGGGATGCAGACCCACCCTGGTGCCAGGCTAGGATTTCTAAGCCCAGGGTGGGTGAGAGGGTGGCCCCACCCCGACACCAGGACCCAAATCCACTCAGCATGGCTGATTTAAGGCACAGCTCCTTTCACGTGAACTAATGCTGCACTGACAGGAGACAGAGGTGCACCAATCTATCCAACAACTGAGAAGGGCCGGCTGCCGGGAGGGGAGGCGCTGTGTAAACCCACTTCCTGTCCTGCTCCTTCTCTGGGAGGCTCGACCCCCAGCAGCTTCCCCCCATTTGGGGGCCAAGTCTTCTCAGTGTTTAGGTCAATACTCCCCATAAAGCAAAGATGTCAGCAGAGAATGCCCCTATTCCTGAATAAAGTATCAGTGAGCACAAGACACCGCAGGGAAAAGCCACAACTGAAAACAGTCTACTTGCCTCCTGGACACCTGGCAGGCTGCCGAGCCTGGTGGACAGGGGCCCGCAGACAGCGCCCCACACACGTTAATGTAAAACTCGTACTTCTCTGTCTCGACTTTGTAGCCGTCGTTCTTCGTGAGAGGTGACAAGTCAAAAGAAAACCCTAGTAACAACCGTCCAGGTCAGTGAAGAGCCACCACCCCAGCTCACGGCTTCCAGAAGCTTCCCCGCGATGGCAGGGAGACGAGCTACCGGAGCCACCATCACTCACATTCCCCATGGAGACGGATTTTCCACCACCAACCCCTTCTCCTGCCCTGACCCAGCCCCACTCACAGCCCATACCTCCCAGCTGAATAAACCACCAGCATGTTCAAAGCGGGAAGATGACAATACAATGACCCTAAAAAGTCTAGGGTGGGTTTCTTGGCCAGAGACTCACACAAAAAGCCGTTTCAAATGTGACCTATTTCCTGTGTACCCTGGGTTTTGCATTTAGCAAATGACCTCAACTATGAATATGAGATATTTTTCATTATCTCAAGCTTCAAACACTGATTTTCAGATTTTCAGAGTCTTGGTCAAACAGTATTAATAGAATTCTAAAATGGGTTACCTCTAAAACACTCCTAGAAAATGTCAAAAAAATAAATAAAACAAAAAGCCAGCTGAGCAGGTGCAGGTGCCTCTGCACCAGGCGCTTGGACACACACCGGCTTGGGAGTCGAAGACCGTACAGTTGTCCCCCTCAGTCCTGGACAGCACGCAGGCAGCCGCCGTGTGCCACTCAAACTCATAGAAGCAACCGTCGTCCCTGGAAGTTCTCAGCACCGGAGCACTTTCTAAGTCACCTGTTAGTGGGGAAGAGAGAGTCATCACTCACCCTGTCTCAGAAAATTTCCTTCCCTTGTTCTAAAAATAGTCCTGCAAATACTGTGGAGTCCACTTATCTGAGGTTCCTAAAGTGGTCAAACCTACAGAGATGGGACAGAAGGACAAGGGTGGACAAGGGGGTGAGGATGGGGGGACTTCAGTTTGGGAAATGAAAACGTTCTGGAGACGGACAGTGGGGTACATGTACTTAGCACACACACTTAGTGCCACTGAACTGGGCACTGAAAAAAAGATTAAAATAGTGAATTTCACATTATATGCATTTTACTACAATTCCTTTACATGGGTAAATTTTATATTATATATTTTACAATTAAAAAAATCGTCCTGGTCCTTGACTTTATCCCACAGCTGGGAATTTATCCAAAGGAAATATTCCAACGGGAGGCAGAGAGAGGTATGTAACTGCACAATTAGCAACACTGGAAACATGCTATTAATCCAGCAATAGTGAAAATGTTTAAAAACAGTTAAAACCAAGCCAGCATCAAAAAGGAAGTCCCTAAGGATTATAACAGTGAAACACAGAAGAGTATTCACAAAATATTATGTGCTGAGAAACATGAAAATGTGTGCATATACAGATTCTAACCCTGAACAACAACGTAAACCTGTAAATAAAGATAAGTGAGGAGAGCACAGTGTTGGGGGGGGGGGGATCAGTGACAACGTTCTTAACCACCTGAGATTCTCCCCCTTCAAAGGAAGCTAACGGGCCACATGGTTGCCCTGCTCCAGGCCTAAGGAGAGGAAGCCGTGGGGAGAGCGCAACTCATCCGGAAAATCCCAGCCACGCGGCCCCTCCGTCTCCGGACTGGTGTGCGCGGGGATGGGGAATGGAACCCAAAGCACCACCGCCACTTCCGGGGCCTCACCAGTCAGCCCTACACCCCTCTGCCTTGGCATCTCGGCAGTGGCCAGGGAGAAGCAGAGACACAGAGTGCAGGGCGCTGCGAGCAGAAACCACCCCACACCTCATCTTTCTCATTGTTACCTGGCTTGCAGACAAGTGTTATGTTAGTCTGTATTTTCTTGCCATGACCACACTCATCACCATCGGAGTAAGACAGCTGAATGTTTCCTTTCTCTTTTGTGGGAGAAGAAACAAATTTGCCCAGATTTTTACTTCCGTCCTTATCTGGAGAAAAGGCAAAACAAACAAACAAAAGAACACACAAACAAACCCAGAAGACAAGATTAAAAATGATAATGACACAAAGAAGTACTGAAAATCAAGGCCCAACTCGTGTGCCTCGGCCCCTTCCCCGGCCCACCTAGTCTGGCCCCGGTGGTCAGTGGGTTTGCCTTGAGTGGCAAGGTTGACAGTGGCAGCCACACTGAGGAAGGCAAGGCCACCTCCAGGCTTAGTAGGAAAGTGCGAGAATGATAAACAACATTCCACAGGGACACGAGGGACAGAGAGGCGGGACCATGTCACTCCATCGCAGAAAATAACGCTGTTCCTCCACTTTAGGGGACTCAGCTCCCTCTAGCCACAAGGTCTTTCAAAACCAAGGGCTGAAATTTGTCCACGACCAGAGCAGACACTAATTAAAGCCTGCTCGGTAAGCCAAGCAGGTGATTGCTTAGTTCTTGGTTCAGTTGATTTTTACTATAAAGTACTGAAACTTTGTCCCAGATTCTTCTCAAATAAAGGCAGGGACATGCCTGGACCTGCTCTGAAAGACACCAATTCCCAGTCCTGGGATAATGCCTAAAATCCTGCCTGGGTTCACAATTCCTTTTCTAACGGTCATAACAGATTCCAACTAGTCTCACTGCGCGTCGTTTTCCAGGTGAGTCTGAAGTGACAAACAGCTAATGTGCTATAAATATTAAATTGAAAGGTTGCAACCAACACAGTTACAGCAAAAGGGACCTAAGAGGTAAGGTGCTCTCAGATGAGGCTACAATATGAGATTCCAGGCGCCTTAAGCCGTAATGCTTAAACACTTGCAGGCAGGAAGGTTGTTAAAAAATCAGAATCAGTTTTACACAAGGACTGGCAACGCTATTCCTTGGGTTACTAAGTGAGAGGATCACCCAGGACTCTCCCACATGGTTCTCCGTTCCCAGTCAGACCACATCAGAAGGCTTCGGCCAACTTCAAGACACCTGAGGGCGACAATGTCCAGAGTGCAACCAAGCAGTTGCCTACATCTGAGTCACTGAACTCTTTTATCATCCTTTATATGCTGAACCCAAAGAAAGGAGGCTCAATAAACCACAGGAAGATTCTCTGGTTCGCTCCGAACAGATGCAGCCTGGCTCCACACACCTTCAGGACAACTGTCACCTAGAGCCTCAACCCAGGGACCACTCACCTACGGCGCACACGGCCGCGTCCTCAGGGCAGCCCCTCGCCTTGCCCTCCTGCAGCACTCGGTGGCAGATGTTAATGAAGAAATGTTTCTTCTCTGGTTCCCTCCGGCTGCCGTCCACGGCTTCCCAATTCTGTTCCAGTTCTGTAACAACAGAAAAGCTTCTTCTGAGCCAAAGGCGGTGCTATTTCTCTGCGAGTCACAGCACAAACGGTGACTGGGCGGAAGGCAGGTGAAGGCCCGAAGCCCACCAGGCCTGTGGCTGCGAAACGCCAGGCGTGCACGCTGTGCACCCAGCTGGCTGGAGGCACAGAAACAGGAGAATCTTAGGCTTGTCCTGAACGTGACAGAAACAAGCCATCCAACAACAGCTCCTCAGAAGAGGCTTAACAGAGAGGCCAGAGGATTAAACAATAAAATTCTCCCAAGCCCCATGCTTGGAAATCAGATGCTGAAAAGCAAATCCAGACTCCAGCCCTGCCTTGGGACTCGGAGGGCGCGGGCTGTCGATGACGCACCTGCCTTGGGACCCCAGATAAGGCCCGTGTGAGAGAAGGGACCCAGCCCTCTCCACACAAGCAGCCCAGCACAGGGATTAGCACTCGGGGCCACCGGAAGGAAAACAAGATACATGTGGTGCCTGAGCTGGGGCGGCTCGTGACCCAGTCCTCTGTGCACAGGAAAACATCCACCCGGGCGGAGGGAGCAGACTCGGGACACACAGTAACTGCCCTGTCACAGGCGGTCACCTCGGGGCGCAGGCAGGTTCTTCCCTGTGTGTCTTACACATTATCCCCACTTTACAGACGCAACTCACTTCTACAAAGGCCCAAGTCCAGGGCTGCTAAAGGACATCCCCATTCCGACTCTTCACCCTGCTCTGCCTCCGGCCAAATTTCAAGGCCCACGAGGCAGGGGTCGTTCGCTGTGGTCTCCCGGGCACCGAGTCCAGCCCCTGACCCGTAACAGATACTCAGCAAGCACAGCTTCAGAGAACAAATAAATTTACCTCGGCGGGTGTCCGCCAGGAGCCAGGCTGCTGTGACAAGCCCCTCCGTACAAGGACACAGCACCGCGTCCCAAGGGCACCCACATCTATTCTCCTCTAAGCCTCATGAAGGGCTGGGCAGGGGACACGGACCCCACTTTAGAGGTGGGGCGAGGCAGTGAGACCCAGGGGAGAGCAGAGGGCAGAAGGCTGGACCCACGCAGCCCCACCGCCCTCACCCCAGGAGGGCAAGCCTCCGGGCCTGACAGCCCACGTGTTTAGTGGGAACACTGCCTACTCCAAGCCTGCTGTAAGAATTTGAGTAACTTTTAATTGAGACAGAACGGACACACACCACCGCATTCATTGCAGGCGTACCACCATAATGACTGATCCGTGCATAGACTGGGAAAGGGAGACCCCGCAAGTCCACTTAACGTCCACACCATGTGTGTAACCACCATACACATACCAACATGTGTGGTGAGAACTTTTAAGATCTACCCTCTTAGCAAGGAGAGCTTAAATTTAAAAAATAATAATAAGTTTCTAGTCTCAAAGCACAAGGCCTGGCACACAGAAAGTACTGGGCAATTTTTAGCCAACTCTGACAAGGTCAGCCCCAGGTATTCCAAGCAGAAAGCAGTAACGTCGACCTCAGAGTCAGACACCCTGCTTCCTAACTCAGTGTCACTTCTGCTATTGCAATGAGCAAAGAAGAGGGGCAAGGCCTAAATGCGATTAGCTGACAAAGAAACCAGTAACCGCACCTGCAAACATACTGGTGGGGAAGGTTCGAGTGAGCCCCGCGAGGGCTGCAGGCCTACCTGAGTGCCGGGCCAGCACCGACAGGTCAAAGCGCTGCCTCCCGTCAGAGACGCCGCAGAGGAGGGCCTCCTTCTCGTCCACGCAGGCGTACTTGGTGTCCCACGTGAAGAAGTAGGTGCAATCCACCTCTCCGGTGAACACAGGAGCCCCTTTCCCACCGTTACCTGTGCAATTTGTAAAGGGAAAAAGCACCCAGGATGTGACCAAAACGTAGGAACGTCAGAGGAGCAAGGGCAGAAACAGCACAGAGGACACCAACACCAGCTGTGCAGTCACACAGACTCGAGCCCCAACCCCCGGAGATCAGAGCGGCTTCTGTAAAGTGTCCGACAGTCACAACCCTCCAGGGCAGGCCTATGTCCCTCCTATCTCAGCAGGATGGTCCCAATAGGCCATAAGGCCATCTACAACACACTCAACGGGGTCTTGAAACGACTGTTCACGAGGAACATGTGAGCCACCAGGAGGGCTCTGCTGCTCGCAGGCTGCAGTCCGCCTCCAGCAGGCCCGTGAGCGCCCTCCAGGTCAGACCCGGGGGTTCACTGACAGGCCAGGGCTCTAGTTCTGGGAGTGCCACGGATTTAACAATGTGCTTGTGAGCAGGACAAGCTCCCCGGGATGCAACCCTGCAATGAAAGTTGGAGAGGGACAGTGTCTGCAGTCGCTCCCAACTGAAGCGTGCAGAGGCCCAGCACCGCACTCCCACAGGCTCCAGCACCCTCGGTCCTCAGGGCGGCGGCACCAGGCACAGGTCTCTACCGCCCTACTCAAACCAGCAGGCTGTCCGCCCAGCAGCTCAGGGAGCCCCACAGGCCTCCCCACCGGGAGCCCTCCCAGCTCAGCTCTGCTCTGAAGGCAGCACTTCATGGGCCACTTCCCCGCTCCACGTAGCCTGGGATTCAGCAGACTTTGTTGACTTTTCCCAGACTAGAAACACTATCCCCTAGCCTTTCCAAGCTGGTGGACCGCTGGCATGAAGGTCCATTTTCCACCCCTTGATGGCTTAATAATCCTCCTCTGGACCTCCTACATGATTTGCTTTTCTTGAGGTTTCGTGCCCTGAAGTGCACAATGTTCTAAAGGAAAGGGAAATAATATTTTGGACCAAGGGCAAATGACATTTCAATTGCCATTCCTGTGAAATCTTTAATACCATAAACATCATAATCATAACACCAGCAACAGTGGCTGATCTGCACAGAGCGCAAGGGCGCTGTGCTGAGCGTTAAGCGCCCTGTGGGGACCCGCTGCCCCAAACAGGCTCTGCGTGAAGTACTCAATATAAAATGTCAATGCATCTCATCCCAAAAACTCAATGGCACAGGTACAGGTTTAGCCCCATTACGCAGATTTAGGCAGGCTAAATAATTTGCCTATGGTTTCACAGCTAGAATGCTGGGGAGCCAGAAATCAACCCCAGACGGTCTGGCCCCAGAGCCAGACTCAACCACAAGGCAATGCTTCCCTCCGCTACTGTGGGTATCTTTCTTCTGTTTTTCGGGGGTTTTTTGTTTTTTTTTTAAAGTGAGTACTCAAAGCCGTTCTCTTTAAGCAGCAGCATTCCCAGCCTCCTTTCTGACAACACTGAGCCCACCCACCCTCCCTTGGCTTGGACCCCTGCCCCCCCACCCCACGGAAGGGGCCAGGAAGCTCCTACGCATCTTTCGACCCCATCCCTCCTCCCCACGGTTTACATACAGCTTCCTCCCACTGGATTGGTATTTCACTCGTCACAAAAGGCCTGTTTCCTCAAAACCTGAAGCATTCACAGTGCTTTTCTTTTACCAGGTAAATTTACAAGTGATTGAATGACACTAGGAATGCTTCTAGGGTCCATCCCTACTTGGGAGCTAGATTTGCATGTGAAACTAACAATCTGCTGGGAGAGTCCATTTTAAATAACCATTGGCATGCACCTCACTGGCATTCTCATTTAATTCCTCAAAGAATTTCAGGAGAATAGTTAAGACTCCTCTCTACCCAAGCTCATTGTTTATTTGTTTTTAAGCACAATGGCCTTGCCTTCAGGACCACTTTTCCTGGGGCCAACAGTTTCCTTCCACCAGCAGGGTTAGTATTACTTTTCTGCAGTCTCCGCATCCTGGCCCCCCAGCCTCCAGCATTCACTCCCCAGCATGTTACCTGGCCTCAGGGCATGTGGATCCCCTGACCAGCTGAAGGGCAAGCGGGCTCTTCCTGTGGAAAAAGCTCTCGGCATCAAATTTTTCCTCTAGGCGCACTAAACTACATTCCCCACCTCCCTGCCTTTGAGGCTGGGACGTGCCTTTTACTTCTGGTGATAAAAAACTGCTGCTCCCATTCTGCAGAGTCCTAGGAAGCCAAGTCTACAGATACAAGATGCAAAGTACAAAGGTCCCCAAGTGACTGTGAGACAGGAGGGGAGGGGGCAGGGCACAATCACTCAAAGAATGACACAGCAGTTAGCCCTGAAGCGGAGGAACATTCAACCCCTAGCAGGCCTTGAGGCCCAAGATGGTGGGAGATCTGACTTCTAACAGACCTTGAACTTCATTATGCACCCCACTGTAATATATTAACATGGTAAATGGCCTTCCTACAGGCGCCATGACAGTTCCAAGGCTGACCGTGAAAGGTCAAAAAGTTGGCAGTGGCCCAATTCCTGGGAATCCTAGCCCCTTCCCCAAAGTAGCTGGAATAATCCTCCCACTTGTTAGCACATGAAGCTACTGAGCCCATAAAAACCAGCAACCCCGCACTGTCTATGAAGTGTGTATCTACTTTTACTTTAAATTGAGCACCCAACCCCTACGCCTCGTAACTTTTCTCTGGCCTTCTGAAACAGCCTGCACTCTGTCTACGGAGGAGGCATCTCTCTGAATAAACCTACCTTTACTCAACTGTGGCTCAGTCTTGAATTCTTTGCTGTGTGAAGCCAAGGCCCCACACTTGGCGGGGCACGTCCCAGGGACTCAACCGAGACCTGGGACACGGCCATCCTCTCACCCCACATTTTTCCTGCATCAACAACATGGAGCAGGGCCCCCTCAAGACCTGCACTGAACTAAAGAAAATAACTTATTATTAAATGTAATAAGGAGCCACTTAAATCTGTGGATGGTTGTTCACTGGCCTATCATTCCTCCCCCCAAAATGGTCTAATGTTCTTATCTGACAGGATCACCACCACCAATACGTTTAATTTATATCAAACCAGATGTAAATTACTAAAATGAAAAAATACACATATCATGGATAGAAAAAAAATGCATGCACCTTTGTATCTTGAAAGGCATGAAACCCTTGATTGATAAGCATAAATAATTGCTGGAGGTCCAAGTTGAACTATAAACCACAGTTCACAATACTACAGCCTCAATTAACACCCATTCAACATGCAAAACTACATTATTACGTTTACCCAATGAACACAGAATCCACCGAGGGGCTTTCTCTAAAAACTCTAAATTTAAATTTGCACAAACTAATAATGAAATGACTTCATAGTATACAGGCAACATAGCACATCTAGCATACAGTTTGCTCTGAATCACAGAGCTGGAGGGAGTCAAATATTTCATAGTTCAACTCCAGCCTGAGGGCAGGCTCGAAATCTCCCACAAAATACCTACCACCTCTGTCTGGTCTCCGAGTCACAATCACAATGAAATGAGCCTACAGAGATGTGAGTCTTCAGTATGAGGGCCTCTCTGTTAGTTTTGTCCTATCTGATGATGGCACTGAGGTCACATAAAGGTACATCCTCTCTCAGAGTCAGGGTGGTGTGTTATCACCCATCAACGACACACACGGAGGAGATAAACATGGAGCAAATTTGGCAAAACATTCATGACCGTTAAGCCTAGAGTGGTGGGCACATAAGTTTTCACTGTAATGTTCATTATTTATATATCTGAGAACTTTCATAATAAAAAGCAAAAAAGGAAAAACAAATGGCCTCAAGCATTTCTGGGCTCTAGCTTTCCAGCACCACTCCTGGACGTCCATACCTCTTCCCTGAGTCCCTGACCACGTGTCTTCTCAGTACCCTCCTCGGGTCTGCTGGGGTCTCTCTGGATCATTATTCTAGCCTCCCAGCATGCCCAAATGAGACCAGCACATTCCCAAAGACCTCGGCCAAGTCATTTATAAAAATCGCAGACAGACCGGGGCCAAAAGGGTTAACAACAGGGCGGAAGGAGACGGGCAGCAGCAGGGCAGCCCAGCCCGCAGGGGCAGCCCGAGGGTCGGAGGGTCTGGGGAGTTGGAATGTGGAGGAGGCTGGCCTTTCCACGGAATTGGACACAGAGCAGAAGAGGTGGACTTCAGAAAGGGTCTCCTACAAGCCTAGAAGAGGTGAGGGTGATGGAAGAAAGGAGAATCTGGGGAGGGCAGAGGCACCCAAACCAGAGGGAGACATACCCAAAGGCCACACCCAGGCCAGACGCGGGCCACCCCCTGGTTAAAGTCCCTTTGCACGGATTTCTACATCAAGTCCAGCTCCTCTGCAGGACCTACAAGCTTTTCACCATGTGGCTCCAGTCCCCTTTCTAGGGTCATCGTTAGCCACGTTCTGGACCCATAGCTCTGACCTGCTCACAGCTTCCCCAGTTCACACCTCTGCGTGAGCTGTTCCCTCTGCCGGAAGCCGAGTGCCCACAGGTCCCCATCTTCTGCTCCTGGTTTACCCCTACTTGTCCTGCAGGGCTCACCCAAGCAGCACCTCCTCTCATCTAACTGCCTGCCCCTTACAGATACCCACCAACCTCAGGGTCTCCCTCCTGATAAAGACCCAGTGACAGTGCTTGCTGCCCGGGCGCTCCATCTAGCCTGCATCAGCCTGCACCGCAGTCATCACTCTCCGGATCTCCCTCTGCTTCTGGTCTATGAATGCATGGAGGCTCTCCATCATCTCAGCATCCTTAGGCCCCAGAGGGTCGAAGCAAACAGGTGTTAATAAAATGTGTGTTGAATGAATCGACTGAGAACACAAAAAGTTCAGTGAACAGAACCCAACGTCACACCGGAGTGCACGATGGGGAGCAAGGAGGGCTGGCAGGTAACAGTAGAGCTGTGAACAAGGGTGACTACAGACAGAAATGACAGGAGTCAACGGGACATCCTGACATAAGGTCCTCCATCTGCGCCCTTAGGTCACTCTCCACTTACTCTCCAAGCTGCTTATCAGCGCCTGGTGCTCGTCACCACCTCTCCTGACCACTGTCACTGTCACAGATACACTCCTGAAGCACAGCAGCCCCTCCCAGGCCCCTCAGTGAATCATGAAGGAGGCTTCCCTGTGACCAGATGGTCAAAAGCTCTACCACAGAAACACACCAAACAAACAGCAGGAAGGGCCAGGAGACCCTCAGGGGCGGGGCTGCTGTGCAGGCCTATGCAAACGGGGCTGGACCCAGGCGGCTCCAGGACCGAGCCCATGCGGAGGCTTGGCCAGCTTGCAGAGCAGCTGAGGTCCCCACTTGGAGGTGCTCAGGTGGGACAGCTTTCTTATGACAGTGGGGTCCCATGCATCCCTGCAGATGCAACCCGAGTCCAGAACGTTGGAGACACAGGCAGCAGCCTGGCTTTTTGCAATGCCAGTGCCATCGTAACTTCAAGGCCACTTCTCCCACTGCTCAGGAAAACCAAACGTTTGTTTAAGCTTGCCCTGTTACCTCTCATGATCCCAAAGCCTAGGCTGTAATGGGGAGTCACCATTTACAAAAAGACTCACCTAGAAACTCATCTCCTAAAAGAAGAGCTGTTCAGCAACAACCCACTTGGAGCTGGTGACTCAATGCGGCCTGCCGGCTCTGCACGCGCTCCAGTGAGAGCCAGGGCTCAGGACAGAACGCTTGCCCAGCAAGCCAGTGCTGGGCCCATGCCCAAAACAAACAGAGCACGGGGGAAAATGGAAACAGGATGTGTGTGTCGTGGGTGGGGCGGAGCTGGGGTTCTCCTGCCTGCTCCAACAGAGGAACCTAGGCTGGGACCTGGAGGTGGCCGAGTCTGAAGGAGGACACTTGGCCTCTCCACCCAGCGCTCATCCATGCAGACGTGGTGAAGCCCAGGGCCCGCTCACCTGCAGACTGACTGCACTCGAAGTTGATGACGCTCATGCGCTGGAAGCCAGAGCTGCACTCGTCACCTCCAAAGTAGATCAAGGTGAGGTCTCCGTCAGAGTACCTGGATTTTTTAACACGCACACAAACATTTGGTAGAACCAAGAAACTTGAATTTTTAAACATGTCTATATTAAGTCTTTTGCGCACCGTCCACAAATCAGCACTGACAGAAAACAGCAAGCTCTCCCGCCAGCTGGGAAAGAATTCTCTCAAGGAAATGAGTTCCAAATGTGCGGGGCTTGTCATCCCCTTGTTTCAAAGTAAGAACTGGCTGGAAGAAAGCACTGAAGGTTTTACTCTGAGCACAAAGACCCCTCTGCTCTCATTTTTGGATTTTGTACAAAATAAGTGATGCCCAAGAAGACACAGCGTTGCGAGCAACTGCCCTAAGACGTCTCACCTGAGGGGTCCTGAACAACGCTTATTTTTTCAGAGAACTACGCTTTTGCAACGCTTCTGTGCATGTAACAACCAAGGTAAGGGTCGCAAGAATGTGATGAATGCTTTCCCCGTTGTTTAAAACTTTTGTTGCAGGAGGAGGGTGTAGCTCAGTGGTAGAGTGTGTGTTTAGCATGCACGAGGTCCTGGGTTCAATCTCCAGGACCTCCCTTAAAAATAAACAGGTAAGTAAAAAAATAAACCTGATTACCCTCCCTCCCCCAAAAAAGAAAAAAAAAACAAAAAAACTTTGGGGAATGCCAATGGTGTTTCAGATTCTCAAACCGCCAAAGGAAAAACAGTAACAACAAAAAATCAAAACTCCTCAGAAACATAAATCTTAGGATTACAAAAGCCAAATAAAGCGATTAAATAATCTTCCTACAGTGTGGCTCCTTACAAACAACATAAAGCAAATGGTATGAACAGAACTCCCTGACGGTGAAGCCCAGGAAAGCATCCACCTGCTCAGGGGCAGACGGCAACATGCCCGAGTCAAGCAGGAAAGCGTGCAGGCTAAGCTGATGTCCTGCACTTTGTGCAAAACGCGAGGAAGAGGCAGACAAGGGGAGGTTTCACAGGAAGACACACAAGGCACTTCAAAGTGATGCGAAGGCGGTACCCACCGGAGGGTTTGATTCTGGAGATTTCCTGCCACTTTGGCTTGAGTGGAATCTGACTTTTTCACTTGGCAAACAGCAGCATCCTTCTTATTACAGACCTGTGCTTCGGTTCCTCCACAGATATTCAAATAAAAAACATATTCTTCTCCATCTGAAGTGTAGTGTGGGGAGCTTGAAGCTAAGGAAACGGCGATAAACCAGAGGAAGCCTCGTTACAAGCCCGGGTGGGACAAAGTCCCAGCACGTCTTTACTCAAACCAGTAACACCCGGCCCCTGGCAGGGGAGCTCACCCCGGGGCTCCCAGCCCCGCTCCCACTTCTCGGCCCCCAGGCCCCGCCTCACCCCCGTCCTGGACAAGTGGCTGGAGGTTGATGGCGATGTCGTGCTGCTCACTGCTCAGAGAGCAGCTCCTACTTTCCAGATAATCCCTGTGGCAGGCGTACTCCGTGACCCACTCGATTTCATAGCGGCAGTTGGATTTCGCTGTGAGCTTGGGAAGGGTGCCCTAGTAAAGACGGTTTGAAAGAAGCAAAAGTAATTTTTTTTCACGCAGTTTAAAGGCCGATGTCCTATGCTTCTGAAAAGCTCAAAAGTATGTTGTTGGGTTTCGACGTGTTTCTGTTCTTGTTTCTGAATCAGCACTGCTCTCAGCAGATTTCCACTATTTGACCTACAACCACTCCATTTCCTCCCAGCTCCTCTGGTCACTTTCAGAGTCACAGGCAATTCAGCCCGTGAGCCCACCCGGAACCAGTGTCACATGACCACCATGCCCTCTTGTGACGGGCACGTGCTCCATTCACCCTGTCAGTCAGAGGTGCTGCTGAGCCTGGGCCACACGCAGCCCCAAGGTGAGTGGCAATCACTGCGCACGTGTGCATCTGCGGAGACAGTCCTCAACCCCTTTCCTAAGACTGTCAGAGGGGTCTTGGGCACACCTCACCTGTTCCAGCCCCCAGGTGAAGCCAGGGCGTCACCCACCACAAACCCGGATTCTGGGAAGGATGCTATGAGGTCGCTGTTCACTGGGGTACAGTGTCATCTTTCTAAACTTCCTTGGGAGAAACGCTTTACTGGTCTTAGTATCAGGACGAACAGCTGTGCTACTTCCAGGCCCCCTCACTCTGCAAACGTTGACTGAGCACCTGCAACGTGCCAGGCAGTCCTAAGGGCCAGATTTACCAAATAACAGGTCACGTGATTATTAAGTTGCAGAGTTACAAGTCCAGCTCCAACTGGTGACTCCAAATTGATGCTTTAACCCCTCATCTCAGGGCAGTCTGACATACATACAGGGATGTGGTCCAAGTGCTGGGTGAGGGGCAGAACACCAAAGGCCACATAGTGTGTGATTCCACTTAAGGGAGACGTCAGGCAAGGCAGATGCAGAGAGAGAAAGGAAGCTCATGGTCACCAGGGCTCAGGGGGAAAGGGGAGTGAGCGCAACTGGGCCCAAGGTTTCTCCGGGTTGATGGAAATGTTCTAACGCAGACTGTGGCAATGATTGTGCAATTCTGTTAATATACTGATAACCAGTAAGTTGTACTTAAAACAGTTGAATTTTCAAAGTATGTCAATAAAATTTTTAAAGATCTATATGACAAGGTGAACGTTTACTAAAGTTTCAGCTCCTAAAAGCATTCAATAAGCCAGCAGAAATGCTTCAATAAAACCTTCAAGCATTAAGGTATCCAAGCACACGGCACCCAAGTTCTGCCCCAGGAACAGTCAGGCTGAAAACAGAACCACTAGGTCCACCGAGAACACCCTGGCCTCCCCCTCTAACCCCCGTGAGCGCCTCGCAGACCCCGGAGAAGAACGAGGGAAGCCCCCAATCCTCCTCGCTGTGACTGGGTGAGATGATTCTCACTGGACATGGCACAAATAAGAAAGGGAAACACTAGAACCACTGCCAGCTTAGAGCCATCTCATCAGGCTTAAAAGACTCAGATTCACATTCGACTACTGGTCAATCGGGCCTTCGCTCCACTGACACCACGTGGCCCTGGAAGTCTAGGGACATAAAAACGAAAGCCGGCCTGCACTGTACTTTTGTCCCCCACCCCCACCCCCACCCCTAGACATAAAACAGGCCAGTAGCCAGAAACCAGAGCAAATTCCATGTTTGCTTGGGGGGCAGGGAAGGGAGGACATTCTTTGGCAAAAGAATTCAGTTCCTCCTACTTCATTCTATTAGGAGAAGGCAGAAATAAATTGCAGGAAAGCCCACCCTTCCTCCCTGGAGAATGTCTCCCTCGAACCGCATCTGCTGAGACACTTACACAGAAGCGGCATGTGCACCACAGCTGGGCACGGGGCCCAGGGGCACGCCAGACTCGGGCCCTACCCTCAAGGAGTGCACAGCTGCCTGAGAACTGAGTGAACAGCCAGGGGGCAGGGCATTCATCTGCCCGAGAGTGTGGGAAGGGAGGGCGGGCAGGCGAAGTGGACCTCCTCCATGAGATGTAGGAACCCTGTCATCTCTGACACCGGCATCCACCCCCACTTCCGTCGCCGGCCTGCCCAATTTCTGCCCGGTATACACACCATCTGTACCACCCGTTTCTTACTACGTTTCTATAAACCAGTGCGCTATTTTTAACTTGTCTCATCCTAAGCAATTCAGAGCCATGAAATCACAGGTTCAGGATTCTACGGATGGTTTCTCAAATAACTCATTCAAATCAGCATAACTATAAAAAGGTTTTAACTCTGTCCATGAATCACTTACAATCACTCACACACCACCTGAGCAGAACACCATCCTATCAGCAGGGGTAGGGCCCCTCCGGGTGGCTGAGGAAAATCAAACAGCAAGCTGTCCCCCCACCCACCCCAAGCCTCACAGGGGGGCCCAGGACCAGCCCAGGAAGCATGTCTTCCAGCTCCCCCGGCATCCCCCACACCCGGCCCCACCGCCCGGCTGCACCCCCAGCCCTGCCGCCCCTCCACTGCGGGGAGGTCGCCCAAGACCAGGCCCTCACCTCTCTGCGCTCCGATGGGCAGACAAATGTAATAGTCACCGCCGGGCTGTGACCGTCACAAAAGTCTGGCTGGATTGCCTCTTCCTTGACGTAGCTCAGGACAAGCCTGCGGGAGACAAGTGGAGGAAAGGGTGTTATAAAAGTGCAAATCACGTTCAGAGTGACCTGTTGTCCTGAGCACTCAGCACACCCTTTGGGGAAGGAGGGTTAACAGAAGAAAGATCAAAATATAAAAGAAGCCACAGGACAGAGTAATTTAACTTTATTGTCATTCTAAAAATTTTTTTTCTTAAGTCAACGTCAGTGAGTGCTATTTTCTTAAAAAAATAAGTAAAACAACCAATATGTAAACCTGAATACTAAGAAAAGCTGTCTGAGTACAACAAACAAACACAACCAAAAAGGATCTAACAAAACAAAACAAACAAGCTGAGCAGGCCTAGCGCACGTCAGCCGCAAAGCTGCTCGACCACTTCCTCTCTAAACACAACTCCTAAGCGCAAGCCAAAGGTCTTTTTTTTTGGAATGAAACTGAAGTGAGCCCAGTGGCAGGGCCTCGGCTGCGGGGAGCTGGGAAAAGCCTGGAGCCGCGAGAGGGGGTCCTGGTCTCGCTGTGGGGCACGGGCTCGGCTCCTGGTGTGCTGGCCACAGAACCACAGAGAGCAGATGACCTTCCTCTTCTCTGAAGACAAGCTCAGGCCTTTGCTCGATGTCCACACTTCCTCTCGAGCCCTCCCAGGATGAAGAATCACCCTTTCATCACACAGGACAATGCAAGAGACCGAACTGTGTGCCCACAAAATTCGCATGTTGAAGCCCTAACCACCCCCAGCAGCTCCACGCGTGGTTGTACTTAGAAACAGGGCCACTGAAGAGGTGATTAAGCTAAAATGAGGTCATCAGAGTGGGCCCTCAACAGATACTAGTGTCCTTACTAGAGGAGATCAGGACCCAGACACAGAGGCGAGGCCGTGAGAAGACAGGGGAGAAGGCGGCTGTCTACAGGCCGAGGGCGAAGGTCTCAGGAGAACCCACCCTGCTGACACCTTAGCCTCCAACACTGAGAGGAAACAAGTTTCCGGTGTTGAACCACCCGTCTGCGGTACTTGGCTCGGCGGCCACGGCAATGAACACAGACCCATGTGCAGATATCTCCCAAACACCTTTAAATTGCGCTTATGCTCCAGCGTTTCCTGGGGACAGAAGTGAGACCTATAACTGCACACAGGGAAGCGCCACCAGCTCCAGACTACAGCAGGTACTTGCCAAAGGCTCCAGGAATGGGGAGAAAAATCAAAATCCCTGACCCAAGTTCAGGACGTGGTCACATGTGACACACTGGAGAAGGACATCTCTGCCGAGTCAGACACATGAACAGGAGAGGCGCACGTGCAACCGGCACCGCTTTTTAGGAGAAACGAACCACGGTCACTGGGAACTGGGGGCCTGCGTATCCCAGTTAGGGAGGCAAACTCTGCACCCAGAAGGGTGCCTGCAAAGTGGCCCTCCTGCCGCTCGCCCGCCCAGGACCATGTTTTTAAATAACAGATAACCTTAGACATAAAACCAATGTCACGGATGGCGAAGCAGGGAAACCGTCAGAACACACCTTAAGGGAGGTGTACACGAAGTGGATGCACGTGTAGGCACGAGCTAGCTCATGATACACATTTTCCTGCTCTAAGAGACAAGTGATTAGAAGGTCAACAAGCCAGCGCATGTGACTCAAGTCATGACTAACAAAGAACTTTATGAGCATATGGGAAGCAGTAATTTTGCACGTACTCTCTCAAGCCCTGTTGTAAAGGGATATTCTCGCAACTCCCCGAAAAGCGAGTTCCTGCCAGAGATGGCACGCCAGCAGCACACCGACCTGTCATTGCTCAGGAGCTGCAGTCCCTCCTTGGGCCGGCCGACGTCGAAGCCCTGGCCCCCTCGCACCAGGCAGGCGGCAGTGCCGGGGGGACAGGCACGCAACTGCGGACTGGAGTCCCGTAGTGAGTCTGCAAAAGGTGACGTGTGACATTGAATCAGACCATGCATCCGGCGCAGTAACCAAGCTTACCCTTAGGTCCAAGGTTCCTTTAAAACATGATCAATTTTTTTTAAAGTCTCCATAACTAACATAAGGTAGCAGAAGTTTGGAAACAAAACAGACTAGGATCACATCCCAGTTCGAGACCCTGCGCAAGTCAATGACCGCTCAGGATGAGATCAGCACTCCCACCCTGCAGGGCAGCCGGGAAGTCACCAAGCAATGGGAAGATGCTTGCCCTGTGCCTACATAAGAGGTGAGTGAAGGGATGATGTACCCCCTTCTCCTAGACTTACAGGAACCCCAGTATTGCCCACTTTCAAGCTATAAATAGACTAGGCACTCCATGGACTGGACTAGTGGGAAGATGAGTAGATTCATGGAAAGAACCCACACACAGCTCTGGGTTCAAATCTTAGCTCCACCATTTACTGTCTCTATGACTTTGGTCAAATTACCGATGGACCCAATGGCTTGTGTGCTACACAGGCTTGGGGAGGAGCAAAGAAAAGAAACTAGATGTGCCTAGAGTAACAGCCAGACTGTACAGACTGCCGGCAGCAATGGCCATGATTACTACAGCTGTGTTTCTCTTTACACGATGACTTTTATCTTCATCTGATATCTTATACATTACGGGGCTTACTTACTATGCACCTTCCCCAGGAGAGCAGAACCCCCACGCACTGAGTGCTACAGCCCAGTGCCCAAGTCAGTGCCCACCATGTAACAGGATTGGAAATAACAGTTCCACCACCTCGCCTGGGCTTTATTTAATTAAAGTCTGATCGTTGATGAAGGGGAGGGTTACCACGCCTTCTCTGCCCCTACTCTGCCCCAGCAGCTCTCAGCACCCCCAGTTCCCCCAAATCAGTCCATTTTCCCTCATCTCATTAGTAGGAAGATTTGCTTGAGAATCCTGAAACCCAAAGCACCTGGCAGAGAGAACACGCTGGGATGGACCGATGGTTTGGAGACTTTGTGATGGAATCAAAATTTGCAAAAGTGAGGAGCTGTGCACAGAGAACATCCCTGGGGACAAAAGCTCTCTTAGACAGCCCCATCAGTGACACGGACATCCAAACAGGAATGTGGACAGGCAAATATACTGAAGCCTTCGAAGAAATCCTTCACCACCACCCTCCTCACTGCCCACAGATTCAGACCTATGTCTCTGCAAACGTTGATGAACAGAGAGGTGTCCGGGTCAGAGTCATCCACCAAGTAGGCACCGCTGATCTTGATCAGTGGGTTTAAATCATGCTTCTTGAGCTCTCTATCAAATGCGTAGCACGGCACCTAGAAGAGAGGAAGGGCCTCTGTCACAGATGTAGCCCCAAGCAAGGCTGGGGACAGCACCCAGAAACCAACAGGGGCCTGTTAAACACCTCTTTTCTGACACGTGAGGACAAGTTCCTCCCCTGGGCATCTAACCCACTCTTACTGGAGTCTAATTTATGACGACTCTCTCATCTCTATGAACTAATTAATGGCCTCTTATTTTTAAAGAGTCAACGAGTATATTAAATCATTACATTGTACACTTTAAATATATGCAATTTTATTTGTCAGTTATACCTCAATAAAGCTAGAGGAAAAAAGCGGGGAGGGAATGTCAAATAACCCATTACAGCCGGCAAGACCCTGTGCTTTGAAAGTCTCACCAAATTCTGAAGGAAAAGCATTCAAGGCCAGAGATGGACCCTCAGTCAAGACCTGGGTCCCCTAGTCAACACCATCTGCTGCTATGTCTTTATCTGCAACACCTCCCAAGTCTAGCCTCCAAAATAATGCACTGTATCATTTTAATCATCTCAGCCAAAGAATATTCTGAAAACTCATGTTCTCCGCCATCCTTTCAAAATAGTTTGCCTCATCACTTTCTATGGATAATTTTTCTAAATTATGTAGACTGAAACTATTTTAGACTGAAACTATTCACAGGCAGGTCTATTTACAAAAGTTAATTGCTTAATGTTAATGTTTAGCTTTTAAACGTTTTTTAAAAGATGCTATCAAGCCTGCAGGACTGCTCTGATCCACTAACCCCTTTCCCTGTCCAGTCTGCAGAGAACTAATGGATTAAATCAAAGAACTTGCACCCCCTGGTAGCCAGGGGCGACGTGGGGCACCTAAACTCATTTCAACCAGACCCTTAAAGCAAAGTCTCCCATCACCTGCTACGCTGACCGACTGAGGAGGGCGGGCACCGGCACAGACCAGGTGAATTCAGAAGGCCAGGCCCCACGCCAAGCACTACATCCTGCAGAAAGGCACTCAGAATACAAGAAAGGGACTCCTGCGGACCGCGGGGAGGCACCGGTGAAAGTAACCGGTGTCTGCAACTTGAGTCTAAGGCCTGTCATCCCCCCAGCAAGATGATGCAGGAACACTAACTCGAGGGGGGAGCAATTCGGCTAAATGGGTGAACAGAGACAAGAAACAACACTCTAGATACAAAATGAAAGAACAGAGAGCAGGATGGCGCATGGCAGGGGGACAACAGGGGCCATGTCTGAAAGGACTCACAATCCTCAAAGGAGCTCAACTGTACCAGAAGGCTTGGGGGATTCCAACTGGCCAAGCTCACAACCCCAGGCTCAAGGCCGACCCCGGGCTCAAGGCCGTGAGCAACTTCTGGCTGCCTCTCTCCTCCAGGAAGGAACAGAAGACGCGCCCAGCACAGCGCCCCACAGAACTGGCGCGTGCGTCGGAAAAACAGTCAAGGCTCCTGGGGGAAGTCCTCCCACTTCCTGCTCCACTGAGCAGAGCAATGGAGACATTCATGAGAGCAGGAAAGTAGCAGCCGGGGAAGGAGCCCGTTGCCAGCTCCACGCACCGCACACTGAGTCACCCTTGTTCGCGTCGTATGTACATTAACCGTACTTATGTAACTCTCCTAAGACAGCTAGCGTGCCAGTTCTGAATTCTGTGTGTTCCTGAGAGCAGAATGGTAGGAGACATAGGTCCACAATGTTTTCCAGAAATTATGATCTCAGACAATCCACTGAACAAGTGCTATACTGATGGGTTTAGAAGGCACTTTTTGGAACCACCATGACCTCTGCCCATCAAATCATTCTCCATCTGACAAACCAAAACTAACCAAAGAAATGAGGGGATGTCAGTGAGGTGTGGAAATCAAGACCACACTGGCACTAAACCAAATCTGAATTTTTTTCTATTTTTAAAGGACTGATGAGTGTTTCACAGATGTACATTTAACATAATTTTTGAAGTTATATCATAGCCTGTAAGGTGTAATCAAATCTCACTGAAGACAAAAAGGGGAATTTGTTACGATTTGCTAGCGGTGAGAACACTGTTTTTTGGGGTTTTTTTTAAACAGCCATCATGCTGTCATCTGTCTACACCTAAGGCAGAGACATGCCCTCCACACTTCTGTCTGTGGGCTCCCTGAATGCAATAACTCCTTCAAAATGTAATGAAATTCCTACTGCTTAGCCTGCAACAGGCCCTCAATAAATGAAAACTGCATGAATACAGCCCAGCTGCCAACCAGGCTTAAAGAAACGATGACTGGGAACAAACCAACATTCCTCCTGCATCTTTAGATCAGCTTCTAAGACAAGTTAAATGCTGTCACTTTTGAGAAAAACACGGACTGCATCTCCTCCCCAGCACTCAAAACGACTCAGACCAAGGGTCAGCACACTTGTTCTGCAAACATTTTAGGCTCCATGAGTGACATAGGTCTCTGCTATGTATTCTTCTTTGCTTTTTTACAATCCTATAAAAATGTAAAGAACCATTCTTAGTCGTGAGGCTGCACAAACACAGGATGTAGTTTCTGACCTACAACACAGAGAAAAATTGAAAACAATTCACCATTCCTTTCTTTCTTTTGGGAAGCCATTATTCCCTCAGTGGTGGGAGACAACGGTCAGTTAGCTCAGCAAAGCAAGGTAAGAGGACACCCAGTTAAAACAGGAAAAATGGGTTCAATTCTCGGAGAATCAGAGCCCAAGGGAACCTCCAAAGGGCCCGGAAGGCCTGGGGTCTCTGAGGAGAGCACACTGTGATTCCAAGATGCTTTTCCTGCCATTATATTGCAAACAGTTACTTTCCTGTTGTAAACTGGCAAACAATTTAACCTAAGGTCTAAAATGCAAAGTTAAATTCGACACCATCTCCTACAGTATCGGTGTCATTTCACTAGGTCTTCTTTCTTTCCACACTTTGAACTTTTTTCCCATTGAGCAATCCTTGCAGTCTTCAGAGAGGCAGCATTTTGACTGTCTTTTTTCTTTTGTAGATTGCCACATCCGAAGAATCAGTAATAGCTTAGTAGCTTAATTTGCTTTCATTTTTTAAAAACAAACATCTCTTTTTGCCCTTCTTAAATGACACTGCATTAGGCCATCAGTGCAAAGGACTGATTACTCCCATTTGTCAGTTCCTAGTTTCTAAGAGAGTCTTTGGACTCAACCCTTCAGAACAGAAGAGCTAAGGGGAGGGTGTAACTCAAGGGTAGAACGAATGCCTAGCATGCACAAGGTCCTGGGTTCAATCCCCTATACGACCATTTAAAAAATAAATAAACCTGATTAACCCCAGACACCAAAAAAAAGGAAAAGGTAAAAAAAAAATTTTTTGTAAATGGTGGGAGAGGAGGAGTGGCAGGCAGAATGCCTTCAGCCCCCGCCACGCCAGGGACAGTCACACAGCAGAGCCAACATCAGAGGCTCCAGGGAAGAGGGTGCTTCGTCAACGACCAGAACTGGAGGGCTCAGCACACCTGGCTGGGATCCACAAGGCATGCAGAAGCCACCCCGAGGCTAAGGAGACGGTGTCCACAGGCAGAGTTAATAATCTAAACCCAACCTCAACTTGTTACTGAGTTCTTGAGCTGCAAAGCATCAGAAACCAAGAACCTGCTCTACGTGAGTGAGCCATTCTGTTTCCAGTGCATCCTGTGATGTTTAAAATGCCCTGTCCTAAAGCTAAGAACCAGCCAGCACAATTTAACAATTAAATCACATGGTTATCTCTGCTCAAGTGGAGTCTGAAAACCAAAAAAGATTTCTACTCCAGAACATTTGTATCAGTACTTCAAACCTTCAGGGTCCCAGAATGTACTTCACGAGCCCGTGACCTTGAAGTGCCCTTGTTACCTCTTTATTTGCTTTAAATGTGTCTTTCTTGCAGGCTGCAGTTGTCCTCCACTCAAAGTAATGCACACAGTCTGTTGCAGTTACAAATTCAGGAGTTCCCTAATTTTAAAAAAAAGTAAAAATAATTTTGCATACTGCATATCATAACGTGTTCTTTTTTAAAGTCAGAAACAGTAAAGATGAAAGAAAATTTTTAAACTAGCGACAGAGGGGGTGGGGCATGACACACAACTGTTTAAGCTAAACGGGGACATCAAGAAAAGGCTCCCAGACCCAAAACTTTGGAGACAAAAGCTTCATAAAATCACGTTGGAATCTGGCTATAACTGATCCAAAACTGTTCTACTGCCCCAACTATGCAAGTACAGTAAACTCATGGGAAGTAATCCTCACAGCCGTTCTACTCTCAAGCTCCAAATGTTCTCTGAATCAAACGCCAACAAAGCCAAAGCCAGAAAATGTGACCTCATGCTTCCTGGAAACCGAGGGAGGAGGCCCATCTGGACCTGACCGAGCTCAGGCACCAGCCTCGGTCAGACGCCCCCGCACTTGACAGACCGTGACCCCGGCAACTTCTCCAGACCGGTTAGGCACGGCGCTGCTGGCTGCTATCGCCCGGCGCAAACTCACCTCTATGCGCCCATGTGCAGATTTAACCAGTTCTGTGAATTCTGGTTCTTGTACGGTGAACACAGAATTCTTGAAGGAAATGAGTTAAAATTAAAACAGCAGCTAGCTTATTCTATAACTTAGACTTCCAGATTTCAGAGCACTGCCAACGAAATTTTTTCCCCCAAGGTTTCAACAGGGACAATAGTAAAACTGATAGACTGGTCCAAAATTAACAGTACAAGTTCTATTTTTAAAGTTCTTCAGATGAGACAGTATGGCCTGAAAATGCAACAGCCACAGCATCAAATTCTAAAAATGATATTTTAAAGCAATCTGGTAGCCACATGAGCTTCACTCAACCTGATTTTTCTAAACACGTAGATTCTTACTCTGATTAGAGAACATTCATAGGATTTGTAAACAGATTGCTTTTCCTAAAAGGTAGCGATCATTTACTGAGAATCCCTTTCTAAATGCTAACGATTAAAATTAAAGAAATCACATAGAATGTGCAGAGAATGAGAACAAGCATTGTGATTTAAACAATTATGTTCCATTTCAACACTAGTAATATCCCCAAAAGGTTGGGAACCCTATTACCTACTGGCCAAGGCTTCTTCTAGACAGCTGTCAGTCTATCCAATTTAACATAAATGAGGAAAAACATTTTTAAAAACAAACACATTGCCCTAAAAACTATCAAAATAAAATGCTGGGAGAAGATGCTTTCAAAAGGAAAAAAAAAAAAAAAAAAAGATTAGGCCTGCAACATAAACATTAAACTATGCTTTGAGTTTAACACACTAATCTTTAAATTGTCGTTTTACACAGGATGTGGCTCAAGTTTCACTTGAAAGTTATAACTGTAGGCTTAGGATTTGTTTACTTACTGGTTCTTAATGGTGATGGTAGTTTGGTTGGGGTTTCTGTTTATTGGTTCGCTTGTGTTTTTAGTTTTACCCACTTGTCCTAGAACACCGTTACAGCAAGAACACCCCAGGGACAAACATTTTTAAAAGAAGGACTGTAAAGTGACTCTGTGTGGATTCACTCACCAAGGTTTTCCCACACAAGAAGGTGATGCTACTCTGGATTCTGTGACCTGCACTTTGCTGCTCACAGCTCACTGTTGTGTTGAATTCCAGAAGAGATCTGGTTGCGCTTTTCAGAAGAGAGTCACCTATTTGGAGGGAAAAGAGCATGAGTGAGCTATAAAACATTCGTACCCATAAAGCTATTTCCAAGCACAAGCAAATTAAAAATGGCACTATAATTCCTCTGAAAGCTTATAACCTTACCAACTGCCCCTTTCCCAGAATTCTCCAACTCAGGAATGACATTCCCATCCACCCAGCTGTAGAATCCCCAAACACACTGCACTGAGTCCTAGCTTTCTCTCACTTATCACAACAGAAAGTTCTACTGGTTCAACCTTCATCTCAAATACATCCACGTCTCGCCATCTCTGCACTACCAAAACCACTATCACCTCTCAGCTTAACTCTGACAATATCCTCCTAACTGGTCCCTGTGCCTCCACCTCTTGGATGGTCCTCCCTTCCCCATCCATCTTGCACCAGTGTGATCTTCAAAACACAAGTTAGAATATATAGCTCAAATTCGTCAATAACTTCCCATCATAAACACTATAAAACCAAAATTCTTTAGAATGGTCCACAAGTAGGGTGATCACTTCTCAGTTTGCCTGGTATATTATTGTGGTAAAAAGTCTGTATTATTTCAGTATGATAGCATTTGGCATAAGAACAGATAAACTGATAAACAGACTGGAATAAAGATCAAGAGACTAGAACAGAGAGCACACAGACATATTTTTGAGTCAAACTTTGATATACAACAGAAGTAATACATCAGGTCACTGAGCAAGGAGACTGTTGATTAAATGGAACTGGAAACAAAATGGCAATCCATACGGGAAAAAAGATAAAATTAGATCCCTACTTACCACTGTATACAAAAAAATCAACTCCAAATGGATTAAAGACAAAAACATCAAAAACCAAGCTTTAAAACTCTTAGTAGAAGATACAGTTAATCTTTTAGATCTTACTGCAGGAAAATATTTAAGACTCAAAAGAATTAACTACCCCAAAAAAAAGAAAAACCAATAAATTTGGCTTACTAAATTTAAAAGTTTATATTCATCAAAAAACAGCTGAAGGAAAACAGAAACAAATTGTAAACTGGGAGACACACAGAGCTGGTAAACAGCTAACATCAGGAATATACACATATATATACACATATATGTACACTCAACACACAAATGAGTTAGAACAAAAGTTTTTTTTTTTTAAATTCTAGGAAATAAAAGAAAACAAATGACCTCTGACTGAGAAAGCATGCTGAGAGGAGGGGAAAACCCAAACCTAATCACAGTACAGTGATTTTAATTTTAAAGGCAGAGAAAATTCTAAAGCTTCTAGAGGGAAAAACTAAGTTACATGCAATAGATAACTCAACATAAAATAGGTAAGATATGATCAGACAGAAGAAAAACATCTTCATAAATTTATGAAAAGATGTTCAACATCACTGGTGATCAAGACCACACAATATACCAATTCCAGCCATTCTACCAACAAAAATTAAGTGCCAAAATGTTGGAGGAGCAATGGTCCAGAGCTCTCCTGTGTTGTTGTTGGAAACACAAAGTGCAAACTGGTACAACCACTAAATAAATGAGCACAGTATTATGTCCTGTAATTGAACATTCACATACCTATGACCCAGCTATTAAACTCTTAGGTAAATACAAAAGAGAAAACCATGAGCATCTATACATATAACAAGAAACATGTGAAAGAACATCTCATGTTCTTCACACCAGCAACAACCTGGAAACAACTCAAATTCTCATCAACAGAAGAGTGGACAAATTAACTTTGGTAGATCTACACAATATTACATAAGAATCAGAAGAATAAACCACAGTGAAAGATAATAATGTAGCTGATTTTTAGCAAAATAACACTGTTATTATCACTTAGGTCCAAAAAAAAAAAAAAAACCACAAAGCATGATATATATTTTCTATAGAAAGTTAAAAACATCAAATACACCTAGATTCTTAAGACAGACAGACTGACTGACTGAGAGAGAAAGAGAGGAAAGAAGAAAGAAAAAAACTTTAAATACAAGATGTGGGCTAAAGATTACTTCCAGTGAAGGGGGACAGGGGGATAAAACAACACACATAAAGTGGTTATTGTCAAGATTCTAGATTTTGTTAGAGAAGAGGTTCACTGCGTTATCCAAAACAAATAATTAAAAAACAAAAAGAAAAAGGTTACTTCACAGATTAATGGTGAGTGCATATACGATGCATACACCTGAGATCTTAAAAAAAAAAAAAAAAAGGAAAGGAGGAGATAGGTGAAAATTAAAATGACAATGGAGAGGGGATAACAGGCCTCAGACCCACAGCACCAAACCAACAGTATGGCGGTTCTTTATCCTGTCTGTCTACGTGGCAAGGGTTTGCCAGAATCGTCCTTCTCTGCCTGAAACTCCCCAGGTCTGTCTGAAAATCTTATTTCGACCAAATAGGCGCAGAAGCCCCGCCGAAGCTTCGGGACCAAGGACAGCGCCCCGTGGACAGCGCCCATAGCCCCGCCCACCGTGGGCGTGTCTGGCGCCGGGAGACAAGGCGGGGCTTTTGGCGAGCCCCTGCAGCGCTGCGCTCCAGGAGACACGGAGGGCGGGCTAGGCCGGCGGGAAACGGCGCGCGCTGCAGCCAGAAGGGGGCGCTCCCGGGCAGCGCCCTCCCCCCACCTTAAAAGACCCTCCCCCACGCCTCCTGTCCCCCCACACGGCAGCCCCATCCGGCCCTGTGCCCAGAGCTCCTGGGGGCTCCTCAAAACTGCTGGGCCTGCCCTGAAAAGCAAACGAGGAAGGCCTTGGCCTCGGGCCGGAGGTATCCGGCCGATCTCTGCTGCCGCGCCGCGAGGCACCGGCATCCCTCAGCGTCAGGCCCCATCGGCATCGCGCCTGCCTGTCCACCTCGCCTTCTTCCTCTGCCCGCTCCACCTGGTGGCCGGGACCGGCTGCCGACCCCGGCACTCGGGGACAGGCCGCAGTGCACCGCGGCAGTGAACCGCGGCAGACAACCGCGGCAACCGGCCAGCCTGGCCGTCCTCCCCGGACGAGAGCCGGGCGAGGACTGCGGGGCGGCGGCCAGCACGCCAGGCCCACGGCCAGCTCCCGAGGACGGCGCCAAATGGGCTGGGCCGCGCTCGCCGGGCCCGCCAGACCGCGCCGGGTCCTCCAGACCGCGCGCCGGGCCCGCCAGACCACGCTCTCCAGGCCGGGTCCGCCAGACCAGATCGCACTGGCGGGGCCCCACCAGACCAGACCGCGCCGGGTCCTCCAGGCCGCGCTCTCCAGGCCGGGTCCTCCAGACCAGGCTGCGCGCGCCAGGCCCGCCAGACCGCGGTCTCCAAGCCGAGCCCGCCAGACCAGGCCGCGCTCGCCCAGGCCCGCCAGGCCGCGCCGGGTCCTCCAGACCGCGCTCTCCAGGTCGGGTCCGCCAGACCGCGCTGGGTCCGCAAGACCGCGCGCTGGGCCCACCAGACCGCGCGCTGGGTCCTCCAGACCGCGCGCTGGGCCCACCGGACCGCGCCAGGCCCGCCAGACCGCGCGCGCCAGGTCCTCCAGACCACGCTCTCCAGGCCGGGTCCGCCAGACCAGGCCGCGCTCGCTGGGCCCGCCAGACCAGTCCGCGCTCGCCGGGCCCGCCAGATCGCGCCGGGTCCTCCGGACCGCGCCAAGCCGCGCGCGTCAGGTCCTCCAGACCACGGTCTCCAGGCCGGGTGCTCCAAACCAGGCCACGCGCGCCAGGCCCACCAGACGGCGCTCTCCAGGCCGGGTCCGCCAGACCAGGCCGCGTTCTCCAGGCCAGGCCGCGCCGGGTCCTTCAGACCCTGCGCACCGGGCCCGCCAGGCCACGCTCACCAGGGCCCGCCAGACCGCGCCGGGTCCTCCAGACCGCGCTCTCCAGGCCGGGTCCGCCAGACCAGGCCGAGCTCGTCCGGGCCCACCAGACCAGACCACATTGGCGAGGCCCCACCAGACTAGACCACGCCGGGTCCTCCAGGCCGCGCTCTCCAGGCCGGGTCCTGCAGACCAGGCCGCGCGCGCCGGGCCCGCCAGACCCGCCAGACCGAGGTCTCCAGGCCGGGCCCGCCAGACCAGGCCGCGCTCACCTGGGCCCACCAGACCAAACCGCACTTGCCGAGCCCGCCAGGCCGTGGCGAGTCCGCCCGACGGCGGTCTCCAGGCCGGGTCCACCAGACCGCGCCGGGTCCGCCAGACCACGCGCTGGGCCCTCCAGACAGCGCTCTCCAGGCCGGGCCCTCCAGGCCGCGCTCGCCCGGGCCCGCCAGACCAGGCCACGCTCTCCCGGACCCGCCAGGCCAGACCACGCTCTACCGGCCAGGCCCCGCGAGGTCCTCCCGACCCTGCGCAGCGCCAGGGCGCCCGCCAGGCCACGCTCGCCCGTGCCCGCCAGACCAGGCCACGCTCCACAGCCACAGCCACAGCCCCGGCAGCGCCGGGTCATCCAGACCCTGCGCGCCAGGCCCGCCCGGCCACGCTCGCCCGTACCCGCCAGACCAGGCCACGCGCTACCGGCCAGGCCGCGCCGGGTCCTGCAGACCCTGCGCGCCAGGCCGCGCTCACCAGAGCCCGCCCGTCCAGGCCGCGCTCCGGGCCCGCCAGGCCTCGCCTGCAACCCTCGCCGTCCCCGGCCGAGCCCAGCCGAGCTCGCAACTCGACCTCGCTGAGGCTGCCAGGCCTGGCGATCACGACTCCGCCTGCGGCCGCGGGGCCCAGCGCACGGCCGCCGGGCCTCCTCAACACATCGCTCAGAGCCTGTCAGCCAGGCCGACAGCCCTCTCCGTGCTAGTCTCCGATGTGCTCCAGCAAGGCCTCCCTCGCTGTCCACTTTCCCTGCTCTACTGTATCGTGTCCTTCGACGTGTACTGTTCACGTGATGTTTCACCAAACTAAGAGAATCCCCTCTCTCTAGCTTTTCCCTCCAGCTATTGCCTTATTTGTCTGTTCCTCTTTACATATATATTAACACTCTAAAAGAGATTTCCACTCTTGCTACCACCCACTACGCCCCTCAGATGCTCTCCTCCACCCCCTTTTCCCCTGCGCTGGCTGTTCCCCAGAACCACACGACTCACTCCCTTTGGCTTCAAGTCTTTGCTCAAATGTCACTTTCTCAGTGACACTTACCCCAGTGAATATTCCCGAACACATACCCCTGAGACCCCAGCACACCTGACTCTCCTTCCTGTTCTTTTCTAGAGCATTCATCACAGTCTAATACACCACTCAGCCACTGTTTTTGTGTCTCCCTCTCACTCCGCTAGAATGAAAGCTCCATGAGAAAAGGGATTTTTGTCTGCTTTGGTGACAGATTCATTCAAGTATTTGTTATAAATAAATAAATGAATATTGTGTTGGCTGTTTTAAAATATAATTTATCTGTTGTGATGTGATTTAACCAAATCAGAATAAAATATACTGCAATTTATTGAACTATCCCCACAGTTAGTATGTTTCAGCTTATTTGCCACAGTTAACAATGCTACAAGAAATTTTTTTGTACAAAAATCCATGTACAGTGCTAATTCTTCTATTGGTAAGATTAACAGAAGTACATCACAGGAATCAGTTTTTAAATCTAACATATAATCCCAGATATCATCTTAAATATCCAATAGAATTATATGATTTTAAGAAAACAAAAGACATAAGGCTTAAGAGTGAAAGATATTTTCCCATTTTAATAGTCAGAGATGCAAAATTCAATCTAGTGATCAACTTGGATAGCTGCTATAGATTTCCTCAAGCACACACAAGAATCAGATAATATAAGTGCCTCCTGCAGTCAGGGGCCAGGCTCCTTAGTGTAAATGAAGTCACTTGACCAGCAATTACAATCAGAATCACTGGATCCTACTACACCCACGTCACCAATAAGAAGCCAGTCAGAATCCCAGGCTTTGGTGGTGAGTAACCTTAATTAACACTCTTCCCTAGTGGTACGTTACCTCCTAGGTTCAAATATCTGGTAACAGCCTTCATGAAGTGGATACATAGCTTTTGAATGAAAATCATGGTATTAATGGTTTTAGTATTTAGAATGTTGGGAGGAATGTAAACAGATTTGGCATTTTTACAGACTTGCAATGTTTAATGTTGTAACTCTAGTTCAAAGGTTATCTAACTAAGCAATTGAGTTAGACTTGTGACACACTATTAGACCATCTAAGAGAATTTCAGGTTTATCATATTTCTTTTAAACTATTAAATCTATAAGAATTCTTATTAGTACTTAATTTGGTCAGATGAAATACCTGAAGTACTTTTAACAAAAAAAAATCAAATATATAAAATGCATAAATCATTTTAAAATCTGGTAAAGATGATTCAACGAAGTTGTAAATGGAACCAAATGTTGTTCACAGACTCCATAACAACAATTGCTAAACTCTGCTACATTTATATATGTAACAACATCATTGGCCTAGGGAAGAACTAATGTAGGATTTTTTCAATCAAAAATAATGTAATATTGTTTAAACCAAAGTTGAGGTCTTAATACTTGTTTCTAAGTAGAGAAACTGCTCTTGCAGGCATTACAAAAGTTAAATCAATTACCTTCCCAGAAAGGTTATAGACAACCATCTTCCTATGACAATATATGAATGTGCCCGTTTTTAGGCTCCCTGCCAGCACTCCATGATTCAACCATTTAAACTTCTGCCAATTTGATTGAAGAAAAATTAGATTTCATTATTGCTTTGATTTACATTTATGCCTGGCTGACGAATGAAGTTGAACTGACCATCTGGATTCCCTCTTTTGTGAATTGCCTGTTCTCACACTTTGCCATTTTTCTCCAGGGTTGTTTGTTTTTCTTATCCTTTATTAAGAGAAATTCCTACCTCCTCCAGATTATATTTCTAGGGTTTTCCCCAATGTTCTATTGTCTTTTTAATTTTAACCAATCCATCATTTCTGTTACACGGTATGAAGGAGAGGTCTAAAGCTGTTTCCTAAGAGATGAATAGCTTAATTACATCCAAATTTTAGGTTATACATTAAGTTCTCAAATATATTTGGATCTACTGCTATACTAGCTCTTCTGTTTCTCTGACCTATTAGGACCTCCAGTTTTTGTGGCTGTTTTCAAAATTCACATTTTTTTCTTCCTTTCTAGCAAGCTCGTAAGAAGTTAGTTTCCAGTTGTCCTCTCAGAGCCAGGAGGTTCAGATTACCCATCATGGTCCCCGTATTAGCTCTACAACAATCTGATGTGACCCTGTGACTCACAGAACAAGAACTCTGAATAAGTAAGTACCCCAGCTTTACAGTCGGCCTGCCAGCATTCAAATCCATACCCAGGCAATCTCTGGTGAGCGGCTTGTCCATTGAATGCTTCAGTTTCTTCATTTATAAAACGAGGGAAATGAAATCACCTCCTTCAAAAGTAGTCACATAAACTGAGTGAGGTATTTTACTTAAAAACATAATGCCTGGCATGTAAGCGCACACCAATTTTAGTTATTACTTAGTTATAAAACTAAATTTATAGTAACAAATTTAGTTATTTCTATTGTGTAACATGCATTAGCAGAATGAGATCTGAGTCTAGATGATCTCCAGGTTAATGTTAATGTCTCACTCAAGCCAGCGTGCTTGCCTGAGTTGAAGGACGGGGCAATGACCACTAGCGCTGAAAGCACACATCGGCCAGCATACCATTCTCTCCCTCTGGGAGTCTGAGGCCCTAGGAAAAGTATGTCCTGTGTGTCTGGGAGTAAAATGAGATTAGAAACGGCTGCTTTATGTCATCGTCAACCCATAACTTAACTCATCTTTTTAACTCTCTCTTTTAACCAACCTCTCCTATCCCATCAGGCCTAGCTTTCTAAAAACACATTTTATCGGATTACCTCCCCCATTACCATCACAAAGAATCCACAACGGATCCACTACCTACCCCAGAAAATATCAACTCTCCTGCCTGGCTTTCAAAGCCTACCTAATTTAATCATTCTCAAATTTTGTGCCAACCTCACAAATCACCCTCCTAGTGTCCTGCATCTGGTATCCATCTATGTTACATTACACTATTCTGTAGTACCACCACCTAGAAGACATACTTTTATTAACCAAAAATACCACAGCCAAGTATAAAGCCAAGAGGAAAACTGCTTTTCCTCTTTCTGAAAACCTGAGCAACACCGGCCAATAGGCACACTTGGGCCTCTCTCCAGGAATTGTCAAAAGACCCCAACCCAGAAACTACTGAGCTCATTTGCAAGTTTTTAAGTATATCATAAAATAATGAAAATTTGGCCCAAGAGTTCAGAACAGCTTGGTGCTTTCTCAGATCTCCCCTGAGCCTCCAATCCCTCTTACCAGTGTTTTCAGTCTAGACCGTTTCCTTATCTGGACACAAGGAAACTGAACAGGAGCTGGACCTCAGTGGACCTTACTCTAAACATTACTTTCTAAAAAGCCCTTTTAAGTATGTTTAGGAATTTCCATTCAAAATGACAGATCGGGCTACCAAGGTAAGCTGCCGCTCCCAACTCCAAAAAACTACCAAGGACCCTCTTCTCACTGCCAAACCACCCCGTCACATGCTGTCTCCATTCATGACTGACCCTCACCATCAGACCTGACCACTGAAACTGCCTTGGTCAAAGGTCACCACAGGCATCCATGCCACCAAATCCAGCAGACACCGGCTGCTTTTATGTCCCCCCACCACAGCTCTTCCTTTAGGCATCTGCCATTTTCCTGCTCCATGTTACTTGGTATGGTTGTTAACCACTTGGACCCATCATCCTCTCCAAGAAAAGGGATCCTGACGAAAGAAGGGCCTTTGGGGAAATGAAATGAGCCCCAGGAAAGAAGTGTTTGTGCTTTTTCCTCTGGGATTGGCAGTCCTTAGGACTATTTCATTTTTAATATAAGCCCAAAACCAGGGACCATCTTTGACCCTATGTGAATACAGACTGCCTGAGAATCAAACACGGGAGGAAGAGGGCACTAGAGGAAATGGGGTGAAGGAGGGAGAAAAGTAAAGACAAAGTTTTAAGAAAAACATGAGAAAGCAGAGCCACATAGGAACCATCCTTCCACATCGATAAACACAAATGCGCATTATTCTTCATAATGATTGACTGCAGAGTATCCACTAGACGGGAGTGACCGAATCTGATCTCATACTGGACATTTAAATTTTTTACCACTTTTAATCACTATAAAACAGAAAATGTATATGATGTATGATAAGCATATATAATTGTATAGATGGCTGTTATACAGAGTCATTTTTGCAAAATCGGGATCCTGCACACCCAATAATTTAAGGGGAGTTTTACTTACCCACAGAACGAAAGCTGTCTGTCTTCAAGTCGTGCATACACACAGCACTGGATGACCCACACTGGGCAATATTCATATTTCCACAGATGCTGATTTTATAAAGCCTGTTATTTTGAGTATCAACAGCTTCCCATGTGTAACTAGAAGGAAGAAAAACAATTTGTCACTGTCACTTATCTGCCAATAATTAAACTTCTCTCTAGTTTCACATTCAAGTCACATTTGCTTAAGACTACCATAACCTAGAAGACACGCTTTCATTAGTGGAAAGTATTAAAGTAGAACTATGCTAAGTTGAACAGAAGCCAGGGCAGAAACCACTAAATACCACCTCGCTCTGGTTCAATCTGCTCTGAAGCAGCCTCACAACTCCACGATCATTGAAACACTTAAAATTCTACTATTAATTTAAGAACACCAACTCAGATATGTAAGTAACTGCTCAAGAATCGTGCTGAACTGTAAGACAGTAAGTAACCTTTCCAACCACACTGGAATGCCGAAAAACCACAGGGTTGTTTTTAACTCTGTCTTATTTAAAAACTAAGTATGGCATGCAAGACAGTTCTACTTCTGGTTTACCTTTTACAAGATGAAGCAGTGCCAGAAGTTGACTGTCTGATCCAAAATCAGACAACATTTACTTTAGCTGATCCACTATATCAAGCATTTTACATGCATTAAAACTGTCCGCTCAAACCTCCAGCAAATTAGATATTGAGCAATTGGCCATGAATCAATCTGTATACTTGGGAAAAAATACAGCTGACCCTCAAACAACATGGGTCTGAAATGCATGGGTCAACTTATAAGTGACTTTTTTCCATTAAGTACTGCACTGCTGTACTACGTGACCACGACTGGCTGAAGCCACGGATGCGGAACTGTGGACACAGAGGGCAAACTGTAAAGTTACATGGGAATTTGTGACGGGGTGGGGGGAGGGTGGGGGCGCGGCACTCGTAACACCCACACTGTTCAAGGGTCAACTATAACGCTTCGTCAGCCCTGTCATACAATTATTCCCAATTCTCCACTCTTCCCAAGGAGAATGTCTTCTCCATTTTGTAAAATTTCCTCAGCAAGGGCACACAGGAAATGAGGAACGTAAATTAAAAGTTTCTCACAAAATGCAAAGATGCATTAATTCAACTACTGTTGTAAAAAAAAAAAGGAAGATACATTAAATCAGAATTGCTTAGACTATCCTGGAATTGTGGAGGGCTTGGGAATGAGACCTTGAAACTGCTAAACCCTGAGACCACATGTATGCATCCGGAGCTTATGGACAGCACCACCAGCTCGAGGAGAGAACGCACCCCAGGAGAGGCAGCAGTCCACTTCCCAGAGCCCCCCTCCACCGGGCGTCAGGCGAGATGACCCAGCACAAAACACCGGGCAACACACCCCTCCCTGCCCAGAAGAGGTGTCCGGAAGAGCCCCATCCAGCAACGGAGGGACCCCACCCCAACAGCAGAGGCGAGCATTCTCCTGAACCCGGGTCAGGGCACCCATCAGTTCCCCCTGCCAGGGCCCACAGGAGCGCTCAGGCAGGGCTGCGGACCGCTCCCCTGGAAACCTGAAAAACTGGCCAGGGTGCTTTGTGAAGGGCCCGGCCTTGGGTGACGCCAGGCTCACAAGCAGCTACCACTGAACTCAGCTTCTTGATTAGGAACACCTTAGAGCTATCTCCACAGTCAGGGGAGTTACACGGCCCAGGAAAGAGACCCAACTAACAGCAAGCACGAGAGAGCTATCCATCAAGGCCTGTTTCTTTCAACCTTCACTAACCTTTACTCATTGGCCTCACAAATATTTCTTAAGTATTTACTGAGGAGCACAGCAATGACCAAACAATGATCAGACAAAAAAATCCCTGCCCCCCGAGTGTAGATTCCTGGGGAGGACAGAAATTAAACAGGTAAAAAAATACCCAGGAAAATTCCACCTACTAAACACAGGCGAGCTTTGACAAAAACACAACAGCGGAACGAGGTGGGAAACAAGCAGCTACTTCAGTCGGGGACATTTTCTGAGATCATATTCTCCCTGGGGCTTCAATGGCAAAAAGAGCAACCCAGGGGGAGGCACGGTGGGAAGAATATTCCAGCAGACTGATTAGCCATCTCGCAGTCCTGAGGCGGAAATAAACTTAGCACAATGATGCAAAGGAAAGGAGGGGCTGTGGCTGGAGCCAGGTGGAAAAAGAGACCATCAGAAGGTGAGGTCCAGGAGATGGGGGCACCGGTCACACAAATTAAAGGAAGCAGTTTTGATTTTGTACTTGAAGCAAAGAAAGGCCACTCAAAGGTGCTATGGATCTTCCCTTAAAATTTTAAGCTAGTGGCTTTTATTTGCAGAGTATTCATAAATTTTTCAATTAATTACAGTTAATTAAGGAAAATCGTGAATCTCTTACTCAGGACCCCCAAGTTTTTCCAGGAAACCAGACTTCAAATTTAAAGCCAGATGTAAAGCAGTGGCACTGTTAAGGTATGTGAAGGTGTCATTTCAGGATGAGTCAACTGGTAGGAATCAACCCTAACGAAATCCACATGGTTCCTGAAAATGCTATGCTTTTCTGGAAAACAGAAATCGGCTGCTGTTTTTGGCAAAGGTGATATTTAAGTAAAGAATGTGTTTGTGGAGCAGAAAAGAGATGAAAAAGAGTAAAATGGGGGACACGTTGTCCTGCTTATCTGGAAATCAAGGTTCCTAGAAAGTTGTTGCTCTATTCAGTTCTGCTTCGTTTCTCTATTTGCATTTTACATACACTTTTTGTCAAGATTTATCAAAATGTTAAGGGGTACAGGAGTAACAGGGCAAAAGTACTTGAGTGCTGGTTTTTTTCAGGGGTTACTTTAATCACCACTCAGCACAGGGTAGTACCTTCAACAAGACTCCCAAACCCAAACTTTGGAGAAAAGTCCTTGGTCACCTCTCTTAAAAATGAAGGACTGCGGGGGAAGGGTAGAGCACGTGCTCAGCACGCACGAGGTCCTGGGTTCAATTCCCTGTACCTCCATTAAAAAATAAATAAACCTCATTCCCTCCCCCCAAAAAGATTAAAAAAAAAAAAAAAAAAAAAGAAGGACCAGCCCTGCAAGCCATCAGTATGTAAAACACTTGGACCCCAGCAGACACATGTCTGCTTTAAAACAAACACACCTAGCGCCCTGCACGACTAGGAGCTCAGGAAGAATCATTCGGTTGAAATAATCTATCTGAAAACTCCCGGAGCACGTTCCAAAAACTACTGTCTATCCTGCTTTGCACCCTATTTAGGTTAAATTATCATCTAGAGACACTTTTTGCTTGTAGTAAATATCTGTTAAGGACGATGTCATTAAAATTGAAAGTCATAAATAATCCAGTAGCACTTTTTAAGAAAATTACATGCTTGGAACTAGATGATTCTAGACTCCTTGCCAGACTGAAGGCCAAACTACCAGAGTGGCCTAGGCTGAAATTACTCTTCAAATTTATGCTAAAGTTTAAAAGCATCATGATTATATTCTGGAACCAGAGAATGGCTTCAGAAACAATAAAAGTATATAGGCTAAATAAAATTTAACGGTATCTTTGAGGAATAATAATCTTTTGTCCAGAAGTTTGTCCACTAGAAAACTCCCTACCTGAAGTGAACACGTACAGCCAAAATGAGGACATCCAGCAACGATTTATTTAACAGCCCAGCAAGTGAGATGGTGCAGCTGAGATTCACAGAAAAGTCTATATCCTAGACTGAGCTTTTTTGGCTTACACAAGTAAAGACTTGAGAAGAGAAAACAAAAAAAAAAAAAAAAAAAAAAAAACCCAGACAGGAAAAAAATGAGACCAACACATTAGACCAAAGAGAAAAAGTAAGCTACAATATTAAAATTTTAAACTTTTAGTATGAAACAAATCATGGAAAAAAAATAGCTGCAAGTTGTGTGGAAATGCAGTCTTCTACACACACACACACACAAACACATGAATCTTTTAAATACATCTCCTCTACAAGCATCTCCCGCAGCAGGATACGTATGAAAGCCCAGCAGGCATTTTCATGAAACTCTGACACTCATATCAGGTCAAGCCTTCTAAAAAGACACCGCGGTTCTAGTCCATCCTCCGTCCCATCTGCAGGAAACGACAGGACACAAGGGGATGGGACAGGGACAACCACAAAGGCCCAAGGAAGCAGGTGGTCAATGGGAAACATCACCGAGAAGCCCTGCTCACTTCCCAGTCTTGCAAAATTCAGTTCATATCCTCCAGGGAGGCAGCCCAATCCCAGTTAGAAACGCTCTTCTGGACACACAACCATCTGTGCAAGAACCTGGCCTTGAAAATCAGCAAAAGCAAGCAAAATCCTTCCCATTCGACCTCATTTTTTCAGACTGTAAAATGTAGTGAAGCCAATCTCCCACTCCTACTCTTAAAAACTCCAAATTCATTTCAAAGCAAACCTGACAGTTCTAGACACACACGTACACGTGGCAGGGCCCCAGATCGCTCCGGCTGGTCCCTGCTGGTTCCAGAGCTCTGATGCAACCCTCTTCGCGTTTCCCACCACCCAATGCTAATTTTTCCTAGCTGTCTGGTTCCGCTACTGCACAGTGACTCTGGACGGGAACGTCCTCCCTCCCAGAACAATGACATATAGGCATGTATATGGACAGAGTCACCATACGCCGGCGGGCTGCGAAGGATGCCGGCCCGTGGACTGAGCACGCGTCACAGCACAGCTCACCACAGGCACAGACGTCGACTCAGCACAGCTGCCCAAGCTCCTCACACCATAGTTCAACTCTCTCAGATTCCCCAGCTCAGGAGTCAGGGACTCCAAGGCTCAGAGAGATGGACCCCCGTGTCCGACATCACACAACTGCGGAATGGCATGGCCAGGCATACGGCCGGCTCCGCGGAGCCCCGAGGGCCAGGTAATCTGCCTCGTTTATTTTCAATGTTTTAAAGTTTTTCTTCACTCTTCAGAAAATGTTTAGTTTCAATCACAACACTGAAACTGGCAAACCATTCCATGACACTTTAGAGTTTAACTCTTGTCACAATAAATGCCCCTAAAATGACCGATCCTGTATGGCATGTAGGATTCTGGAGGGAGTGGGTGCTTGTGAGCAGGGCCCCAAGGAAAAGCTGTGACCTCTGGGAAGATCCAGGCTCCGTCATGTCACACTGATCACAGATCATACACTTCTCGGAGCTCAAGTTCCTCCCCAAGTTTTAAACCTCGAAAAATAAAAATATTTTTTTAAATTTAAAAATAAACTTCTGCTGCTATTTACTCCCGTCCAGTTCTGCTTTCTCTTTTGCACAGTCAGAATTGCCCAACACCAAAGGCACTGCCTTTCTGCAAGCTCTCTTCCCTCACGCAACAGGTTTCCATGGAAAGAATATCAATTCCTTCGGCCCCCTCCTTCCCACTGGCTGCACTCACCTCACTTTTGTATCCAGGCTGGTTAAGGATTCCACTAAGAAGGAAACACACCTATACTGTGTTCCTAACCTCAGATTCATACCCTCCCTTAAAATGACTGCTTAGCTCAGCAGAAAGCCTCCTCCAAAAACGTCAACCAAGAGTCCAATAGTAAGGGTCACGAGGAACTCGGAAGCACCCTGCAATCAGACCATCAAAGCCAGCAGGGGACGGGGAGAGGACAGAAGTCGCGCACAAGGCAAATGGCTTTAAGTGATCTCTGATTTTTAAAGTGAATTATGTGGCTGAAATATGCCCTGGACACGGACAATTCACTACTGCACCATGCAAGCTCAGCACACAGGCTGTGGTTCCAGTAGTTAATAAAAGTTTAAGACCCTCTGCCCCTGACTGTAATCCCACTGCTTCTGCTGAAATGACAGTGGATGACGGCTGTCAGTCTGCATCTGTTCCGTGGCACAGAGGTTCCATTTTAACCGCATGTGGTTTACATTTCATAATATCCTGAACGGTGGTGGCAGATTACCAATCAGCAGGAAGGCCACAAGCAGCATACTGTCAACCAGCCCAGGGACAGGAAGGCGCTTCTGCTTTGCCAACACTGCTCTGGCAAATGCCACACCGAGAGCTCATCCCAGTCAAAACTGAACCAGTCTGGGGGCAGCAAGGAAAGCAAATTCAACTGGCCAACCCAGCTGCCTAGAGTTCGGAGAGCTTCACAAAGAGAAACGCAGAGCCATCTCCACTGAAAGGGGAACAAATGTCCATCCAAAAGAAAGAGAGAAGTCAAAACAAAAAGCCAGAGGGCTAAACCGGACAGTACTTCTCAACCCTCTGACACAGGCGTCTGACTGACACCTCTCGAGTTTTCATAGACTATTCACCACTGCATGCCTGCCAAATGGCGATGGCTTGCAAAATATAATTTGAGGTTCTTTCAAATTTTTCAAGCAGCTAACATCTAAAATGAAGTATAGAAAGTTCAATTATAAAATGCATGGTATGCTCGAGTGCTTAAAGGAAAAAAAAAAAACTTAGAAAACTGAGTTCCTTCCCTCCCACACAAAACAGCTCCATGAACTCCGCACATATTGCCACACAGCCATACTCTTTTGAAATATATCTTAGTTCCCTCACTCCCTCCGAGTCTTCAGGTTATGGTCATGGTCACATGGCTGTTAAACACTTTATTACTGGCCTGTAATCATCGGTATACAAAGCAGGATAGAGGCATGATGGAATCAGTAATAAAAATTAATAAGCATGTGTGAAACTAGAATTTGATTTCCTTTGGGAGGGAAAAAAAAGACCCGAGTTGGTGATATACGAGCTAAGTTCACACAACGTGGTCACTGGCTAGAGGGGCGCTTTTCTGAATCCAGAGAAAGCAGTGAACTCAAAACTCTGGGGATGAGGGGAATGTAACGTCTTTCCGACCTGGACACCAGAAGAGACTTCTCAGCTCTGGGCCTGCATCCAAGTCCTCGAACGGAATATTCAGGAAACACTTGCCTCACATTTAATGCCCCTTATCACTATCAGATAGCTTCTCAGCTCATACCTCCAGACCACGCACCTACAAAAATCTAGAACAGTCTCCTAAAATAGGAAGATGGGGGGTGGGGGTGGGAAGTGACAGGGAGAAAGGAGGTCACGGAGAGGGGCAGGGTTTCCAAGATGGACATTTGCAGCAGAGATGTCAAGAGCCTAATGGAACCGCTGCTGTCAGTAACTTTCTGCTGCTGACACTAAAAGAGGAAAATCTGATCTGGCATGATACATCTGCACCCGGATCCGAAGGCCGGGGACACAGAAGTCTGACACCACACAGCCAAAAGCTTATATAGGAAGTACTTCACTTCCTATGCTAGCAAACCCACAAAGCTGTGGACAAAGATATGGGGCCTGAAAAAAAAAAAAACAAAACACAAGGAAATGCCAGACATTAGTCTTTGGTTTTCCCGGGTAGTTACGCAGGGCCTGGGAGCAGGAAGCCAGTTGTCTGGAGAAGGAGCCACTGGAAGCAAGGCTCTAAGTCAGCATCAGAGGCCAAGGTGCCAGGGAGTCAGCAGGGATGCTTTCAAAACCAGCATCGTGACTGACAGGCAGAGGTCCTGTGAAATGGAGAGTGGGGCACCCCAAAAGGTGCCTGGCCCTGAATCCTGCCCCACCCCCACCAGCGCCGGGGGATACACCTAAGCTCTCTGAGCCCCACCTCCCCAGTCTACAGAGGTGAGCGACCCCACAGCCCCCATGAGGAAAATCCAGACGGGGAACATGCAACTTCTGAGAGACTAGGATCTAAGCTCTCGTGTGGGTCAGCAGCAGGACTCAGACTGCTTAAAACCCGAGTTTACAAAAAAGGTAAGGTTAAGTCCTTCCTAAAGGATTGTCACATGACACTGCCTGGACCTGGAGAGGAGAGAGAAAGGGAGGGGGCCCCGTGTTTGGGGGACCCTCTCCACGGAGCTGACGGAGCTCAAGACAGACACCAGGGGCTCAGGACACACACACACACACCAGCTGCCTCCTGCCACATCTCGGGACAGGACAGGCACTCAAGCCCACCTGAGCCTGCCATGTAGCCATTAGCTCACCAGAACAGAGGCCTGATGACTCTGAAACATGTGGGAAAGGACAGGACACACTCTTCCTAAAGAGGTGTCGCTGCAGCGCAAGCTAGAACTCTCGGTAACTCGGCAAGCACCCTCCGCACCAGATCCTGCCACGAAGGACCGGCCTGTCCGCCTCTGCCGCACCTGCTGCATTTTTTACTCAGATCGAGTCTATGGTATCAGGATGCAGGCCAGGATTTCAACCTGAAACCCTGCTCTGTGAGGCCCTTTTTAAAATCTGGATGCTCTCATCCTTTGTCCCTCGAATGCTTAAAAATGGGTTGAATTACAAGCTAAACCTCCTTCTTAATTATACAGATGTCTGAATTCAACTCCCTTTGACATCAACCCCGCCCACAGCACAGAAATCAAACCTTAATGCTCAGTCCCCTAACAGGTCATCCCCAAAGTCCCCAAAACCCTCCCAGACCCAGTACCCTTCCTTCAGAGCCCTCACTGCATGAGAAGGTCTGCCTTCTGAGTCAGCTTGACTGAGTTCATGTTAATAACGAGGCCGCTATTGAGTGCGAGTTCTTCACAAAGGCCAGTGAGGTTGACATGAGAGGAAAGTCTCTGCTTTGAAGATGCTGGGGTCAAATATCAGACTGGCACTTACGGCTCAGAAAAGCTAACACCCAGCTGGGAACAGGAAGCGCAGGGCCACTGTCACATCAGCTATCACCTTATGCGTTCACCTAAAGGAACGGCAACCACCTCCCACCCCGGCCCGCCCCAGCACTTCCACTGAATGACCTGCGAACAGGCACAACCCCCAACCAGTCTCTCCAGGTCCCCCTAGACTTGCTCTTCCCACAAGCCTCCCCGTCTTTGAAAACGGCAACTCCATCCTTTCAACTGCTCAGACCAAAAAGCTAAGAGCCATGCTTTCTCTTCTTTCTCTCCTTACATCCCAAATCCAATCATCAACAAATCCTATCAGCTCCGTATTCAAAATACCCAGAATCAGGTCACTTTTCACCAGACCCACTGCCACAACCCTGGTTCAAACTGTTGTAACTCCTGACCTAGTCAGGGTGCCTCCCACAATCGAAAGCATCCTCCCTCAGGCCATCCCCACCCGAGGTCAATCCTCTGATTAAAATCCTCCCAGGTTCCCTCAGAATTAAAGCCAGAGTCATTACTAGATAATTCTCCAACCACCCTCTCCCTGGCTCTTGCCTCTGCGGCCACAGCGGCCCCTGTACCACTTCCCAGTCTTGCTTCCTGCCAGAGCATCTGACCCATGGGTCCCTCTGCCTCGAACACTCTTCCCCCAGTTAGATGCACAGGTGATGCCCTCACTTCCTTCATGGTCTCTGCCTCCAGAAAGACCCTGGGACGGTGCACCCTGTACAAAACAGCACCTCCCCACTGCTCCTCTTCCCAGCCTCAGTACATCAACCAAAGCCACCAACTCACACGCCTCCTCTAAAGGATCAACTCTAAAAAGGCAGAAGAGAGAGCCGCACTGGCTTCTCACTTTGTCTGTGGTGAGTAACACTTTGACGGCCAACAGGTGGAGCAGCCTCGGAGGAACAAAGAGGGTGACTCAGTGGAGACGCACCCTTGTCAGTTCTAGGAACCCAGTTCTTCAGCCCTTCCATGCTGGCGGTTTGGGTTTCTATTTGCAGACCACAGGCAAGGAGCAGGGAGGGCTGGGGAGCTGTTTTCAGTACAAAACAATGTTTTAAAATGTGTAACTGAGGGACTGGGAATAGCTCAGTGGTAGGGCGCATACTCAGCATGAATGAGGTCCTGGGTTCCATCCCCAGTAGCTCCATTAAAAAAAAATTTTTTTTTTTTAGTGTAAAACTGGTTTGAGAACAGAGATATTCAAACATGGCAATGAACTAATTTTACACACAATCAAAATCCAGTGGTCAAGCTCCTCCTGAGTGAGCTCCCTGCGCATACTCCCGCTCCGCATGCTTTATTACAGCACACACGGACGCGCGGAGAGTATTTACAACCCCAAAGCGCGAAGGCTCAGATGGGAATGACGGCTCCTAAACTGTCCTCCCAGGCCGCCCACCCGGAAAGGCCACTTTTCGCTGTTTCCACATTCCTCAGTCTTCCCCTGACCCCTTCATATCCCAAAACAGAACTAAAACTGATACTGTCACGATCTCTCTGACTTCCTACCGCTCCCCGGGCCCCCAGTGAACGGTGACCCTTGCAGGAATCTGCTTCCCACCCCGGGGGAAGCTGCCCCCATATGTTTATGGAAGGACTGCTGCTCTGGGGGGATCTGAAAGCAACACAAAAGGCAACAGAAAACTCCCACCAAAGGTCTCTGGCCGATCTGAAGGGCAAATCTCATGCTCTGGGGAACTGGAGGGGCTGGGCTCCCAGCCCCGCACCCTGCTGCTGCGCAGGATGCACCCGACCTGCTCCACCCCCACCCCCCACCCCAGCCCCAGCTGCTAAACAGGGAGACAGAAATAGGCTGGTGACGCGCGGCTTCGGGCACCTCAAAACCCCGCCGGGGGCAGCTGTTTTCTAAGTTGTAGGCAGAGTGGAGCTTACCCGGCACTCCCACACCCACCCCATGGGGCCGCATTCCTGTCCCAGCCCCCACCCACAACAGGCCCCTGGAATCCGGCCCCCGCCCCCTCCAGGGAAGCCTAGTGCGGTCTCAGTCCTCTGGGGCTTCGTGACCCCGACAAAAGATGAACAAGGAGGCTCTCTCCTCTTCCCGGGACGGTGGACCACTGCAGCTGCCACAGGAAGGAGGGCGATGCCAAGAGAACAGCAGGAAAGGGCCCAGGGCCGGCCCGACACGTGGCACCTGGCACCCTCGCGGAGCCCACACCTCCTACCATGTGGCTCCTCCTGGGGTGAGGCTATCTGCCACTCAGAGCTGCAGGGAGCCTGAAGGACACATTACCGCAGAACCGCAGCACGCTGGATGCAAAGTGGACCCTGAGAATCACTTAGTCCGGTGGCTTTAAAACTTTTTTACATGATGGAAACATTTCTTTTGCAAAAGGACTCTTATGGTGGAGTGCCATTGTATAGAACATAAAGAACACATGCCCTCTGCTTGAGGCTGAAACTCCTAGGCCCCAGTGGAGAACCCAGGGGTGCAGAGTAACAAGCTAAAAATACCACTGACCTAATGCAGACTCTAACTTATACATAGAAAGCAATCGCTGCCACCACTGCCACTTAGAAACACTGAGGATGGGCAGGCACTTACACACTCTGATTCTCATACCACCCTAAAAACATGAGAGCACCCTGCACTGACAGAAAGGGAAATTCTAAAACCTCAGCAGAGCAGTAAGTGGCCTGAGGCCTTACTGAGGAAGGAGGAGTGCAGATTCAAAAGCAGGACAGGGTCTTCCAGAACTCCACTCCCACCTCTCCTGGGGAGGAAACAGATCCGGAGAAAAGATGCGATTTGCCACAGCCAACTCAATAATCCAGCTCTCCTGCCTCCAGCTGCAGGCAGAACATGCTGTACTCTGCCAATCGCAATCAACAGGGGCTTAGCAGCTGTCTCGGAGCAGGAACAGGGCTGGGAGTGATACTCGGGAGGACAGAAAAGCACCTAAGACCAGCCACAGAGACACACCAGCCAAAGGAACGCCCTGCCCATCCCCCGGTCTCCCCCCAAACAATTTACAGCCGAGCTCCAACAACTGCTTTCAGCTCTTTCCTGCACAGCTGCACAAAGAGAGGCAAAAAATGTCCCAGAGGAGATCGACTGCAAAGAGCACAGTCCAGAGTCACCAGTCGTCACCAGGGCACCAACACCATGAAAATGAGATGACAAATGCCAACAAAGGAACTGGGCCCAAGGAAAGAGAATTAATAGAGCAACCAGAGCAGAACTTTACAGCACATCTTCCAAGGGACGATGAAAGCTGTGACATCCATGAAGAAAGAACAGGCAGCTGTGAATATACGTCAACTACAGACTTTGGCAAAATTAAAAAAAAAAAAAGTAGAAGAGCTTATGAACAACAGAACTCCTAAGCTGGGAGACAGGACAGAGACATTCTTCTGCAACCCTGCCCAAAGTGGTAGCCAGATACAAAGTATAAAAGACAAGCCAAGCAGGACAAAGAATAAGTTAGGATAAAGAAAAGCTGAACAGCACAATTCATGAAACGTTGACCCAAACAGAGAACATTTTTTCTGAACACAAAGAACACTACCAACTTGACCAGGTGCTAAGCCACAAGGGAAATGCCAGTAAGTTTCACCACATTTACTGCCCACAATGGGGGAAAAATCCACTTAACGGGGGAAAAGATTTTAAAGAATTAGTGGGTCAAGGAAGTTGAAATAGAACTTTTGGGTACAAGAAGGAAATATTTAGAACTGAAGGATGAAAAAGCTATGTATCAAAATTTTTGAGTAGTGCAGTACTCAGGACAAAGAAACACACTGCCTTAAACTCATCTCTTAGTTGTGTAAGATTTAAAATAAAAGATCTAAGCTCTCAACTCAAACTAGAAAAAGAAAAATGAGGGAGAAGTTAGCAATAAAGAGCAGAAATCAATCAAATCAAAAATCAACGGTGACAGAGATGATGAATAAAATAAAATGCCAGTTCTTTTGAAAAGACTAAAAAAAGTAAATAAAATTTTAATAAATATGATTAAGGGGGAAAAAAGGAAATAAACATCAGGAATGTTTTTTAATTTACCTACAAATAAAAGAAGTATTTTCCAAAGCGTAAAAGTAGCTTGCTACACATTCATACATGAATATGTAATCACAATGACAATTTCCTGGGAAAAAACAGATTACCAAAATTGACTCAAGAAAAAGTACTAAATCAAATGTATTCATTCAAAATAAGTCAAATTTATTCAAAATAAAGTAAATGAAACTGGAACCATAAGTAAAACTCCTCTTCCACTACAATTTAACTCCACAAAGGCACCAGGCCCAGATAGTTTTACTAATGCATTCTACCAAAATTTAAGGAAGAGCAATTGTCCATCCTGTTCCACTGAATATAAAATACTAAAAGCTAACTAGCTCTTTCCACAAAGCAAGCATTCTTCATAATAAACTCAGCCAAGATGGGTGGCTATAGCTCAGTGGGAGAGCATGTGCTTAGCATACATGAGGTCCAGTATCTCCATTAAAAAAAAAAGGGGGGGCCTAAATGAGAATTTTTTAAAATAAAAATTTAAAAAAAATTCAGCCAAGAATAGTACAGCAAAGAAAATTACAGCCTGAGCTCACTTAAAAACAGTCGCAAGCCCCCTACATAAAACACTAGTAAACAGGAATAGATATGTTAATGGGGGGGAACCTTTCACCCCTTCCTCACAGGATACATAAAAATTAACTTGCAGAATTGATCATAGGGTTAAACATAAAGTTAAAACTGTGAAACTTCTAGAAGCAAACACAGGAGAAAAAATTTCTGACCTCAGCGTGGGTCTCAACTGGAGGTAATTGTGCCCCACAGGGATCACTTAAAATACCTGAAGACATCTTTGTTTGTTACAACTGACGGGGGGCAGGGAGATGCGCTCCTGGTATCTAAAGGGTAGAAGCAGCCAGGGGTGCTGCTTCACACCCCACAACGCACAGGACAGCCCCACAACAAAGATTTATCCAGGCCAAATGTCAGTACTGCTGAGGCTGAAAAACCCTGGGATAGGCACAGATTTCTTAGGCTACAAAAAAAAACACAAACCATTAAAAAAAAAAAAAAAAGATGAATTAAAGTTCATCGAAACTTAAAAATACCTGTTCTTTAAAGGACATATTAAGAAAATAAAAAAGCAAGCCAAAGACTGGGGGAAAATACGTATCTTATATACCCAAGAAAGGACCTGACTAAGAACACATAAAGAACTCTTAAAATTCAGGAAGATGATCCCCAAAAAAGTGTTAACGGATGAGGGGCAAAAAATTTTTTTTAAGAATCACAACAAAAGATCCAAATGGGCGATGAGCACATGAAAACTGTTCAACACCATTAGGCACCCCAATAAATTCAAGAAAAGATGTTCAACACCATGAGTCAGCAGGGACGTGAAAACTAAAACCACACTGAGATACCGAGACAAATCCACTACGAGGGATACAACTAAAATACTGATAAGATCACTATCAACAAGGATGTAGAACCTGACCTCTCACACTGCTGGTGGGACATCAGAGTGGACAACCGCTTCCGAATACAGTTTGATAGCTCCCGTGAAGTTACCACTCACTCCCCATTCATTGACCAACCCCACTCCTAGGTGTTTATCGAACAAATAAAAATAAAAAGGCACATGTCCACACAAAATCTTAACCAAATATTCACAATAGCTTTGGTAATAAGTAGCCAAAAACCAGTAACATCTAGAGTAGTCTTGGATCAAACAGAAACTCAAAACTAAGATTATACATTATTTAAAATTAGCAAAAATCAAAACTAAGATTACACATTATCTAAAATTGGGACACTGTTCAGTGTTGCGGCCCCCTGGGGAGAGCAGTGGTGGCCAGCAGTCTCCCGGATCCCAGTGTGCTGTCCACTTTGTGGTGTCTCCATTCCAGCTCTGGCCTCTCCCAGTTTTCCCCTCTGCTTAAGAAATGCCTAAGGAGTACCTGGAGAATAAATGAACCCTGTGTCACCTTGCCAGGAGTAAAGGTGAGGAGACACCATTAGCATGAATTCAGGCCTCTGTCCCTCACTGGTCAGGAGTCAGCTCTGAGGAAAACACAAAGGACCCATAGGTGGACAATCTAACCACCTCCACCTCCTCATACCACCTTATCCATGACCAGTGGGGACACTGCCAAAGGTCTCAGGGCTGGGAACAAAAAAAATACAAAAGGAAAGAAAAAGAAAGAAAACAGTATCTCCAAAGCCACGAGCTACTTTCTGCACTGGCCCCAGTTCGGTGACCCTCGTGAATTTCCTCTGCCCAGCACAACAGTTTTAATATGCCAGGATCAAAAGAAAGGCAAGACATCTAAACCATTTTCCTCAACCTCATCCTTCAAAAATCCCTCTGTGAAAGACCGATAAAAGATATGAAACCCAATCAGGAATTCATTTCCTGGGACTTTGTCAGGATGCTGTTCTTAGAATTAAAGCACATAGTCTAATGTGCCCATAATTAACAATCTTGGGCTACACATACTTATTGTTGCAAGAAATCTATACACACAAATGGATGTGGTCCAGGTTCAATATGTGGCTCAAATTAGGCATATTAAGCACTGTTCCTCAGGGAAAAAAAAATCACAGGGTTGGGGGTGGAATCTCCTTAGAGACAGCAACTAAACCAACCTCATCTCCCAGTTGGCTTCATTATTCTCTTGTCCTCAATATAATAAAAAACTTTCCAGTATTTATACAACTGTTCTGAAAAAATGTTAAAGTACTGAACTACCTAAATCAAGCCAGCCCAGTGTGTTATTTTATAACCAGGACAAACTGTCAAGACCTCACTCACTAAGAATGTTATTAACACCTAAAAAAAGGATGGAAACTCACCTATTACACAAATATGTAAGATGGCCTTTTACAAAGTGTAACTCAGTCAAGAGTAAAGCTGTGGACAAGTGGAGGGCCTTTGGTCACTTTTGGTGACTCTGCATGGCCTGGCCTCTGCCTTGCCTTTGTTCTCGCAGGTCCTGTCCCACTGACCTTTGGATGTCCCTCACCACCATGACACTCCTTTGGGCCCCAGGACCTCAACCAGTCCCACTGGCCTCTGGAATCCAGTGCTTTCTACTACGCACCACCTCCCGAGAAAGCGCTGAGTGATTTAGAATCACCAACTTCTTCCGCAGCACAGGGGCAGTGATCCTCATGAAGCTTCAGAAACACACGACTGAGGCTCTCCAAAGAACCAGTAGCAACTTACCTAAAGTGCTGGGAGAGCCACATGCACTCTGGGAAACTTGCCTTTGTCCTTGCTTTTCAGCGCTCCACTCGCAGAGACCTGCTCTTCCGTGGGCACAAATGTGTTAAACTGCGGCTGAACTATTTGCCCGGCCGTTTCCTCCATCCCCCTCAATAACTAACTGCACCAAGGACGGCACCTCTGCCCACCACCCCCACCCCCGGAGTGGTCAGAGCCGCAGCTCAGCCCGAAGCTTTGCCCCCACCGAGGGCTCACAGAGGCCCTGCCGGCTCCCCGGAAGCAGGCCTGGACCTCCCTCCTGCTGGTCCTAAGGGGCTGCAGGAGAAAGGAGCGCTCCCGGGTTCTAGAGAGCTGGGCTCGGGGAGGAGAGGTTGTTTCCCTGGAAATCCAGCTCCCCCGTCCCGCGACCATGAGAATGCGCTCCCAGGGCCCTCTGGCTGAAGCTGTATGGTGTCTGGGCAGTCCAGTCCCACGGCTGAGGCGATGGGTGTCTGGAAACTGTCCCAGGCACCAAACCACAGTGAACAGGAGGGTCCTCAATGTAAAAATGTGTTCCTCGTTATGAGCAACCAATTCATAAACAGTCAGAATGTGACCTTGTGTCTACCGGGGACTGCCACCTAGGCAAGCCGCACAAAGTCACAGCAGAAGTCGACCTGCCATACTCCCAGGGAGACCTGGGGGAGTTACTTACAAACGGACACCAGGGAGACAGTGAGAAGGCAGCTTAACACGTCCTGTTTTGGTGCTGCTTGGCACAAGTTTTCATACTGGATTTTAAAAAATGATCAGCTCGCAATCCCATTGAAATACATGCTAGAGTTAAGGAACTTTTAACCAGTGTTATCTCATTTAAGTACACAGATTTTTTAACACCCCCGCCCCCAGAAAAAAAAAAAAGGTCTTAAGAACTTAAGACAAGGTATCCACTTGAAACAGTAACAAAGAATTTCACTGTGCAGGTAGTGGGTTTAAAAGAGAGATTAAAAGTGGCTCTGGAGAAGTCTCAGTGCGAAACCACAGAGCAATAATGGGAAAGAAATGTGCACAGGCCCAGCTGTGAACTGGCTGGGGACTGCGGTTCTGAGGAAAGCTGGCAGAAAGAACACACACACCAAGTTTAACGCTGTCCTAAGACCACAGAGGGCACACACTAAATGCATATCCCCCTCGGAAGACGGTCTAGCATTTGCTAAGTTATGCCCGCACGTGACCATGAGGAGGACGTGCTTAAACACACAACGGCCATTTCCTACTGGACCAAGAGGCCGCATTCAACCTTGAGATGAAGTTCATGAACCAAGTTCCAGGCGCTGTGATGACAACCCCTAACACAAAACTGAGGGCCTCCTCGAGCAGCCACAGAGAAAGGGTCTGCCCTTGAGGCCAACTTTAACCTTAACTATTAAGAAATGAATGCCAATTTGCTAACACCACCAAGACTTCAACAACACTGGCCCAGCTGAGCGAATTTCTCACAGATGCGTTTGGTCACAGCGGCCATTACTCCAAGAGTTCCTCCATTAAAGGTCACTTGCAGTCTGACCTTGTGTTAGTTGCTGCCCTTCTTTCTCTTAACAGGGGGCTTATGTAAGTAACTATGTGTCTAACGGCAGCTAACTGGCCTATAAAGGAATGAGAAGTATCCTGCCCTCCTACCCCTTCCCAAGAAAGGGAAAAGGAAGAATATGGGCCTTTTCCGTTCCATTGTGAGTTCAGCCTCGCTCTCCTCAGAATAACAATTTCTGCAAGGTCTGAACTCAGGGGTGCTAATACTCCCATCTCTGATGCAAGGAAAGAATAAGAACCCAAAAACCCCAACACAAACTCAAAATTCAGCTCAGACTGCGCTAAACTTCATCCTGAGAAGTACCTTACTAGCACCAGGGGTAACTGCTGACTGTTCACTAGTCTTTCAGAACTTTTCATCTTTTTTTTTTAACCGAAATTTTAAAAATAAATAAAAGCTGGATTATCCATCATCCCGAACAGTCCAGAGAAGGTTGGTCAGAAAATTCTCAGAATTGGTAGTTCCCCAATACGGGGATTTCCAGCGACGGCAGGACCCTCACAGCCCTCACTGGGACGAGTGATGATACAATCATGGTTCCCAGAGCAAAAGACTCCACTAGAATAGTCCACCCGGAGACAATGACATCATGTGAGCAACCAGACAGGAAGTTAGGCTTGGAGAAGTGAAGGGTGAAGAATTGAAAACCAATACTGGATGACCTCCCTCCACTCCCCTCATCCAAAAAGAAAAAGAAAAAGAAAAAGTCACCTTCTGCAAAAAAGCTACTTCAAAGTGAAAATGGAAAACCCACATGTAGGGAATCAATCAGCAAATGAAACCCAAACCCCCCAACTCCATGGTCATCCGTGCGGGTGAGTCTTTCCACACTGAGGGGCCCTTCCAAAGCCCCGCTGCTGGAACTTTGAGGAAAACGTGGAGTGGGAACAAAGCAAAGCTGTAGTTCCTGCGTCCTCCAAGTTTTGCAGGCGCTGGGCGTGAGGCTGCCCGCAGTATGTCACCGGGCGGGTCGCGGCGGCCGGCCGCTCGCACACAAAGCCGCCCTGGACTTAGTTGACAGCCACAAGTGGCCCGGCGGCGGACCCCGGCCAGCGCCAGGACGCCCGGTCCCCCGCGCCCCCGACCAGCGCGCACGACCCCCAATCTCTCACCCTTCGCCACTACGCGGGCAACTTTCCCTCGGGGGAGGGCGGACCAGAGGCGACTCCGAGACCCCCGCCCCTCCTCCCAGGGCCCCCGGCCCCCTACCCCGCCTGCCGCGCGCCAGGGTACCAGGAGCGAAGACTGCGTCCTGGCGAGCCACCCACCTGCACAGCTCTGGAAACTCGGCGCCCTGGGTCCCCACGGCCCCGGCGGCCCAGACCAGTAGCAGCAGCTGCAGCAGGAGCAGGGAGCCCCGCGGGCGGCCGGCGAGTGCCGGCCCCAGGTGGGCGCTCCGGCCGGCGGCGGCCCCCATCGCGTCGGGGCCGGGCTGCGCGGCGGGCGCGGGGCTAGCGGCGCGCGGCTGCCGGGGGCCGCGTCCGGGACATGGTTGAGCCGCCAGGGCGGAGACGGAGGAAGACACGAGCGCGAGAGGAGCGGGAGCGGAGCTGGAGCCGAAGGGGCGCGCGGCTCGTCTGGGCTCGGCGGCCCCGGAACCGGTCACGTGACTGCTGCCCGGCACCGCCCCCTCCCCCGCCCCGCTCACATGACTCCCTTGTTCAGGTGATCCCCGCCCGCCCGGCTCCGCCCAGGCCCGGTCACGTGAGCGCCGCTCGCGCGGGGCAGGAAGCCGCGCGCGCGGCGGGCGCGGCGGGCGCGCGGGCGCAGGTGCGGCTTGAAGGCCTGTGTCCTGGCGGCCGTCACCGCGGGGACCCGGCCCCCGCCTCCGTTTCTCCCAGCGCGCACTCTGGGTCGCGATGTGGGTGCTTCCCAACTTGGAGTCACCGTTTCCCACTTTCGACCGATATACGGGGGGCGGGGAAAAAGAAGGTTTAGACTTAAGTGCCAAGCTGTGAATGCCACCGTGAACGCACAGCCGTGCTGCTTGGGGAACCTACTTTTCTTGCCCTGCGGAGGCGCTGCGCGGAGTTTTCCAACTATTCCCCAGCAGAGCCTCTCACAGTCTTCTGTGGCAATTTTATTTCCCAAGCATGTGCTTCCTACAATAAGGAAGGCGGCACAAATGTAGGGACTTGAACTATAAAGGAGGTAAAAAGTGTAACTGTCAAGTGAGTGCCACTCAGCAAAGCTTTATTAATCCCTCTATTCAAATATTTTGTTAAACCTATGCTGTGTGAATGGCTTTGAGCTAGGCACAGTGAAAGCAAGAGGGTAAATCTGAAAAGAGATGGGCTCAAAAAGTTTACCTTATATAGAATAATATTATTATACAGAATAGTTACATTGGTAACAGCTTATCTTTTTAAAAATACTTACTCCACAGAAGACACTGTACTACTATTTAACAAGCATGAATCTGGGGACTTTGCTATAGATGAGGAACAGGCACAGAGATGTTAGGTAACTTACCCAAAGCCACTGTGTTGCAGCAAAGCAGGAATTCAAACACACACAATAATAGCTAACATTTACTAAGCAGTAGTTATGTGCCTGGCACAGTTCTGGTGCTTTGATTTAGCTCATTTAATCCTAACACAATCCTATAAGAGAGGTATCTTTATAAGCACCCATTTTACAGATAAGGAAAGTGTGGCACAGAGAAATTAAATAGTTTGCAAGTCATACGGCTAGTAATTGGAGAAGCCAAGGTTTAAGCCCAAGCCAGTCCCAGGGCCTGTGGCTTAGCCGCTATGCTATATTGCCAAAGAGGAATATGGCCCAAGAAAGGAAAAGTGTTGTAGTGGCTCAAAGGGAGTACTCAGATGTCCAACTGTGGCCATCAAGAAAGGGTCATATTTTGCAACTCCGATGTTACAACGGATACAGGCAATGCTATTCAGTGGAAACTAAAACCATCATGTGAAAAATAATTCCAAACCAGAATATTCACAATACCTAGAAGGATATTTCCCTAATGAAGGAAGAACATATTTTTACAATGGAAAGGTCTGATAGAACCACCTTAATCAAGTGATCAAAACTCTTATCACCAATATTTGGAAAAACTAACATCTTCTGTTTCCTAAAGTGATGCAATGAAAAATACTGCTAAAGGACAATATTTAAAAGAGAGTGTAATCATGACTCAGATGCAGATGTAAAATGATCATATGTCAAAGGTACTACTTAACTCATTAATTTGAGAACCAGTAACGCATTACAACTAGTTCAAAAGAGAATCCCAAGAGAATCCAACACAGACAAGCACAGTCAGGAATGTTGAAGTTAAATTGCCTAATAGATGGAGGATTGGTCAATATCCGTAGATCAAATGGATGTCCAAGGAACTGGATTTGCATTTGTGAAGACAAGAATCATAACCATTATCATCGGTATTTCACAATTTATAGAGCTGTAAAATAGCTCAAAGTCAGTAAAAGGCACAGAGCCTCATAGAATTAGATAACCCACAAGACTATATTAGATGGCACCTAGCTTTCCACCAAAGTTACCCAATAATATATTTGGTTCATTTCACAGTCTTTCACAATTTCCCCCTGCAGTGCACAATATCACTTTTGTGGTGTTCTTGCAAAGATATTTAATCTAAATGTAATCAAAATAAAATAACCAAATCCAGATTGTGAAACACTGTACGGGAAAACTGAACTGGATAATTTGAAAATGTCAGTGCTCTAAAAGACCTCCTCCCTACCCTCCTCCCCCCAAAAAAGCGAGAGTAAACAGCAGACTAAGGCCAAGTCTGGCCAGGAAACTGTTTTGTAAATAAAGTTTTATTGGAATGGCTTGCCGCTGGCTGCTTTGCCTACAACAGCAGAATTGACTGGTTGCAACCAAGCCCCAAGAGCCTAAAGCATTTTGCCATCTGGCCTCAACAGCAAAAGTTGGCCAACCCTTGTTGTAGATCAGTGGTTCTCAAAAGTGTGGGGTTTGGACCAGCAGCTTTGACTTCACCTGCCTGCTTGTTAGAAATGCCAATTCTTGGGCCCCACTTCAACCTATGGACTCAAAATCTTTGGAGATGTGACCCAGGATATTGTTTCAATAAGCTTTCCAGGAGACTCATACGCATGAAAGTGTGAGAACTGCTGCTGCAGGAAAAGGGAGCCAGAGAATGGTCATGTCCCAGGTGTCTCGTCCTGGACAAGTTCCTGGGATAGGCCACCAAGCGAGGGAAGCAAGGGTCCTTGGCTTCATGCAGAAAGGAGTTCAATAGCAAGCCATAGTAAAGTGAAAGGTAGTTTATTTAGAGAGATACACATTCCATAGACTGAATGGAGGAACTTCTCAGAAATTGAGAGGGGCCTGAGTGATGGGGGCAGTGCCAGTGGTGGGTGCAGAGGTGGGGGAGGGGTTGGTATGCAGGAGTGATTAGTTTTTATGCACTGGGTAATTTCATAGGCTAACAAGTGTGAGGATGATTCCAACTATTTTGGGGAAGGGGTGGGATTTCCAGAAATTGGGCCACCGCCCACATTTCAGCCTTTTATAGTCAACCTCAGAACTTTAGTGAAACCTGTGGGTGTGTCATCTAGCATACTAATATATTACAATGAGTGTATAATGAAACTCAAGGTCAAGGTCAAGGAAGTCAAATCTTCTGCCATCTCGGGCATAATTGGTTCTAATCAGTTTTTCTTGTATCCTCAATTGCTGTGTCATTCTTTTAACTGTTGTGCCCTGCCCCCTTCCCTCCTGTCTCACCACTATCCTGAATTAAAGGAGAATAAAGAGGCAAGACAACAAAATGTGATGCATGACCTTCAATTGGAGCCCAGACCCCAAAAAAGGAAGGCGTAAAGGACACTTGAGGGTAACTGGGAAAACCTGAATATAAACTGTATATTGGAAACTGTAAAGTCAAATGGTAGAAGGCATAACTCTCCTATATTTCTTTTAAATTTTGCAGCAAACTTTAGAGGAAACAGATTTAGAGATGTTAGCACAAGACCCCATATGTTGGGTTGTAGTATGTCCTTTAAAAAGACATGTTGAAGTACTAATCCCCATTACTTTGGAATGTGACCTTATTTGAAAATACAGCTGTTGTAGAAGTAATTTGTTGTCATTAGATCATATCACAGGAGGGTGGGCTCAGTCCAATATGACTGGTGTCCTTGTAAGAAGTGGAGTAGAGACACACAGGGTGAAGACAGCCATGCGAGGATGGAAGAGTGATGCATCTGCAAGCCAAGGAATGCCCAGGATGGCCCGCAACTCCGGAAGCCAGGACAAAGGCAAGGAAGAAATTCTCCCCTAGAGCCTCAGAGAGAGCAGAGCCCTGCTGACACTTTCATTTTGGACTTCTGGCCTCCAGAATTTCACAACAATACATTTCTGTTGTTCTAAGCCACTCAGTTCGTGGTACTTAGTATTAAAAATAAGACAACAGGCCCAAAGTGGAGTCACTTATGCTAAGCCCCCAAGGCACCAAATTGAGACTTAACTATAGTTTCAGTATCTCCCAAGAGTGGAATCTTAAACCAATCAATCAGAAATCCCCTGGTCAGCACTAGGGAGGTCATCTGCCTGATAAACCGCCCCCTTAAAGAAATTAACCTTGTCACAACCAATCCAGTTTTTGCTTGTATAACTTCCTCATTCCTGCTCCCTTCTGCCTATAAAAGTCTTTTATTTCATGCAGTTCTTCAGAGCTGCTTTCTCTCTGCTAGATTGGATGCTGCCTGATTCATGAGTCATTGAAAAAAGCCAATAAGATCTTTAAAAATTGACTCAGTTAAAATTAGCTTTTTAACATTTTTACAGCAGTCCGTGTACACGAATATACCTCTCAAATAAAAGGACAGATCCAGGCTTGGAATCCAGTTGCTCCAACCACTACACCACTGTGAAGGTCCAATCTTCTTGCACCTGACACTTGGCCTGGCTTTGGAAATGCAAGCTCAGGTGACAGACTCAGGACAGGTACATGCTGTTGCTGTGGATGTCCCTGTTTGGTATCTAGAGCAATGATAGCTTCAGGTAAAGATACTGGGTGCCCCTCTGGAGCATAAACCACGAGCTTTCAAACTGGTGGTGCTCAGATGTCTCTCTGAAATTCAGACTGAAACATACAACAAAATTCCAGAAACTTCTGACCACCCAGAGAATAGCATAACTTTACTGGGAGTCCCTCAAGGCACATTGTCATTCCTTTTGGGCATTTCTTGATTCCTATGGTGATAAATAAAATAATCTGTTTCCCAAGGCAAAAACTGGATGGTAGATAGTATTAGCAAATCAATGGTAAATTTCTTGAGTGTCATAATGATATTGTGATTACGTAGGAGAACATTCTTATTCTTAGGTGATACATGTTGAACGTAAAATGTCATAATGTCTGTAACTTCTAAAAGGGTCAGAAAAAATAAAGGATACATATATAGATAGAAAGCAGATATCAAAAATAGCAACAGTTAGTAAATGTAGGTAAAGAGTGTATCAGTGCTCTTGTACTCTTCTTTCAACTTTTCTATAGGTTTACCATTTTTTCAGACGAGAGTTGGGAAAGAGATCCCATCGTGAAGAAATAGCTTTTGCACCTGGAAGGATGGGGGTGGAGGGAGATGGAGAGACGACACTGCAGACAAGGTGAACTGCAAGAGCAAGGCATGGGTAGGAAAAGATAGAAGCTGTGTAACGAGCAAGGCCTTTTGCTTGGAGTCAAAACCACATGGGAACAGACAGAAATGACTTTGGCCAAAGATTGTGCTAAATCCTGGGCTTATGGAATATGATCCTTCCCTCGAGTCATTCATGGTTTAGTAGGGGAGACATTCCATTTGAGTAAAAGTTCAGAAAAATTGTATTAGGGTCAGCTCCTACAGGATCTTAAATGATCACCTTGGAAACTTAGATTTAGTTGGATATAAAGTGAGGAACAATAATGGCTGACAAAATAATAATTACTAAAGACTCACTATGTGTCCAAAACCATTCCTGCATTATATAATTTACTCTTTATAGCAATCTTCTGAGCATAGTAATCCCATCCTCATTTAAAAGATGAGAAATTCAGGCATAAAGAAATTAAATACCTTTCCCAAGTTCATGCAATTACTAAGAGCTTTGATGTGAATGATCTGATCTGGTATGAAAGCCCATAATTTTAACTTCTCATCATTGGAAACTTCCTTGTCATTGGAAGATTTGGAGAGAGGGAGAGAGAGAGAGAGAGAGAGAGAGAGAGAGGGAGAGAGAGAGAGAGAGAGAGGGAGAGAGGGAGAGAGAGTGTGTGTGTGTGTGTTTGTTCACAGTTACACTTCAGGAAAATCCATCCAGGTACAGGATGAACTGGAAACTGCTTTAATAAAAGCATCAGAGTTAAGGTGACAAAAGAAAAAGTAGAAACTCTTTTGCCCTTCCTCAGAAACACTCAGTTCCCACCTGGTTAACACTTGGCCCAGAGTAGAAATTGGGTCTTACTACTACACAGGGAGAATATTATATACAGTTCCTTTATATCATATAGTTGCTCTTTGGTCATAGTTAATAATATTGAATGTCCTCTTTTCTATTCTCTGATTGGACCCAGACTGCTACACCATGTTTAGTTGGCTTTTATGTTACTTGCAGCCAAATGCGTACCAACTGACAACACAAGGCAACACTTGACAACTGGTTGGACACGACAAACAGAAGAGAAGGCATCAGTGATGATTAAAGTTTCTAGATTGGAAAGTTGGTGCTGCCAAGAACAGAAAGAGGAACCAGAAGAAGCAAAATGAATTTGAGAAGAAGGATGCCATGTCTTTCTGTGCAATAATGAGTCTGAGGAATATCAAAGAGGAGGTACTCGAGGCAGCAGGCAGTCCAACACTAAACAGGGACAAGAAGTCAGAACTGGAAGTAATTACAGGGGAGCCATTTGCAAAGACAGGTGCATTGATGATGGGAGGGGTAACTGGACACCAGCAAAGTGAATGAAATAGCCCAGGGAGACAACAAAAGAGATTCTTGGTATATTAAGTGATCTGCCGGCATGTAATAAACTACTCTCAAACTTAGTGACTTAAAATAACAAGCTTCATTTATTAATTCTCAAGAGTTTCTGTGTGTCAAGAACTCAGAAAGAGCCCAAGAAGAATGGCTTCTTTCGGCCCCGTGAGTTATGGTCCTCAGCTAAAAGATCCGAGGGCTCAGGGCTGGAGTCCTCTGGAGGTTTACTCACTCCCACATCTGACAGTGGTGCTGGCTGTCGGCTGAGACCTTAGCTGGAATGCCTTGCATGTGGCCTTTACATGTGACCTGAGCTCCTTTAAACGTTGTAGCTGGGATCCTAGTCAAACAGAGAGAGAGAGAAGAGGGAGAGCAGTGGGCTCATCTTGGAAGTCGATAACACCGTTTTGTCCTACAAGAGTGGTCAGGGCAGTCACGAGGCCCCGCCCAGATTCAGGGGGAGGAACCCTGTTCTCAATGGAAGAGGGTCAGTCACATGATTAGAAGAGCAAGTGGAAGGGGACAGATATCAAGGTGTGGCCATGTTTGGAATATGCAAATTGCCCCCTTGGGGAGCACCTTATTTATGAGGAAGAGAGAACAGGCCAGAAAAGCAGCAGAGACATGGAAAGAACACTGAGGGGATTCATAGGAGCCGTGAAGGAAGAGAAAGTGCCTGCAGAGGTCCCCTTGAGAAGTATGTGGAGCCCCTTAAGAGGTGCACATATGAGACTGATCGGTGGCAGCTGCATTGTGGCAACTCCAGCAAGAATGTCACTGTAGGCTGGTGCTTGGAAGGAAAAAGTCCACAGATTAATTAGAGACATTCGTTGTTTAAGTTCTCCTACTAGGAAGAAAGATAACCTCATGGAAGTGAGAAGATGGGAAATGGTGACCTTTGAAACAAACCGTCATCTGACTCAGGATATGTGCTGTGGTTTCCTTAGTGTGTAACGTCTCTACTTGGAGGGTCAGGAGCTCGTGGATAAATACAAACACCAGGTCTGTATTAGCAAGTCTTCTCTGAGTGAGTTCTCTCAAAAAATTGTACCAGGAACAAGGTGACTCATTGGACCACCATCTTTTTTTTTTTAATTGAAGAATAGTCAGTTTACAATGTTGTGTCAATTTCTGGTGTACAGCGTCATGTTTCAGTCATACATATACCTACCTGTATTCCTTTTCCTATTCTTTTTCATTATAGGTTACTACAAGATATTGAATATTGGACCACCATCTTTTTCTTCTCTGCTCACTCTCCACCGAAGGCATAATTCCATGAGAAGACAGTAAAGTTAACTGAACAAACACATAGTGAATATTTACGTCTTAATTGATACTATACGTGGCACTAGGGATGCAAAGAAGGCATGGTACCTGCCTCAAGGGACTCACAGATTTGAGAAGAGAGTCAAGAAACCAAAGATATACTACACAGTGTGATAAGTTGGAAGGTAATTGCCTGCAGGGAATTAAGGGAGACAGAATACCCTCTAAGACTAACTCAATCTGGAAGAATCAGAGGGATTCCCAAAGGAGACGATCTGAGCAGATGTAGCCAGAACACGGATGAGAGTAAAGGAATGGGGGGCGGGGGGGGGGCGGGGCAGGCAGCACTAGTGAGGAAGGCTCAGGCCAGGTTTTAAGGAACTTTGTGCTTTGCTAACAGAAGGGAAACTAGGGAGAATCTTTAGCTGAGTAGCCACATGATCAGACTTTTATTTTAGCCAGACCACACTGACCACTCGCGTGAAGGACGGGTGTGGGGCTCGTGTGAGGGGGAATTACTAGAGGTTGAAAGGCTGTGCCACAGCCCAGGTCTTATGGGGTAAATTTTATCCCTCAAAAAGATGTTAAAGTCTCAGTCCTCAGTAACCCAGAATGTGACCTTATTTGGAAACAGAATTGTTGCAGATGCAATTAGTTGAGATGAGGTCATTCTGGAGTAGGGTGGGCCCCTAATCCAATATGACAGGTGTCCTTATAGAGAGAACAGCATGTGAAGAGGCAGACACGCACCCAAGGAGAGTGCCAAGTGAAGACTGGAGCCGTGCTGCCACCAGCCAAGGAGCTCCCAGGAGAGAAGCCTAGGACAGACCCTTCCCAAGAGCCTTCAGATGGAGCATGGTCCTGCCAACCCCTTGATCTCGGACTTCTGGCCTCCAGACCTGTGTGGCAATAAACTTCAGTTGCTCTAAGCCACCCAGGTTGTGGTACTTTGTTAGAGCAGCGCCAGGCAACTGACCCTCCAGGGAAGGATGATGCGTGTTGCCGTGAAGGCAGCAGCAGTGGGAACGGAGAAGGAAGAAGTCCACACTCATCAGAATCCTGGGGACTAGCTCGGAGGTGGGAGAGAGAGGAGTTAGGCTGAGTCCCAGGTTTCTGGTGCGCTGGCTGGGTATTTGGTGACACCATCCAGTGAAAAAGAAAACCTCTGTTTTGCTCATGCTGGATCCCAGGGCCAGAACAGTGACAGCTCACTGTACCTAGGTATTTATCCAACAAAAGGAAAAACTAAGTGAAATGAGGAAAAATTAACAACAAGGATCTACTGTGTAACACAGGGAACTATATTCAATAGCTTGTAATAACCTAAAATGAAAAAATATGAAAAGAATATACATACACAGAACTGAATCGCTATGCTGTACACCAGAAACACAACATTGTAAACCAACTATACTTCAATAAAAAACAAGAACAAAAGGGAAATCAAAAAAGAACCACTGTTGGAGAACCCTCAGCAACTTGACTAAATGAAGACATAGCCTAAGACTTTGTGTAAGAAAACCCAATATAAAATGTCTATTTTCCTAGTAGGGAGGGTATAGCTCATTGGTAGAGTGCATGCTTGGCATGCATGCAGTCCTGGGTTCAATTTCCAGTACCTCCATTAAAAAAAAAAAAGAATAAGAAAAGCATATCAATTTACCCAATAAAAATTATCAATGAAAAAATAAATAGGGAAAAGAAGAAGAGCATCTCTTAGCTCTACAACACACACATGTATCTCTCCAACACTTCTCCCTTACCTCATCAAGTTTTGTTTTTGTTTTGGGAAGGATGTAATTAGGCTTATTTATTTATTCTTTAGAGGAGGTCCCGGAGAATGAACCCAAGACCTTGTGTGTGCTAAGCATGCGCTCTACCACTTGCGCTACACCCTCCCCCCTTAACATTGTCAAGTTTTCCAAGTTCCATGTGCATATATAGATTTTTCATATAATCTTATTTTCAACATCCCCTGCTGTCCAGCTTTTATCCCTCGTGCCTACTACTCCCTCCCTTTTCCTCTTCCCTTCTTCTAAGGTGCATATTTTCTGAACCAGGAAATCAGAACCATGGTCCCTTAAAGAAAGGGTGCTTAGGTTTACCACCACAGTGTCTAGCGCCTAGTAAGGGTTCAGTAAAAACTACTATTGTTATTGTTATCAGAACAGTGAACTTGAACTTACTGGCCCTGAAAAATCTGGGCCATATAATTGTCACACATTCTGCCTTTTATTTCCCTCCTCTAAACTTCATTTGACTTCTAACCTAGCCTCTTTCTTTGTCCTTTGTTTCATTGCTAACCCTTCATTCTGACCTGCCAGCCTACACTGCCATAAGTCTTTTGACCCAGTATGGCAGAAATGGACATTAGTTATCTATTGCAACTTAACAAATTACCCCAAAACTTGATAGCAATAAGCATTTATTATCTCACACTCTTTGTGTGTAAACAGAGAGGTTCTGGCTCAGTGTCTCTCCTAAGGTTACAGTCGAGTGTGAACCCAGGTTGCAGTCATCTGAAGGTTTGACTGGGGCTGATCTGCTTCCAAGGTGCTCACTCACATGGCTAGCAAGTTGGTGTGGCTGATGGTGGGAGGCTTTAGTTCCTTTCTATGGGGGTCTTTCCACAGGGCTCCTTGAGTATCCTTATAGCATGGTGACAGGATCTCCCCCAGAGCAAGCAATCCAGGAAACCAAGACAGAAGTTGCAATGCCTTCTATGACAAAGCCTTAGATACCATCACTTTGGTCATATTCTATTGGTCACACAGGCCAACACTTACATAAAATATGGTAGGAAGCTCCCCAAATCATGAATGCCAAAAGGTGAGGGTGACTGAAAGTCATCTTGGAGACTGGATACTACAGAAAGGCAGAGGCAGCAGTCAGGGGCTGAAAAAGTAAAGGCGGACGGGGATATTGAACGCATTATCAAGGAAAAATAGATATGATAAGTGTGTCTTTTTTATGAAAACTGTATTCATTCATTTTACTTTTTTCTCTTTCATTTTTAAAACTAATTTTCTGTGAATATAACATTCACATAAATCAGCATTGCATCTATGTGATGTTGTTTTTTTGAAAATCTTTCATTTTATTCCAATGGTTATTGACAGACTTTATCAACTATCCCAGTTGGTGTTTGTGTATTTTTAATGGGGTGTCAAACTTATGACGATGAATTATAAAATATCCCTTCAGTGTTTTCATGCCCCATCCTATTCCTCTATTTATAGTAGTGTGTGAACTCATTGCTCCTAAGAATTGAATTAGTCATTATAGATTTATTTCAGCAGGCCCTTCTCAGGGATACTGTGTACAAAAGACCCCTTGGCGCACATCACAAAAAATGCAAGCCTATCCCAGGAAACTCTCCCAGTGGACCTGGTAGCAGAGAGGGCTCCAGGCATCTGAGTTAGAATCTAGTCCCTGCCTCTTCTTAGCTCTTTGACTTTGGAGGTCATTTAATCTCAGACACACTTTCTTCATCCAGAGCAAAGGTCTACACACTCTCTATTAAGGCCAGATAGTAAATATTTTAGGCTTTGTGTTCTCTGTCACAACTATTCAGCTCCACTATTATAGCATGAAAGCAGCCACAAATCTCCATAAGCAAATGAGCATGGCTGTGTTCCAATAAAACTTTATTTACAAGAACAGGCAGTCAGTCAGATTTGGACCAAGGACTGTATAGTCTGCCAACGCAGATCTAGAAAATGGACACATATAGAGGACATTGCTGACTGCTCAATATCTATTACATCCCAGCTGATTAGTCTAAGCCAATCAAAGATGTCTATCTCCTAAGCCATGTCAGCTCAGAAATGGGCACAGCTAGCCATTCTGTGCCAGTGAGACACAAAAGAGGAGAGGATTACTGGAGGCTTCTGGGAAATCAGCATCCTTGCTCTGAAGAAAATGCTGCTGCACAAAGCTAGCCTCTCTCTCTCTCTCTCTCCCCTCCCCGCCCCCCACCTCAGGCATGGACAGGGAAATGTATAGGTCCAGTTATCATTAGCAGCTATCCTATCAGCCTGAGGAAACATTTGACAATGCAGATGGCAGAGAGAAGCCTTTCTTTAGACTTCTTTGTATATGAGACTAAAAAAAAAAAAAAAAAGAAATGTCCAACTTCTCTTTATTAACTCTGAATTGATTTATCTATTATTTCAGCTAAAGGCATCCTAAGCTTTAAAAACCCCATTCAAAGGGTAGGAGTAAAATGGGATGATGTGTGTGGCTGTGGCATGAAAATTATAAAGCTCTGTCAATACGAAAATTGGTAAGATTGAAATAACCACCAAAACCCTGGCCCGAGTCATCAATGGGTCTCGGTCACGCTGACTGTCTACACTTGCCTTTGATACCCTTATTTCATTAAAAATGAAACTCTTTCCTCTCTCTTCAATAATTTTTTTAATTGTAAATAATCACTTCTCCTAGCTTGAGATACCCAACCAACATTAGAAAAGACTCGGTGGAAAGAAACCAACACTAATTATTAGCATGTCAAAGTAGTGAAGTACAAATATGTGTGTATATGCATGGCTGGGACACTGTGCTGTACACCAGAAATTGACACATTGTAATTGACTGTACTTCAATAAAAAACAAACAAACAAAATGATGAAGTGGTAACATCCACAGAGAGGGTGAAGCCTCCTACTAAACAGCTTGCTCGCTCCCTCTCTCTCTCTCTCCCCTCCTGCTTTCCTTCCTTCCTTTTTTGGAAAACAGCAATGGGGAAAGCTGAGTTTGAGGGATGTTGGACTAGAGTCAAAAATCATTCTTCTCTGACTATCCAACTTCTGCCCCTGAGTAAATCATTACATACATACATAGTAGATATGACTAGTCCTCATAAATAATATTCTCTAGTATCAAAAGGGTATTAATAGGGATTTATGGTTATTTATCAAGATTAAAAAATGCTGAGTGTCTTAAAAAGTTAAAACACTCCCAGTCTGATTCCCCCTCCCTCCCTCTCTCCCTGCTTCCCTCTCTCCACTCCCTCTGGGGACAGTCAGCTCAACTACCAGTATCTTTTTTTCTATTTCTTTTTTTATCTTACCGTGATGACCCAGTTCCATGATGATTGGAAATTTGAAACAAAGAAGTGAATTAATCCAATATAACATTTCATAACTTGTCTTGCTTGCAACTATATCATAGGTGCAGGATACCAGAGATGGATAAGAAATAGCTTTTCTAAAAAAGAGGACACTAATGAACTCATCTACAAAACAGAAACAGACTCGCAGACATAGTAAACAATCTTACGGTTACTGGGGGAAAGGGGGTGGGAAGGGACAAATTTGGGAGTTTGATATTTGCAAATGATAACCACTATATATAAAAATAGATTAAAAAAACAAGTTTCTTCTGTATAGCAATAGCACAGGGAACTATATTCAATATCTTGTAATAACCTTTAAAGAAAAAGAATATGAAAACAAATATATGTATATATATGCATGACTGGGACACTATGCTGTACTCCAGAAATTGACGCATTGTAACTGACTGTACTTTAATTTAAAAAAAAAAGAAAGAAAGAAAGAGCTGTTCTAATTTATCAAGTACTTGCAATGTGCCAAGTATTATACCGGGTGGCTGACAATCATTAACCTTCATAACAACTCTGTAAGGCATTATTTTCCTCATTTCACACATGAGCAAATTGCAGTTCACAAAAGGTTAAAGCGACTTGCCTAAGGTTGTAAAACAAGGAAACGGAGGCGCCTGGAGTGGGCTGTGGGTCTGTGAGATTTCAAAGGAGGTTCAGAGAGAACAGCTCAGTTGGGAAAGTATGAGAAGCATGAGCAGAATTGATATTTATGGGGCGCTGCTGGCTGAGGACCGGCTCCAAGGGTGGGACAGGCCACACTGGGGCGGCAGGACTCGGGACATGCACGGGACATGCAAATGAGCAAGGAGAGGGGACAAGCTGCCCAGCAGTAGTGAGACAGGGGTCGGCGCCTGGACATGTCCCCGCCACGTGGCTGCCCGCACACCCAGGATGTCTGTAATGGGCTGCAGCTGGCACGTCGGAGTAAGGACAGACTGGGGCTCAGCTGACACCTAGTGTCTGACGCCAATTCCAGTCTTTTGTCCTCTAAACCTTCTTCCTATCTTTCCTTTAAGCCTAGCACAAACTCTTCTTCTCCACGATGGCTCAGTTGACCCCTCTGGTCCAGTGGGCTCCCCACTCTGAATGTCAAAGACACCCATCTCCTTTGGCACTTGTCATATACTAACTCGCACTGTTAGCTAACTTCCCCTTTGGTGGCATTTATTTTGGTAAACTCAAAGGCAGGGGCTATATGTTGTATGATTTTGTGTGCCTGCATAGTATTATTTTTGTGCATCTTCCAAAAATCTACTACAACACGGAAGGGGAGCAGAATAGGCTGCCCACAAATGTGCCACTTTGGCACGTGGATTGTTTCAAGCTAAAGGCATTCAAGACCCAGCAGATTTAAAAAAAAACCATTTACCCTTCCCTTAACCACTTGAGAGAGCCCTGGACAGAAAGAGAGCTGTTACCAGAGATGATTTTTGATCTGAATGACCCAGCTGAATGGCAGGGCGAACAGCTAAGTACCAAACACCTGCTCTTCTCATGTCCCGTGATTCTGACTCACCCTCCTTCCTCAAAGCTCCAGACCCCACCCCATTCCTGAGCCCAGGACGGCACATAAGCCTCACCTGCCTGACTCGCTCTGAGTCCCATGACTTTGAATTCCCATAGGGATGTAATTAAATCTGGTTTTCTCCTATTAACCTGTCTTATATCAATGTAATTGTTAGACTTGTCAACTTAATTATTAATTGCTAGGCCAGTTTAATCAAAGAAACTCAAAGGGAGGAAGGGAAGAGTTTTCCTTCCCCACACAGCGAGCAGGGAGCATCATGCACTTGGTGAGAGAGGCTGACCCGTGACTTGGGCTACACATGTGAGCTCTTTCCCATGGGCCTTGGAATGCACAGAGCTGTTTGTGGGCTGTGCTGCGGTTTTGTGCTTAAGTATCTGGGCTTTCGAAGGGCATCTTGGGTCGGAAATCCTGCTGTCTCCTACCTTCTAGCTGGGCCATTTGGATGACCAGCTTCACCTCTGTCAACTGTAATTCCCTAGTCTGTAACATATGAATTGCAATGAATGGCTGTGAAGTGCCCAGCACTGTCCCAAACACACGGAGACTCCTTGATAGAGAACGTCTATGTGGTCTGTACACATTAAGTGCTCAATAACAGTGTAGGTGTGGTGACGGTTTTTAAATATCATATGTTGAATGCACATTAAAAAGTAGACTAAAGAGGAGGGTGTAGCTCAGTGGTAGAGCGCATGCCTAGCATGTGTGAGGTCCTGGGTTCAGTCCTCAGTACCTCCATTAAAAATAAATAAATAAATCAAATTATCCACCCCCTCAAAAAAGCAGACTAAGAATTAATAGAAAGAAACTTGATATTCACCTTTGCTGTTCTCTTGCCATCCACCTGCTCTGGGGACATATTTTTAATCCCTGTAGAATTGGAAATCCTCTTCCGTCCCCCACTGTGCTGTGAACCTTTCTTTAGGTTGCAGATTTTCAACTCACTGGCATTAACTGAGTGTCCCTCTGGACACAGAAACTCAGTTCTTCAGTGGTGTTCAGCAGTGGCTGAGGAGCCATCTACCTTTGTCTATACCAGTGGTTCTCAAAGTGTGGTCCAGGGACCCCTGAGTGGTCCTGAGAACTTTTCAAAGTGTCCATGAGATCAAAGCTATTTTAAAAATAACACTAAGCTTTGTTTTGCCCCTTTCACTCTTTCACACGTGTACAGTGCTGTTTTCCAGAGGCTCCCTGAGGTGTGATGTCATTTCTCTCAGCTAATGGCTCGAGGGTTTCACTATTCCTTAAAAGCTTCTCAGTTTTAATATTGAATATGGTAAATATCAGTAGATATAATCCACATTGAAAAAGAAAAAGCACTTGGAGGCCCTCAATACTTTTTAAAAGTGCAAAGAAATCCTGAGACCAAAGATTCAGAGACCCCAGATCTAAACTCTTCTACACTGAGTTTCCAGGTGCAGTGTGTGATGTCACCTCACCCACGTCCGCCCATCAGTCCCTCACAGTCTTTGCTGTCTTTGTATAAAGCGCTGGGAACAGTGGTGAGGATGCCGTTTGATTTCAGGATACATTTTTCTGGTCCATTTAAAGAAGCCCTGCCAGCATTTCTGTTTGCAATTACAGTTGCAAAACAAGCAATGTCTTCCCCAGTTCCCAGCCTACAGACACTCCCATAGAAGAAGTGATATTCCTTGCAGCTCAAGAAAAACATCCACCATGACAGGCTGCTACGCCAGAAAATGGTCCCTTGCAAATCAGCTGGTCTAAGTATCCCTTTGCTCTGCATCCGATTTTCCGCCTCGAACACTGTGCTTTGCTTTAAGCAGTTCTACTCTAGAGTTTGTGAAAGAGCTTCACTGAGCGGTTCTTACCATGATTTTCTGTTTCCCAAGAGTGTGCTGTAGGTGTGTGGTTACAGAAGTTAGAAAAGTCCAGTGGGGGGGCTAATCACACACGTGGATTGTTGCCTCACGTTTTCCTGTCCTGCACACTCAAGGCAGATGGTGTGACTGTTCACACAGCAGGGGCAGATTTGCCACCAACGCAACAGGAAACCTCGGCGGGAGGCGCACAAGCACCAGGGGTGTGTCCACCGGTAACCTTGGCATCCCTGCCGCAAACCCTTCCTTTTAGGTGATGGAGGGAGGCCCCTCGTGTGGGTTCTGCCGAGGCTAACCGAACTCCGATTTACCCGAATTTTGAAATTTGCTGGCTTTAGGCTAAAGAGAAATTAGACACCTTTCCAGAATGAACGGCAAACCCACAATCCTCTTAATTACACAGGCGTCCTCAACTGTCTAATCGCCTACAGACAGGGTCCTTCCTCAGTGTATCCCCTCGGGAGCCGACTATTTAGGAGACAAAATAACTCCTCAGTGTGTTTACAGGAGACATCTGGTTTCTTTGGCTGGTTGCTGCCATTAATCAAAATTTATATGGCTAGTCTGGGCCAGAGCAAGAATGCAATCAAGATGACCCTGAAAGGCTGAAAAAGGTTAGTAGACTGAAATAGAATTCCTAGGTTCCATGCAAATGCAGAACTAATCTCAAGAGTCCTTGAAATAATGAAACGAGGTCCTGTACTTAGAGGCACACACCATAGAGTCGGTCTCTAATCACAAAATACAGAACAAGATAGTAGGGTTTTGTGCTGTCCCGTCCCCAGGACCACCCCTGGCCCAGTCACCATCCGCTCTCGCCTCCTGAGTGGCCCCCTTTTATCCTCTGCTGCTATGTGGCAGCCACCGAGAGGTTTTACATGTTTAGAAGTGAAAGTTGTCCACTCGGGTCCCTCCTCCTAACCCGTGGCCCTGAATCACCCATTTCAGACCCAGATGGTGAACAACGTTTGCAAATACTTGTCCACCAGGCTCAGGAGGACAGGAAGTTGGTCTGGAGAGGTAGAGAGCTGGTTTGGGCTCCCAGAGCTGAGATAAAATATTCCGGGAGCTGAGGGGGCAGAGAGGAAGGGGGTTCCCAGGGAGGAAGCAGAGTGTGGGCCTTGAGTCTGAAACAGATGGGTAGACAGGCTGGTGATGCCTTGTTGAGTGTCACCAGCCTGTTGCCCACCAGTTTGAGGGGTTTAGCTGACTCACTCTTGTGCCTCGAACTTCCCGGTCCACCGGCCGAGGGCCCAGGACACTCCCACGTCCCCTAGAGCAGAGGACAGAGGTGCTTGTGGAGGGGAGAATCCTCAGGGTGGAGCTGGCGAGGGGAATGGAAGTCTGACCTCTGAGCAAGAGGGCTGAGCTGGACCAGCTCCCCTGCCCCCGGGTGGAATATTCAATCCTGTTCCGCTTCCAGGACTGGGCTAACTCTGCCTTCAGAGTGGGAAACATGTGGAAGCATATGAACCTTTTCCCACCCAAAAGGCAGTGCTCAACCTGCAGGGGAGAAAGAGGAAATTGTGATTCATCAATAATTTAGATGCTGGGAGCGGGCCCTGGGAATGGGTCCAGCCCCCGTCTCGTGGGCTGACTGCTGAAATGGGAGAATACAGCCAGCGTGGTGGGAATCCCAGGTAAACTGAAGACGCCTGGCTCCCAGGACCTTGCCCGAGAGGCTGCAAACCCCCCAGACCATTTCTGTGCCCATAGGGCACCAGAGTGGTTAGGGAGCCACGCTGAGGTGCTCAGGCAGGTGAGCTTGTGAGAAGATTCACAGGGGACAGGGCAGCAAGGAAACTAGCCAGGGGTCCTGGCGGGGCTTTCCTGATTGGGACCAAGACCAACCAAGATGGCCCAGTGAGGGTGGCCTTACAGGATGGTGTGCCTCCTTGAAAACCAGCAAAAGCAAGATGACTGAGGACCATAAAGCATTTCCCCACCCCAGAACAGCATGGGAGCCTCCCCAAACCTAGCCCCATCTAGGGAGAAAGGACCAGGGAGGGAGGTTGGCGAGAATCACCAATTAACCTAGTGGTTTCCCAAAAGAGACTGTTGTAAACCAGAGGCAACTGAATCATGGCAAGATGCAGTTCTCCTCCAGAAGAATGAAACGTCGTCAGCTAAGTTGAATTCCATTTTAGAGAAGTCACATTTCCGCACACCTACGTTTGGGGATAGAGAAATTGTGCCCGTGATGAGGTCATGGCAATCCCCCACTAAAATAGTATAATTGTTTCCCGTTGCACTTGTAAATTAATCCAAGTCTGGCCTCTGGCCTGCAAGACTAGGAACCTGTTCCTCCTCCTCTGGTTCCACCCTCGCCCCCACTAACCTTTTGTCCCACTGGTCCCCTTTGTGAACGGCATTCTCACCGAGTTCTTTCCAGACTCAGGCTTGTGTGTCTACAGTTTCTTCTGCCAGGAACACTCTTTCCCACGCCAGCAGAGGAAACTGGCGCCTTCTCAGCCTTGGAGAGGCCAGCTGCAGCCGATCCAAACAATTGTTCGCTCCACCTGATTCTCTATCTCAGCCCTCTTTGCTTCTTCATGCCAGAGTGTTGCATGCTTCAGACTCACTTTTTGTTTACGAGACGTTCCTCTCCTAGACTGTCAGCTCAGCGAGGGCAGGGACTTCGCCTTCTCTGCGCACAGGGGTACACCCGGTCCTAGCACACACCTGCGTGTAGTAGGCACCTGCCAAATATTTGGTGAACAAATGGATAAATAAGCAAACAAATTAACCAGTATAATGAAGGACTCTAGAAAGCGCACTGAAAGTTCAAGGCTAGAAACGACTAACTCTGTCTGCTTAGTGGATTTAGAGAAGGCTTTACAGGAGGAGCACATCCTGACAGCACGGGAGAGAAAACCAACGCTGTGGTTAAGAGATGGGAATGGGAAAGGCACATATACACCAGAAAAAAAATCCAGAGAGGACAACACTGACTACAGCTTTAACAGCATCCCATATTAGAAAAGGAAGTAGTGGCCCTGATTTGGAGGAGGGAGTGGGTTCAGGTGCGAGTGAGGTGTGAGAATGCAGAGCATAGTGAAGCTTTGAGTACCCAGCCTTCTGCTCCCTGAGCCCCACCATCGCCAAGGTTCCAAATAGAATAATGTGTCCTAATTACAACCCCATACTTCATACACATTGCAAATTTGCTAATGAAAACCCTGGAGAGAGCATGAAAAATGATAACAAGGTATGAGAAAACAGAGTGGATTATCTTTAGCTGGAAGAACACTGAAAAGTGAGGGTAATACAGGTGGTCTCCTGTCCAATAAGAAATTTACACATTTACAGAAGAGATAAATGAAGTCAGTTATTCCCTTAGAAATGATTCTCATAGTTTCAACACCAACAAAATGTCTACTGTTTGTTGAATGAATAAATGATCATAAACAGTGCTAAAATTCGGTGTGTCACTTAGTATTCTTATCTGAGGCTGAGTGCATGCTAGATATGTCCAGTCCAGGAGCTGTGGCTGCCCAAGACATGGCTCTGTCCCCTGTGTCAAGGTCACCAATTTCACTCCAGAGAACTCCATGCCATCAACACCTGACAAGCCTGGAATAACTCATGTGACCATTCGAGGTCGCTACAATTCCTGACTTAAGGAAAGAAACCTAAGAGTTTAACTACTCTGTGAGACCTCACGATTGCTATATGTATATTTTGGGGAAATGTTTCTTAAAAACACGATACACATGTGAAACTTCTAGGGACCAGGTTGGAATATGCTGCTTCAATCATTAACACCCCTTACAGACCAGGCACCTTCTTACAACTCAATTGTAAAAAGACAAATAACCTAATTTAAAAATGGACAAAGGAACTGAACAGGCATTTCTTCAAGAAAGATATACAAATGGTCACAAAGCACATGAAAAGATACTCCACCGCGCTAGTCATTAGGGAGATGCAAATCAAAACCACAGTAGGAGACCACGTCACACTCACTAGGATTAGAATCAAAAAGGTGAGACGACAAGGGTCGACAAGGACACAAAATACCCCCTATTATGTGATTCCATTTATGTGAAATATCCAAGAAAGGGAAATCTATAGAGAAAGTAGATTGGGGGCAGCTTAGGGGTGGGGAGAGGAACGCTGGGGGGACAGGTAACTAAGGAGTATGAAGTTTCTTTCTGAGGCTCTGAAAATGTTCTAACATTGACTATGGTGAGGACTGCACGTATCTGGGACGATACTTAAATGCCATTAATCACTTTAAATATGCAAATTGTATGGTATGTGAATTATCTCTCAATAAATCTGTTTACATAATAATTTTTAAAAAGACCAGGCACCTATGGAATGGAGCTGGAAAGGTTTTCCAACGTACCTATTCTGGGTAAAGCAAGGTAACTTTGAGCTATACCAGCTGGAGTCACCACCCACTTAAGCCAGGAACACACACATTGTTGTGGACTCTAGGGGACCAATGCAATGCTGTGCACATCAGAAGAATTCAACAAAATAGTTGATAAACAAGTGAACAGAAAAGTAATATTCCAATGAATGAGTATTTTCTATTTCTCCTGAGCAGGCTGAATAAAAGGGGTAAACGCCAGGACGAAGACTTAGATCAGGTGTTTGGCAAAACGGCCTCACCTGAGGCTTGGACTACACAGGAGAAGAGTCTGTTGTGGCCTCTTCATTATAAAGTTGAAAATCAGGTCAATCCAGGAAGTGCTCAGTGAGCTTTCCTCTGGCAGGAATCGAATGATTCAATCCCTGTTTGCTATTACCAGCGCTCAGACTTTCCTCAGCTGCAGCCAATACCATGGGAAGACAGAAGCTTCAGAGACTCGACAACCTAGCGGGAGAGACAAAAAGAACACCCCCTGAGCAATTACAGAGTAAGACCCAGCCTGCTCTTACCATTCCCTCTATTTTGGGAACGATGACGTCTCTCTCTTGTTTGTTCAAATAATCTTTTATCTTCCCTCTCTACTCTTCTCCACCCTTAATAATTGGGTGGTTTGGCATTTTAGGCCAATTAACATTAATTTCATTTTAAGAGTTTCATACCCTTGAGATAGAGACCTTGTATTAAAAATCGGCACAAGAAACTCTAAAACAGGGTGGGGGTGTTTAATGAACAGGGATGGTCCTAATGAAAATGCTATATTTTCTGTGACACGATTTACTTAAGAAAGCATGCTTTACATGCTAATGGAAAAGAAAGTATTAATCAACATACAGGATGGAAAGCCCCATACCTAACGCTGACCAGCATGCAACGTTCATTCCAGAATTGACCCAGTTACTTCCTACCAGGAATCACACTTCTTTCTGCTCCTCTTCTTGTTAGAGATGAGACTCTCCACTCACTGCAGGCAGCACTCAGGGATCACTTAAAAGGGAGCACAGCTGTATCTGAGTCCCTGTCTGAGTCCAAACCCTAGGCTAATGGTTCAACTCCTACCAAACAGGAAACCAGACTTATTTTCTTGCAGCCTGAAGAACATCACACGTGGAACAGACTTGGTAAAAGCTGGATGGATGAAACTCTAGAAGGATCCTGGATCTGGGGGTTGAGAGGCCCTGGTTTCCAAAGAAGGAATTCTTCCCTTGGGGCCACAGTGGCCACCAGGTCTCCTTGTGACAAGGGGTGAGCTGGCAACAGAAGATTCATCACACCAGCGTGACCCTGATCATCAGGAGAGTCTGTCCTTCCACGTGGGGGTGTAGAAGAACAGATTTACACACCGGTGGTCCATGAGGGTGTCTCCTGGTATTCCCCTGCCCAATTCTGATGGCAACTAGTCATTGTGCAACAGCCACAGCCTGATGGCGACCAGGATTTTCCACCCCTGGAGATAAGCATCTGGATCATCCTACCAGGAAGGCTGCCTAGACCAGCAGAGGTACTGGTGAAGGAGGAGGGAACCTAGAATGGATAGAAAAGGAGGGGGTGATGAACCACACACAGCCTCGAGAAGACCAGTCTTCCTCTTGCAAGTTTCCCAGGAAAAGAGACTGACCAGATTCCTGGAGTAGATGTTTCTAGATGAGATGAACTTTCCAGATGAGATGAACTTACCAGATGAAGCAGTTGTGCAAAAGGCAGACTGTAGTGGATGGTGGTACACTGCCCAAGTTCCCCCTTCCCACTGAAGGCACTAATTTCCCCAGATTCAGGGACTGTTTTCTGCTGAAGGCTCACAACTGTGTTCTTTTCCAGGCATGGCCCTCAGCTGACGGGGGCTACTCGACCTAAGCGACATCCCCTCTCCAGGGGCAACCGATGGCCAACAATTAGTTGATGCAAAGATACAAAGTTTCCATCCCCTTACATCATTAGAGACATAGTTGTGTGTCCTGTGTAAATATTTAACAACCACTTCTTTGGGGGAAAAAAAAAAGCTCTGGTTTGTAAGGTTGGGCAATTTCCAGGGTGTAAATACTTCTACTGTGGTCAATTTCAAGATCAGGCTGACGTCAGTGAAGGAGGAGCTGGGGGGAGATGCACACAGTTGCCCCCACAAGCTGGTGGGAACCAGCCTGACATACCGCCACACACCTCTCAAAGGGCCATCCCAGATTCAGAGCTCCTATGGCATCTGCTGAGACCTGCTGAAATTACTTCATAGCTCAGCGTCTCCTCCACACGGTCCTGCATCCTCACTCCTTACAGGTGATAGTCCTGAGACTCTCCCCAACACACCTGCTCACAATCCTCCATTCTAGTCTATTCCTGGGGAGCCCGCTCTGCACCTGCCCCTGGGAGGTGCATCCTTGGGAGTCTGTCCTTGGCTTGTTTTTGTTTCACTCTGTAGTCTTTCCCTGGGCAACTTCATACCCTCCCACTGTCTGCCATCACCTCTGAATCAGGTGACCCTACTCCACTGCGGACTTCAGAAAAGAAATTTCCAGATGCCTATGGAAGCCAAACAGATTTCACTGCTACTTAGAACTCAACAAATACAAGACAAATTGATTATCTTCTCCTGAAATCTCTTTTCTTCTGTATTCTCTTTCAGCAAATTATTCAGTGTCTTTCCAAAGGCCTACAAATTCAAAACAAAATAAAGCCACAAACTCAGAAGTACCTTTAACAGTTCTTTCCCCCTAAACTGCTGCAGTCCTCTAGTCCTCTCTCTAAAGGTCTGTCCCTTTTCTCACCTTCTGTCTCCCCCTTCCTTAGGTCCCTAGTAGCTCTAGCCTGCACTGTCTTAGTGCCTCCGAGAGTCTCCTGATTCTTCTTTCGCCATCTTCCCGCCCACACTGGTCCAGGCCAGTGACATCCAAAGTGGGGTGAGCCTAGCAGTCCAAAAGGAACCAAAAGGAAGTCCTAGGGTTACTCTTTATTTTCTTAGTCTTCTCCTTTCACTATATGCCTCATAATGGACAAGCTACATCCGTAAATTCTTATCATTTACAAAGAAAATACTTTTAGTGGAATGCACGTTCCCTTTTTTGGTTTGGTTTTTAGTGGTGCACAATCAAAAAAGTTTACGGATCTCTGCTCACCACTAATCCAGCAACCTTTCTGCCTCACAGATCCCCTTCTGTCTCTCCTGTATTTGGTGACTCCCTGGGCTCGGAGGCCACCTCCCTCATGAGGCCTTCCCTAGTTTCCCATGCTGTCATCAATTTTTCTCCTAGGAATTATCCTGGGCCCCTCACCGTGATGCACACCTTTCGGAGTTCTGCCTTGTAATATAGAAATTTACATAAAGTGTCCTTATTCTCCAGTGTATCTGAAGCTCATTGAGGACAGAGGCTGTATGTATAATTTTCCCCAGAGCCTAGCACTGCCCTTTACATATGGGAAGATCAATGTTTGTTGAGTGAGTATTTTAAGCATCATACACCTCAAAGACTGATCTTAATGGTATATTTTACATTTAAATGATCTGTCTTTCATAGAGAGTGTCAATGGAGTTAACAAGATATTTTATAGGACTAGACACTCATCCTTTTCAGGGAAAGTTAGTGAGTCATTAGGTTACCGGCCACAGTAACAGAAAGAATTTACCGAAAGATATTACCACCAGGTGGCAGGATAACACTGCTCTTCAATATGTATCTTTCTTTTTTTTAATTATTATTTTTTTTATTGAAGTACCACCAGTTACAATGTGTCACTCTCCGGTGTACAGCACAATGTCCCAGCCATGCATATACTTCAGTATGTGTCTTTCGACTTGAGTTCTCGTTCAAAACATTATTAACCTACCTATTAAGCTACCTTAGAACATGTCACGTGTCCCGAGAAGAAAGCAGGGACTGGAGCTGATTCTGCTCCGGGCTCATCCCCACCCCTTTCTGCTGAGCCCTGACTTTGCAAATGGCATCATGTAACAGGTAACTCTCACCTTCCGAGCAGGCTGCGAGAGGTTCTGACTCAGCAGGTGTGGTCTCCGCATGGAGAAGTCTAATGCAGCCCCCCAGCTGCAATCCTTGTGGGGATCAGGGTGCCAGGGGGCTTCTGCGGGCAACTTTCCCTCTGCACCAGGTACCTCATCTCAGACCTCGGCGAATGAGGCTAACATTTGGAGGTGTTCACCAAGGGTGGCCCCTGCGTGTCTCTGTGCCTGTGAGCCTCCCATTCGGTCACAGGGCACCCAGACGTGTGGCTCCGCATCACACAGAAGGCAGAGAGTAGGAGTCAGTATGTGAACACCTGGCTGGAGGTATTTTATGAAGGTTTTTTGGAGAAGAATGCAGCACCCTCTGTCCCCCAAACTGGATAAGGATTCCCCCGGATGAGCTCTCTGGAGACAGGAGGCTTAAGTGAGAAGATTATGATGGAACCCTGGGCCGTGCCCTCTCCATCCCTCAGAACCCCCAGATCATTTGGGGGAAATCAGATCAGAGGGTCTAAGTGCCACCTTTTCTGGAAGAGCCCAGAGGGACCAAGAGCTCCAGCAGAAGGAGAGACAGGGCCTGAATGCTCCAGCATGACAAAATAAATGTCACTTATCAACAACTCATCAAGTTCTGGGCACTGTCTTCAGTTCTGACTCATTTAATTGTTCACAACTATCCTATGAATTAAATTATTTTAATCACTGTTGTTTTCAGATGTGAAAATAAAGTTTCTGCCTTGCTGGGAAATGATGGGGCAGGGCTTAATGTCTGAGCAGTCCCTAAGCCCACGCCTCTGACTTCTGGGCCAGTTGCTTCCTTGAGTGGGACACAAGGATGCAGAGGAGCACCCGGCCTGGTGAAGGCTGAGGTCGCGTGAGGTGTGACTCCACCATGAGCTGTGTGACTTATCCCTCAAAGGCCAGTCAAGACATCTAAGCAGACCACCACCCCCACCATGGCCCAAAACTTGAAAGGCAGTCTGGAAAGGCACCTACCAAATTGACTGATGTCCACTCTCCTGTGGATTGATGGCTTAAAGTAGAAATTAAATGCAGTATCAGGAAAGTAAAGAAGGAACCTGACTTCTTGCACACTTGACTGGTAGACTGAGATTCATGCCCAGTGGAATAAGGGGAGGGAAGACTGCAAGCAGACGTTGAAGACCTGCTCTAGCCCAGACACTTTAACATCAGTACGTTAATCCTCCCTCGAGGGGTTAATAACCTCCCCACGTTGACTGAGCACAGCCAGGATCTACGAGGGCAAGGCTACAAGGCTGAGTTTGGCATGAGGTAGAGCCAGGATTCAAGTTCAGATCAGCTCAAGTTAAGTTCAGAATCACAGGGCAGTTTTCCACCGGACCAGGGAGCCTTGATATCGGAGGTCAGCCCGGCCGAGGTGGCCACCTTACAGATGGAGAATGACATGATGGCTCTTGGACGAGCCACCCAGCCCGCTCTCCATCCCCTCACCCAGTCACTCTGACCAAACTTGATCAGAAAACACCACTCTCATTTGGTACAAGTGACTCCTTCTGGTTTGCAGCTTTTGGCACGGGCTTATCTCTGATTCTGATAAAGGGAGCTTCGCTGGAAAGCTCTTGGCAGTTGTTCAGCAGAGGAATTTTGAAAATTTAAATAGCTTTATTGAGGTATCATTGGCATGCAGTAAATTGCAAATTGACATAAAATAAACTGTCCATTTAAAGCGGACAACTTGATAAGTTCTGATCTATGGACACACCTGTGAAACCATCAGCATAGTCAGGATAGTGAAAATATCCACCCCCTCCAGAAGTCTCCTTGTGCCTCTCCTTTGCAATCCCTCCCACCTTCCCTCCCTCCTCCCTGCTCCCCACCAGCAACCAGTGATCTGCCTTCTGTCACTGCAGATTAGTTTGCATTTTCTAGACTTTAACATAAATGGATTCGTATAATACGTGCTCCTTTTGTCTGGATGCTTTCGCTCAGAATAATTATTTGGGGACTCATCCATGTCATTACCTGGATCAACAGTTCATTCCTTTTTCTTCCTGAGTAATATTTCATTGTACTGCTGTTCATTAATCCATTCACCTGGACTCTATTCCATTCCATTCATCTATTCATCTGTCTTTATATCAGTTCCATACTTTTTTCTTTTTTTAATTGAAGTATAGTCAGTTTACAATGTTGTGTCAATTTCTGGTGTACAGCACAATATTTCTGTCATACATATACATACATATATTCTTTTTTATATTCTTTTTCATTATAGGTTACTACAGGTATTGAATATAGTTCCCAGTGCTATACAGTATAAACTTGTTGTTTATCTATTTTATATGTAGTAGTAGGTATCTGCAAATTTCTAACTCCCAATTTATCCTTCTCAATCTCTTTCCCTCGGTAACTATAAGTTTGTTCTCTATGTCTGTGAGTCTGTTTCTGTTCTGTAAGTAATTTCATTTGTGTCTTTTTTTTTAGGTTCCACATGTAAGTGATATCATACGATATTTTTCTTTCTCTTTCTGCCTTCACTTAGAATGATGATCTCCAGGTCCATCCATGTTGCTGTAAATGGCATAATTTTATTCTTTTTTATGGCTGAGTAGTATTCCATCATATGTATTTTTTTCTTTATCATATATATGTCATATATACCTTATATATATCATATGTATCATATATATATAAAGAAAATGCCCCTGAGGTCCATTCCACCCAGGAGAGTCTGCCTGTCCCTCTTTCCCTCCCAGGACAAGGAAAAGCCTGCATTCTCCTCCCAGACGTCAGCATGAGCCACCTTTTGCTTAAATGGTCTCAGAACAGCTGCCACACAGGCTGCAGCAGACAATATTCTTGGGCTTATGTGAAGAATATAAATGACAGGAAACTGCAGAAAACCTACCTATCATTTGCTCCTTTTCCCCGAAACCAGCACCTGAACCAAGCTGAGCACAAAGGCCTCACGCAGCCCCGAGCCCAGGCAGGGAGGGGCATCCTCCTGCAGGAACGAGCACCGATGGGGCTCCTAGCAGCGGGCCACTCAGTGGGACACTTGCTAGCAGTTTCTATAAAGATGTGCAGGTAGTAAGGAGACTGGAATTAGCCGTTGAAATACAACTTGAGAAAGTTCAGAATCCATTGCCCCTACCTCCTTTCCTTCCATTTCCCTCTTCCAACGTCACTCCCAACCCCTCAGCTTTGAACATTGTGAGCCAGTTATGCACTAAAAAGGAAATAGAAAAAGAAGCTGTCTCTCGTCTCCCTGCACCCTGGGGACGTGGCGCTGATGATCTGTCTGAGTCTGGCGTCTGCGTACTGGAAAGCTTTGAGCAAAAATTCAGGGCAGCAGGGTACGTGGAATCTCGCTGTACTATCTTTACAAATTGTCCATAAACATAAAACTATTCTAAAATTAAAACATTACATTTTAAAAGTCAACACAGCCATTTGAAAGAGAAGTTAGGGAAAGAGAAGGTTTACTAAAGTTGCTGAAAAATAACTCTGTAGCTCTAAAAAGTAACCATCCTCTGTTTTTAGCTTCCCAATTGGAAAATGACCATTAACCATCCACTTTCCAGATGCTCCTCTTTGACTTGGCATTTATTTCTTCATGCTGTAAGGTGGTCCTTGGATGCTCCATGAAGCAAAAGTGAGTGTTTTGGTTTCTCCCCAATCCTTCCAGGCGAAAACACCCTTCCATCTGTTTCTCCTCCCCAACCCTGATTGTGTCGTTTTTTTTCTGGTTTAATTGGAGAAAAGAAGAACAGATATTGAAAGTCTCCTCAAAGGAAAGTCTGGAGATGTTCAGTGCTTACAGAAGGTATGAACGCATGGAATTTAAAGATGAGAACTTCAGGCCGCATTATGTCTCATAAAAATGAAGGACATACAGACACCCACTCCCTGAGCTGGGAAGTAGACTCTCCTGTTGACGAGGCATTCTACTGAAGAGGACCCCACTAATGGGATAACCCCACAAGTGGATAAAGACAAAAATACGGGGATCTGTCACCCATTAAAACCGGCCTGTCTTCTGGTTACAGCTTTGCCCAGGAGGAAGCCTGTCCAGTAAACCCAAGTGTTGAAACAAAACAGAATCCCTGGGATCTGACTCTGACAATTCTCACTACTGAACGGAATTCCATCCAAAGGCAGGTCTATCTTGGACCTTGACACAGAGAGCTATTACTGAAAAAATCACCAGGAGTTCCAGATGAGACCACCACACAGCATGCACAAGGGCAGCCTCAGTCTGAGACCTGGAGGTGTTTCCCAACAGAATAGGTAGGGCATTAGATACTCATTCACAGGTCAAGTCAATCCTTCCATGTAGATGGTCAATGGAGAATGTATGAATGACTGTAGGTGACCCCCAAGGAAACTGGCCCCCTGGGGATCACACCTGTGTGGGAATCCCCTTTCCTGGATTTTGGGCCGGACTTTTGACTTGTTTGTAACCAAGAAAACATGGCAGAGATGATGGGCTGTCACACCTTGATTAAGTTACCACATCTGGCAAAGATTGGTCTTGCTAACAGATGTGCTGGACTCTTCCACACTGGTCTGGAAGAAGCCGCCATGGAGACAATGGCCACAGTGGAGCAGCCCATGTGGCAGAGAACTGTGGGTGACTCTGGTTACAGAAGCTGAAGCCTTAGCCCTGCAACAAGAAGTAAGTGGATTCTGCCAACAACATGAGTGTGGGAGCCAACCTTTCCCCACTGGAGAGTCTGATGACACTTAGCCCTGGCAATGCCTTGACTACAGCCTGGTGAGGTGCTGCAGCCAAAGACCCAGCTCAGCCATGCTCAGACCCCTCACCCATGGAAACTCTGAGATTATGAATGGATGTGGTTTTAAGCTGCTAAATGTATGGTTATTTGTTATACAGCAATTGCTGATTGATACATGGGAATAAGATATACTCTTGCATGTTAGCCACTTTTACTTTCAAATATAAAAATTTTGTTCCTAGAAAGTCTCTTCATGCTATAAGAAGCATGCCTTCCCATTCCTACAGAGGGGACCCCTGAATCCAGGCTCGTGGTGGAGACCCATCTAAGACACATGACAGTGGAAGAAGGCTCTCCAAAGGAAACTTAGGGTCCCATGACCAGAAGAAAAAGGAGACGGAAAGTGAATATTCAAAAAGTAATCGTTGCCTACCTGAGAATCCAACCCACTCAATTTGACAGAGGTCCCGAGAGGTAAATGGATTCTGGAGTCACAGCTCCATGGCAGGTTCAGGAGCAAATCTACATTTTCTTGTCCCCAATCCTGGACTCTTATCACTAGAGCACATTGGATGACTAATGTTTTTGGATGATCTTATTCCTCTGTTGTCTTAACCGATTTAGGAATATTTATTCAGTGAGAAAGCATTGAACTCAAAGTTAAATTATTAGTGAAGATAAACAAAAGTTAAAAAAAAAATCCAGCAGTGGAATCAAACTTGTTATTTGGAAGAGAAACGCCTATTTGGCTGCCCTTTTAAAACATTTCCAACTGGTTTTCACATACTTGGTACTTTGAATTACTCCCACAGTCAAGAACAACTGAAGAGCAAATATGAACCTGTTAAAAAAATAAAATAAAAGAGAATTAACTTTCTGGCTTCTATTTTTCTCTCTCTCTCTTTCCTTACACTTGGGGGTCTTCTCATATAAAGAGATGGAAAAGTAGGCTCTCTCACTGGGAAGGAGCTTCAGGCTCATGTAGACAAATGCCTTCCTTTGCACATAAACGAACAAGTAGCCACAGGACCGGTCTGTGCTGGGCGCTCTGCTGGGCTCAGGGGCTGTAACTGGGATGCAGGTCTACAGGACTCCTTCCTTCGCCATGTGATTTCTGTCAAGCCCACCTGTGGTCCAGGAGCACTGGGAGCTTCTAAAGGCTGCAACAGATGTGCATGTGGCTTCTTGAGGCGGAAACACAGCTGCTTATGGCCCACTCATGGCCCTGGTGTGCCCGGAGCAGCTGCATCACGGAGGGGGCCCTGACCAGGACCTCAGTAAACAGCTCTGGCACTCGCCTCCTGCCTGGCCTTCTGCTCTTTGTTTTGGCAGCCCTGCTCTCAGGGACGGCCGCGGTTCCATGGAAGCCCAGGGGCAGGGGAGGAGGGAGGTTTAGACAGAGGAGAGGAGGTGGGTACGAAGCCAAGTCCTGCTGTGGGACTCAGGGCAAGGTGCCCTGTCTGAGCCTCCGCTAGTCCCACGCGGAAGAAAGGTAATGACCGCTGCCTGCAGCCTCTCCGTGGTGAGCAGGTGAAATGACTTGGGTGAGAGCCGTGTCCAAGGTCCGGGCCAGTCTGACCCAGTTCCAGACCCCTAACCATGTCTCATCCACAGCTGAGCGACGCCGTGCGGCTTGCTGCGCACCATGTGCTACGTGCTTTACACAGAGTAACACTCGGTCCTCAAAACCGCATGTGAGATGAACTCTGTTTCACTCATCCCCATGGTATAGATGAGGAAAATGAGTCACCGGGAGGGCGAGGTTTGGAGGAACTAGCCAGGGTGCCAGCACAGCCAGAACACAGACTCAGGCCGCGGGGCCCCAGCGTCCAGTTCCTAATTATCCTGTTCCACCAACTTTTTTTTTCTGCACCTTTTGATAAATCCAAAGAAGGGAGCCCAGGGACCCACCCTCTCACTCTTACTTCCTCCCGTTCTCCACCCCCAGCCCCTCACGCCTCTTCAGGTCTGGGACTCTGCTGTCTTACTCCCAGATTCCGACCCTGAGCTCCTCCACATCACAGCCCTGTTGGGTCACCTGCCTCTTTGGTGTCCACTGAATCTCAGTTTCCTCTGCAGCCTGAAGATGTTCCGCCCACCCAGGGCCTGTCTAGATGGGGAGGTAGGAAGACTGCATTTGTTGACCATTTGGCAAAGGCTTCTTGGTGACTCATAGAATGATCAGACGCGAAGCGCCTGACCATGCCAGCGTGGGAAGGATGCTAGCCAATCACTGAGTGGAATTTACCAACAGATCTGAAGCCCCGGTGGTGAGTTTCCTTCCAGGTAAGCCCCAGGAGGAAAAGGAGACATGGCGCCAGAAGGACCACACTTGGGTTCTGATGTGCCGTGACACAAATTCTGTAAACATTCCAGGGAGACCCTGGGGAGGGGGAGGCGCTGAGGGGCTGAGCATCTTCTTTCTAGCATCTGTGGAACCGGGGTTTTGGCATCGGGCCCAGCTATGGGCCGTGTCGTGGAGCCGTGATGTACCCTCTCCAAGTCACATATGCAGACATTTTTTTCATTTTGTCAAAAAGGTCTTTTAAGTTCATGACAATCTCTTTTTTCCCACAATTTTCAATCTGACAAAGAATTGGTGCATTTCTCATCGCTGTTCAATACATTTTACAAATGGAAATCTCTCTTCCTTGCAATGATGCTTCAAAAACCACATCTGATAATATGATAGGAGTAGCTTTCAGTGTTGTCCAACCTGGAGGTGTTGATCAGCACGCGTCCCCGTGGGCCGGCCTTGCAGACACTTGTCATTTCTAATTGATTAGCTGCTGAGATGCCGTGGGTACGCTGAGTTTGAGTTGCGTCTGACAAAGTAGGGCCAGGAGTGGCAAGAGAAAATGTGTGATTTGCCTTGGCAAGTAAAGCAGCTATCCCCTCCCAATGAGCGGGACTGGGGTCCCTGAACCCCCGACCCGGCGCCCGGGCATCTGGCGGGAGGAGCCGCCACCACTCCACGTAGTCACCAACTGGCTTCCCATGTGATGGCCCCAGGGCGTCCCTTCCTCCTCCAAGCCCGTGTGCCTCCCTGCAGAGATATTCACTCCACTGAAGGGCCTGACCTTCTCAGACAGAGAGGAGCCATTCTCAGATCAAGAATAACCTCCAAAGATACATCTGGAAGTACTTATGGGAGACACAGTATCTGGGATTGGCTTTAAAATGCTTCAGCAGCAATAACTACAGACAACGCCACTGAACACAAATGGCAAGTACAAACACCACCACGACAGAGTGCGGTAAAGAGGGCAAACTGCAGAGCGCTGACGGCTGGCGAGGGCCAGCCATGAGTTCGTGGGAATCCAGTGTTTTCTCCATGTTTGTCTTTATTTGAAATTTCCTGTAAGATAGCAGTCTTTAAAAGGAGTAGATGTCAAGTTCCCTCCTCGGTGTGAAGGACATAGCCACGCAGCAGGCTGGGAGCCAGCGGTCTTCTGCTGACCTGCAGGCGAGTGCTGCCCTCACGCTGCGGGGCACGACGGCTTCTTTGCGCCTGAGTAGGTCAGTTGTTTGAAACAACCATTCGCATTCATAGTCTGATACAGCCAAATAGTACAGAAATGGACCAGGGAAGGCCCTCAGACCTGTGTTTTTCTAACCCGTGCTCTGTGAGAAGATGCTTCAGAAGGAAACATACAAATCCTTGCTCTTGAGAATCTCTGCTGGGGGAGGAGTGGGGCAGACAAAATAGATACGTCCGTTCATGGTGCTGCGGAAGGAACAAAGCAGGGAAGGGGGAGGGGTTCCCCCAGGGGAAAGGTTATACTCTCCCCAGGGTGGCCTGGGAAGGTGTTTGAGGGGTGACTTGTGCTCAAGAATAGTGAAAGGAGCCAGAGAGCTGTGAGGTTAAGTGAGAAAAGAGCATTCCTGGCCCAGCAGAGCAAGTGCAAAGGTCCTGAGGTGGAAGCCTGCTCAGTGTGTTGGGATTAATATCCAGGAGGTCGGTGTAGCTGGAGCAGATAAGGGGCAGGGTGTCAGGAGGTGAGTCAGAGAGCCCATGGGGCTGGGGTGTGTCAGGTCCTATAAGCTGTTATAGGGTCTTTGATTCTACTTTGAGTGGGATGGGAGCAGGCTTTGAGCAGAAAAATGGCATGATTTGACTGTTACCTGAAAAGGGGACTTGGGGTCCTGCAGGAAGGCAAAGGAAGAAGCAGAGAGACCAGGTAAGGCCCCTGCACGGATCCAAGTTAGAGATGGAGGTGGCCTGGAGAAGCGGCAGCAGGGGGAGGTGTGAAGGGGTGAGAGTCTGGTAGACTTTGGAGGTGGAGGGGAGAGGATGTGCTGACAGGTGGGACAAGTGACCTGAGGGAACGGGGGTCATGGAGAACTCGGGGCAACCACAGGGTTGGAGCTGCCCTCGATGGGCTGGTGGGCGAGCAGGCTCAGGTCTGCGCCACGTCAGAGCTGAGCATCTCACTTTTTGTCTGCTTATCCTTTGAAAAAAGGCTCACTGCAAAAGACAAGGTTAAATGTTCAAGTCCACTGATGTAATTAATGCTGTCCCTGAGGTGGGACTGGTCTCCTGGGGGCAGTTGAGACAGAAAAATACTTAGAGTGGTTGGACACTGAGTCGTCGAAAGGGACGGACCTCGTGCAGAGCCCCGGCCAAGGTCATGACCTTATGCAGACTTTGGTCTAACTTTCAGGCTGGAGAGCCAGACCTCCCGGCCGCTGGTCCCCCAGAAAGAAGGAGAGCAGCGTCCATGACCGAGAACCCCGCACCGCCCTGCCCTGCGGGCTTCTCTCCTCCAGGTGTGATGGGCGGTGAACGTGGCGGCCCGGACCCACCAATGAGCTCAGAGCAAAGCACGTGGCAATGAGCCTCCGGGAGGCGCAGGACACCCTTACTTTGCTCTTAGTGTCCCCTTAATGTCCAGCTCTGCTGTGTGCTATCATAGCCCATGCTGCTTATTATCTTTATTCTATGCGAAAAAAAAAAAAAAGAGAGAGTTCCCAGGTGCGATTGGAGTCTTTCCCGCAGTTTGCAGTGACCCGCACGCCATCAGTGAGCTGCTGGGATCACGGTGAGCCGTGCGGTTGAAGTACCATCAGGTCCCTGGGGCTGAAAGACGTTGACACATGACAGGCCCACAGCTCACGTTCATCAGTGAGTGGCCTGTGCTCCCCAGGACGGGTAACCAGTTATCCCTGTTACCAGGTTAATGCCTGAGTTTACTGTTTCATCAATAGAGACAACCTCATTTTGCCCTTTATCATGAGAAAAATTAGTGACTGCTTATGAGTTTCCATGTAGAAGCAAAAAACGTGGAAACGACTGCTGTCTGATAACATAGTACAAGCGTACGTGGAATTGGGGTGCCAGGCGGAAAGCCTCCCGACCAATGTCAAAGCAAGAGACTGGAGGAAGACTAACTGGCAACAAGCACTGGGCTCCGTGCACCTCATCATCACCCCTTGTACCCTGTCCTCTTGTCCAGCCCACTCCCCTCCCACCCCCCACCTCTGCCCACCCCACCTGCAGCCCCACGCCTTGTGTCGTCCTGAGCAGAGTGACTGACGGCATATTTACAGGGAGGGGACCCTTGCGTGTCAGGTCAGCCATCAAAACCCAAAATATCTTTGTCTCATCTCCACCTTCAAAAATCTGCAGGTGAGAATAGCTCTCTCGTCTCCTCCTTAGTTTTTCAGGAAATACTTATTTAGGTACGAATTAGCCTAAAGGTCGCGCCACTTCCTGGAGCTGCCACACTCACTTTAAGAAGATGTTCTGATTCTCCCAAGCTCAGCAAGGTAGCTTTGGCCAGGTTAAACCTTGGTCCCACCGAGGGAGGGTGTAGCTCCACGGTAGAGCGCGTGTCTAGCGTGCACAAGGTCCTGGGGTCAGTCCCCAGTACCTCCATTAAATGAACAAATAAACCTAATTACTACCCCCCACCAAACTGGTAAAAACATAAAGTAAAACTGGGCCTCTCACTTTACCTATTATCCATTTAAAGTCAGAAACAGCAGAAGGAGCTGGGGTCCCAGGGGGCCCTGGTTCGCACACCCTGCAGAGCCCTGGCGTGTTAGGGACGCTGCTGGGACTTTTTTCAGGTCAGTCAGCCTCTTGGGAGAAGAAGTAAAGGCAGACATGGAAACTCATGACCTTGACATTAAAGCTCTCAGGGAAAGGCAATGGCAAACGCACCCCAGGCCTACTGGGACCACACAGGGCGATGGCCGTCTGGGGGGCTGGTTGACTCTCCAGGGCCGATGTCACAACCCGGCAGATCCACAGCCCATGCGATGCTTGGTTCACAAATGAGTTTTTAAAAATTAGTTACCAAGGTTTCAAAATGGGATTATTTCACATGAAAACCCAGATTTATGGCTTCTCTTAAAGAGTAAGAAGATCAGGCACTCCTGAACCTGCCTCTCTCGTGGCCACAACAGACTGACAGTGACTGCCCTCTTTCCGCTTGCTTTTCTGTTACTCACAGTCCCCAGCACTCCGGGCTGTCCTCCTGGCCACTGCTTCCTTTCCCATCCCCTGCTCGGCCCCTGGAGGTATTTGAACTTGGTCCTGAGGGAGGGACAGCCGGTTTTGCAGCCTTCTCTCCTGGCCAGAGGCTGAACCTTGACAGACGCTGTAGGAAGCACCTAAGTGAGGGGTCGGACAGCCACCTGCGAGGACAGTACTCAGGTAGAGGGCTGTGAGCATGCTGGGCCCGGCCTACCAGATCCAGTTCCCCAGCAACCAGGGAAGCCGTGTATCCCCTTCCTCCTGCAAGGCCCCGTCTCTGAACTTACACAGTCAGCGTCTGGGTGGGAGACAGGGCCCACAACACCTGCTTAAGGAGAAAGAATCTAATATAAAAAGCTCACTTACATATACATAAGGCTGTTAGCCAGGTAACAGAAAGGGCAGGAGGAGACTCTAAAGTACCTTTAAGGAATCACTACAGGAACCATAGGAAACATGCCCCAGGCTAGGAAAGAGAAGGAGAGGTTGGCATTGCTAAGCCTGAGAACCTGGAGGAGGGTCCCACGGCCCTGGGGGCACCGGCAGCTGGAGCTGGCATCTCTGCAGTGGGAGCAATGACACAGGCGCCGGAGTAGCTGCGAAGTGGACTCAGCTGTGCTGCCGAAGGGCTGATGCTGCTGTGGGGAAGAGGCCTGTCTGGGCGAAGATGGGGTGGGGACCACAGGATCACAGCTGTGATGAGAAAAACAACTTTAGGGAAAAGAACTGTCTTTCCGCGTTGCTGCCAAGGCATTTCACAGAATGATAACCCTGCTCTCATCCAGAGTTTGGAGACTTGAGTTTAGGATGCCCCCCACAAGTTCCTGCCTTACTCTTCCCAGGGCATCTTCTAAAATAACCGCTTAGAGTTAAGCCTGTGAAAAGTTAGTGCCCTCCACCCCAACCATCTTGTAAGTGGTAGGTGTTTGCCGCCCTGTTCTCTGTCTCCTCTCCCTGGTGACCTGGGACGGAGCACTGCTCTTCCCTCAGCTCATTGTGCCCCCTCACTTCTGGGGTCGTAAGTGGTGATAAATCTTGTGACTCTACTTTCTTTGTGTGAGTCTGTCTAAACTGCACCTTGAATCAGAACGACTCCGGGCTTTTCATTTCCTCAAAGTAAGAGCTCGGATGCTGCCCCCACGTGGGTGTCTTGTGCCCCTATGTTCAGCGGGTCATAAGCTCCGTACGCTTAACTGAGTACACCAGCTCTGGCTTCTCAGCACACAAGCAGACACGGAGCCCATAGGGAGCGGCAGGAAGGAGCTGCCCCTTCCTCAGCCTCCCTCTTGAGCCCCCAGTTAGCAAAACGTCAGAAGTGCCGCTAGCAAAGCAGACCTTTGTTTGCAGAGTCCCAGCTCTAGCATCACACAGCTAAGCACAGGGGCTGGGGGTTGAGAGACGACTTAACGACCAGCCCAGAGGGCTCCCTTTGCCCCCTGTGCTGTGCTCAGCCTTTCTAACTTAGCGGCATCTGTTCAGCACACCTGGACACCCCCTGGACACCCCCTGGACACCCCCTGGATGTCGGCAGTGTTCTACATGCAGCGGGCATGATATCAACACGGTGGACACCGTTCCTACCCTGGCGGTCAACCTGGACTCTTTTTTTTTTTAAGTCTTTCACTCTTCTACTAGGTTCTAGTACCGGGCTCTACCCCTGCCTACGTGCAACCTTTGCATGTCTGTACATTCTTTGTGGTAAGATACACATAGCATAAATTTTTCCATTTTAATCTTGTTTACGTGTACAGTTCAATGGTACTAAGTAAGTTTACAGTGTTGTGCAACAATCACCACCATCCATCTCCTTTTTTATCTTGTAAAACTGAAACAATATCCATTAAACAAATTCCTCATTGGCCCTTCTCCCCAGCCCTGGCAACTACCATTCTACTTTATGTCCCTATGGATTTGATTACCCTCAGTGCCTCACATAAGGGGACTCCTTTGGTGTCTGGCTTATTTCACTTAGCACAGTGTCTTCCGGGTTCCTCCATGTTGTAGCGTGTATCAGGATTTCATTCTTTTTTAAGGTGAAATAATATTCCACTGTCTGGATAGAACATATATTTTTCAGTTGATAGACATTCGGATTGTTGCCACTTTTTGGCTCTTGTGAATAATGCCGCTATGAACATGAGCATATAAATATCTGTTCAAGTCCCTGCTTTCAGTTATGCCCAAGTTCATTTTGGGCACACACCTGGGAGAGAGACTACTGGATCATATGGTGGTTCTATGTTAACTTTTTAAGGAACCATCAAACTGTTTACCATGGTGGCTGCACCATTTGGTATCTCTACCAACAGTGCATAAGAGTTCCAGTTCTGCCCATCCGTGCCAATACTGGCTAGTTTCCTTTTTTTTTTTTTTACAGACATTCTAATGGGTATGAAGTGGCTCATTATGGGTTTTGATGTGAATTCGATGTGAAAACAGCACACGTGTCCAGTGTTCTTGTTGGGATAGTGCCTCAAGCGTCACCCAGCAAGCTTCCAGCCAGCTCCTCTCTCCTTTTCCAACCAGTTTGGTTTGCTGGCTCTGGCAGCTCCAGCCTTTCTCAGAGGACAGCTTGCACCCACTTGGTAGAATGAGATGAATGAAATGTAAGATCAGAGATGCAGAGAAAGACTGAGCATGCACTTTCATCTTTGATACCCAGAGGTCCTTCCCAGTGACATCTGGAGCAGCATCAGTGAGGGCATCCAGGGCCCCTTAGTGACTGAACACTGGTTATCAATGGGCAATTGGGGACCAACTGAATATTCAGCAATTGGACAAATTACTCTAAAGCTGTAGAGTGTGAGTTTCATGCTGGCATTAAAACTATGCTTCTAAAGCATATTTAATGACACAGGAAAATCACATGATTTAACGCAAGGTGCAAAAAGCTGAATATAAAATAGGAATGATGTTAAATATTTGTAAATATGACTTTAAAAATACTAAGAGGAAGCATATAAAAATATTAGTGGTCTCTGGTATGGGTCACTTTTAATTCTCTATTTTTCTACTTCTCAGATCTTCTATAATAAGCATTTAATATCTTTTAATTATTAAAACAAGACTAACATCATTAAGTAAAGAAATACACCAGGGGCTGCAGTAGATGCACTTAAGTGGCTGCCAGCCAAGGGGAGCACGTGGAACTGCCCGGAGATCCACCGGGGAAAAGTAAGGGCATAGACAGTGGCTGAGAGGATGCAGCTCCTTCTGTTACTGTCGCTACGGTTCCCTGAGCCCTTGCTTCCTTTCCAGGCTGGTGGGGACAAGCAGGGGTGATAGAGCGTTCATGTGAAGCGTAAGACCCCCCCCCCCCCCGGGGCTCATCCCACACCATGACAGAGAGGAATGCGGAGTTCAGGAAAGCACCGTTAGCCACTGAGACTCTCACTCAGTAAGGACTCTCCTCTTTTCCCTCCATAGCTGTTGTATAAATAGGCCAGAGACAGCTCCTGTGCACCGGCCTGGAATGACTTCTGTGTTGTTTTCTTCCTCACAGCAGGCTAGGACTGCGAGCTCAAAGCCCACGGGGGCCAAACTCAATTTCTCACACATTCAGTTGCTTTACATATAGTCTAAATAAATATATTTTTAGCCATTTGGAGCCTACCAACTTTTCATGCTCCATGAAACCGCAGCCAACATGTCCAATAGCCATAGACAGGACAAACCCTGCAGCCGTAAAAGACCTTTTACTGCTCAGGATTCCCCAGAGAAACAGAACCAATAGGAGAGAGAGAAAGAGAGACAGACAGACAGACAGACACATATATGATTCTGCAATGAACTGGCCCATGTGGCTGAGACATTCTTAGATTTGCAGTCGGCAAGCTGGTTACCCAGGTAGCCAACAGTGTAGGTTCCAGTTCAAGTGAAAGTCCGAGTCCCAAAGGTAGTGTCCCGGCCTGGAGACAGTCAGGCAGAGGGAGCAAATTCTCCCTTACTCAGCCTTTTTTATTCTATTCAGGTCTCCAATGGGTTGGATGGGGTCCACCCATATTGGGGAGTACAATTTGCTCCACTCAGTCTATCAATTCAAATGTTAATCTTATCCAGAAACACCTAGAATCTTGTTTAACCAAAAATCTGAGCACCCCATGGTCCAGTCAAGTTGAAACATTAAATTAGCCATCATAGACCCCGGCTGCCGGTGGGAGTTCTCCAGCCCACCCTGCAGCTGAGCAACATCGCCTGGCACCTAAGCCCCTCACCGAGTCCCCGCCGCCCTGGGAGTTCCCTGCCCTCCTCCCCTGCTTGATGTTGCTCCAGTGCCCACTGTTCCTGCAGGGTCTCTTGCTGAGAGGGAGCTCCCCATATGCCATCTATCCAAGTGTCACCCAATAACGCTTGTTGTGCAACACTGCCACCTCGTGGTCCTGTCCCTTCCTTGATCAGGCTCGAAAACCTTGACCGATCACAATAGTCATGTATCTTGGATGAACATGTGTGACCTTCCTGTCCCTGACCAAACCCTTGGGAAGAGAGGGTTAACCTTGAAATCCTCATGTTCTCAGCATCAAATTTGTCCCCACACTTCTTGAATTTCTTATCCGTAGCTCAAGAAACTATAGAGGAGGAGTGTGCTGAGGAGTAAGAAGCAGGCAGGGGGAACGAAATATCCTGTCTCCACCTTCCAAGCTCCTCCCAGCCAAGTCTGCAAAGTCAGGACTTAAACTGCACTGAGACCTTTAGTGGTCCCAGAACTGAAAAGGTTACGATGCCCATCACATGTCCCCTATGTACTTCAAAATAAGAACAATCCTAAGCCATAAAACCCAAAACTTACATGTGTGCTGAAATTCAAAATAATTGATAGATTGTTCTGAATCTAAAATGTTAAATAAGTTTATGGAAAATAAATCTCGTGTTAGAAAATGTTTTGCTTTGTTTTCCATCCCTGACTTGCTGATAGACTTAGCCTATGAAGCAATTTCGCACTTTTTACACTCAGGCACGGTACAGAACACAGACTCTCCGAAGCAAGATCACACTATTTGTGCTTAGCATAGTGCATGGCATGTGGAAGATGCTCATCAAATGACTGAGCCGATTTGAATAGATAAAGTAGAGAATGAAAATAACAATTTTGAAGCCACATGCTGTAGGGTACTGTATTTTTCTTCCAGCTGACTTCACGTAGTTGAAATAATGTGACATGGAGAGTATAGAACTATATTTATTGTTGTATCTTTATAAATAAGAAAAATAGTTAAAAATTAAAAAGAAAAAATTCATGCATGATCCATGAAAAAAACAATTGACAAACTGAACTTCATTAAAATTAAAATCTTCTGCTATGTGAAAGACAATGTCAAGAGAATTGGGAGAAAATATTTGCAAAAAAACACATCTGATAAGGAACTCTTAGCCAAAATATACAAAGATCACTTAAAGCTCAACAACAAGAAAACAAACAAGCCAATATAAAAATGAGCCAAGGACTTTAAGACACCTCATCAAAAAGATACACAGATGACATATAAACATACAAAAAGATGCTCCACATCACAAACTGTCAGGGAAATGCAAACTAAAACACCAGTGAGATACTACTGCACACCTATTAGAAGGCCAAAATCCAGCGGATACCTCCAAGTACTGGCAAGGATGGGGAGCTGTAGGAACACTCATTCGTGCTGCTGGGAATGAGAAATGGTGCAGTCACGTTGGAAGACAGTCTGGCAGTTTCTGACAAAACTAAACATACTAAACATACCATATCCTTGGTATTTACCCAAAGGAGTTGAAAACTTATGTCCACATAAAAAACTGCACGTGCGTGTTTACAGAAGCTTTATTCATAATCGCCAAAACTTGGAAGCAACTAGGTGTCCTTTGATAGGTGAACAGATATATAAACTTTGGTACATACAGACAATTGAATATGATTCTGGGCTAAAAAGAAATGAGCTGTCAAGCCATGAAAATATACAGAGAAATTTAAATACAAATTACTAAGTGAAAGAAGCTAATCTGAACAGGCTACATATTGTATGATTTCAACTATATAATATTCTGGAAAAGACAAAACTACAGAGACATTTAAAAAAAAGAATCAGTGGTTGCCAGGAGTTTGGGGGAGAGACCAGCACAGAGGACCTTTAGGGCAGTGAGACTACTCTGCAGGAGTCTGTAATGATGGGTACATGCCATTATGCATGTGTCCAAATCCGTAGAATGTACGACATCAAAACTGAATTGCAATGTAAACCATGGGCTGTGAGTCATTACGAGGTGTCAGGGTTGGTCCATCAGCAATAAATAATATACCCTCTGGTGGCGAACGTTGATAACAGGGAAGGCTGTGCACACGTGCAGGCGGAGGCATAGAGGAAATCTCTGTCTCTTCCTGTCCATTTTGTTTTAAACCTAAAACTACTATTTAAAAAAGTCTTCAAATTATTTATTAACAAAACATTCAATATTTTCTAAAATTTCAATAGTGAATTAAAAAAAAACCTCAGATCTGTATTCGGTAAAAGAAGGCTACGCTATTACATAACCCTTTCTGCTGCCAAAGCCCAATGTAAATTAACGAAAAGTTCAGAACTGTGTATTAAAAGTCTTAATTTGGGGGAATCACTGAAAAAAAAGATGCAAGACAGCTGACCTCTAACCTTTCATTTGTCTTGTTATTCAGTAATTAATAAATCATATTTAGAAATGTTCTTTCCTTTGCAAAAATGTTATTTTAGAGGAATAATGTTCCTCGTAAAAAGATGACAGACAGAACTTGTAAAATGCTATTTATAGCATTTTTAGCAGAAAACCAAAGAATAATTTTTTGGGCTTATTAAACTCTGACTATCTTTGAAAGCCAACAAAACCCCAAACTCCTGAGTTCTTAAATGTCAGAACCCTGTGATTCAATGTCTTGATATCTACAGTCTGTTGGAGGCTATTATCTGCAGAAACGTATTTGCTTCTGCCAAGTGTATTATTCTCTGAAACACTGGGTGGTTGAGATTTTCTTTTTGTTGGAAGTTATCTAGCACTAAAATAAGTCCCTACTTGGGACTCCTGGAGGAATGCCCCCTAGAAGGGGTGTGCAAACCAGAGATAGACAGAGCCTTCCAAGACAGTAGTGTAGTCTCAATTCAGCTCAGTTCATGATTGGATTAAGGTGCTCAAACTCCACTCTGTCTCACCGAAGTCTGCGGTGAACCTTCTCTGGTGGAAGATAACATCACCCAGAACGTCTACACTGTTCCTAAACTATGGGCCCCCAGATCCTCTGGGCTTCAATTCAATATAATTGATTTCTTTGTAATCTTCATGCATTTTATTTTCTATATTCAAAAATACTCTTCTAAGAAGGAGGCTATAGACTTCACTAGACTGACAAAGAGGTCCTGACACACATTTTTTATATGCGATGTCCAGAATTCAATCAAAAATTACCGGGAATACCAAAAACAAAGAATCAAGAATAAAACTCTATTGCGTTTCTATGCACTAGCAACAGTTAGGGAACAAAAATTAAAACAAAACAAAGCAAAACCTTCACCATTTACAACAGCAATAAAAACTATAGAAATAAGTCTAATAAAATATGTGCAAGACCATTACTCAGAAAATTATGAAACCTTAGTTGAAAGTTACTAAAGAAGACTTACAAATAGAAAAATATTTTATATTCACATGTAAAAAACATTTCATATCATAAGGACATAATGCTTTACCTAAATTGATCTATATATTCTATATAAGTCCAAAGAAAATCTGAACAAGATTTTTATGTAACCTGAAAAGATATTCTAAAATGCATATGGAATAACAAAATTTTAAAATAGTTCCCAGAAGACCTGGAGACAGGGGTACGTGGGAAAGTGCTTTATTAGGAAGTGTTTCTGGGAGGCTCTGGTAGTGAGATGCACAGGATAAAGGAATCCAAGGGACGTGAGCAGCTCACTGGCAGCATTTGTTGTATCTCTCCTAAAAAAGGTGAATAGGATGAAGGAATTTCCTTACCAGATAGCAAGACTTATATAAAGCTATAGTAATTAAGGCATATGGTCTTGCCAGAAAGATCTTTTAAAATTTGACCGGTGGGAAAAATTCAAGATGCCAACAGGACGGTGCAGTCTCTGAAAGCTCTAGAGAGGAATCCTTCCTTGTCTCTCCCTAGCTTCTGCTGCTTGCTTGGCCTGTGGATGCGTCTCCAACGTCCACTTCTGCTGCATGTGGCTGTCCTCCCTCTGTGAGTCTGTCTTCACGCAGCACTCTTATTAGCATACCAGTCATTGGAGTCAAGGCTTACCCTCACCCAGTATGACCTCATCATAACGTAATTAATTCCATTTAGCAAGATTCTGTTTCCAAATAAGGTCACATTCTGAGGTTCCAAGTGGACACGCATTTAGGGGGAGGAGGGGACACTATGCAAATCAGTCCAGCATAAATGGCTGGTCACCATAAAAAGATGCTCAGCTCTCTAGTACTTTGCTAACTGCAAATGAAGTCTATGACAATACACCATTTTACACCTTCCAGACGGGCCAACATTGGGACTTTGAGATGTGTGGAGAGGATCAGTCAGATCCTCCGGATCAACGGAGTGGATCAGCTGGACTCGTACATTGTAGGGAAGTGTGAACTGGTTCACTCCACCTGACCTGCCCCACTTCAGAAAACACTGTTGTTTGGTAAATCTGACCCAGAAATCTTACTTCCAGGTGTATGCCCAAGAGAAATTCTTGCACAAGTGTACAAAGAGACGTGTATAGAAAAGCTCCTAACAGTGGCATTTCTAGTTAAAAACAAAACAAACACACCAAACTGAAAACAGTTCACTGACAAGAGAATAAATAAACTGTGGTATTTCAGCAGTCAAAACAAATGAACTTGTGGGGGAGGGTATGGCTCAAATGGCAGAGCACATGCTTACCATGCACAAGGTCCCGGGTTCGATCCCTAGCACCTCCTCTAAGAATAAATAAATAAGTAAACCTAATTACCCCACCTCAAAAAAAATGAACAAGTTAAAAAAAAATGAACTCGACTACACACAACAGCATAGGTGAATTCCTCAACATAATACTAAGTGAGAAAAAAATTTGCAGAAAACTACATTGAATAGGATACAGTTCATATATAAAACAATATATATAAAAAATAAGCTACATGTTATGTGGAAAATGTTTATTGAAAGACAGTGATATATAGAAAGTGTAGGGCAGGGGCTGACTCAGGTTGAATAGATTAAACATGGGTGTCCTGGCTGCCTTGAAGGGATTTCCAAAAGCAGACTGAGTGTGGTACACAGAAGGGGAAAGAGGTAAATCATTTATTTGTTATCAGTTTTTCATATGAAAGCTTTCTTTGTTCAATCATTCTATAGTTATTGAGAGACAAAAGCTGTCAGAGATGGGGCCTCTCTGGAAGCTTGAGGCTGAAGAGGGGCTAGGTCTGCCCTGGATCATTCTGGAAAAGGATGGGGCTCCGAAAACAGGGAGGGAGGATAAAACAAAGAGTTTAAAACTTATTTTAAAACATTTAAGTTCCTTGATGAAAGAAAATATAGGTTCCTGTGAACTATGACCCAATTCATTTTTTATTCATAATTTTGTGTAACTGTCAATTCTTCCCTTTCTCAAGGTAATTGCATCCCCTTTAGTTCGTTGCTGCAGGGTTTTTTCATGGTCTTTAGCCTTCTGTTTTAGCGACTAATTTCTCTCCAATTCTTCTCAAGATGCTTTGGAGCCTTTCGTGTTTCCAGCCCCACGTGGCTTACATTTTCATCCTGTATCCTCCCACTTGCCAGGTTCTGCACTGGACCATCCACGTCGTGGGCTTCCTTCAAGGCACAAGGCCACAGCATCCGTTTGCGGGAGAAACCACCACGGGGTGAAGACGGCTCACAAGGTGGAATTTGCAGACACTCCTTAGGGGGCATCTCCGCGTCCCCACACTGATTCTCCACCACCTGGGTTCCTCTGGTCCGCTTTGTGGGCGGTGGCAGCCCAACCTCCTGCAGAACCTTCTGTTAAAATCCGAGAGAACACCGGAGCAGCCCCAGCTCTGTTTCCTCCATAGGGTTTAATAGTAATATTAGCAAATTGCAGCAGCTGGGCTGGGGAAAGAAGCGAGGGGAACAACAGAGGAGCCAAGACATCAAGATTCCATTGTCTTGGGGGAGGGTGTAGCTCAAGTGGTAGAGCGCATGCTCAGCATGCACCAGGTCCTGGGTTCAATCCCCAGCACCTCCATTGAAAAAATAATTAAATAAATAATTAAATAAATAAACCTAATTACCCTCCCCCCTAAAAAAGCTAAGAAAAAAAAAATTTCTCTGTCTTAACAGCTAAACTCTGCACTCCTTATCTCTGCAAGAGATATTAAGCTTGAGGGAACATCTTAATCTTTCCCCAGGGAGGCCTCATGTCATCTACATGACATAAATCTATCATCTTCCTTTTCAGAATTATCAGGGGAAGTGATCTTTGGTCAGCATGGGAGAGAACGTAACACTGGAGTAAAATGAAGAGGGAAGCTCTGGAGTGAGACTGTCGCGGCTTGGATTCTGATTCTATCATTAACTAGCGAGAGGACATTGGTCCAAAAAATAGAAATAATAATAGTATGTCCTTATAAGGTTGTATTAAATGAGGTATACACCTAGATCCCTAACAAAAGTGCCTGGCAAATAGCAAATTGCCATTCGAGTTAGTAGGATTCATCCCTATTTCTCAGGAGGTAGTTATCATTATTTATGCAAACAAAGTCTCGCATCACGGCCGATTGGTCTTAATTCTGAACTCATGCACGTTCCGGAAAAGAATATTGCTCTAAGAGATGTGGAAAGTTCACTGCACACAATCAACTCTCCCCCATCTGTTTAAAACACCAGTCCCACACATACCCAAACTTAAAGCTGCCCAAGGTTCTAGAAACAATAAGAAATTTCTTCCCATAGTTTCTTGTGAGAAATCATGGAATCGAAAAAAACTCATACAGCTGGTCACTACGTACTTTTTTATTGTCATCGACTTATTCCCATGTAGATCAGGCAAAACCTGGACCACAGGACACACCACCTTAGGTGTGCAGATTGAAGTTCTACAGAACGTAAAGCGAATGAAACGATCTTCGTCTTTCAGAGGCTAACTACCAAAATGATGAATTTTCACTTCCTGGTGATTGTCCTCTTTTTAGGGTTTCCTATTTCACTGCTTCTCTCTAAACCAGAAAAGGATTCCAAGGCAAGGAAAAGGAAGAGAAAAGATGTCCCCCAGACATCCTGGATGAGGAGCTGATGTGATAATGAAACGCTTTGACCTGGAGAGAGAGGTGGGGGCACTTTGAAATGGGGGAGGGGCATGTTGAATGTCAGGTAGAAAAAGGCGTGGACCAGAACAGGCATCGTCATTTCAGAGGATCCCGTGATACGTAGCTTCTAGGGACCGGACCGTAGAGGCTCTGGCCTCCCAGAGCAGGGAAAGGGAGGGACACGTGCTCCCTCCACCTGCCCCACAGCAGCCAGGACTGAGTGTGTAAACTCGCCCAGGACTCTGCCCAGGGTGTGATCAGGATGTAACTGCGTGGCGGGCAGAAACAGTGGGCAGCGAAGCTCAGACCCCCGGGGGTGTCCAGGAGATGGGGTTGCGGCCAGCCCCCAATCAACACCCAGGAAGTTTCCATTCTAATTTAGGTCACTCATGCCCGCTTTCCTTTAGACCCAGTGTAACATGGTCCAGCCCAACACAACACAAGACAAAAGCATAGCTTGACAGTTAAGAACGACTCCTCAGAGAGAGAAAGGAGAAGAAATAGGGACAATCAAAGTTCACAGAGCCTGGAGCAGTGCTTCCCAACAATCCATCGCAACGACCGTTTCCCTTTGTTTTTATTTCCAATCCACTGCAGACCGTTTCTTTTGCAAAATGTAATAAAAGCAAATGACTTGAAAAATGAAGTGGAAACAAAGTCCTGCAAAGTACAAGTCCAATATCTTGTTTTTAACTGACATTCCAGTGTGCCAGTTTCTGGTGTACAGCACAATGTCCCAGTCATGCATATACACACATATATTTCTTTTCATATTCTTTTTCATTAAAGGTTATTATAAAACGCTGAATATAGTTCCCTGTGCTATACAGAAGAAATTTGTTTTTTATCTATTTTTATGTATAGTGGTTAACATTTCCAAATCTTAAACTCCAAATTTATCCCTTCCCACCCCTTACCCCATTAACCATAAGATTGTTTATTATGTCTGCAAGTCTGTTTCTGTTTTGTACAAAAGTTCATTAGTGTCTTCTTTTTTCTTTTTTTACATGTATTATTAATTTTTAATAACAATAATAATAGCCAACATTAATTTGGAGATTCCCATATTCCAAGCGTTGTTCTAAGCAGTTGACATCTCATCCCTCATGAAGTTCTTTTTTTTTCCCAGACACATTATACTTTATTTAGCTAAGCATCTTTTTTTTTTAATTGGCATATAGGTGATTTACAATGTTGTGTTAGTTTCTGATGTACAGCACAGCGATTCAGTTACACAAATACATATTACTTTTTATATTCTTTTTCATTATAGGTTATTACAAGATACTGAATATAGTTGCTAGTGTCTTCCTTATTCTTTTTTCTTTTAGACTCCACATATGAGTGATATCATATGGTATTTGTCTTTCTCTTTCTGGTTTACTTCACTTCGTATGATAATCTCTAGGTCCAACCATGTTGCTGCAAATGGCTTTATTTCATTCTTTTTTATAGCTGAGTAGTATTCCAGTGTGTGTGTGTGTGTTTGTACACACCACAACTTCTTTAGTCAGTCATCTGTTGACGGCAAGTCCAATATCTTAATTCTCAGATTCAACAGATATGAAACTCTTCTGTCAAACAACGGTAGATGTTCTCAGCGCTTCTTCTCAGTGTGGTCTCCCTGTGCACCGGGAGCCACTTGGGCCTGGAGGAAGGACTATTTCTTGGAGAACAGGAGTCCCCTGTTCTTGCCCAAGGCTGTGGACCAAGGTGGGAGCTGGGGGCTTTCCGAGGACATCTCTTGAGAAACCTTAACCTGCAGATGAAGCTCTCCATCATCCAACACATGCCACTCAACTCCTAAGGCATCAGTGTCCCATCTCGTCTTCCCCGATGCTCCCTTCCCTGATCTCCGACCAGCTTTGATGAGCGGCCCCGGGGTCATTCGGAGTCATCTCTGTAACTATAAAGAGAGCACAGCTTCACCACATCTCCCAGGCCATCTGTCCAGCATCGAAGTTTCCGTTCTCCTCGGTGCTGTCACAGTTGCAGGGAGGGGATGCTCAAGGACCCAGGGCTTCTCTCCAACATCTGTAGCCTCAACGATGCTCCACCCTTACCCGCATCGTATTCTCTCACCTCAGCACTCAGCTTTCAGATGAATAAGGAAAATGATTGAAAGTGGAGAATAAGGTCTGTGAAGAAACGTCAAGGCAAGCAGGCACTGGAAGAGTGATGATTAACACCTGCAGGTCAGCGTGGAGAGGGTGCTGCCAGCCGCCCCTCACTGCCCATGGACGACTGGACAGGGAGGACTGAGCCGGCCACCCCTTGATGGACAAGCTCCAATCGTGTGAGACTAACATTGATCTTCCTACTTCCTGTGTCTAACAGAAGGTCCTCCAAACCTGAAACCTGACCGGAAATACCCTTGTTCTTGGTCTATGGAGATAAAAGGATGGTTTGGTATTAAGCCCTCCAAAAACACAACCATGACCTCGCTGGGCTAGTGAGTCCATGACTCAGTCAGAAGCGGGAGGGCAAGAGCCCCTCAGCCCCTCTGGCCTCATCTATTTCCTCTCTCCTTGGGGGAGGAAAGGTAGGAAGACCCAGGAGCCCGCTTCAAGTTCCCACAAACATTCACTCATGCTCAACTGGTAATGAGGCTGAAGGGTCTTTAATGATGTCTCCTTGTACCATTATTTTGTTTGCGTTTTAAGAAATGTTTTTAGCTTTCTATGTTTGACAAAGGGTGAATCATTCTAAAGGGTACACTTTGCTCAAAAGCATACATCAATAAATCAGTGTGATAATGACCTTTGCATTAATAATATCCTGCAATGTTTATCCCACAGCTCGGGACAAGGCTTATGTTCCTAGATTAGGATGGTGAGGGTACAAAGCTTGCAAGTGCTGATCGACCCAATATTAGGAATGTTCTGGTTTCTAAATTTGTTAGCAATTAGAGTTTATTCATGCTGTACCCAAGAGCCATATGTGAGATCTTTATCCTTCTAAAAACCCAACAAAAAATTCTTACTCATGAACATTTCATTTCTGCTTTCTGAAAAATTCCAGTAAGTCCTTCTGAATCCAGAGAATATAGTTTGGTATGACTGAATCAAATAGTCCCTGAGCACAGAACTGGAATTATATTTACAGCCAAGAATACTTCTACTGCAAAAAATTTCTTCCTCACCTTCTAGTATCACTTTAGGATTTTCCAAAAATGGAATTTCTCAGTTTCACCATAGTCTCACTCATCAGGTTTGGGTTGGGATGTCTGCTGGTCCTTTTGCAAAGTCCAGTCTCCAGGAGACAATGAAGATTTGCCACCAGCAAGGTTAGGATTCTACCTGGATGTGCTATGGCTACATAGAAGGCAATTCCGGGAGAGGGGTTCCCAAAACACATTACGCCAGGGGTGGCAAAGTACAGCTGCCACCAATGCTGGCCACCGCTTGCTTTGACCTACAAACTGAGTAATTTTTTACACTTTTTAATGGTTGAAGAAAAAATAAAGTGAATTTTTATCACACAGAAATATTACATGCAATTTAATTTTTAGTATCTGTATATAAAGTTTCATTGGCACATTGCCATGTCGTTTATTTACATGCTGTCTCCAGCTGTTGTCACACAAGAAATGACAGAGTTGAGTCATTGCCACACAGACTGCAAGGCGCACGAAGCCCCAAAGGTTGACTCTGTGGCCTCCACGGTGGCTTCACCACCTGTGCGTCAGAGGAGACCGAGCTCATTTGAAAGTACAGATTCTGAGATGTATTGTTAATGAGCCTCCTGTCTCTGCACCGTCACTGGAGACAGTGCCAGGGCTGCGCCCGCTGGAGCAACAGAGGAAATTCGTCTTCACTGTTTGTCATCAGCGCAACAGGCCTGGTCCTCATCATGGGGCCAGGCACTGTCGAGCATGCTGAGAAGCACTGGTTGTTTCTCATTCTGCTGAAATATACACATTGCATGAAATATACCATGGTGACCATTGGTAAGTGTACATTTCAGTGGCATTAAGTATATTCACATTGTGCACCCATCACTACCATCCATCTCCAGAACTTTTTCATCTTCCCAAACTGAGATCTGTCCCCACTAAACAATAACTCCCTGTGCCCCCAGCCCCAGCCCCTGGCGCCCACCCCTCCACATTCTGTCTCCGGGAATTTGATTTCTCTGGGCACCTCATATACATGGAATCATATAGCATTTGTCCTTGCTTGATTTGTCCATCACTTAGGGTGAGGTCTTCGAGGAACAACGAACTTGATGGCTGTTTCCCAGTTTACACAGAGTGTCACACACGTTATCTGGCTTACCTGGTAAGGCTATTTTGTGAGGCAAGTTTTATTTATCCCACGAGAGCAGGTGCTGTGAGTCAGCTCTGAGGCTACTCTGAGGTCACCTGCAAGGAGTGTTCTCACCTTGGGTCACGCTGCACCTGGGCACAGGGCAAGCCCAGAAGAGCTGGAAGTTGTTACCCTAAAAGTGACCCTGGTGGATGATGGGCAGATGGTGGCTCAGTACCACCCTGACCCCGAAGAAGGGCAGTTCTGAGGCAAGTTACGCTTGATCCTCAGAGGGTCCCCCCTCCCCAGGGCCCCTGTACTCAGAGTCACCCTATTTTGCTCCTCTTGTGCTCCCTGAGAACCTTCTGCATAAGTTATATGCACAGACTCCTTGCCTCAGGATCTCCATTGGGATGAACTCCAACTGAGTCACCAAGTGTAGAAAACTAAGAGGCAGAGAGGCTGACGTGCTGACCCCGGCACAGCTGGTAAACAGAGGCAGGCCTTTCGCCCTCATCTTCTCTCCCCAGTGCAGTGTCCTCCTCACTGCTCCCCTGCCTTTAGGACGAGGTCTCTGCCTCAAGCACTCAGTCTGCTGTTGGCGGACAGATCAGAAACGGAGTGATAGCCTGTCCCTCTCTCTTTCCCACAGGGGAAAACACGTAAAAATGTACCCTGGGAAGTGGTCCTCTTTTCAGAGGGATAGACCTGACCTGTCAAAACTGATTATTATAAATAAATCTAGAAAGTATAGACTTATGGAGCACAGAAGACTGAAGAAAGGGCAGTGGTCACATACACATTTTCTCATTTTCTCTCTGTGTAAGTAACAGAATCGCCAATTTGACTTCGCAGCCAGTTTGCGTGGTGTCAACCATTGACTCTCAATGGTTCCGAGACCGACTCACAGAAACATTGATGAGGCTGGAGGACACCTTCATTCTAAGCCATAAAGGAGGCTTGGTGGAGGCCAGTTTTCTAAGATACATTTGGTAATTAATGTTTTCCTGTTTTGAGGATTTTTTAGTCCTGATACAACGTTGTGATGTGAGGGAGTCAAATGTGAAACAAAAGGAAAAGAAGCTTCCCGTGTGTGTTATCAAGTGATCAAGTACTTTACAGCTCCCACCTCCTTCCTGCAGCCCTGCCCCCCGCTCCACCCCTCCTTCAGCAGCCCCAACAGCTGGGTGTCTCATCTTGTCCTCTCCATGAGAAAAAGCACAGGAAGAGTCATATATGACTTGATGTGTTGTCCCTTCCAGGGATGGTTTGTAATTTTACAAAGAATTGAGTGAAAAGTCAAAATTTAACCTAAAGGAATTACTTTACTAGTGATGAAATTGTGGGAGCCCCATGAGACACTTGCCAGGTGCTCCCCACACAACCCCATGAAGGAGGCTGACCACTCCGAGTCCACCTGCACTGGGCACAGGGAAGGGGGAGAGTGATGGGGACCGCTGGACGCTCCGCTTGCTAACTCAGTGCCCACGCATTCGTTGTCTGCAGAGAAAAACCAACACGCGTGGTGGGGGACAAGCTAGTCCAGGCTGATCCTGCAGTGCTCGGACTTTCCCCCAGCCTGCTTCCTGAAAATCTGTCCTCTCTTGGCCCGGACTGAAATGGATGATGCAAGACAAAGAGGAGGGAATTGCTGGAGAAAGGTTTTGGGGCAGGAAATGGGGGAGGGAAGCTGCAAGACAGGCATGGGAGCTCACCTTAACCAGGAGCTCAGTGAGCTCCCCCAGTGTAAAAAGAGGAGAAGCCTGTGTGCAGAGAGACACAGCTAGATGGGAAGACGTGATGCCAGTAAGATGCGGGAGGCTTCTCTTCTTGGTAAAGGGAAGCAAGCCATTAGCTGAGAGTGAGGGCAGGAAAAAGATGCTGGAAGACTGGGAAAGAGAAGGCATGAAATGGTCACCCAGGAAGTCAGGTTCCAGGAAGGCGCTGCTGAGTGGCTGGAGTGTGAGCTGGATGTAGATGGATAAATGGAGTTTGGTGGATTAAAAAGGGGGAAGGGCAGTCTCTGCAAAAGGAACAGCATCACTTGGGTGACAGGGTTACTAGGGTGTCACCCCCTAAGGAAGGAACCCAGGAGGGACAGTCAGGACTGCACGGGCTGCATTGGAGGTGTCTGCAGGGCGTCAAGTCCAAGTGTCCTTTAGGTGGTTGTATGTACAGGACTGGAGCCCAGCAGAGTCTGCTCCATCAGTGCAGGTTTGAGGGTCATGAATATGTGAGCAGTTGTGGATCAGGACCCAGGGAGAGTGTGCAGGAGGGGAAGGGCACGGGGCACCGAATCACAGGAAACATGGACATTTAAGGGGTTTCCTGTTCAGAAGGAGATGGTTTGAGTTGCAGGAAGAGACTCAGAGTGTAGCTCAGAGAGAAGCAGGGCTGAGGTCACTGGAGTGGACATGGAGAAGGAGGCCAGGGGAGGGCTTGTGGAGAAATGCTGGACTACCCATGGCCAGGTCGGACGGTGGTGAGAGTGGAAGGGGAGAGAAGGCCTGGGAGCCACATTCCAAGAAACTTGAAGAATGCGGTGCCTAGAGGCCAAAAATAACAGCAAAATATGAGCCAGGAGGGGATGGTGGGCAGGACCACACGGGGCCCCGAGGACCCCCTCTCCAGCCAATCTGCAGACTGGGAGTGACAGCCTTGCTCCTCTGAGCTGCCCGCCGGAAACCTCCTCCCTCCTTAGTCCCTGGAGATCCTATCTGCACTCCGGCAACTAAAGGGCACCTCCCTGAAACATCCCTTCTTACTACAAAAGACGTGATTTTGCTTTCCTCCTGACTGCCCCCCAACTTTGCGTGTAACACTCTCCAGGCGCTGACTGGTGTGCAGCTGGGAGCTGTAGACACCTGCGTGCGTCTTCCTCCCCCATCTCCCTTTCCAGAAGACGCGGGCTCCACTCGCTCATCTTGGCCTTGTTTATTATGGGGTCTGACAGAAAAGGCATCCATGAATGCCAGTGGCATGTAAACCCTTCCCCTCCATCAAGGCCAGGAGTTACATTCTAACAACTGTGTCCCTGATTCCAGGGAATTCTCACGCTGGCTCAGGTGAATTATCTAAATGCCTGGTGGGTATCAATTATCTTGTCTACTCTCCATATTTGCAGATTACACATCTCTTCTTTAGTTTGAACACTTTTGGGAGTAGGTTTAGGTAAAGAGAGTTGAATTTGTCCTCCTAACGCTGTCAGACTCTGACTCCTAGCTCTCTGCAAGGCATTACTCTTTAAACATTAGAATTTTTATATTCATTATCACACTCAGTTTCTCCACTTTATCTGCAGAAAGGCAATAAATAGGGACTTCCCATTAGTTCTTCATATTTTCCTTGGGTGAAAACTCCTTGTTCTTTGTTAAAGAGTCTTTAAGTTTATCTCTGACACCAAAATCCCTTTGAGATGAGATGAGGTTGATTCGTTTGTCACTAACCCAGAGGCCAGCGCCACTTCGGGGGAGATGATGGTAAACAGAGGACAGTGACTCTGATCTCCATATTCTGTTCTTTCCCAGTGAAGACGCTCTGTTTTCAATCAAAAACAAGATCATTCTAAATGTCACTGCTCCACACCCATCTGGGCTCCTGAAAGCAAGCTGCCTTGTTTCTGAATCAGATGTTATCACCCACTGAGAAGCCTCCTGCCTCCCAGCTTAGTGGGTTGGGAAAGATTTGCACATCTCTCCCAGCGAGGCTGCCCCCTGGTTATAGGCAGCAGAGGAAGGGGATGGAGAAGAAACACACTGTGACAGAACCGTTTCATCATGGCGTCTCTGAGCCATCAGAGGCCAACAGTTGTGTAAACACCAACAGGCTCACTCGTGGGTGTGCACATTTTACCCCCATAGAGCCACACGAAGCATTGCTATTATCGTGGGACGCCTAGAAGGGGCAGCAGGAAACCAAACAGGGTGACCTAGTCTACAGGCCATGGTGATAGGTTTCCCATTAAAACCTGGGACACACTGTCCGGAGGGGCAGGCGAGCAGCAGAGCACTGAGACGCTGAGGAAACCCTGCAAAGACCTGTGCTGGGAGGAACATCTGAGTTTCCTCCGAGAGGGACAACACTCTCCTCAGCCCCAGCCACTAAGCCTCCTTCCAGGAATGACCCCAGGAAATGCCCAGAACCCTGCCCCCAGCTGCGGCGAGATCTCTCCGGCTGTAAACATAACCCGCCACTTCAAGGGGGCGGGGGTCCAAAATCCCTGTCACCCACAGGAACTCATGAATTAAGTTTCATTCATGAACATTTATATCTAGCAAAGGATTTCAAAACAGACTTTCTTTACATTAAGCGTTCCCCCAGAGGGAAAGGAGGCCGTGAGAAATTCCTGTACTGGTGGCCAAGTGTTTCCCCTCACAACCCGAAGTCATGCTCTAGCACGTGGGGTGTTACAGCTTCTGCAGGTGTTTTCAGCAGAGGTGTTATCCCACAAAAAGTCTTCATGCAGCAAACAGAAAGGAGACCTTCATAAATTACATTCAGCATTACAGAACGCATAAAAGTATCCGTACACGATAGAGCTGTGTGTGTGTGAACTTTACAAAATGGAAATACGTATTTCTTCTTCCACTTAAAGGAGTCAGAGAGACTGATGGTTTCTTAACACTGACTTGTGCCAGATGCTTCCCTTACCTGTTTCCCATTTCACCCTCCCACAAGCCTGGGACTATTACTGTGACATTTTGTAGGTGAGGAAATGAGACCCTGCGGGTTAAACCTGAGGTCACAGAAGCAGCAAAGACAGAGTCAACTTGACTCCAAAACCCACGTTCTTCCTGCTCGTGGCTCTGCCTTCTCAAGGTCTATCAAATACTTTTGCCTTTTCCTGTGCACATCTGTCAACCTTCCTGTTGGCGTAATGTTGATAGTTCATGAGGAGACGCTGCCAGAAGACCTGAGAAGGAACAGAAGGAGTTTTTTGGAAGGTGCGGAAAGGATAGAGGTCCGACACGTATTTAGGCATTTCCAGAAGGTACAGCACAAGAACGCAATCTCAGCCTTAATTCGCGTCTCCTGCGCATGGGACGGGGCGTCCTTCTGTATCATGTTTAGGAGATACTTCCGGTGCCTTCATTCCAAGCACACACTGCAGCTCGCCAGCATCCCACCGTTTTTGTCCACAATCTCCCTCCCCCATCAGACGACGGTCTCGGTTGCAGGGGTGAAGGTGGTGTCTTCCACGCGCCTGGGTTGCATCTCATCTTTGAAAGCTCTGGTCAGAACCACTTTTAAGGACTCCTTGAACCGCTTCTTCCTGCTGCTGCCCACGAAGAAGTAAATGAATGGGTTGGCGCTGCTGTTGATGGTAGAGAAGAGGAGAGAGACGTGGTGCAAGTTTCTGAAGGTCGACCAGTACTCGTAGTAGAGCAGGTAGAGGAGCCTCATGGGCATGGCGAAGATGAAGAACACGACAATGGTAACCGTGATGACCAGGTACAGCTTCGAGGAATGGGACGCCCACGACTTCTTCTGGATCTTCACCACCAGGATGGCGCTGGACACCACCATGAGGGGAGTGAAGACCAGGAAGCTCAGGACAGCAATGAAGATGATCACTGCCCTGCAGTCGCTTCGAGAGTGGGTCTGCCCTTCGCTGTCAATGCACATGACGTACTCCATGGTGGTCACCAAGCAAGAAAGTGCCCACAGGAGGGCACAGACGAAGGCTGACTGGTGCTTGGGGCGATGACATCGGTACCAGATGGGGTACAGGACGGATAGGCACCTCTCCACACTAATGGCTGTCAGCAGATAGAGGCCCATGTTGTAGCCAAAGAGAAATGTCACTGATAACGTGACAATGGTGTAGTAGTAGCCGGAAGAGAGCTCGTAATCTAAAGCATAGTCAACAGTCAGAATAAAAATGCAAGAGAGTAACGAGATGTCTGCAACAGACAAGTGGGTGATGTAGACGGTGAAGGGGTTTCTTCTCATCCGGAAGCAGAGGAACCAGAGGAGAATCCCATTCTCAACAAAGCCCAGCGGGGAAACGGTCATGATCACCCAGTGCAAAACTGGGATTTCCCGACGCTGGTCCCCAGCGGAGGTGTTCCTGCTGGCGGAGGCATTCACAGAATCTTCAGCAATAAATGATGTCCCGTTTGTCTCATCCATGAGGAGGCCTCAGCCCAGGCTCTTCAGGTAGTTTTCTGTAAAGAAGCAAAGAACAAAACAAAACATGAAAGCTGATGACTTGCAGTAAAAGGGAGATTTCAGCTATAGCTTGTAACCTTCACATTATCCAAAAAAAATGTTTATTACAGTGTACAACTCTCTTTCTAATGAAGATAAAACTAGACCTTTCACCAAGACGGAGAACTGATTTAATGACCTTTTTTGATGCTCCGTCTCCCCCAAGTAGACTTTAATTCTGTAACGTGACTCGCTAGTTGTTAGGTGCCAAAGGGGATCTGGCAAAACAAGAGAGTCAGAATTCCTGGTGTCCATTTCTTGTCTGGCCTGAGCTTTTTGAATGGCATTTTGAAAATCATTGTATCTTCTGTGCCTTCATCTCCTGGCTTGAGGGACCAGGTTAATCACATTAAAATGTAATGACATGCACTCTAATATTCATAGTAGCACTATTTACAATAGCCAAGACATGAAACAACCCAAATGTCCATCAATGGATGACTGGATAAAGAAGTTATGGTATATGTATACAGTGGAATACTACTCAGCCCTAAAAAAAGAATGAAATAATGCCAGTTGCAACAACATGGATGGACCTAGAGATTATCATACTAAGTGAAGTAAGTCAGACATAGAAAGACAACTATATCACTTATATGTGAAATGAACTTATTTACAAACTGGAAATAGACTCACAGACATACAAAACAAACTTATGGTTACCAAAAGGGTTGGGGGAAGGGATAAATTAGGAGTTTGGGATTAACATATTCACACTACTGTATATAAAGTAGATAAACAACAAGGACCTACTGTGTAGCACAGGGAACTATACTCAATATCTATCTTGTAACAGCTGATAATGGAAAAGAATCTGAAAAAGAAAAAAATATATATGTATATGTATGACTGAATCACTTTGCTGTATACCTGAAACTAATACAACACTGTAAATCAACTATACTTCAATAAAAATAAGATTTTAAAGATAAAAATAAAAAATAAAATGTGATGACAAAATACATGCTTGGGCAACGCTATTGTCACTTTTTAATGCATAAAATGTCATAAGCGATGGGTGATTGAGAGGGAGTAGCTAGAAAAATACACGTTCAGCAGAGTACCAATAATTTCAAAAGTGTAAACGATTTGAAGGCATGTATTTCACGTAGTCTCAACATCTGCGATGGCGCCAGGCCCCTGCTCAGACTAGGTCTGCCGCACAAAGTAGCAGGTGGCGCGCTTCAACAAGATGCATTCGAGTCCAGCACTCCAGAGGCCAGACCGTGCAAGAAAACAGAACCGACAGACATTACACAAAGCGCTAACCCGAAACCAATAAAAGTGCTGAATATTTGAGACTGCAAAGCAAAAAGCACCAGAAGCTTTCCCTCACACTTTAGGAATTGCAAAATAAACATATACACGGCCCCCACCCTCTTCCTGTCACGTAAGGAACATACATTAACCACTTCCACCACCGGCCAAGGGGAAGGGGGGCATCCAGAGGTCATCTCCTTTGTTCCAGCTTGTGCTGTCCTTGGCTTGCTTTCCCTTTCTTTCTTTCTTTCTTCCTTCCTTTCTTCTTTCCTTGCTTTCTTGCTTTCTTGCTTGTAGTAGTAAAGTATTGTTCTTTGCTTTTTTGGTCCTTGAAGACCAAGGCCCTACATGAGCAAAATAATCAACCTTTGGGAAGTTAATTAGTAGATACCTGCCTTTTCCTCGTGAGCTCACCTGAGGCAGCACAGTACCTAGATGTGATATTTTGTGGAGCTTGACTGTCTCTGATGGTATTAGATGCTTCCAGGGTTGACTCAGCAGATCCCCAGCATTGGCAAGGCTCCGAGTTTGGATCTCAGTGCACCTGTGCCTGAAACCTGGACCAGCAGATGTGCTGATGAAAAGGATATTTGCCTCCCAGTGATGTCATCCAGGAACCTACAGAAGTCCCTGCCTTCACTGTCTGGATACCCCTCTCCCCACTAACGCTTCCCTCAGCTGTTCTGATGAGGTCCTGGAAATTATTTTTAATGGAACAGATTCTCCTTTCATTTCATAATTAGACCAAAGACCCTCACCCACCCAACACAAGGACCAGAATTCATAGTACCATGGCATGGCTGACCAAAGAGCTGCTGTACAGACCAGGCTTTGTTAGAAGTTTGTGGGTAAGCCAGCCATGTTCCCCAAGTTCATCCATCAAATATTTATTCAGTGCCAGCTTCGGGTACTGGGATACAGCAGTGAATGAAACAGAGAAATCACCAACCTCTTGGAGTTTTTATTTCAGTGGGGAGGCCGTCGATAACCAATAAACAATAACAACAATAAACAAAAAGATGTCAGATTATAACAAGTACAGCAGAGAAAAGTAAAGCGTGGACCATGGCTGGACCAGAGAACAGCTGTGGAGACGTGATGGTAAGACATGGCTGGATCCTGAATGCAATTTGAATTGCTAACAGATGAGACATGAGGTATTGTAGAAAAAGAGAATACGTTTTTAGCCATTGGTTGAAAAGACAGCGCACAGGTGGAGGGGGTTTGGAAGGGGCACATGGAGCTTGGGAAGCTCATGCAACAGCCAAACTATCTCAGAGTGTGCTGGGAGCTGGGGGGATAGATGTAGGCTGAATGCAAACAGGTGAAATGCAAAATCATGAGGCTAGACAAGATTGCCTATGAAAATAGGGGGAATCATAAAAGAGAAGAGGTCCCAGGACTGAGCGCCGGGGCACTGCAAAGTGTAGAGGTTGGAGAATGAGGAGAAGGAAGAAAAAGAAAGTGAGACAGATTGACAGAGAGGTAGGAGACAGGCAAGGGAGCAGGGTGTCTAGGAAGCAAGAACCAAAGACAGTGTTTCAAGGTGAAGGGCGTATGATCAACTGTGCTGACCTCTACTGTAAGTTCAAGTTCGATGAGAACTGGAAATGGACCATTAGAGCAGAGTCATTGCTGACCTGGATAAGGGCAGTTTACCTAGAGTGGAGACCGTGAAAGCCTGATGAATCAGGTGGATCCCAGAGAGGGTGGGGGGGGAGACAGGGATATAGACCACCCTCTTGAGGAACTTGAATGCAAAGAGGAGCAGAAAGGGAGCAGTAACTGGAAAGGGCTATGGGGATAAGGGAGTATGGACAAGATGATAAGAAAGAAAACAACTGATGCTTCAGGATGTTGGGGTCTAGAACTCAGTGGAGTTGCTGGCCTTAGCGAGCAGCATAATTTATACATGGAAACAGGGGGGCAGGCAGAGTGTGTGGTTTCAGATGCAGCTAGGTGGGTAGAGTGATGGAGTGCTGGAAGTTGGAAGAAGTTCTCTTCTGAATGCACGGTATCTCTTTTTTCAGCAAAGTCAGGAGCAAGGTCATCAGCTAAGTGTGAGGAGCTGTTCAAGGTTTAAGGAGAGAGGGCAAGGTGTGAAATAATCAAGTGAAAGAGGAAAAGGACTGGGGAAACATACAAGGAGCAAGGTTGCCCGGCAAACCTTAGAGCCCGCCTGGACTAGTGCTCACAGATTTATAGAGAGAATTCAGTGTGGCATGCGCTCTTCTCCAGCTGTGACTCAGCTGTCCAGGGGTGAGTGTGGGGAAAGAGGAGAGTTGGATTTAACCAAGACTGGGGTTCTGTTGGACTGGTGCAGTGGAAAGCAGGGGCCAATGAAATGGAAGCACATGGAAGGGAATGGAGTACGGAATTCAACAGGCTCAGAGAACAGTGAGGCCAGGAGAGAGGTGGTGACAGTGAACAGGAAATAGAAGCCATCCGTCCTAGACCCCAGTGGTGTCAGAGAACTGAGTGCTGAGGTCCGGGGACTCAAGGCAGAGAACTGGAAGACAGGAGGTGGAAGCTGAAGAATGGGATGCTTGACACTGAGATTGCGGTGCTGTGGTTTGGGGGTTACTGGTATTGATCCGTGCAGAGCACGACCCTGGGAATGAACGACCGAGGGAGAGCTTAGGACAAGACCACCTGAGGTGAGATCAGGACCCAGAGCCAGGGTGTTGGAAGAATTATCCACACGGACATTGAAACCACTGGGAAATGGTGTTGGGATGCAGGAATATAATTTTGAAAAAAAGAAAAAACTGGCTGTGAGTCAGGTGCTAAAATCTTCCACAAATTTGGGAGAGTGACCCAGGGGTCTGTAGACAGTCATGGCAAGGTTGGCAGGTGATACAGTTGAATGGCATGCCCTTCAGAGCTGGGTGTTTTGTTATTGTTGGTGATGGTGATGGTGATGGTGGTGGTGATGTTTTAGGGGGAAAGAAGAAGCAAAAAGAATAATCTGAAATACAAAAATGGTAGAGGGTAGGAAAGGGCTAGATCAGCGGTGTGCAATAGAAATATGAGGTGAGCCATATGTGTCATTTAAGGTTTTCTGGTAGCCACACACAAAAAAACTAAAAGGAAGCATGTGAAATGAATTTTAATAACATATTTTATTTAACCCAATGTTAAATAAATCCCAATGTGTTCAAAATATCATTCCAATGTGTAATCAATATAACAAAATTAATAAGCTACTTTACATTCTCTTTTCCACATTAAGCCTTCAAAGCCAGCATGTATTTTACTCTCACAGCACATCTCCCTGCAGACCTGCCACAGTTCACGTGTACATCAGCCACGTGTGGCTGGTGGCTACCATATTGAAAGGGCCACCACAAAACCAAAAATAGCTTATACAAGGAAGCCAAATGTTTCCATTTTTTAAATAAAAAACCTAAATCAAAGACCAGAAATGTACAAGCAGGACCTAATCAGAATTTTTAAGAAAAGAGACAAGAACATCTTTCTGCCTCAGGTTCACATCCTGGAATCCCTCACAGGTCACAGCATCATTCAGCTTCTGGCTTCTGGCTTCTCATTCCAGGTGAGAGAACTGCATTCTGTTGATTCTTATTTTGTAATTGGTTTTATTCCCTTGGTAACTATGTAAGTTTAAAAAGCTAAAGCTCTAATCTGTTCTCAGAAACAATGATCAGTACATATACGTAAACTAAAAAAAAAGCAATATACTGTTTATATGTATTTACATGCAATATAATGTCCAGTCAAACTGTAATAATTCTACCTAATAAAATTGAAACAGGAAAATAAATAGGTCAGAAAAAAAAAAAAAAAAAGAGAGCGAGAACTCTCATGTACTTCTCATAAAAATCCATTAGGAAATGAGTTCCAACCCATAAGACCAAATTCTATTTTTCTATTGCAGATAAACCCAAGTAACCAAATTAATTTTCTTTAGATAGATCATCTTTTTTCCCCCCATTTTTCAACGAACATGTAGGTTTCAATCACTGTAAGAGTTAAAGATACAGAAATAAATAAGACACGGTCCTCTGCCCACTTTTGCAGGCGAGACAGACAGAACTAAATCAAATTCAGTATGAGAAGTGGGATAAAGGAGGCTGTGAGTGCATCTGGGTGAGCACGCATCAGGAGGCACTGTCCCAGGGTTTCGAAGAAGGCTTTAGAGGGCTGGGCCTTGACAGGTTAGTAGGAGTTTGTTAGCTGAGGAAGGGAAAGAAAGGTATTTTGAGAAAAGAGAAAAGACGGGCAGAGGCATGGAGGCAAGAGGCCGCATATTTTGATGGTGGAGTTTGAGGAGTCTCGTGGACCCTGGGAGGAAGAATGACTTTACAAAGAAATGAACGTCTAGACTGAAACATGAAGGCTGGTTATGACGCTTCTTTAAATATCAAACTTAGTTTATAGGTTATGCTTATCTGACATTAATGCTTAAAAATTGTGTGGGGTGGCTTATTAAAAATGCAAATTCCAGGGCCCCACTGTTTCAGGAAGCCTGGGTTGGTGCCCTGGAATCTGAATTTTCATAGCCCAGGGGATTCTGGGGCAGATGGGTCATGGGTCACCATTTGAAAAGCACTACTGTTTGCACTAGGGAGCCATTAACAGTTTCAATGCAGGGCTGGGGTGGATGAGACCTCAACTGCATTTTAGAAAGTTGACCCTGGTCACAGTCTACCAGCTGGGTGGAAACGGATGGAGCAAAGAAGCCAGTAGGGGGTTGTTGAAATAGTAATGGCTGAAGGAAAGAATGGATTCCAGAGACATTTCAGAGAAGACTGGGCAGGCCCCCATTCCCGTGAAGGGGAAGAGGGATGGAGGAGTCGGTGGCCTGAGCTTTCCATCTGATGAGACTGTGTAGATAAACTGCTAATGACTGAGATCAGGGCGGCGGCTGGGAGAGCAAGAAAACAAGGAATTTGCTTCGTCGTGCACTGACGGTGAAGCCCGGGGAGGCCAGCCCGGAGGCTGGGTTCCAGGCACCCTCGCCGGTGCGTTCTCTGCTCCCAGAGGGCTACATCTTTTAATAAGCAGAATCTCATAAAACAAAGAATAATGGACACACATATGAGACCTTTAGAACATTATTCATTACTGTGCACTTGCCTGATCATAAATTTCAAATGCAGAAGTCACCTAAGATCACATGCTCCTCTTCTATTCCCATGTGCCTGGCCTAGATCAGTCTTAGGATCAGTCTCATTTCTTTTTCTCCTTGCTCCCTACACCAATCTATCCTTCCCACATTCTCACACTGCCATCCCTTCCTTTTCTAACACCCCCTTCACCACTCCAGTGTTATTCATTAATTACCTCCATAGCCATGGGATTCCTCTTTATGCAGTTAAAATGATCTCTCTCCCATTAAACCGCAGCCTCCTCCAAGACAAAACTTTATTATACATGTCTGGATCGCCAGCACTTGGCATAGCTATTCAATAAATACTTACTGAATAATTCCAAGAAACAAAGCCATCACAGTGGTCCTGAGAATGCACCCTGGTTGCCGGTGAAAGAAAACCACCATCTTGAGCCTAGGCCATCACAGTTAATAAAAAGTCCTTGAATGGTTAGCATAACTCGTAAATTGCATACTTGGGCAGATTTTGATCACGATGCGGTTAGAAAGCAAGTAAAAATTCCATTAAAACTAAGGCTCATTAAAAACTAACAATAGCCATCGAAATTGATTTGTTATAGTGTGGTTGTATTTAAACAAATACATTGCTAAAAATCACATTCCCAGCCTTACCAGACCAAAGGGAATTTCAGTCCCTCAAATGAAATAGCAGATGCAAGAAGAGGCTTGAACACAGCTGGTCCTACCTGCTCACCACCCTGCAAACCCTTTCTTCCTCCAGCCCCTTGGCCATTTGCATGCTGTGCGTCTCTGTAGGTGGATGACTAGGATGTTCCAGGTTGGGAAGGATAAGGAGAGTTAGAAGGGTGATTGCTGCTAGCGGGCAAACAATCGCGCTCTGAAAGCAGTGAAGACGAGGGGAAGTAATTGCACAGCAGGATTAATCACTGTGGGTAACTTGTCTCTGTGCTGACCCAGTTCTGGTACCACAGGCTCCATTTTCACGCAGCCCCGTTCCTAGACAGCAGTCATAGTTGCATTTACGCACATTTACCCAGCAGTGGCTCTCTGCAGTGGAAGAAGACTGCATCCTAACAGCCCTCTGAGCCCCCGATGTGGTCGGTAACACAGCAACATGGCACAGGAAGCCCCACCACGCGCTTGAGAACAGATGTAAGTCCGGTAGCGGTGGCATCAGACAGGAAGCGCTATTGGCAACATCACAGAAGCATCTTCCAGCCCCTCTTCCCTCTCATTCCCTGCAAGTCCTACGGAGAAAGCCGCAAGATGGAGGGTGAAAACGCCATTGCGTAGGACTTCCGGATCCAAAGCATCTTTCCACTGGTGTTCATTGAGGAGAATTTGGAAAATTCAGCAGGGAAAAAATTCACACATAAAACCACTACTCAAAATTAACCTGATTTAACATTTTGGGATATTTTCTTTTAGTCTTGTTTCTACATCTCACACACACTCTCTTTCAAATTTGAAATTGCAATTTATAATCTGTTGTGGTTGCCTGCTTTTTTTTTTTCAATAGGACAGTATGATACTGAATACCATATTGCAAACATTTTCTCTGTCAGCATATAGTTTTTTTAAAAAGTGTATCATGCTTTTTTAAATGTTTGAATTTTTGTGTGTGTGTGTTTTGGGGGGCAGTAATTAAGTTTATGTGTTTATTTTTAGAGGAGGTACTGGGGATTGAACCCAGGGCCTCGTGCATGCTAAGCATGTGCTCTACCACTTGAGCTATACCCTCCCCCTCCCCATCAGCATATACTTTTGTGAATGAAAAATATTGCCAGTCATATAAGTAAATAAAGATTTCTGCGGCCATCAAGTTATCAGCCATTACCTTCACCACCCGCTACAGTGAGTGGAGGGAACTCAGGATGCAGACAAGCAGGCAGCCCGGCCTCTGCAGCCGCCCACAGTGGTGCCCCTTGAGAGAACTCAGGATGGAAAGGACAGGACACTGGCCCTAGACAGCTAGGTGCACATCAAAGGAATGATTTTAGTGAGCCCAGACCTTTGCACCTTCCCATACATAGAAAAGCACTAAATTCCTTAACTTGAGACTCTGTTTTTTTTTAAATTAACAGTAATCTGTTATGTTCTGACTACCTGGTCTTTGCTGCAAAAATTCCTATATATCCTGGCTTCTCCCTTGCCTGGGTGGAACAGTCTCTTAGAGCGATCTGAGAGGCTGTGTCCCAGGCTCAAGCCCTCAGGAAGTCCGATGCATAAAACATAACTCTCAACTTTTAGGTTGTACATTTTATTTCAGTTGACCCTTAAAAAAAAACATGACTTTAATTGTCACTATTTGGATGCACCATAACTTATTTTTAATAATCCTCTAACTTTGAACATACCAGTTGCTTCTGATTTTTCACCATTATTTTTCAGAACAGCAAAGCAGTGTAATGAACTTTCTTGGATGCAAATTTTGTGCACATCTCTAATCATCTCCCTAGGACATATTTCTAAAGGTGGAATTGTTGGATCAAAGGGGGGAAATATTTTTAAGCTTTTAAAACATTTTAACAAGTTATCTTTCAAAGTCTGTACCAATTCTACTGACCTCAGCAGTATATGAATGCTTTTTTTCCCACAGCAGATATACCCTTTTGGCCCCACAACATCTCCCTTTCTTAAAATTCCCAACTCTGATAAGTGATTAAAAAGGAACTTTGTTTTAATCTGCATTCATTTGCTCACTAATGAATTTAAATATTTTTTCATGTTAATGGTCACTTGAATTTCTTCAACAGATTATTTTTTCATGTTCTTTGCCCACTTCTTTTATTGAATTAGAAGAATTCTTTGTACATATAATACTTTGTCATATATGTTACCAATTCTTTCCCCTGGAAACTGGATATAGCTTGTCATTTTCTTAATAACACTTTCTTACTGTTACAAGGCTGCCTGTACTCTGTTGATCATTGAGGTTTACAAGTTGAAGGAATCATGTAGATACTGCAAACCACACTTTATTTTACAAGTGAGGAAGCTACCTTATAACTAGTTCAAGATTACATATTTAGCTAGCATCGAAGATGGAACCAGAGCCTAGATTGCCCACCTCCAAGTGGGCACTATTTCAACTCCCTGCCCTAGTCTTTTGTCAATAGTTTATCTATGCATGAAGTTCACTTACCCACGCATGTGGGTAGCAGACCTTTGGGGACATTTAACAATGACATTCATGTCACCAGAATGGATTATCACAATCAATTTGATTGTTAGTAATGATTTTTATTAAAATCCTCAAGGGATGGACTCTTTGTTTATCAAAGAATGTTGTTATTTATTAGAGGATAGATTTTTATTTATTAAAGCACCATCTACCCAATGCCACACACTGAACAACAATAAAAACAGATGGGGATGAGCTGTTTTCAGTTTCTTCTCATTCCATTTTTTTCTGCGATATGGAGCAACTATAGTCATCACCACTATCAACAAACACTTATATTAAAAAAACAACATAAGGGGAAGGGTATAGCTCAGTGGTAGAGTACATGATTAGCATGCACGAGGTCCTGGGTTCAAGCCCCAGTACTTCCTCTAAAAATAAATAAATAAATAAACCTAATTCCTTCCACCGCCCCCTCCACACAAAAAAACCCAAAAACAACAACAACAACATAGAAAACAAAATTATGGTTACCAAAGAGGAAAGAGAGTGGAAGAGATAAATTGGGAGTTTAGGATTAGCAGATACAAAGTACTATATACAGAACAGATAAACAACAAGGTCATCCTGTATAGGGGACTATATTTGATAACTTGAAATAAACTATAATGAAAAAGAATATATATGTATAATTGAATCACTTTGCTCTACACCAGAAACTAACACAGCATTGTAAATCAATTGTACTTTAATAGGAAAAAAAAAACCCAATAAAAGTGAGATGGTCCACTCAGCGCATCACACTTTTAGACAAGTCCCCCCAAAAGTAAGTAAGATGTGGTCTCATTCTCATCCCAAACCCACATACACAATACGAATTGTGTGATCAATTTCTACTCCGTCTCTCCTTACTATGGTCTCGGAGGTGACACCATTGCCTAGACACACTGTCTTCCCTCTGGCTCGCCTCCTGCCTCCTTTTAGTTTTTCCTCTGTCCCCTTTCTGGGATCTCTTCTTGCCTTTGAGCCACCAGGCTCCATTCCTGGCCCTCTTTCCTTCTTACTCTATAAACTCTCCCCGAGTGGCTTCATCCTGCCCCTCATTTCACCTGTTATAGCATACTGGTGGCATCCAGATCTGCAGTCTGACACAGACGTCTCTCTGAGTATCAGACCCTATAACAAATAGCCCTAGATATCTCTTTTCATTAAATAGAGGTACTGGGGGTTGAACTCAGGACCTCATGCATGCTAAGCATGTGCTCTATCACTGAGCTACACCCACCCCCTAGCCCTGGATGTCTGTGATGGGGCCTCTGGTGGCAGCACACCAGCCTCAGTTGATCTAAACAGAAATCAGACCTTCCCTGCTGTTGCAAGCTTCTTCTGGTACTTTTAGTCTTTCAAACGAAAACACTGGATGTTTTACCAGCCCCTACTCATCTTGTATGTTTCCCACACCAGTTCCTAGAATCAGCCATCTCTTCAAAGAGCCCTGGTTCCTATTAGCGGAGGAGGGTATTTAGAAGCCAAGGTCTGGATGCTGGGTGTATCTATTTGCACTGAGGTGTCACTGCTCCCAGGCCCTCTCAGTGGACAAAGCTAAGGAATATTTGGATACTAATATATGTGTACAGTCACACATATACACACTGTCATCTATATTTCTGTATCTTTCTACATATATATTGAATACCAACGACTTCATACCAATATCTCCAATTTTGAACCAACCTCACTGAGCCCAGTTTAATTTTCTTCCCTCTATATTTGGAATTCCTTTCTCTTGGTAAGAAACCTGGCCCCGTTATCCTCAATGCATTCACCTATTTGATCAGCCCACCTGCGGGTAAGCAATCTCCCGTGTCCACCACTGCCCGCCCCCCCCCCCCCCCGCACAAGGGCCTCCTCACTTGAATGGGCTCTTTCACCTCATGTCAGGCCACCACTGCCACTCTCTCCTGTCCTGGGATGTAGTCCTCCCCCAGCAGAAGCTCTGAACTTGGCCCCGGGTCCCCACCCCCACCATGCATGCCCTCCCTGCCCTGCCATGTCACCATCAGCAGCACCTCCCTCACCCCAGCGGGGCTGCCCCCAGTGCACGCTCCTCCCCTGCTCAGGCTCCATCACCTCGTCAGAGCCACGGCGAGCCAGACTATGAAGGAGGGTATCCTTAACACCCACCTCCCTCCCACAAAAACCAGAAGAATCATAGGCAGTAAGACATCTGAATGCAAACGAGATGTTTGAAGAAAGAGGTCTGACACTGTTCAAACTACACTGCAGGATGACTGTCCATTCTGCCTGTGCCTAAGCCTGCTTTGTCTCCAAGCCACGCTTTCACTCAAACTGACTACTAGATGCGAGTCCTAAACAAAGCTTCTCTGAACCTCAGCGCCTATATGTGGCACGTGATTCACTGTATTTCTAGAAGGCTGAGGTATAAGAAAAGCCTGAGACTGAAAAGCACTTTGCCAACAGGAACCTCACGGAAATGTCACACTGAGATCAGAAATCAACAAGCAGAGAAAACAAGTTTGGTGGTTTCCACAGATGTTTAGGGATGAGGGCTTGCAGGTCTATTTGAAATCACTCCCTGCATTTACTTCTCAGTGAAAGTGGGAGGAACAGATGACGGGCACTGAAGCTGACAGAAGAGCAAGAAGGATCAAAGAAGGCAGAGCTGAGGGGTGGGGTTCAGCTTTATTGACGTACAAGGCAGAGGGTTTTTTTTTCAGGGATTATATGTTTATTTTATTTTTTAAATTTTTTTTATTGAAGTATGGTCAGTTTATGGAAACAAACTAAATGTCCATTGACAGATGCCTGGATAAAGTGCTGTGGTACATTTACACCGTGGAAGAATACTCAGCCATAAGGGATGATAAAATGACGTCATTTGCAGTGACATGGATCATCTTTCTAAGTAAAATAAGGCAGAGTTTTAAATGCTCTACTTATGTGCTTGCTGAAGTTTTCGCTAGAGACCTAAGAAGCAGGCATCCCCTTCCACATTCCCATCCAGATGCCCACAGTCCTGCCATGGTCCTGGATTCCCAGTCTCCCACATTACTCATCAAAGCAAGGAAAGAAGGGAAGGAGGGAAAGAAAAAAGAGAAAAGCCAACCAAACGAGGGTCCAGGGAAGGCATCTGAAACCTTGCTTTGTTCCTAGGCAACCAAAAGGAGAGGTCTGACCCTAGGCAGGAACTTCCACATCTGCGGCTCCAGAGAAAAGGGCAAATTCTTCCCACCACGTGCGCAGTAACCTGGACAAACAGAAATCCATTTGTGAGATGGAATTTCCATGGCAGGTATGGGACCTGATGGCAATGTTCTGGGCAGGAACAATTGTCCTGGTCTTAAACGCCTCGTTCCCAGCTTCCTAATACTTGAACCATCTGCACAGAGAAGCAGAAACTCCTTGTTCCCTTTCCAAGTGAACAGCAGCATCTACTCGGAGCTTGCGTCTCAAAAGGAGGGGAATGACTTTCTCTCCTAGGGGACATTTGGCATTTTGATTGTCACACTGAGAGGAGGAGGCTACTGGCATCTAGCTGGCCGAGGCCATGGGTGCTGCTAAACATCCTGCAGTGCACAGTGGAGCCTCCCACAACAAAGAGCTTCTGGCCCCAAATGTCACAGTGCCAAGGCTGAGGCATCTGGAGCCAGACTCGTCACCCCCTTCTCACTGCTGCCTACATAGCGATCGGACACAATCCTGCACATTCTCTCCCCAGTTTCCCCCACCCACCCTGCCTGGGAAATATTGCCAAGACACTTACGTCAAAGAGCAGAAGATTCCTTTCAAGAGTACCTTGAGCCCCATGGGCTGCACACCTGACTTTATTATAAGCAACAGAAGCCAGTCCTCATGCCGGTGCCCGCTGAGGAAAGGCGAGGGAAGTCAATCCAGCTTGTTCGCAAGCAGGTGATCTCCCCAGAGGCACCAAGCATGATCCCTGCAACGCCCCAGCTCCTTTATCATTTACAACATCCCGTTAAACAACCTTGAACTCCTCCCTCCAAGTCCACCACTGCTCCCAGAATTGATCCTGAGATTCCTGCCCCCTGCCACGAGTCAAAAAGGAAAAGTTAGCGCCGAAGTTTCAACCCTGAAGTTGAAAACCAACGTCGGGGCCAGTTAACGCAGTGAAGAAGCAAGTTTTCCAAAACGAAGGCAGGAGGAGACAGGGGTTTTTGCCAACATACACCAAACATCTAACACACTATAAAAACAACTGGCACAGGAAGAGTGGCCCAGGCAATAGCTTTTTGAAGAGGGAGAATCTTACTCTGGTTGTCAAGGGTGGCTGAACAATGAAAAGCTGGGGTGCAGACTCACTAGCTCCACACGCTCAGGGAGGGCCAGAGGTGGCCGCAGCCGGGCTCGCCCTCCGCATCCAGGGGCACCGCTGCCCCGCCAGCCGGCAGGGTCTCCGGTCCCAACATCGCCTCCAAGACGACTGCAGCCTCCCTTCTCTGAAGAAACCAGCGCTGCTCTCCCACCACTGAAAATATTTGAGCTGTGCCAAGCAGATGGTCCCACGCTTATCAGCAGAAGCTGCGCTTCAAATGGCATCACTCAGCGACACGCTCGAGTGGAAGTCTCCACACAGACCCAGAGCGGGAACGAGCAAGTGATACTTAGAGGTGATTGATCCCTTTAAACAACTAGGGCCAGCCAGGGCTGAGGACAGAGATGACGCAGGGAGAGGCTGCTTGGAAGGGCAAAATCACGTGTGGAGCGGAAGGACAGACCCAGCTCAAATTCCCGACTCAGCTTGTAATTAGCCAAGTGATCTCTGCCAAGCTCTGGAAGACTCAGTTTTGTCACCTGTAAATGGAGCAAATCGTGGCCATCAAAAGTCGCGATGGTTAAATGAGATGAAGGTATACACCTGCCCTGTGAGGACACCTTGTTAGGGAATTCCACCTCCGTCCCCTTCCTACAACCCGGACTCGGAGAGTCTCATGCCCCCTTGAGTGTGGAAGTGCGATGCCACAGAGGGGGTGAGAGAGAGGACCCAGGCTCCCAGGGATGGAGGAACATCACCGTCCCGACAGATGCTCTGCCTGATTCGAAGACTATTCCTGGGAGCGGCCGTTTCTGTTAGTTGCAGATTCTCACCCAGGCAGTCAGGTAGCTTTTTCCCCTGCCCCTGCTCCCTTTTTCAACAGACCCAATGTAAAGGTGCCAAGGCCAAGCCGGAGGATTCTGGAAGGTCGGACTCACCAAGCCCTGTGGTGACGACCCTCCCCACATTCACAGCAGCATTTCTTTCTTCTTTTTTTCAAAAGTATTCCTTCACGGTAATTGTGTCAGTGTAGTAATGGGCTCCTGGGACTGATTAAATCAATCAGGGCAAGAAGGCAGATTTCAGATTCTCTGGGAAAGCAGACTTAGGAACCCACATGTGAAGCTTCCTCAGACTGTTTTCGTAAGCGGCAAGACGGAAGATGAGCCAAACGGCTCTAGTGGGAAACCCGACCTGTGGGTCCGTCCTCCGATGGGAAGAGGAGAGGGGGGACCGGGGCAAGTTCCCACAAGACCTTCAAGCCATAGGCAAAGCGAGCTGAGGTCGGGGCGTCTACAGGGAGGCAGGTGCTGAGTGGCAAATCAAAAGAGAGGATGAACTCAGTCCTGGGAAGCCAGCAAGCATTTTGGTTACCTGGTTTTGATGTTCCAAGGGAGGAAAGGTGATCTTCCTGAAGATCTTACATTTCCCACAGGATAATCAGAAACTGCGAGGATAGCCCGGGCCGTCTAAGGCAAACGGCCAGGCGGAGAGGAAGGAGCCCTCCGTGGAGAGGGCATCAGACCTGCAGAAGAAGACACGGCTAGGAGAGAAGGAGCAGGCTGGCTGAGAAGTCGTCAAGGTCAGGGGCAGGAAGAAGAGAGCGGGAGGGAGAGGGGAGTGAAGGAGAGCAGAGGGCTCTGCTCCTCGGCTCCACGGTTGCTGCTTCTCAGAATCTCAGGAACCGTCCAGATCTTATGAACGTTTCACCCTGTCCCTTCGGGGGCTGTGAAACGCCTAGCAGAGGGACCAACGGGAAGGAAGTCTCCAACGTCACAGAATAGAGGGCCTCACTGATTTGCCTTCCTCAGCTCCTAACAGATCAGAGACATCTGTCCATACTGCAGGGAACGACATGGTGCCCAGTTTGGAAACTGGTAACAGTTACAAGGTGAATGAGGAACAAGGCACCAGGAAGTGGTGCTTGGAGGGGCCGGATGGGGTCCAGGTAGGGGGAGAGGATCTGGGGTGGGCGTGGGGGGGCTGGCCAGTCGGGGGGTGCCTGGAAGAGCTGGGGCTCTCTTCCCCCGGACTGAGTGGTCAGGAGAAGGCGCCCATTGTTTTGTGACTAATTGGCACCGCTCACAAAAGCAGGAACTCTTGCAGATGGAGCTGGAGTCTCGCTGTTGGGAGATAATGATTTCTACTCAGAGAAAATACAGCCACTCTCTGCAAAAATAAAACTGCTTGCATTTAAGCCACAAATAGGTTGGCTATTTCTGTGTCTGGCTTGTCTTTGTGAGTAATCATCCTCCTCTTGAGAGGTAGGGAGAGTTTAAGGAAGAGCAACGTAGAAAGAAACAGTAACGGAGCCAGGGGAGCCCAGGGAAAATGAAGTTTATGGTCCCAAGTGTCCAGTGTGGAAGGAATTCTAGCTTCACCTCCACAGGTTCCCTAGAGAAACCCTTCTTTCTCCCATCAAATGACAGGGAAACATGGTGGAGAAGGACTGCAGGGTGCTTTATGGGGTTAAAGTAGGAGGAAGCTTAGGAACCAAGGAGGCCATACAGTGGACCCATAAGTGGGAGAACCCACGAGTGGTAGACCCGTTAGGTGGTGGACCCTACTAGTAGACCCACACGTGGTAGAATTCCTTTCTTCCATCAAGAGTTTACTCTTAAGTTCCAAAGCTCCTCAATGCCACGTGGGCTTTGCTCAGTGTTCACCCCAGGGACGCCCAGTGGATTCCAGTCACATCCCAGAATGTTCTCCTCATTTGGACGGAACTCTGCTTTACTCTAAATGTTGAGCCCTTGTTACAGGGAGACAGCCATCAAGTGCCTCCCCAAAGCCCAGCACCGAGTGTCAGAAAGCTGCGAGCGTCAGCATAGCAAGGGCATGGGTCGCCCATACTGAGACAAGGGCAGTGAGTGGGCCAGGGGCCAGTGCTCACCCTCATAGGAAGAAGACTGGCCCCTGAGTCAGGGCTGGAGACAGCAGATCCCCAGAGTGCCGGGCAATTCATTTAGGACCAATTGTCTTGGTTCACCATTTGGCGGTAGAACAACTTCAGGTATGTTAGAAATGTGGACTTGCAAACTTGACTAGAGTGATGAGTGATGCTTTATCCCGTCCATTTGATTGACAAGGTCGCAGAGCAGGGCTGGCCCCGCCCTCTGCCTTCCAGTCCTGCAAAAGGGACTTCAGATCCCACTGGTCAGATAAAAGTCCAAGATAAAACTCTGAGAACAGAACTCTGATCTGAATCCCATCGGCCTGAGGGAATCTTCGCCCTGCCTCTCCTAGCCTTCCCGGGCTGGGATCGGTTGGGTCTCTCCCAAGGAAGGTCTTTACTTTCAGCGCACGTTTCTTAAACAGCAAGTCTTAAAGAGAAATGCATTTTCCATCCCCTGCCGTTTGTTTTCCTCCCACTAGACAGGGGGACGTGAGAATACGGTGGGGAGCAGAACCCCCGGCGGGGGCCACACCAGGAGACACAAACCTACGCGAGGAGGCTGGAGAAGCGGTAGACCTTGGGAAGGACCCAAACCCAGATCAGAACCAGCTGTGGGAGGCTAGGTCTCCAGCCCTGAGCCTCCCAATCCCTCACCTCGGTATTTGGAATTTGCCAGAAAGACTCTTCCCGCCCAGCATGAGCACCTTTGCAGGTAGAATGTCGAGTGCCTGGGGAACATTCGTGACGCGGTTGTCACCTGTGTACACACAGCATCGGGCAGTTTCCTTAATGGTAGTAAACGGCCGGCTCCATCCCCTCTGAATCAGCACCTGGGCGGCCACACTGACACCCTCCTCTCTAGACCCCTTACTTAGAGCACGTGCTCTCCCTTGTCCAAACATCATGAAAAACCCCACTTGTGAGAAAGAGTATTTTTGGAGCATTGCCTTGGGACATGGAGTCTATCCATTCCTCTGGATGTTCTAAATATTACCCTGGGTTCAGCCCTGCATACTTGGCCAGCCTTGTCTTGGCTCTTCATAAAACTATAATTTCTAAATTATCCTTTGGAGATATTCATCAGCTAGCATTTAGAGGCTCTATTAAAAAAAGAGAGAGACATAAAAAGATAACTCTGTTCATGGAGGAACTGGCTAGCATCCTTCCCACCCTACCTCTGGAGTCACCTCTTGGCGATTGCTGCACCAGGAAGAGCTGAATTTCTTCTGAGCAGCAGCCAATCTATTTCTGTCAATAGAACCCCATATAGTGTGGGATCGGGGGGTTTCTTTTCCCACCAGGAAGCCTGAAGACACATATTGGACCTGCCTTTGCAAAAGCACCACGTGGCTACTTTAAAGAAAAATGTCTGAAATTACAAATTTAGTGAAAGGTCAGATTTAGGCACCATTAAACTTGTGTTCATTGTCCTTTTTCTGCCAATAACTGTGGATTTGGGCAAACAATGTACGTTTCCCCTACAGTTTCCTCAAGGAGACTAAAAAAATAAGTTACCTGCAAATGACAGAAACTCACACCTCGGGACTGCTACGAGCAGCTGTGACTCTGGGCCCGCGCAGAAGGGCACTTACTCTGTTATGTTATTCGCGTTACTTGCTTATGTGTCTGTTTTCCCCCAGACACTTAGCTCCTCGAGGCAGAGGCCGTGCTCTACTCACTTAAGATGGGCTGAGTTAAAGAATAACTTGAATAAATAGATTATGTGTAAAACTGCTACTATAATTTTAAATATTGGTTGTTTTATCATTGTTTCTTGGGCATTAGTCTAATTTCTCCCACATGTGCACTTCTGTGTGTGGCCGCCTCTGGTGCTGAGAACACGAGCGGCTGAACCCTGGCCGGGGGTTTGACAATTATCTAGTTCCACAGGACTGAGTGAGACTCCTGGAGCCCTGGGTGATAGTGGCTGAGCTGATCCATCTCTGCTGATCACAACTAGCACCTAGCATAACCGAGCAGCACCCATGGGGCCTTCCCGGGACAGACCACCCCCTCATACCCTCTGCTTTAGCTCCTCTCTGAAGGACCCAGATAATAGTACCCGATGCGCATTCCCTGAGTTGTTTTACAGACGCTAAACCCCCACCAAAGGGAAGAAATTAACTGCTTGATGACCATGAGCACAGAGCCCCCAGGCCTAGGGAGCCTGAGGATGGGTGATGTTAACCCCTGCGACACCCCCTTTACCTCACCATCAACCAGACAACTGTGCACAAGCTGATCACATGCCCTGCAGCTCCCCTCCCTCACCCGGCCTTTAAAATGCTTTGCTGAAACCTGTCGGGGAGTTCGGGCATTCTGAGCACTAGCTGTGTGAACTCCTTGCTTGGCGCCTGCAGTAAACACTGCACTTTCCTTCCCTGCGACCTGATGTCAGGAGGTTGGCTTTACTGCACGCGGGCGGGCGGATTCACGTTTGGTTTGGTGACACCAGCAAACCCTTCTGAACAGAACACGCTATCAAGCCGCTGACTTCTGTTTCCTCAGGGTATGAGTGGACCTCTGTAGTGACTGCCCGCCTCATTTCAGAGGGCAAGGACTTGCTAACTCTTCTGTAAAACCAGAACGCCTTATCGGGGCCTCGTATGTGCTCGCTGGGTGATTCGGGTGGCAGGTTACGAAAGTGGAAACGGATCCAACTAGCTTTGCTGCAGTTGTCTGAAAACAGCCCGTCCGACAGCCTCACCATCGGTGAGTCACAGTCCACACATTGCCCTGACAGAGGGCACTCAGCGTCTGCAGCCAAGAAAACAGTAGTTAAGTATTTCTGGCAATCATGGCTGCTTTGGAGCTACCCAGCTGCCCTGTGCTTGGTTATGAAAATTGTATCGGACAAAAGCAAAACCGTCCAGCCTACAACAGTGTAAATTAGGCAAAATAAATAAAATCAACCTTCTTTTTTTTTTTGAGTGAAGGTAGATTTACTCGGAGAGATACGTTGAAAGGCAAGAGAGAGGCCACGAGGTGTGGGGGTTGGGTGCTCAGATTAAAAGCAGGTACACACTCCACAGACAAAGTGGGGACCGTCTCCAAAGAGGGAGAGAGACGGGCGGCCATCAACCTTCTTAATTTGCCCCAGCTTTAATCACTATTCTGGGTAAAGAGGAAAGTACAGTCAAGTTCCCACTCGGTGTGTGGCTCTCCACGTCCTTGACCCATTCTTTCCATGTTTGCTCCTTCCTCATTTTCACAGATCTGTCATCATGCAGGGGTCAGCCAGGGAAACACCCACAAAACTCACACCTTTAGCAGAACGTGCTGGAGGAGGAGGTTGTACTACTGGCCCAAAGGAGCTCAGGGCTTTTCAGTATTTTCCACTGAACATTCCTCCTGTGCGCTGCTGTCAAGGATGAGTTAGCTCACCTCTGGTCACCATCCCTGAGTCAGAGATGCTGGCCTTCACACGTCCTCCAAGCCTCAAGGTGGGGGGGTGGGGTGGGGGGACTGGTACGGAAGTGGATTCCTAAGTGCTGAGAGGAGAGAAGAGCATCACAGAGAAAGCAGGAGGCCTCAGGGCAAAAGTGAGTGACCGCTGGGACATGCACTTCTGCCCCTCAGGGCAGAGACCTATTGATACAGGTCAAGCCAAGCCCAACCTAGGTTAATTTCATCGTTAATCTGAATTATATTCAATCCCTTAAATAGTTTCAATACCCCGGAATTGTAAAAGGAGTAACCTGAGGTGAAAGTTCTAGAAAGTTCTAGAACGGGAGCATTCTAGGATCAGAGCCTTTCCTGAAAAGAGAAAGAGTGAGAGGGTAGAAATTAAGGCATGTTACCCACTGGGCGTTGGTGGATGGCTTTGTTACTAGCAAACATGCAGTCTGTGTAAACTGACCAGTCCCAGCCAGGCTCCGTTCTGCCCTGCTCAAGCTGGGATCGGGGTTTCCCCTGCACGCTTTCATCAGTCCACAGATGTCCAAGTGTCCCGCTCTCTTCTGGAGGACTGTGGGGCAGAATGCAGTTCACCTAGCTAGGGGGTGGCAGAGCTGGGCAGTCCTAGGTGCAGATGGACAAGCGCCCTGCTGCGCCATGGACAACAGCTGACCTCAGGGACCAGACAGGATGAGAGGGACCCTCGGAGCTGAGTCTCGTCCCGGTGGCCCCCGCAGCCCAGCACATGCCCCCACTCTCTGGTCCACACAGTTCTTCTTCCAGCCTGTTACCATTTACCCTGTCACTGTCAGTGGGAAGGCACTCTGCAAATGTACACCTGATCTTCCCCTCTCGGGCAAATGGCAGCCTCCTGATCCCCACCCCCATCACTGAGATAGGTGATTATACTGAGCAGTGAGGGCTGGGGGCTGGGGAGGAAGCTTCAGAGCACAACGCTGAGAAGACGGAATATCAGAAATTTTTTGTGTCCTACTCCAGATTTCCTCCAAGAGCAGAGTTGGGATTCTGTCCCCGTCTCTTCCTCCAGAAGCAGACTAGCAAGGGGCTGAGTGAAGCCAGGGTGTAGGACGGCTTTCCTGCTCCCCCAACCCCCTCGCCCCGGTCGAAGGGCTGTTAGCCCTGCCCCTTGCCTGCATGCACTACTTCCTGAGGCAAGGGTAGGACCCTCCCTGCAGGCGGCAGTCTCCTCTGTGGACAATGATGTCTTGTCCTCGTTCAGCCTCCTCTACTTTATGGGCACATTCACTTCCTAGGGAAGACTGGGGGACCGAGACAACAGAAATTTACTTTCTCACAGTCCTGGAGACTAGAGGTCTGAGGTCAAGCTGCTGTCAGGGTTGGTTTCTCCTGAAGCCTCTCCCCTGGGCTTGGAGATGGCCGTCTTCTCTCAATGTCCTCACGTGGTCTTGCTGTGTGTCCCTATCCTAATCTCTCCTTATAGGGACTCCAGTCATTCTGGATTAGGGCCCAACCTGGTGCCTTATTTTAACTTAATCATCTCTTTAAAGACCTTGTGTCCAAATGCAGTCACCTTGTGAGGTGCTGGGGGCTAGGGCTTCAACACGTGAATCTGTGGGGACACAATTCAGCTCACAAGAGCCAGTTAGCTGTCCCAGGACAGGACAAGGAGGGGCTTCAGCAGTTTTGGACCCTTTTGCTCCTGTCCTGCAGACCCCAGTCCCCCAGCAACACTCTGCCCTGCAACAGCTCCCAAGCCCTCACCCCGGCACCCATCCACTGCCTGTTCCCGTCTGAGGAGCTCCAGGACATGTCAGCAGCTACTCACACAGTTCTTGTGTTTGTCCCTGAAACTAGCTGCCACTGGACTAGGTTTCCTGTGCCTTGACCCTTTCCAGACAGACGTGGGCAGCCAGGGTTCCCCTCAAGTCCTCCAACACGAGATGGCTGTGGCATCACTCCCAGGGATATTATGGACATGCAACTGCCCATCATCTTTAGGAAGTGTCATTAATTCTCCCCACTTGAGGCCTCTTTGGGAATTGTTGGTGGACAGTTCTGCACTTCTGCCCTTCCCCAGCTGGGTCCATGCTGTGTGCATCACCCCAGCGTGAGAGGATCCTAGCAGGAGGCCCACACCCTGAAATGTTGTGATTCCGACCCTGGCAGGACTTGACATGTGCATGGCAGTTGACCTGGGAAGACACACTAATGCATGCCAGGCTCATGGCCTTGAGTTTCCAGGACAAGTGGCCCAAGGAGCTCAAATAGAGTTGCCACATCCCGCCATCTTGGACCAAGAATGTGCCTTCTGGAAGTCCACAGTCATGTGGACCATGAACTTTTATCAGGAGGAAGGACCACCCTGGAGCACGGCTCAGAGGCACTCGGGTCAACACCCCCCTCTACTCTAGTTTGCAGTAAAATGTTGCGGCCCCGGAGAGGAAAGCCTTACTCTTCCCACTCGCTCAGACCCCCTCAGCTCAGAACCATCCCGTCTGCGTCTCCTTCCACTGGAGCTGCCTAGTGTCAGGGTGTTCTCGGCTTTGGGGGTGGGGCTCTCAACCACAAATCCTCACCAGACCTCCAGCACCAACATCTGCTGACCAATTTGAGCCCCAAATTTTCTCGAGCCTTTCCTGAGGACGACTCTTAGTGATCTGTACACAGGACCTGCAGGGAGAGGCGTGCACAGCTTCCGGGCTGTGGCTCGGTCCATACCGCAAATAATTGTTCGCTAAGACTGCCCCACCTCAGACCACCAGCATCTGTCTTGGACCCAGTGAGCAGTTACATGAGGGACCACTGTCGTCCTTCCCACAAAGACGGCACTGCACACAACCTCCTGCCAGCAGTGCCTAAGGGCCAACTTGAGGACTCGGAGAATCTAATTTGAGGCAGGGTTCAAGTCTCACTACCAGGCAGACTCTGATACACAAAGCCTTCTCTGCAGAGGACATCTTTTTCTTTTTTGTAATTTTTATTACACACTGTTGTGCAACCATCACCACCATCACCTCCAGAACATTTTCCATGTTCCCAGACTGAAACTCTGTGCCCATTCAATGATTTCCATTCAGCCTTTTCCCCAGGCCCTGGCAACCACACTGCTACATTCTGTCTCTGTGGATTTGACTTCTCTAGGGACCTCATTTAAGTGGAATCACACAACATTAGTCCTTCGGTGTCTGCACAATGTCCATCTTAGCATGATGTCTTCAAGGGTCATCTGTGTTGTAGCACATGTCAGGGCTTCATTCCTTTTAAAGGCTGAATAATATTCTATTGTACAGAATGGAATGTGTGTGTAACACGTTTCATTTGTCCATTCACCCAGTGATGGACACTTGGAGTGTTGGAGGACATCCTTTATAAGAGCACTGAGGGAGAGTGTATAGCTCAAGTGGCAGAGCGCATGCTTACATGCACAAGGTCCTGGGTTCAATCCCCAGTACCTCCTCTAAAAATAAATAAACCTAATTACCTCCTCCTCACACACACAACATTTTTTTTTTTAAAAAGAGCGCTGCATTATAGATCAATGTCCAATACCCTCCCTTCCACCTAGTTTTCAGGAGCATTTCTGGAATCAACAGCCTGATCTACATCACTTAAAACTACACAGGAGGTTCTTTAAAGGCACTTCTGGTCCTAAACTCCACGCGTGCCAAAGGACCTGTATCAGTTAGGGCTCTTAACTGCAAACAACAGAAATAGACTCCAGCTAATTTCAGTAGAAAGGGGATTTATTAAAAGCACATCAAGCTAGCTCACAGAATCTTCAGGACAGAAAAATCCAGCCTCAGTCAGGCTGCCAAAAACAACTGCACGATGCTAAAATTGTGCGGCAGAATTAGCTCCATCAAGTCGCCGCGGCCGCCTCCACCGAGCCTCGGATGACTCATTCGCTCCCTCATGACCACAGGCTCCCGGTCCTGCTGCCCTGGGCTCTCAGTCTCCCTAACCACCAACCCCACCCAAGAGATGATTCTCAGTGTCCCTGCTCCTGCTTGTTACCAGCAGCTGAAGCAAGGCCAGGATTGGACAAATCTGGCTGACTACACAGGATCGAACGTCTCAGCCCACAGGAAGGGAGGCCGGGAAAGCGGGGTGGGGAATCCCCCTAGGTGGAAGGGCCGGTTCTGCGGGGCCAAAAGGAGAGAGAAAGACCCACGTCAGGCTTAATGGCCTCTCCAGCCTCACCCCACCCGCATCACAGGCAGTGCGTGTCCCAAACTATCCAGTACTGCCTGAGGCCTGATTACGTGGGGCCCCTGCCCTGAGCCCCACACTTTAAAGACCTCCAGTGACCCTCCCCCATCATGTCCCAGCTACCAAAGTGCGTGGGATCCAGGCCACGGGCCCATCTGCATCAGTAGGTCACACTCTGGGTACCCAGGACCCTGGTTCTCTGGGCCAAACAACACTGAGCCTGGTTCTGGGTCTACACAGGCTTTGTCCCTGGCTCCAGCCCCATGAGGGTAAACTGTGTTGCCAGTAGGTACACCCCTGGGCCAAGAGGTGGCCAAACTGGGCTGTCTGTAGTGGATGTGCATGGAACTCAGATATCCTGCGGGAGCAACCAAACATGTATGAGCGAGGGCCTTCGTGGTCAGGGTCACGGCCAAATGCAGAAGAGGGTTGACCAAAGGCCAGGGCCCGGCTCTCCAGTGTGTCCATGTTCCAGCACAGAACTCCAAGGAGTCCAAGACGTCTAAACTCGAACTTGGCCTTCCAATTGTTACAAAGGCATATTGTCAAGGTAGGATAGAACGCATATTATTTAACAGTTTGGTACCTTGTGTTTTTGTGTGTGTGCGGTAAGATGCACGTGACATAAAATTTACTACTTCAACCATTTTGAAGTGTACAGTTCAGCGGCACTAACCACAATCACACTGTTGTGCAAGCATCACTGCTGTCTATTTCCAGAAGATTTTCTTCTTCCTAGACTGAAACTGTACCCATTAAACAAACACTAACCCCACAGCCCTCCTCCTCCAGCCCTGTAACCTCTAATCTGCTCTCTCTCTCGGAGTTTCACTGCTCTAGGCACCTTATGTAAGTGGAATCATGCAATATTTGTCCCTGTCTGGCTTATTTCACTTAGCACGATGTTTCCAAGGTCCATCCAGGTTGTAGCGTGTCTCAGAACGTCCTTTTCAAGGCTGAATCATATTCCCACATGGATAGACCACATGGTGTTCATCTATTTGGCCATCAATGGACCCTTGGTTGCTTCCACCTTTGGGCTACTGTGATTAATGCTGCAAACATGGGAGCAGAGTCCCTGCTTTCCATTTTGGGGGCTTTATAATTAGGAGTAGGGGTGTTGGGTCAGATGGTAATCCCACGTTTAAGCATCTGGGGAGCTGCCAAACTGTTCCCCACAGTGACTGCACCATGAGCAACGTGCGAGAGATCCAGCGTCTCCACGTGCTCACCAACACTTGCTATTTTGTGGGTTTTAAGTAACAGTTATCCCAGTGGGGATCAATTTAGATACTGAGACATAGAGGATGTGGGCTTCCATTTGTACTCTTATCTGGGCCCCCAGATTGCTAGGGTTGGGCCTGGTCTTATCATTATAATAATATTGGAGAGGTATATTAGCTTCCTGCGGCCGCCATAACAAATTACCAAAATCTGGGTGGATTAAACAACAGAAGTTTACTCTCTCACAGTTCTGGATGCCAGAAGTTTGAAGTTAAGGTGTCAGCAGGGCCAGGCTCCCTCCTAGGGCTCCAAGGGAGGTTTCCTTGCCTCTTCCAGCTTCTGGTGGCTCCCAGCATCCCTTGGCTGATGGCAGCATCACTCCACTCTCTGCCTCTGTCTCCATGGCCTCCTCCTTGGGTCTGTGTGCCCTCTTCTGACTCTTGCAAGGACACCCTCATTGGATTTAGGGCCCACTTTAATCCAGTATAACCCTAGCTCGACCCTCAGTTACATCTGCAAAGACCTTATTCCCAAGTAAGCTCACGTTCTGAGGCTCTAGGTGGACGTGAATTTGGGGGGAGACACTATTTAATCCACTCTAAGATGTAATTCCCTTCCCAATGCTCCATTCCACTAACAACACAGAGCCAGCACACAGAAATGGTGCAGGAGAGGTGAGAGGTCACATGAATGGCCACAGATTCACAGTCAAGAGCTGCTCAGACAGGCTCCAAGTGCAATGAGTCTTGTGGAGGTCGATTCACTCTGACTCAGTGAGAAATACACTCGTCTTTGATTTTCTAGAACCAAGCTTATTTGCTCTTAAACTCCTGCAACTACTTTGTTCTGGAAACATCCTTCATCTTAGCACCCCAGTGTTACGCATCTCTTCCAGTTTAAAGTTTCTTTCGGGTAGGTAGGCAATTGAGATCTTCGTTTCAGTCATTTCAAAGTCCTGCCCCAAGTCTCTCTGCCTTCCCTTCCGCAGAGTAGAGATGGTGCTGTGTGTAGGGCCAGCTGTGGGGCCTCCTGGCGTCAGGAGGTGTGTGAGCAAGGACGGTACTGGGGGAAATGCCTGTGTGGGAGGAAAGGGGAATGAAGCAGCGGGCTGGGAGAGCCACCAGCCTACAGAGCAAGTCTGTCCCCGCGGGAAGGGGCAGGGAGGACGGCTGGTGGACTTGTCCTGACCGGCCTGCAGGAGGTTCAGTGGGGCCGATGGGGCATCCTTGAGCCCAAGCTGGCTGTCAGTGGAGTCCCATTCACCGCAGCGCCTGCAGCTCAGCCTTGGCTGGGAGCAGCCCCCGGGAAGTGAGGACTTGGGCACGCACAGAGGTGAATTCCCTGCCATGGACGCAGCCCTCCCCCAGCTGTCACCTGAGCTGCTGGCCTGGGGGCCTCAGCAGTGCCCTCCTGGCCTGACTCTGGGACGTCTCCTGACTGCATCCCAGTTCCATCCCCAGCAGAAATGTAAGTGCTCGTTCGCAGCCCCGTATGATGAAGCAGGAAGTCATCCCAGGCTGCTGTAGGACACCCACCCCACCAGCCCACGCCACAGCAGCCACCCTGGGTATGTGCAGGATGCCCCGAGGCCCCTCCAGCCAAGGTTCCCAGCAGGAAGCAACACAGGGCCACCCCTCCTGAGGTCCCCCGCTCTCTGGGCTACTCTCCCCAGGGGAACAAGTGCAGTGCCACGTGTCCCACAGTCCAGTCCCCTCCACTTCCCAGGCCCCCACGACAGCTCTAGTAGGACTTCAAGGTGGCACCAGCCCCTGAGTGTCTGTAGTCTGTCTTAAAATAGACCCTCCAGGCTGTAGTCCTCCAGGCCAGACCTACTGACATTCACAGCCCCACCTTCAAGTTCCCAGGAAACCTTCCCCTAATTGTCACAGCCATCATTTTTCAAACTGTTTTAAACTCCAGCCCTGGCAATGATGTCCATCCCAGGCAGGAAAAAGACAGAGTCACAGATAACAAGCTCTTCTGAGAACAAAAATACATCAAAACGTATTTCAAAAAATAGTACCCGTCCCTCATATTGGAGAAAAATGGAGTTTTCAATGACTTCACTAGTTCTCAGGGAGAAGCCCTCTTAGGTTTCTTATTTTTTGGTGCCATCAAGTGGTGATTTAGGTTTTTACAAAATGGAAATCATGCTAATGAATATTTTTCTTCTTCTGTTTCCTTGCTTCTATAGGACTTCGCATTTTTATCTCTTTGCAGAGGGTATAGCTCAGTGGTAGGGCACAAGCTTAGCATACGCAGGTCCTGGGTTCAATCCTCAGTACCTCCATTTGGAAAAAAAAAGTTATTTTAGGGAAGTTTTTCTCAAAAGATAAGGGAATATCCCTTTACCTTGGCAGACTAATTAAATAGGCTGTTTTTAAAAGTCGGTGAGTGAGATTCTGAATTTGCAAGAGGCAGCACTCAAAAGAAAATTTTTTTTTGAAGTATAGTCAGCTACAAGGTGTCAGTTTCTGGTGTGCAGCATATGTCCCAGTCGTGCAGATAGATAGATAGATAGATAGATATTCATTTTCATACTTTTTCATTAAAGGTTATTACAAGATATTGAATATAGTTCCCAGTCCTATACATAAGATTTTTAAAAATTTTTTATATATAGTGGTTAACATTTGCAAATCTCAAACTCCCAAACTTATACCTCCCACCCCTTTTCCCCCAGTAACTGTAAGATTGTTTACTATGTCTGCGAGTCTGCTTCTGTTTTGCAGGTGAGATCATTAGTGTCCTCTTTTTTTCTTCTTTTTCTTTTTTAGATTCCACATATGAGTGATATCATGTGGTATTTTTCTTTCTCTTTCTGGCTTACTTCACTTAGAATGGTCTCTAGGTCAATGCATGTTGCTGCAAATGGCATTATGTTGTCCTTTTTTATTGCTGAGCAGTATTCCATTATATAAATGCACCCCAACTGCTTTATCCAGTCATCTGCCGATGGACATTTAGGTTGCTTCCATGTCTTGGCTATTGTATATAGTGCTGCTATGAACACTGGGGTGCAGGTGTCTTTTCAAATTAAGAGTTCCCTCCAGATAAACGCCCAGGAGTGGGATTGTTGGATCATATGGTAAGTCTATTCCTAGTCTTTTGAGGAATCTCCATACTGTTCTCCACAGTGGCTGCACCAAACTGCATTCCCACCACCAGTGTAGAAGGGTTCCCCTTTCTCCATACCCTCTCCAGCATTTATTGTTTGTGGACTTTCAAATGATGGCCATTCTGACTGGTGTGAGGTGACACCTCATTGTAGTTTTGATTTGCATTTCTCTGATAATTAGCGATATTGAGCATTTTTTCATGTGCCTATTGGCCATTTGTATGTCTTCATTGGAGAATTGCTTGTTTAGGTCTTCTGCCCATTTTTGGATTGAGTTTTTTTGTTGTTGTTGTTATTAAGTTGTATGAGCTGTTCGTATATCCTGGAAATTAAACCTCTGTTAGTTGCAACATTTGCAAATATTTTCTCCCATTCTGTAGATTGTCATTTTGGTTTACTTACTGTTTCTTTTGCTGTGCAAAACTTATGAGTTTAATTAGGCCCCATTTGTTTATTTTCACTTTTATTTCTATTGCCTAGGTAGACTGCCCAAGAACTCAAAAGGGATTTTTAATGAAGTTCTTTCATTTTCTGCTGAAGACAACATTACAATATTCAACTGTCACCCACACTGTTTCCTACACCTTCACCGATGTTTGCCCTTGGACTGTTCTAAAGGTCTAGTAGAGACTGGAGGGATGCCCCGTCTTACAAGGGTGGATAAAGGCAGACCCAGCCCAGCCACAGTTCCTCTCACGAGGTGACCCGTCTCCCTCTTTTATGGCCCAAGATGACAGATGACAATGACATCTGATTACAACCATCCCTTTCCTCCTTTGGGACACCAGAGGTGGGCTGGTTCTATACCTTAACAGAGACATGATGAAATGGCAACCACGCTGAAGCTGTCATGACATAAAGAAAGCTCTGAAGACCAAAGCACAGATTATGTTCTTGTTCCGTTTCATCATTCGAGCTTCCTGTGGGTGGTCTCCAGGGAAAGACACGGCTGAGGCCTTGCTGGGCTCAGCTCTCCCGGAGAAGAGAACAGTGCAGGAGCTTCTGTTGGTGACCTGTGAAGCCCTCCCAACCCTTGGGCCAGCCAGGGTCCCTCAAACACCTGCAGTAACCGAAAAGTTCAGAATAATCCTCCAGGTGCCACAAGTCCAGAGAATGTGGGTGCCAGATAACATAAACAAGATACTGGACAAAATCGATTAAAACTTCAGACACAAAACCAAACTTCTCATATTTATCAATATGGCATTTCTCAGGCAGAAAACACAAAAGCAAAGTATCTGGACCCAAATTAGCAACTGACAATCCTTGAAGTTCTCAGGCCTTCAGGCAAACAAGACTCTCCAAGGCCAAATAAGCCCCGAGTTCTGACCGGGCGCACACCAGTCCCCTGCCTTCTCCCCCGCAACTCTCATGGGGATTCCCCAGCCCCACAGGGTGACTGGTCCTGTGCCCACAGCAGCTACATTGCTGCAAGAAACAGGAAGCAGTAGCCAGTAAAGCCCACAGACATGCAGCTGCAGGAAACGTCCATCCATAAAGATTAATTTACTACTTGTCTTTACCTTCTTAATTGCACAAAACGTTTGAGATCACTTGCATGAATTCTTATAGTAAATGATGTATGTGAAATTAAGATCTTATCATATGGTCAACTAATATTTCACATGAGAGCCAAGAACATCCAATGGGGAAAGGATAGTCTCTTCCACAACTGGTGCTGAGAAAACGAGAAAAACACAGGCAGTAAAATGAAAGCGGACCCCTACCTTACACCACGCACAGAAATTAACTCAACGTCGATGAAAGACTTACACGTAAGACCTGAAACTTTAAAACTCCTAGAAGAAGCTTCTCGTCATTGATCTTGGCAAAAATTTTAGGATATGATACCAAAATTACAAACAACAAGACAAAAAAAATCAAGTGGGACTACAACAAACTTAAAAGTTTCTGCACTGCAAAAGAAACAAGCAGCAAATGAGAAGACAGCCTACAGGATGGGAGAAGATATTTGCAAACCATGTATGTGTCTCCCCCACTTTTCGAAGGTTTGCTTTATGCCAGTTTGCTTTTACAAAAGACCGCTTTTACGTTAGTACCTGTGTTCCCTAACTCAACGAAATCAAAGAAGTTTTTCAATTTTATGGAAAAAGGCAAAAAGCTAAAAAGCATTCAGCATCTGTTTCGTAGCAAGATGTTATGGGGCAGTGCTCACCCCGAGCAGCGAGAGTGACACCACCATCTCCTTTCCCAGGAGCTACACTCAGCACCTCAGCACCACGCTGCCTGGGCTTTGAACTGTGTCTGACCACCTGCACTCTATGTCGATTTATTTTGTTCATTTGTTAGCAAGATGTGTCCTAAGGTAACTGCTTCTTCACCTTACTTCATTTTGGCTTTCAAAAGATTTCAGAGGAATGCTCTACTTTCAGAGAGTAGGGGAAACTTATATCAGATAAGGGGTTAACATCCAAAAAAATACATTAAGAACTGATAGAACTCAATAAAGAAAAAGCAAACATTCTGATTAAAAAGTGGGCGGAGGAACCAAATAGACATTTTTCCAAAGAAGACATTTTTCCAAAGAAGACATTTGAATGGCCAACAGGCACATGAAAATGTATTCAATATCACTAGTCAGGGGAATGCAAATCAAACCCACAATGAGATATCACCTCACCCCTATAAGAATGGCTGTTATCAAGAAAACAAGAGATAAGAAATATTGGTGAAGCTGTGGGGAAAAGGGAACACTTGTGCACTGCTGGTGGGAATATAAACTGATTTAGCCACTATGGAAAACAGTATGGAAATTCCTCAAAAAATTAAAAATGGAACTACCATATGACCCAGCAATCCTACTTCTGTACATATCCAGAGGAAATGTAATCAGATTATCGAAGAGACGATCGCATGCCCATGTTTATTACAGCATTATCCAAGCCAAGATGCGGAAACAACCTAAGTGTCCATCAACCGGTGAGTGAATAAAGAAGATGTGAGATACACACACACACACAATGAAACACTACTTAGTCTTGAGAAAGAAGGAAATTCTGCCATTTGCAGCAACACAGAAGGACCTTGAGGACATTATGCTAAGTGAGATGAGCCAGGCAGAGAAGGATAAATATAGTGTGATATCTTGTATATGTAGAATCTAAACAAACAAGCAAACAAAAAACTAAACTCAAGAAAACAGAGTGGAATGGTGGTTACCAGGGGCTGGGGGCTAAAGGAATGGAAAAGATGTTTAAGAGTACATGCCTACAACTGGTAGATAAATAAGTCCTGGAGATCTAATACACAGTACGGTGATTACAGACAACAAAACTGTACTGAGAACATTAAACTTGCTAAGAGACTAGATCCACCACTAGAAAAAAATGATAATTATGTGAGGCAACAGAGGTGTTAGCTAAAGCTACAATGGCAATTGTATTGCAGTTCGAATGTATCAAATCAGTATGTTACATACCTTGAACTTACAGAATGTTGTATGTCAATTATACCTCAATTTTTTTTAAAGATCTTAAATGCACAGGTAGGATGAGAGATTTAGTCCAAAGGAAAAAATTTTAAATGTAGATATCCTGACTGCAGTCCTACAGAAATTAACAGGAATTATTATTTATCTACATATTTTGATCTGAGCTTCCTGGTGGTTGAAGCAAAATGAGAAATACAGTACGGTACATAATTTGCATTCTCCAAAAGGAAAATACAGTTATGTTTCTTAGCTCTCCTTGCACTTAGATCTGAACAAAATTTCTCTCATGGTCTTCTCTGGAGTGAATAACGAATGATATTATAGCATTTAAAACACTATAGTCCAAGAAGAGCTTTTTAGAGGTCCAGCTTAGAACATGGACAAAACCTACATTATCCAGGAATAGACTAACAGCCTTCCAAATATCCTTCATAGATTTTTCTACATAGGTTTTTGATAAAAAGTGGTCAAAAGGCTATTCAGGGATACCTTCTCAGTCAAGAGCTTGTGGTATAACACACTCTGCATTGCTGATTAAGAGTAAATCCACATACTTCAAAAATTAGCTGCCCAAGGACTTTGAGTTAAACATAGTAGATTGACTACACACATTTCTGCCTCCACCTCACCAAGATCCCACTAAGATGAAAATAAAAGAACAGGAAAGTTGGGAGAGGTAACATTAACAGACAAAAAATATGAATGAAATTTCAGGAGTGATAACTGACTCACTTGGTAGAACAAGAGGCTGCATGCAGAGAAGGATGCCAGGTTGCTGTGGGCTGTGGGAGGCGAGAGTTCTAAGATGTTCCCAAGATTCCTGCCCCCTGGTGGATACACGTTGTATAATTTCCTCCCATGGAGTGTGGTTAGAACCTATACAATTCAGGTTCCTCATGAGTTGACTCTGAGTTAATAAAAAGAAATATTATCCTGGTGGGTCTGACCTAATCAGGAAAGCACTTCAAAGGGGGTCTAGAGGTAAAGACATGAGGCATCAGCAGATGCTCTTTTTTTTGCTGACCTTGAAGAAACAGGCTGAACGGAAGGGGGCCTCAGCCCTATGACTGCCAGACCCTGAATCTTGCCAACAACTGGAATGAGACTCAGAGGAGACACAGCTGCAGCTGGCTCAGGGATTTCAGCCTAATGAGACCCTGGGCGGAGGTCGCCACTAACCTGTAACTGGACTCTGACCCATGGAAAGCGAGGGGTGATAGATCTGTATTGTTTTAAACAGCTAAACGTCTGATTGTCTGTTATGCAACAGTAGAAAACGAGTAACATGGACCAAATCATCCTGAGGACCCTCTGAAAAGAAAATAAGGAACTAGGGGCAGGAAGGACAGGACAGAGGTGACATCAGACACAGGAAAAAAAAAATGTCACAAAAAGACCAGAAATAGAAAAAAGATAAAATGATCAGAGGAACAATTCAGGAGGATCAGCATCTAAAAATAGTTCACAAAAATAGAACAGAGAAGACCAGAAAGGAAGTTGTCGGGCAAATAATAACATAACTTCCGAGAAACAAAAGCCACCCATCTCCATGCTGAAGGACCCATGGAGGGTCCAGAACAATGAATGATAGAGCACTCTAGGGCCAATCACTGTGAAACTTCACAACGTCAGGGCTAAGAAGATTCTGAAAGCTTCCACAGAGAAAAAAATCAGTATACCTAAAAAGGAAAAGGACTCAAAAAGGCACTGACTTTTCAGTGACTCTGGGCATCAGAAAGCGTTGGAACCAGTCAGTTTCCTGGTTTGCTGCTGAGTAAGATGTCACCTTAGGGGAGAGTGAGTGAAAAATTGATAAATAATAAACCAAAAGAATCAATCATCTTTCCTGCCTTTCCTGTTTAAGCTTTATTTTAGGGCAACTAAATAGTTGACAAGGGAAAGCTCTTCCTGTAAGTTCTACATAGGTAGAAGGCATGGTAGATTTTTTTAATGCCACTTTGCAATCTCCGATGAAATGTGTGCCTGAGGGGGAGGGTGTAGCTCAGTGGTAGAGTGTAGGCTTGGCATGCACAAGGCCCTGGGGTCAATCCCCAGCGCCACCATTAAATAAATAAACAAACCTAATTACCGCCCCCCCCCGCCACATACATACACAAAATCACAAAAAACAAATAAAACTAAAACTTTAAAAAATAATGTGCCTAGAAGACAATCATCAGTGGGTGTAAAAGTCATTTGGTGAAAGGTTCATGGATCAGGCGTCAGACACCACTTAAGCCAACTGGTCAATCTGCCTCAGTAAAAACGGACCAACCAATCATCGGTCTCCTGATGGGATGTCATAACGGGCACACAGCACCACCTATGACAGCTGGGGGGCTGGAGGAGCGGGCACTGCTTTCTCCAAGGAAGGCTGACCAGGAGGCGCCCAGGCCGAGTTGGTGTATCAGGCACCGGTGAACCGGGCCCAGAGAACACCGGCTGGGGAACCAGCTCTGGCCGCACACCGGCAGCTGCGAGGATGACCGAGGGCAGAGGGAGGAGGAAGGCCAAGCCGCGTGAGCTGTGAAGGGCCCAACGGTGAAGGCAAACATGGTGGGAAGGAGGGAGGCAGCCGGGGCCCCAGGGAGGGGCGCAGAGCGCAGGACAAGGGGAGAGTCTGGTTCGTCTGTTTGCTTTGGTTCTTTCATTCACTGATGGGAGACAGAGCTGGATGAGAAGCACTGACCTGAAGAACCAGAGCAGACACGAGAGCAGGGGGGAGGGCAGCAGAAGGCCCCGCAGCGAGGGACCCGGTGGCCCAGGGAACCCCAGACTTTCCTTCTGGGGACACGGAGGGGGAGCTGATAAGAGCAGGGCACTGCCCCCACCCAGCACCCTGAAAGTGCACAGAGAGCCCAAGGTGAATCTAATGAACAGAGTCCCAGCACGGTCATGGGCCTTCACAGCTCAGAGGCCGGAGCCTTCCCGCCCCCGTGGTCAGCCAGAGCGCCCACAGATGGACGGCAGGACACACCAACAGCACAGACGCCCCACTGAACGCACACAGCAGGGACTGGATAATGACCTGTGAACAGATGACAGGCAAATGAATACTGTCTGATAGCATCACTCCAGGCTTGCACCCCAGAACCATGAAACAGCTCACAGCGGTCAGGCCCTGTTCTGACCCCGGGAAGTCAAAGTGATCCCCCAGTACACTTGGCTGAGAGGTCTGTTTTCACTTCTCAGATCTGCTCACGTAATTCAGGGCTTGTATAAATGAGACGGGGCCCCACAAGCTCACACAAAGGGGCGGTTTTCCTTAGCATGTACAAAAGCAACATCCCACGAGAAAACAAAAAATCATCCCACCAGGATGCTGTTTGGACAAACAGGGAAAACCTCGCTCCCACCACCGAGAGCAGGTCTGACCACACGCTGCCTGATCTCGTGGGGAGAGCAGTGCATCGGTCACTGTCACTCACACCCCAGGACAGGCATGTGACTCCTGGAATGGCAGCTCCCAAACTCCCAAATGGAGGGCTGCCACCACTAACACATCTGTTTTTACAGAGAAAAACTTCCACACGCAATTTAATAAGGTTTTGCTGAATCCTTAAGTGAAGTTCAAGGCTGAGCAAACAGCCCAGCTGAATTCAGCCCCCGACAGAGAAGAGCTTCTGGCAAAGCCAAGTGCCATGCACAGCAACACCAAGGCAACAAAACAACCTGATTATCCCTCGATTCTGGGTCCACACCTGGGATACAGGTAACTGTTTCTAAAGTGAATATTGATGGCTTAGGGTTTATAATATTTATTCAAAACATGGGTGCTCACCACATGCTCATGGACACTTGGCTTCATCGCTCCCTTTACTAAACTTAGGACACTTCTCAGGCCTAAGTCCCCGCCAGCCTGTTGGCTGGTAGCTCCTCTCCCATAGACAACGGCACCTTCTGTTCACTTGGTGTCCGGCTTCCACCATCCAGGTGGTCTGATCAGAAGACACTCTGGAACATGAGCTTAAGTTCCCACAGGTGGTGACTTCTCCCCAGTCATTTACAGAAAGAAACATTTGCGCCACAAAAGAAGGATTTACCATTGATAGTTTTTACAGAATTTCACATCAGAAAATGTAACAAAGTTTCTCATCCATGCAGATCCACCTGCAAGCAGGGTAGGATTTAAATGAACAAAACCCAGGACGGCCGCCCCGGGACGTGCGGAGACGGGACAGGGCTGCAGGCAGCCTTGCTGTACTCAGGAGTGAGGTCTTCCAAGGAGAAAGGCGACAAGGGCCCAGGTAGTGACCACGCCACAGACTCTGCAAGACAAGGACAGCGGTCAGCGGCCCGGATGGCGTGGGCTGGCCCCGCGTGCGAGCCAGGCGGGTCTGAGCTGACAAGGCCTCGCCCCACTTCCTCCCCAACTTAGTTGCCCCTGGTGTTCTTTTCTCCCAGCGCCAACAGCACACATTGCCCCTTGAGGTCATCTTTCCTAGTGATTTACGTTGGAGGGTGAGAGGAGAAAGGATTGCCCAGCAGCCAAGTTTTCTTCAACAATGCAATTTCGGCAGACACGGCTCCTAACGGAAAGCCCACATCCTTCAGAGCTCAGTGAATAGCAACTCTGTCTTTCCAGTTGCTCAGGCCAAAGATGCTGGATTTAAACTTGACCCTGGTCCTGTCTGATTCCGCTCTCACCACCCCCACTCCCCTACACGGCCACCAAGCAGTCCAAGCCACGACTGACCATGTGAGCAGTGGCCCAGCTTCCTGAAGTCCCCCTGCCCTGTGTCCTCCAGTGTCCCAGCACACAGACAGAGCGACGTGTCATCCTCTGCTTAGACCCTCTGATGATCCAGCCTCTTCCGAGGTCCTCACCTTCAACCCTCTCCTTGACTAGAATCCACCTAGTGCTCTGTCCTCGTCTCCTTGCTCCTCTGTCACCTCGACATACCAGGCGCCTCCCTTCTTTGAACAGCAACCCCCCAAGACCCCCGCTCCACCTCCTGACCCCACCACCTAGCACACCGGGCAGCTCAGCTGTCTGTCACGTGTGACCTCCCTCTACGACCCGAGCTCCACGAGGACCGGGCTTGGTCTTTGTCACTGCCGAAGCCCTGGGCCCAGGACAGGCCCATCCAGCAGATGCTCTGCGTGCACGCGCTGAACGTTACCGCGTCACCTGCAGGTCCCTGCACTCGTCAGCGACCTCTTTACAACCACACCAGCTGGTGAACGTGCTTGACCCACTGGACAGTCCAAAGCCGCCTCAGCCCGGCCACTTACTGTAACAAGCAGTTGATGTTCGGGGAATGTCTCCAGTACCGGTACAGGGAGACGCGCAGGGTCGGGTGGCCCCTGTACTCCTTCAGGACGCTCCGAGCACTGCCAACACAGGGGCTGGGTCAGGCGCGGTGCCGGGCCTGCTTGGCATGGCCGCAGGCAGAGGCGGGCGGCCGCGGGCGGGAGGGGCAGCCCAGAACCTCGGCACCTACTCCTTAAACTTGTTGGTCAGGAGCAGGAACTGGCTCCGTGTCAGTCTCCTGACGTCGAATTTGCAGAGATTCTGAAACTCGCGGTAGACTTGCTGCTCGCTGACCCCACGCCAGCTCCTGACACTCAGGATGAGGATGGGAGGTCGGATGCTGGGATAATCTGGACCAGAAAAATTCTAGAAGACAGAGAGCGATCTTCTGTCTAGAAGACAGAAGACGGAGATTTTCCCCAGTTCCCACTGACCACCTACCCAGTTTGAAAATCCTGAGAGACTAGGAGAGGCTCTGTTGGAGTTGGTAGCGGGGCGGGAGGGAGGCAGAGGAGAGAAGGGGTTAAGAAGCAAGTTCACATTGATTCTGGCAGGAAAACACAACAAGCTTAGCAGGGCATGAGCCCCTCTTTGACTCTGAGTTTGGCTGTCATCACAACCCATCTAAGACACCCCAGAAAACCCGGCTGCATCCCAGCACCAGCCTCTGAATGAAGGAAAAAGCAAAAAGAAGTCTACTTACGATCTTGGGGACCCCGGCTCGGATAAGATTCACCTGGTTCACATAGGGCGCCAGCACATCGAGGTAGAGAGGGAAGGAGGGCTCGGGCATGGGCACAGAGCTACGTGGGCAGAGAACACCCCCCGGTGCTCAGGCACACGGGCGGCCGTGCACGAGCCCCAGCACAGCTCAGGTCCAGGGACAGGCGCTGCCTGAGACCACCCTCCCAGCCTCCCTCACAGCTTTGGGGGCTTATATCGGTGCGCTCCCCCCAGATGACCAATCTCCACAAGCTTTCGCGATGGCCCGAGCCAGAGCAGAGCTTCCAGGGCCACCACCCATGGGCAGCAGTTTGGTAGAGAGCCCTCCGTTGACAGACACGAGCCACAGGCTCAGAGAACGAGCGAGTGGATGCTGCTGAGAGGAAGAGAAGCTTTCTCACCCAGCAGGACACCACCCTTGATGCCACATGGCCGTCCCTCACCCCACAGCCTTGTTGGACCAGCAGCCCCGCCTCCCCCCAGACACCACCACACCCCTGAGCACGGGCCCCAGGAGAAGGCACCTGGCTCTGGGCTGCTACAGAACTTCTCTAAACCTGGGAGGGTTCTTAGGTTGTGAGGGTTAAAGGCAGTTAAGGACCCAAGGCCCTGGTGCCAGGGCACGGACAGGCCCCGGGGCTCTGTCCAGCACGTGCGGACCGCCCGGTCAGAGCACAGGGAAAGGGAGGACGGGGCAGAGATGTTCTTAAGCTATAAGCCCCAAGTCAATGTGTCGTCGGCTATTTCTACACATAACACCCTTTCCCAAAATGGACACGTATGAGCAGTACCCAATTTAACAGGGTACAGTCTAAAAATGTTTCCAAGTCAGCCCCAAAGAACTCAATTTTGATTAGCTCCTTCACCCAGCCTGCTAAATCCTGTTTACCAAATGTATGCGGCAAGAGCGGTGCCACAGGGACACGTAGCTCAAGTGTGGAGCTGGTTCCTCTAAGCCCAGCACTGTAGGCACCTGGGGTGATGCTGCCACGAGCAAATGCATTTAAGATTCCACCTGGGAGTTTTGAGAATCTCTCCCGTGTGCCTCATTCCAAGTCACTGCTTCTCCCCAGCCTGACTGTGTGGACCCCAGGGAGGGATCACTTGTTAACCTGAACACTCTGTCCTCCCTCACTGTGATTTACACGACACAAGAAAACAGGAGAGTGACAGACACAGCAAGCACACCTTGCTGGGAGCACTGAAGCAGGTGATGGAACCTGAGCCTGACCCTTCTGCCTCGCTGTTTGGCAGAACATTTTCCCATGGCCAAGAGACTAGGGTTCCAGGACCAGCCCCGGTGGGGAAGGCCGGGGCGGCGAGAAAGGCAGCCTACGGAGGAAGACCGCTTCCCCTAAGTGTGTCCTTACACAGCAACATCCGCATCCATCCCCTTCGGGAGCCCGGGTCTGGGGGCTCACCAAGTCCTGCCACTGATCAGGGCACAGGAAGAAAGGACCACTCACCCGTGCACTCTCCAGAGAAGCAGGTGTGCCACCCTCAAGAAAACTGGAAAAAAAAAAAGCTAGAAATGTAACAGACAATCAAGGCTCAACCTGATCGCCTCATCAAAACATGCAAACTCAGGCTTTATTTCCACATGTGCAACCCGCCTGGAAGTAAACGGAGGGGCTGGGAGGTGGGGGGGCATGAGTCTCTCTTTAGGACAGCAACTCTCACCTGATCCGCAGAGGAAGGCATCGTACGCTGCTTCATGGGGGTACTTTGTCTCAACTGGAGTGTTTTCCGGAAGCAGGAGAGACAGTCAAGCAGCAGTGAGCACACAGCCTGGGAAAGGAGCCTCCCCTGCCACACCCGCCCCAGTTCCACACCCGCGCCAGCTGTGCGCACACAAGCAGCCCCTGCTGCTCCTCCAGAGGCGCGCACCCTCCTCAGACGCCGGCGCCATCCTCGCCAGGGTCCTCCCCACGGCGCCAAGAGCACCCACGGGAGGGGTAAGCAGACAGCTTCCCGGCAGACTAACCACCACGTCGGAGGGGAGCTGGCGGCCCCCAGGCCCTCCAACGCCTTCCAGAATGGCTCCTTTGGAGGGAGGGGGTTCTACGGAACATGGATCAGGAAACGAAGCCCCCACCACTGCCCACGCCGGCCGCGTGGAGACCCGGCCTGAGCCCCGGCCGCTCAGTGCCGCGCCAGCCGCGGAGGGGCAGGTTTGCGGGGACGCACCGTATTTCTCACATTTGCTTGCGTGAATAATCACTGGCCCAGAATCCTTCGTGGGATTCAAGTCACTGTTAGAAAAATAAAGAACGTTCATTGAGAACAATCCCTTCTTCCTCTCCCTCTTAGGTTAACGTAAGTAACTGGAATCATCACTGGAATTAAAAAAAAATAGAGGCCTCAGCACGGTCAATGATGCTGGGGGTGCAGAGGAAGGAACAGATTTTAAGAACACTTAGGGACTAAAACTGACAGGACTTGACTAGAAGATATAGGTGGCCCAGCCCTGGGGCCCCTTCTGGGTCTCGGCTCTGGCCCGCGGGTGAATGGCGGTGGCACTCAGTGGGGATGCCTTCCCTTCATTTGTTTTCCAACAACATCTCCTAGTGCCTCTCCATGTGCTTAACATCTCAGAGCCCTGTTTTCTCATCTGTCAAATGGCACATGCCGATGCCATGCAGCAGCCACTGGGATCAGGCGGACCGTCAGCAGCAGCCGCAGCAGGTGACGCTTCGTAAGCGTGGACTAAGTGCCAGCACGGCCGTGAGTTCTGCCCCACACGGGGCCCCTTTAATCCTCAGGCTACATTGTGAGTTTTGTGCAATGACTGCCTCACTTCACAGATGGTAAATGCGAGGCACACGGATTAAGCAGTTCTTACCAGGTCACTCCCAGAGCTAGTGAGCGGCCAAGCTGGGAACGCAACCCAGGAAGCTGGGATTCAGAGCCTGTGTCTTGAAAACCAGGCTCTCACACCTGCACACATAGTGCCTGGCAGCGTAAGGACGGAAAAGAAGTCCTCCAGGCACGGAAGGTGCCTGGAGGCCACGTGGTGTCTGGGTCAGTGAACGAGGTGCCTGGGGCTGCCGAGGTCTGGGCACCAGTGGCACGGAAATGGTGGCAGCAGAGGCCGAGGGGGTGGATTTGGTCACCCAGGGACACGGCAATGAGCAAGAAGAGGGCTGTGGAGGGACCCCTGAAAGATGGAAGGGACACATGGAAGAACAAGGGCCTGCAAGGAAAAGATTAAAAACTCACTAGAAGAGAAGAGAAACCCAGGAGAGGACACTACAGAAGGTGAGACAGGACAGGGCCCAGGGTGTCCGGTGCCAGACAAGGTGACACCTGAGCACCACCACCTGCCACGCCTGTTCCAAGTGCCTTCTGTGCATCGTCCCATCAGCTGAGACAGGAGACGAGTTTGCACTGGGCAACCACCCCAGACAGAAGGGAAGAACAAAGATGGAGGTAGCAGGAGTGGAGAGCCGCAGGGCTCCGTAGCTCCAAGTCAGAAGAACAGACCTGACGCAGAAGGGAACGACAGAGGAGGCGGCTGAGGCCACAGCAGGTGGGGCGGGCTGCCGAGCGGAGGGAGGGTGTGGGGTCCGGGGCAGGGAGGCCAAAGGAGCGCAGCCTGCCCTGCCTGGGCCCTGCACATGGCGGCGGTCCTGTGCGCTGGCTGATGGGAGAGACAGTGGCAAAGATGACAATGCTGCAGAAATGTCTAGACGGGAGGAGAGGCGGGTGGAGATGCCTGCCTCTAGCCTCATACTTATTTCTTAGAAATGAGGACCAGGAGGGCCGTCTGAGAAAGGAAACGAGGAAGCATGAGGGGCCGGAGGAGGCTCTCACTTTAGAAATAACTGCTACCGTGAGTAGGAAAGATCGGGGGAGGGTATGGCTCAGTGGCAGAGCACGTGCTTAGCACAGGGGAGGTCCTGGGTTCAATTCCTGGTACCTCTGCTGAAAAAACAAAAGCCTAATTACCTCTCCTGAAAATTTAAAAATAAATAAATAAACAGGGACTGCTCTTCCTACAGGAAGGCCAGGGAGGTCACTCATTCACTCAAGTACGTCCACCATGCCTCGCCCGACTGCAGGCCCAAGAGAAACAACAAGGTGCAAGAGAAAAATAAAACATGGAGCTTGTCACTCCAATAGTCAGAAACAGATCAAAAGGAAAATAAAAGCCTGGCCAACAGAAAACACGATATAACTAAATAGCTGTAGGCATTTTTCCAGGCCCCCTCCCCTCTAGAGCAAGATTTCTCAGCCTCAGCACCAGGGACGTTCTGGGCTGGAGATCCTTTGAGTTGGGGCCTGTCCTGTGCACCCTGGCCTCTACTCACTAGCACCCCTGAGCTTAGCACCACGCACATCTCAGCATCACCAAACGTGACCTGGGGAGCAAAGTCGTCCTGATGGGGAACCCCTGCTCTATAGCAGCTCCGACAACCAGCTTCCTTACCTGTTCAGGATGTCGTGAAGCTCTGAAAGACTTGAAACCCTTGGGAAATTCAGTTCCTATAATTACGGAAGACAAATTAGACTAAGACATTTGTAGGTTTTCTTATTGTCTGTTCAGGAATTACCAAACGGCCATTAAAATCACCTGGAAAGTGCTAATCCCTCTCTTCATACATACCTACTCTTATTCCTTAACTTGGATGTCAGGGTACATAGTGTCTTCAGGTTTCCTATAAGGGACCTGACAACCCAGCCTACAAAAAACCTGCCACAAGCACACCTCGCACCATCTTCCTTCAAAGACAAGTGTTTAAGGGGTTTGAGAAACTCAGGACCCCAAGGCACCAGACTGCGACCAAGGACACATGTAGGGCAGTAGGCACTCTAAAGGACCTGCCAGGTCCCCCAGTCCCAGCATTCACCTCGTCCTGTGCAGAAAGGAGCACGTGCTGGTTCCCGCACGTCAGGCCCCGTGTCTCCCCGCTTCAGCTGAGGACCCCGCTGGGTGGAGACAGGCGGCCACAGAACCAGGGCTAGAAGCACACGAGGCCCACTAAGAAGTGTGCCTCTGGGCAAGGACGCACCAAGTAACCCAGGCCCATTTGTGTGGCTCCCTTAGTGAACGATTAGCTTTGATCAGCTTAAGACTTTACTGAAAACACTGATCAGCCTCCCCTTTCTCTGTTTCTCAGTTTAACATTGAAGCAGCAATTACACCAGCTGGGTGCTTCCCTGCTCCACGTGCAGTGCACAACCCCCGCTGCAAAGTGGAAGTTACCTGGCAGCTTCGGAACCAGCCCCTCTAAACCAGAGAAGCTGCGGGTGGGGCCCAGGTCTCAGTACTTAGCTTCCCAGGTGACTCGAGTGTGTCATCTAGGTTGAAATCCCATGACCCTAATGCTCAGTAAACTTTTCCAAGAGGGAACTCCACCCCCTAAACCTGAAGCTCGTCTAGCATGTTGCAAATACTCCCCAGGTGTGTGCCAAGCTCGAGATCAAGCTGTTCTGTTGTCCATCTAAATAAGCACGTGAACGTTACACAAAGACGTGGGAACTCGAATAAGAGAAAGAAAAAAATCACATGTGAGCCAGTAAGACTCAGAAGTGGTAAAGCAGAAGAGGAAAACCAATACTGGTTGTAAAATACAAGAAAGGGGTTCAAGAAAAAACTTTTAAAGAGCGAGAAAGCTAAGTGTCACTGGGACAAAGCTCTCCTTTCCCCGAAGCAACGCTTACCTTCCAGATGTCCTTTGTCACATTCTTGGTGTCGATAAGAATAGGAAATAGATTGTGGATGTTCAGCTTGAATTCATCGTAGCTTTCTGAAGGAAAAAACCCAGATAGTCAGAAGTGAGTTTGTTGGTAAAAGCGGGAAGAAATTCTCCAATCTGATTGTCACCAACTTGGGCTAATAAAGCAAATAAAACAATAGGAATTGAAAATATCCTTACTCCTACTCATGAAAGATTTCTAAATCTCATACCAATCTGCCGTCACCATTTGAAACAGCAAGAGCCAAAAGGTTTTCCATTTTTCAGGATACTGTCTATTGCCAACATGAGCTAATGCAGTTTGCGAAGTTCTAGCCAGTGGAAACAGGAGAAAGAGGTGTTACTGGATAATGTGAATATCCCAACAGATGTGAAATTATTTGTAAATGACTATTCAAAGGAAAATCCAAGAAGTTAAAAAAATTTATCAGGGCACTTACAATTTTAAACTTTTAACTGGCATATTTATCAAAATTATACCTGCACAGAAGGGAGGGTATGGCTCAGTGGTAGTGTGTGCTGAGCATGCATGAGGTCCTGGGTTCAATTCCCAGTATATCCATCAAAAAATAAACAACCCAATTACCTCCCTCACTCCAAAATTATACCTGCAAGTAGTTTAAAGAGGTTTATTGCAAGACAAACCAAAATCCCCCCACTATCCCTCTTTTCATTGTCCTCCCCTTTCCTATTCCCCCAAAGCAACTACTTTTCAGTTTTTCCTTCTGGTGTTTATTCCCATCTCCCTAAATAACATGCTGATGCTGCTAGGGGACTTCCTGCTTTGGGGGCACTAACTGCTGACTCCCAGGAGGTAAGATGATCGTTACCTGTTCCACCGCCAGCCCCTCCTCATTGCCAGCACCAGCCCATTACTTGCCAAGGGGCCAAGTGGCCTCCTCCAGTGACTTCCTCTCTGGCAGTTTTTGTTCCAGCAATGTTTTTGTTCATCTGTTTGTTTAGTTTTTCAGTGAGTGATCGTTAATTTTACCCCTAATTCTCCCCCAATACTCTCAGTGTGCTCAAACTGAGGTGTTTTATCATCTTAGAGAATCTCTCCTAGAACCCTCTTTCAATCTATACTGGTGTTCTCTGTACCTTAGTTCATTTAATCCCAGAGCAACTTTGATATCGACACTATCATTACCCCCATTTTACAGACAACGAAACAGAACAGGTACGTCACAGTAACTTGCTCACGATCACACACGACAAGGGGTGGTGGAATCAGGGCTCAAGCAAGACTTCTGAATGCATGTGTTTTAATGCTCCATCACACCGCTGTGTCAAGTGGCATCAGTCACGGAGAAGACTGGGACAGCCGTAAGACAGTAACATGGCCTTTCAAATGATACTAGCTTAACGACATAAATAAATACTTCTGATAAGTGAAAAAAAGCCAAGCAAAATCAAATAGTGTGGTCAAATATGTAAAAAGCCACAACAGAGGAAAAGCAAAAGTGTTAGGATTATAGCTGAGATTAAAAGGTAGCTGGTCTCCTTTGCACATTTCTGATTTTGCTAAGTTTTATACAATGAGACTGAACAACTTCAGTGGTGGGGGGAGGAATGTTAATTCAAGTGTTTTTCTCCCTGAGGACGTCCCCCAGTTCCAGGAGGATGGTAACAGGCTCCGAGGAAGGAGGAGGACAGGTGTGTCCCTACCTGGGAGAGGCCTGAAGAACTTCTCGTGGAGATGCAGCAGATCCATCATCATATTATGTCCCACTAAGGGCTGCTTGGAGGAAATCGACAGGTGAGAGAAATGAAATTTTAAAAATAAAACAGACACTGTAGACTAATCACTGTCTCTGGCAAAGGGTGTAGCATTAGAATCCACTGCACTCCGACAACACGGTCATTCCATCCCCAGCTGCACTCCACCCCCATGAAAGGGAGCTGGACTGCTTAAATGCCAGAAAAGCAAGCAGCGAGTCGGAGGGACTTGAAGCCTGGGCCACACTGGGCATCCAAGCTGTGAAGCAGATACATGCAGCCCCCGGGTAGCTTCAGGCCAGTTAGTACTGAAATACCCACGTGCCTGAAAGAAGCAAAGAAGATTGATTTGGGGAAAGACTGTCCCTATGAAATATTACTATCATCATTTGGTGAAAGCAAGGTTAGATCCACAAAGCCAGGTAACAAAAAGGAATCACTCATCTTAAGGAAACTTAGTTTACCACTGAAGGGCCTGTTAGTATCTATAGCCAGAAATGCAAAAGATGGCTAAGGACCGAGAAAAGAGATCTTTTTCCTGCCTTCTGGGCTTTCACCAGCATCTGGAAAAACACAGAGAAACCCCTTGCAGAGAGGAGAGTCTTCTCCTTCCAACAGCTCTCTCGATCACAAGAGGTGTTCTCAAGATACCAGCGATGCTGTTTACTCACTTTCTTCACTATCACCTGAAAGGAAAAGTAGACAAGGTCCTTGAATCCTGGCTTCCAGGGAACGAGGCCAAAGAAGTGGTCCTGCAGCTCAAAAGGAAGAGGGGAAAAAAAGCCTTTCCCAGAGGTCAGGTCTGGCTGAACAACAGAGAAATGATGAAGCCACCGAGGTGGCCCCACTCCAGGTGAGAACTCACCCCGTGTTCTCTCAGCATCGTCCAGATGTCGGGGAGGGCCTTCCTCAGCACAAGCTGGACCTCGAAGGCTTGGAAGCCTGCAGCAGGGAAACACATGGCTTGCACAGACCCCCGCAGACCCTGGGATGGCAGCCCATGCCCCGAAAAGCCCGAGAGGAAGAGCAGCTGAGAGATGGCTGGTCAAGTGGAAGGCCAGCTCTCAGGTGTACCCAAGCCCACGAGGCCGAGCAACAAGGATGGCATGGCATGGTCTAGGGCGGCTTTCTGAAAGTCCCTGATCTCAGGGCCACTCTGAAATCGAGGACCCCAAAGAGCCTTTTTGTGTGTGGGTTCTCGTTCTTGATACCCACCATGTCAGAAATTAAAACTACACAAGAAATTAAAAATTGCAAAGTTTAAAAAATAAGCCCATTATACTTTTGCCCTTGATTTTATAACATCAAGCATCGGTCATCTGAAAAACACTGGTTTGCTGAGTTACACGGGTCTTCCCAGTGTTCACACGTTACACACCATCAAAAGACACTTGTACACACGGCCACTGATCTCATTAGAGAAGACTCATAAAGCTGTCAAGCTTATGGTGGCAGACGCAAGTATTCCAAAATTCCAGTTTCTGACTAAAAGCTCAGATTTCATCTCTAGCAAATACTGTGAGTTAGTCTCCTTGAAGCAACAAGGCTTACTTTTTCACTTGAGAAAATGACTGAATACAACCAAGTCTGACCAACCACAGTTCAAGTAAAAATTATATTCCATGAGGGGGTGAAAAAAAAAAGCTAGTTCAGCTTTCAACACAGAAACTTACCTAAGTGCTTTTCCTCAAGCCAACCGGTAAGCAGCAGTGATGTTTCACGTGCGCTTATTTCTTTGCACGTTATTTTAAAAGATGGTCAATCAAAGGTTGAGATTTAATAAAACTAAGAATGACTATTTCACAGAGAAGATTAAACAAAATTGGAATTTTTTTTTTAAACCACAAGTGGTAACAAAGAATACCATGACCACCAAGGTGGTCTGAAGCTCCCGCCCTCACTGTGCCGAGGTGCCAGCCAGTGTACCCACCAGCACTTCAGGACCATCAGTGCAAATGGCACGGTGACAATGGGGAGTGACAGCTGATTAATGTTTTGACTAAAGTTATGATTTTGTGAACCCCTTGGAAAGAGTCTCAGAGACCCCTGAGGCCCACAGACCAGGGCTGAGAACTGGAAATCTAGGGCATGTTCATTGCGATTCCACATTGTACTGGGGGGCAAAATTCAGAGATTAACAAAAGTAAATATAGTAAGAATCCACAGGGCACTGAGGATTGGGATAAAAAGGATGGCTCTGGATGGAACTTTGCCGCCTCAACCTTAGATTTCAGAATGGGATGAAAATCCTTCAGCCTCTGAACTGGGGTCAGGGCTTGATCTAAGCACAAGGACCTCACGTCTGCTGAGCCAATGCCCCGGACCCACGGGAGGAGAAGGGATGCTCCCCGACCCCCGGCGCGTGACAGCGACCAGTCCCAAGGTTCCCAGGCCAGGAGTCACCTCCTGCCTACCAGCAATATCAGGGAGGGTCATCCAGTCGCCTTCCTCAGCCAGGTCCAGCCAGCGCGTCACCTCGTCGATCACCGCCTTGATCTGGTCTTTGTGCAGAGAACTGGAAGTGGGCACGTGAGTGTGGAGATGCGGGAGGGGACAGTGCTCACGTGGGAGGGGCTTCTGAGGCCTTCTGTCTTAACATCAAGATCTCAACAAGGAAATGGGCCCAAAAAGACCACTTCTTTCCCGAGTCTTATTCTGCAACAGGAAACCAAACACGTGGCCTCTACCCTCCCACCGGCCACACGAGCACGCCCATCTCCTGCCGCTGACAGGCCAGTGGAGGGACAGGCGCTGGGAGCCAGCCAACATTAAGCAACGTTATCAGGCCTGAATCTCAATCCAGATTTCAGAGGTGAAAAAGCACTGCCTGGTGAAATGAGGGAAAGGCAGGCGCTTTGGGAAGCACGTCTTCTCCTGCATTAGAAGCAGAAGGACGTGATGTTACGTTGAGAAGGGGAAAGACTTTTCTCCAATATTTGAACATAACAGAAGGTTAAAACTTCAACTTGTTTTTCCCTTACAAAAGCTGTATTTTTATATAAAACCACGAACAAAAATTTTAAAACTCCAACATTACATAATTATTTGGACCAGATAATCGTAATGTTCTAGAGTTTAAAACTGTCTGATTTAACTCCCTTCATGATAAAGGCAGACTCTGAAGCCCAAAGAGCATAAACACCTGGTTGAAAACCACACAACTGGTGGTCAGCAGGGCCTGCCTGGGCCCGGGCGGCTGCTCCCTCCAGCACACAGGGCTGCGGCTCACACATGGCCCCAGCGCTGCAGGCCCGGGAGTCAAGCAGGACAACTGGAACCGGGGACCAAAGGAAAAAGGCAGAGATCCTGCCCTTGGGGAACACAGCGGGGTCAAGCACATGGAGCAACATGCCGAGGAATGTGACACACGGTCAAGCTGCCTGAGACTTACCTGAAAAATCCCTAAGATCACATGGAAGGCCAGCACAGCATCTCACGTTGAGCCCAACAGAGCCATTTCCCCCTTTAGCACTGGGACGGAGTTCCTGCTTCTCTGAGTGCCAAACTAAGTCAGTTCTTAGGGGGCTGGGATATAGCTCAGTGGTGGAGGGAATGAACTCTGGGGTTCAATCCCCAGTACTTCCATTTAAAAACAAAACCAAAAAACCCCCCAAAAACCCAATTATAATAAAATTGAATAACTTAAAAAAGTCAGTTCTTTTTCCCCATCATTTTAAACACTAAAATCACACTCTATGCAGGGAGATTTCTTGTCTCAGGTGTAAGAATGGAATCACCAGCACTTCAGGCTACTGTGTTTGGCTCAACACAGGCCAAGGAAGCCACACTAGCTAAAGGAGACAGTGTAAGGTCACCATGTTCTGGACACAACACGTCTACACACAGGAAAGCCAGAAACACAATAGCAACAAAGAAACCCACAAAGCGCCCAGAGAAGCAGACTTACCTGCGAACTCTCCAGTTCCCAGTTAGGATGCTGTGTTTTATTGTCTTCTCCTGTTCTTCGTTCATATATGGGATTCCTTTTTTGAGAAACTAAAACAAGGAAGTAAGTCAGAGGCATCCTCCATGCCAGCAGCAGAGTGGAAAGAAACTCTGGTTTCGCACAGGCAGCAAGGGGAAGAGGAGGTGGACTCAGAGGCCAGGTGGACCAGATGGCCTTTAAACCCTTTCCCTCCCCACCTCTCCTCTGAAGCCATACCTTGTTATAGTCGAAGCCATACCGATTCAAAAACTGAATGCTGGAAGCCTGGAAAGAGAACTCTGAATCCAAAATCCCAAACGTTGTAGGGAAGAGAAAGAAGTTACACGAATGGGCTACATACCTAGGGGGAAAAAAAATAAGGAGAAAAAGGTGGAACCATTTTTAAAACTCTGGCTCACAGAGCCAGCCCCAGAGTGGGCTCTTCCTTTCATTTGAGAAGTACAGCCACGTATAATTACAGTCGGCCCTGTGTCTATACATGGGTCCTCCACATCCCAGTTCTTTCACATCCCGGGACTCAAACAACCACAGATCATGTGGTGCTATAGTACATATTTAGTGAAAGAAACCTGAGTGGGCCCATGCAGTTCACACCCCAAGTCATTCAGGGTCCACCACATTTGAATGTCAGCTATGCTTCAATTACTATGACTGGTACTGAGGGCCAAAAAAGAACAGCAGAGATCCTGCCCCACCTGGGACCAGTGGGGCTGCCATTCAGCACCCTGTCTGTTGGGGCCTGGGGGCTACACCACCCTCATCAGAACACTGTGTTAACTGCAATCCTGAAGGCGATATAAGAGACAAGGAAAAGAGTAAAAGGACACCCAAAGGTACACAGGTGCTAGAAAAGGCCCCAAGAATGGTGCTGCCCTGAGAAACCTGAAGGACCAGCCAGTATTGGGGGGGGGGGGGGCAAAGAAGCAGGAGAGGCCATGGAGCATCCAGGGCCAAAGTGGTCAGAGCCTGAAGCAGAAGCTGGAGGTGGAGCAGGTGGAGAAAATAAATGGGCAAGAACCATGTGTTTTGTCAAAGGTTTTTATACATACTTGCTTGACTCTCCTTCAATACTGGAGAACGCTGACAATCCTAGAAGAATCATGGTAGAGAGAATGAATACCAAAGAAAAGCTACCAGAAGTTAACTACAGAAAAATATTTTTAGCAATACATGCATCCAAAGATACTGTGTAGGCTTTAAGATTATCTCTTAAAAAAAAGAATAGATTCAAAACATGAGAACTGTCAAGTTGTAATTCACAGTGAGATGACTAAAATATCATTATAAATGTTACCTCAAGCATGGAATGTTAAGTTGACATTTTTAGTTTTAAAACTAACCAAAGGAAACACTATAAACTATGAAGATTTATCCGTTTCATTGCTTTAAGATGTCTCTGTTGCTAAAAAGACCACAAAGTGAAAAAGACTTGGAAGCAGGGGCAGAACAATAGAAACGTGCCCCAGTGCCATTTCCCATACTTGGCAAAGAGTGAAGAAAAGCAATCACAGTAGAAAAGTAGCAAAAGACAAGGATAAAGAACAAAACACACACAGGTGTTCATCATTCATAGCAAAAGAATCAGTAAAATGTCTCATGACCTGTTTTTGTAGATAAGGTTTTATTGGAATACAGCCATGCTAATTCATTTGTGTATTAGCTGCAGCTGATTTCCCCCTTAACAGCAGAATTGAGTAGCTGTAACAGAGACCATATGGCCTGCAAAACGTAAAATATTTAGTCTAGCCCATCACAGAAAACGTTTGCTGATCTTGTATTAAAAACGTAAATCAGGATGACAATTTTAGGTCATTTTTCCTCTCCCAAGTGGGCAAAAAAATTTAAGATTGATAATACCCAGTGTGAGTGATGGAAACAGGCACATTCATTGTTAGTGTAAGTTGTTGGAAGAGCAATAGTTTGGCAACAAATCAACACTTTAATGCACATACACTCTCCTGCTATAAGTATACCAAACATACATGCCCACAAGCGCACAGTCATATATAAATACCAAGACAATCAATGCAACCTTGTTCCATTACACACAAATGGTACCCACCATATGCATCATTAGGAGTTGGTGCCAACAGATACAATCACTTTGGAATGCTATGCCATTGTTAAAAATGAACAAGAGATCTGTATAAGCTGACACAGAAAGATCTCTAAATGCCATTAGTGGAAAGATGCAGAACGTGTTTATAGTATGATCCTGTTTTGTATGTTTTCTTTAAGCAAAAATCATACACACACATTTTTCCTGAAAGATAGTACAAGTTCCTTAATGTTGATTTCGGCATGGAAACTAAGGTTCTGCTTATTTCAAAGCATTAGGTCTTGTAGGAATAACACGGTCAAAAACCAAACAAGCATGCAAACAGCCAGTATCTCAGAAAGGCGCCAAAGCTGTTGTACCAGTGGGAAACACAAAGACAATAAAAATATCCCCTTCAGTAACTCAAACAGCTGAAGATTAAACTCACCTATCTGACAGATTGTGAATTGCTGAACACTCTGACGAGTCTTTAGATACCACTCTGACGGCAAGTCAAAAAGACTGCGGAAAAACAGGCATCTCAGTCCACAGGCAATGAGAGCCGAACCGACTCCACGCTGAATGGGCACCTCTCTACCAGGGGCTGCATCTTTCCTATTACAACAGCTAGGCAACACTGCCAGCGTTTCGTGGACAAGGGCCTCAACCTCCCCACAAAATGTTGCCCTGCCCGCCCAATGCCAACACAGGGCCTGCTGAGAAACAGTGCTGGCTGGCTGGGGTGCCACCCAGCAGGGCACAGAAGAGCACCCCTCCAGCACAGCTCTAAGGCAGCTGGAGCTTTACCTGATCTGCTGGGGCCTGGACAGGTTAGAACGAAGGCCTGTGAATTCTATATCCAGACCTGCAAGGGAGGCAAAAAAGACAAGAGTCCCGGGGCACAGAACACTACCACCTCCCTCATGCTGTAAATGCTGTAGGTGGCAAAGGTACTGGTCACCTTCTTGGTGCTCAAGAGGCCAGATGAGGTCAAGAAGGGAAAACAGGGAGACAAAGCAAGGACAAGCCAGGCCACCCCGTTCCACCTGGACCACACTGGGGGCAAGGGTGTAATTGCTGCTTAACTTCCCACCGCCCAGGCCCGAGAGGGAATCTCTGTCCTGCTCAGGGGCCCTATTTGAGCCTCCTGCGGCCTGGCGACCACCCGGCTGGGCCTCCCCTCTCCGCCCTGTCCCACCCGAGCCACATCCTCCGCAGGCTCGCCCGGCCAGGGGGCTCCGGCGACGAGGCCCGCAATACAGGCGCCTTACCCAGGAAGTCTGCGCCCAGGACGAGCTCCTGCAGCAGCGGGAGGCTCTGCTCGAACTCGTCGGCGCCCACGTCCATGGCCACGCAGCTCGGCCGAGGGCGCCCAGTGCGGCCACGCGCTGCCACGCGCTTCCGCCGCGCCGCCGCCTTAAAGGGCTCGCGCGGGGGAAACGCAACGCCCCCGCGCGCCACCGGCCCCGGCAGCCTCCGTCTGTGCCGCCCGGCTGCGCTGGCCACCGCCCGCGCCCAGGTGTTTGCCCCCAGGTGCTTGCCCTTAAACATTTTGCCCGCTAGGGTGAAGGGTTGCTTAGACTCCGCCTTAGCAATCAAAGGCCGTTTACCCTGCTCCGCGCGGCGATTCCTTTGCAGTCACTAAAAGGGCAGAATGCCATTTACGTAGACCTAGAACATGAAGAAGCATGATAGGAAAAAGTAGAGCCTGTGAGAGTAAAAACAGTCCAGTAACAGCACCTGAAGGCACTGCAGTAGGCAGGTACTGACTGCAGCTGCAGTAGGGGGATGGGGGCCACCTCTTGTCTGTTTTCAAAATCAGCACCTCTCAACGTGGCAGTCACTGCCAGTGTTGGGCTGTCCGCATCCCCTCCCCCACACCGCATCTTTTCCCTATTTTGTCTGCATCATCTCTTTATAATACCTTGTTTCAAACTTGCCACACAAAGCCCCAAGAAGTGAGGAAACTGAAGGAATCCTCGGTACGGAGATGATCTAGAACAATCATACTCCTTGCAGAAGAATCCCCGCCTATAGCATCGCAGGTGAACCCTATTTTTGTCACTGTCAATTTCCAAAGCCACACTACTCGTGGGCTTCTTTACATCCTCCCTTGAATTCTGACTTGTTTGAACAGCCTTCTAGAACTGTGGTCTTCAAAGTGAGATGCTCCAATCTTTAAGATGAGGGGAGAAAATATTAGAACTATAATGTATACTTGTAAATGCCTCCACTGGAGTATTTATTGATCAAAAGGGGACTGCTGAGCCATTGCATTCTGAAGGCTCCTCAGAATCATAGTTCTTTAAAATGTTGGTGCATATTTATTTATTAAAAAATATATTGAATACTCAGACATGACAGTAGCCATGTTGTTTCACTTCTGTATAAGATAAACATACAATTGGAGTACACATTCTAAAATTGGGGGGAAATGCTCTAGAAACCACCTGAACTGCTTACTGAGTCTTCTCTTCATATGTTTCAAAAACAGTTAACATCTTATTTTGACTTAATCAACTCTTTTAAGAGAACTGCCATGATTCCCTTCTACCTCATTTCAGCTTTAGACTAACTTGAATACACTTCAAGCTTCATCTCCTAACAAATTTCCACTTCATGGCAAACTTAGCACATACTAACCCTGTCCCTATCCTTTCCTCGCTGCACTCCTTTCTTCTTTCAGATCTGGTTCTGCCTGTTAGGAACCAGAGCCCAACTGAGGCATTTGCCCCTCTTATCTTCACATTACTGAGTCTGTTTCTAATAAACTGATACTGACATCTCCTATTAACACCTCCACACCCTGAACAGCAACAGCTGCCATTTGCTGAGACCACCCACTCTGAGCTAGCCACGGTAACAAGTGCTCTGCATAAACCTCCTATGTGTACCCTTGCCACAGTCAGCTCAAAGGTGGAGAAAATTTCATATAGCCAGAAAGTAAGAGTTTACAATATACCTTTATTCTTTAACTTCTAAACAACATTTAATTTGTCCTTCAAAAGTTAATTATAATTGGCAACAGCTTTTCTCAGATAACTTCTCTCATGTCTCAATAGAGAGGAAGAATTTAGCCCTTGATTTAAAACACACACACAAGGGGAGACAGAGAGGACCTGAACTACTAGCGACACTCTGCTGTCAGACCGGTGTATGGAACGTCCAGGCCGGCGGTTCCTCCTGATGCTGTCTTCAAGTGGACGAGTAGCTGACAGCTTTATATTTACAAGTTCCGAACAGTGCTTGTTTCATTCATAGATTCTCCGAGGCTCCTGCAGCACCACACCACCTTCTGTCATAGCACTCTCTAGTCGTTTGAACTGGTTTTGAAGATGAGGAAAGAAGGAAAAAACTGAATCAGCTGACAGTAAATAGTTCACTTCCCAAGAGAAAAAGAAGTAAACTGATTTGCTCCTTGCTAACTTCCTAGCCTACACTGGTTTTTCAGAAAGTGATCTTAATAACAACATAGACAAGAAAAAAGAGGATGAAGAATGTCAAAGATTAGTAGCATTTTAAAATATCATACAGACAAGATGTTAATATATGAACAAAGAAGTAGTGCTCAACGTTACGATTGTAGAATCAGTCAAGTGGGTTTGAACCCTGCCCCTGCCACACTGACTGGGCAAGCCAGCCTCAGCTTACTTTATACAGAAGCAGGAACGCCAGTCCTGATGCTATGGGCTGCCGTGAGGATGATGTGAGGTGACATACATCTGGATACTCACCGTAGGGTCTGACACATGGAGAGAACTTAGTAAGTGGAACTATTATTATGTAAGTATCTGATGTCAAGAATTAACCCAATACCTTTTAAATAAGTACAGGAAAACAAAAATACCGAGTCTGAGGCTGCCTCCCAAGGAGTTGGTTGGTAGACCATGAAGTTGATTCCTGCTTCTAAGCATCGCCCTGCCAGCACTCGTCCCACACTCTCACAAGCCACCACGTTTCTGGTACTATAAAGGTGCCTTTTAATAGCCCATTCACGGGTGGATGCTGAAACCACAACCTGGCCACTGCGGTGTTCCACAAATGCTTCTATATGATGCTGAGTCCTTATGACTCTCAACCTAAATGAGGTGAGAAAATAAAATCATAAAAGAATCCTAAAGATAAATGACCTCTGGTGAATAAATGCCTAAATATTTCTCAAGAATGCAGTGTTTGGTTCATTTACATACATAAGTATGTTATGGTTCAACATACTTAACCTGGATTTTACTTGGGAAAGGTGTTTTTCTCTGTCTTTATGAGGATATCCTCAATAATAAACAAAATATTTCTAGTTAACTTCAAATATCCAGGAGAAATTTGGTATTTGAGAGCTAAGATTTATTTACACAGCATCCACTTTACAACCGGATTTGAGGAGGCAGAGCTAAGTTGCTGACCCTCCACTGGATAAAGATATACTTACTCTATGCTTTTATTTTCCAGCTAACACCAAAATAAATGTAAGATGAATCAAAGACTTAAATACAAAAATAGAAATCATAAAAGTACTAGAAGACAACATGGGAGAATTTTTTTTAATAATCTCAAAGAAAAGCCTATTTAACTATATCAAATTTTTTAACATAACATCAAACTATGTCATATGGCTTAAAAAAAAACAAACTGACAAAGTTTCCTGCATGGTAAAAAAACCAAAAAAACAAAACAGAAATGAAATCAAAAGGCAAGCAATGAAACAAAAAATATTTTAAAATCATATATTGTTCAAAGGGCTAATTCCCATAATATGCAAAAAGTCTCCTATAATAAAAAATGACCAGTAACTTAACAAGCAAAGAACCTGGACAAACTGTCCACAGAAAAGGAAAATATTAATAACTCAAACCCATGAAAATATGCCCAATCCTGATAAAATGCATGGACAAGACAATTCATTACAACACTGTCTGAAATTATAAAAGATAATCATCATTAGGGAGCCAGTTAATTAAAACACCCATGCAATGGTATTTCACACAGTTAAGAATGAAGTCACACTTTTTCGATGCTCCTGCTGCTAACATTTATTGAGCACTTACTGTGCCAGGGAGTCATAATAGTTTACAGGTATAGCTCATGTCTCAAAATAATTCCATTATTCTTTCTTTCTTTCTTTTTCTAAGGCTGCAAAAACTGACACAGAAAGGTTAAGTAACTTTAGCAGGATTACAACTAATGGTAAGTAAAGAAGGTAGGATTTAAGTCCAGGGGTCTGGCTCCAGAGCCAATGTTCCCAACCAACAGAAAGTATTTCCAAGATGTATTTTTATGTATGAGTGTGAGTGTGAGTGTGAGTGTGTGTGTGTGTGTGTGTGTGTGTGTGTTGGGGGAATGCAGAACAAGGTACACAGTGTGCTAAGATTTATAATTAAAAAAAAATAAGTTTATACTTATGTGCACAGAGCAGCTCTAGAAGGACACACAAGAAACTATTCCCTTTTAGATTTTATAAAACGTTTAAAAAATTAAGCTCATGAAGAGGGCAGGATATAGCTCAAGTGCTAGAGCACATGCTTAGCATGCATGAGGTCCCAGGTTCAATCCCCAGTACCTCCTCTAAGAATAAATAAATAAATAGATACACCTAATTACCTCTCCCCCCAAAATAAATAAAAGGACATCATAAAAAAATTTTTTAATTAAAAAAAATTAAGCTCATGATAAACACTGACATTAGAGATTACACTAAGATTCTTACAGTGAAATAGCAGAAAAAGCACTAAATTTAGAAATGTGGGTTCTATTCCTGGTTTTGCTGGTAGCCCTAAAAAAAAATCACAATCTCTTAATTCAGGAGTCAACACGCTTTTTCTGTAAGGGGTCAGATAGTAAATATTTTAGGGTTTGTAGGACATATTGTAAGCAGATAGGGTAGGGGGTCCCAGGAGAAAGAGAATCAAGAATGGCTTTCTTGACATAAGAGATGCCATTTTTATACCTAAGCCATTTTGAGATCTAAGTATGGCCACAATACCTGCCCTTGAACAGGTCTCAAGAATCAATGATCTTAAGGGAAGTAAGGGAATGCAGGAACAAAGGAACAGCAGCCAAGAAACAACAGTTCACTGATAAAACCAAGTCCTAGTTCCTCCTGAAGGGATATACTTAACAATCTGATACAGCCTTGGAGTTTTGCACCCAGGTGGAGGTTGACCATTGTGACTCCAATCAGCTAAAGCTTGGACTCTGTCTACCTTGGCCCCAGTTTTATACTGAATTCTCCTCGGCTCAAGCCCCTTATAAATACGCATGTAACTTTAGCTTGAAACTTCCGCAACTTTGCTTTTTAGGGAGACACTGCTTTGGGAAAGATCCCCAGTGTTCTCCTTACTCACTGCAAGTAATAAGCCCCTTCCTTCTCCCCATCTTTGGCTTGGTTGTGACTTTTAGCTCGACACCCACCAAGATGCAAACCCCATTTTCAGGTAACAATAAGGCACAACTGCTCAACTCAGGCACAGTAGTACTAGAATAACCAGGTAAGAATGAATGGTGGCTGTGCGCCAATAAAAGTTTCTTTGTGAATAACAAAATTTGAATTTTACACAACTTCCACATCACAAAATATTATTCTTTGGATTTTTTCAACCTTTTAAAAAAATGTAAAATTTTTAGCTTGCAAGCCAGCTTTGGCCCAAGAGCTATATAGATTGCTGATTCTTGTCTTAAACCATTTGTGCAATAAAGGGGTGGGACTTACTATCTCCAAGGTCACTTCCAGTTTTATACTGATAATACTGTGAATAGGACAGCTAGGGAAAAAAGGGGGGAAAACAGATCTCCAATTATCCAAGTGGTCCATATATAAAAAATACAACCCAAGTGAAAGTAATAATTTGGGTGTTTCAAAGAATTCTAGACTTCAGATACAGATAATTTCAAAGATGAACTGCCTGCCCCCTTTCTTTGACTCCTCCCTGTATACACAACGTCAAAATGCACCATAGCAACTGTAACACTTTATTACCCCTATTCCATTTCCACTACCAAACTATAAAACTTCTGCTGACAAGGATGACATCTACTTTATTTTCTCTCCTGTATGTAGCACAGTGCCTATGAGGTGATCTAGGCCTAATGTTTGTTGAATGAATCTATCACATAGTTATGATTTCTAATTTGCTCTTATAACTTGATATAGTCCTTAAGAAATATATTTTTAATGAATCCTTACCAAGTAGATAAACAGCAGATAAACACCAACATGCTGCAGCACAGCGGTAACAATTTAGCGTTCCAGCTCTGAGGTCAGACAAAACAGGTTTGAATTTTAGCTCTGGCACTTACTAACCCTATCTCCCTAAGCCTCAAATCCCCTGCTCTTGTAAAATGGGGAAAATTACTGCACCTGCTTCAAAAAGTTGTTTTTGTTTTTGTTTTTTTTTTTTAGAATATTTTTGTTGTTTCTGGGGGGAGGTAATTAGGTGTATTTATTTATTTTAATGGAGGTACTGGGAATTGAACCCAGCACCTTGTACATGCTAAGCGCATGCTCTACCACTGAGCTATAACCTCCCCCACTCAAAAAGTAGTTTTAAGGATTAAATGAGAAAATCCATATAAAGTACCTAGCATAATTCCTGGCAAATATAAAGAATTCAATAATTAACTATCTTTGTAACAAAGAATAGACTTCTAACTTAGACTTCCCGCTTCTACCCCTGCCCCCATAAAAATCTGTTCTCCTCAGAACAGTATGGAGGTTCCTTTAAAAACTAAAAATAGAATTACCATTGATCCAGCTGTCCCACTCCTGAGTATACAACCAGAAAAGACAAAAACTCTAATTGGAAAAATACATGCACCCCAATGTTCATAGCAGCACTATTTATAATAGCCAAGACATGGAAGCAACTAAGTGTCCACTGACAGGTGAAGTGATAAAGAATATATATATATATATATATATAGAGAGAGAGAGAGAGAGAGAGAGAGAGAGAGAGGGAGAGAGAGAGAGAGAGAGAGAGAGAGGGAGAGAGAGAGTGTGAGTGAGTGTGTGTGTGTGTGTGTGTGTGTAAAACAGAGTATTACTCAGCTATAAAAAGAGAATGAAATAATACTATTTGCAGCAACATGGATGGACCCAGAGACTATCATACTAAGTGAAGGCAGTCAGAGAAAGACAAATATCACATGATATCACTTATGTGTGGAATCTAAAAAATATGATACAAATGAACTTATTTACAAAACAGAAACAGACTCACAGACATAGAAAACAAACCTATGGTTACCAAAGGGGAAAGAGGGGAGGGATAAATTAGGAGTTTGGGATTACAGGTATACATTTCTATGTATAAAATAGATTAACAATAAGGACCCACTGTACAGCACAGGGAACTATATTTAGTATCTTGTAATAACCTATAATGAAGAAGAATATATATGTGTATAACCAAACACTCTGCTGTACACCTGAAACTAACACCACATTACTTGATTCACAAAGCCAATGACCTGTCTCCTACCTACCTCTCTATTTTCATCTTAACAGCATTCACCCCTTGGCCCACTGAGCTCCAGGTACACAGGCCTCTAACACACCAATCTCATTCCCACCCTAGCTGTTTCCTCTGCTGAAAATGCTCTTCTTGACAGATAGTTTGGCATCTCCTTATTTGCAGAGGAGTCTTGGTAGGCAACCAGTCTCTCATTCTAACATCATGCTCTTTAAATTTTCTCTATGACACCTACTTATTCATTTTTTGCAGCAACCCCCCCGCAAACCCTCCTAGACCCACCGCAAGTCAGCCTCCCGAGAGGAAAGTCGCCAGCAGGATCTGGCACATTCTTTAAATGAGTTGATGAAAACAAATTGTAGGGCACCGTGCACCGCTCTGTGGTCAGTAACTAGCAGGCTTAATTACCTGTGCCAGAACTCCCGGGAGGGCCACACTGTCCTCCAGCCCCGCTCTTTTCTGGCAACAGCCAAGAGCTCCAGATTCCGGGGGTTCCGGTTGGTGAACTCTGGGGCAACAGCTTCGTTTTCCACAACGTCCGCTTCAGGCTTCACCGCTGGCTTGGAACTGGTTGAGAGAGCCGCCACCCCACATCCTAACAATGGAAACAACCACATGGATCTTAAAAAATGACGAATACGGACAAAACAGGAATGTGATCTAAGTTCTAATTCCATCCTCTCCCCTGTCTTCGTACCCTGGAAGAAGGACAAAAGGTATGTTTGCTCAGGGGATGCAGGGGGAGCCATCATAGACCTGGTTCTTAATTTTCTACTAGTGTCATTACAATGCTGTTCTCCTTTACTTTTCGATGGGGCATGTGGAATATAAAATACGACTTGCATATGCACATTGTGCAGACCCTGGGGAGTCTGAGAGAAGTGGGGAGATTAATTACCCGGGTTCCTGCAAACCGAAGACAACTCCCAGAGCCGCGACCGAAGCGCCATCGCTGAGGAGATCGCAGCCGAAGCCTCGGACAAACCTCGTCTCCTTTCCTCAAGGGTGTCCCAGCGGCTGGCCGGCCGCAGCCATGTTAACTCAGGGAATAGCCTCAGGATCACACGGGTCACGACGCCTCCACCCGAACTAGCAGGCCCCACGCAGCTGAGTGGTGGAGAGGGCAATCTGTCACTTCCGCTCCTCCAATCAGCGCTTACGCTGGGGAGCCCTCAGGCGCTGAAGCCAACCAATCACCTCGTGGTAACGCACTTGGGGGCGGGGCGCGACCCGTTAGGTTGAGAGACGCCGAGTTGACTGCGTCCTGGATACCAGGTACGCAAGGCTTCTCGTTACCTTATTTGCGCGCTCGGGTCACAAAACATAGATCTTTGTTGGACCCACACACACCCCAGGTGGATACCGGGAGAAAACGGGACAGTGCGAGACACACAGTTTTCTTTTCAGGAAGGGTGGCTGTCATTTTCCTGTATGGCCCATGGAAAATGCTTGCCCTGTCCCACCCAGGTTAGGGTCCCCAAGGTTATACTCGTGAGCCCGGGAACAAAGCCTGCGCGCCAGCTCCTACATTTAAGGAAAACAAGGAAGCCAGTTTATAAACTAACATTTAAGACTCGCTCAGAACACCGGACTACCTTAGACGACCCCACCCCTTACTGCCGTCACACTCCAAGCCCCGCCCTATCAACCACCTTTTCTAGAAGGCACTAGAATGTGCAAACGCGCACGCGCAACCCGGGCTTGATCCGAGTACCATCTTCCTCAGCGGTCCGAGATCCTGACTTCCGTTCTCCTACCTTCGCGCCCTTCTCATTCGCTTTCTAATTGGGCAAAAGTGCTAAGCCCGCCCCCTTCCGGCGCCTCGCTTCCTGCGCATTCACGCTTCTCGACCCCTCGCCCCATCTTTCTTTCCCGTCCTGCCGCGCGGCCCGGCTAGGGAGCTGGGAGCTGAGGAGCGGTGTTCCCAGCAGCCCCTGCGACGTGGCTCGGGTTCCTTTCCACGCCGTCGCCGCCGCCCGGCGTACCGACCCAGACGCTGATTGTGCGCGGTGTGAGTGAAGCTCGAGGAGTACCCTGCCGCGAGGATGGAGGGGCCTTTGTCCGTGTTCGGGGACCGCAGCACTGGGGAGGCGATCCGCTCCCAGAACGGTAAGGGCGGGCGAGGCCTGCGCCGGGCCCGCGGCGGTGCGCCTCCTTCCCCGCCTCGCTCTGCCGCGGGTACCGTCCTTAAACGCCTTCCCTTTTCTGTCTCCCGACAGGGGCCGCCCGGGAGGGGCGGGTGGTGTCTCTGGACTCCGGCGGGTCTCGCCGCTTCTGGCGGCGGCGCCGTTTTCCCCGAGGAATTCCCGAGAGCGCAGCGCGGTTTTAACGGGAACTGGGTGTTAAAACCCCTGGGCAGGCCCGGCCCTGCGGCTGGGAAAGCGCTCCCCGGCCTTGAACGCTAGCTCCGCGAACTGACACGTGCGAGCCACACCTTGAGTTCCCTGGGGTCCGGGTGCCCTGCGCTTTTTTGTTCCGATTCTTGCCAGGAAACGTATTCCTCTCAATCCTCGGCCTCATTTTAGGGCCGTTAACCAGTGAAAACTAGTTTTAATTGCTAGTTTACCGATGAGCGAATGGCCATCGGTCACAATTCAGATGACTTGTCTGTTGTACCCCGTTGGTTATCACCTGCCGGGTTTTTAAATTTCACTTTTGAAAACTTGTGGCTTTTAATAGGATTTAAAAAAAAAACTTGGCGGAATCTTAAGGAAAAGGCTGATAGATACCATTTTCTCTTCTGTATGAAGTGGCAGAATTCAAATTACTGCTAGTAGGTTTTGACACTCGGTGTCAAGTGGAATTTTCTGGTTAGCTTCTTCCTCCCTCCCCCATATTACGCTTGTAATAACTGATTTCCAAATTAGGACGCATCTGTAGACTTAAAAATTCAGAGGCTCTCGGATGTTATTTACTTTTTTTAGGCTGAAATGATTGATTCTCTTGAAATCATAGGTTTTCCTTTTTTTACCCCCCCCCCCCATTTTTATAGTCATGGCTGCAGCTTCGATTGCCAATATTGTGAAAAGTTCTCTTGGTCCTGTTGGCTTGGATAAAATGCTAGTGGATGATATTGGTGTAAGTACATTTAAATGTGTTAGTTTAAAGGGGAAAAGGTTCATAAATACCTCACTTTGTAAATTCTGATTTTATCACCGCTGGAATTGGAAGATGTAGTGTAGGTGAATGTATCGTGGGGTTGTGCTAATTTAAAGGATATTCTGTTTCTGTGGGTGATTATATCTTTTTTCCCTCCTTGGAAATTTCTTAGGATGTAACCATCACTAATGATGGTGCCACCATCCTGAAGTTACTGGAGGTAGAACATCCTGCAGCAAAAGTTCTTTGTGAGCTAGCTGACCTGCAAGACAAAGAAGTGGGAGATGGAACTACCTCCGTGGTAGGTAGACCGGTGGTTAAAGAGTTACTTTTTTTTTTCCCTAAAATTAAACTTAAAGAAAGTGAAGCCATATTCACAAGTAAGTGATTTGCTTTTGAGTCAGAAATAAGTTACATACTTAAGATGGGGAAAATTTAAGTTGTTTTGGGGGTAGAGATTTAGAAACAAAATTTGAAAACTCACTATAACTTCTACAATTCAGGTAAAAAAAATTTAATACAGTCGTTTTAAATGTTTCCACAAGTTTTTCCCTTGGCTTTAACAGTATTCATGCATCACATAGAGGCATGGTTTTTAGGTTTTGTTTTCTTAATGGTTTCATTTTAAAGAAAGTTTCCTTCTCCCCTCACTACCTGAGGCTTAAGAATTTCTAAAAGCTTATTTTTAAAAAACAAGATGGTTTTATATTTTAAATGCTGACAGACCATCTTAAGGATTCATAATGAGAGTTGGAGAAAGTTGATAAAGATGTGATCAATAACATGACATAAGCTCCTTAAAAATTACCCAGCACACTGATATAGTAGAAACACTACTATTTGGTGAGGAATAAATAATAATTTGCTCTAAAGAAACAAGCAATAGTTTGTGAGGAAAATGTGTTTCTAGATTAAGGCGTAATTTCCCTGCAAACACGCAATTTTTTGAAGTCCAGGTCATCTGAGCGGTCAGGCTCTCCTGTTAGCTTATGTTGAGCACTCCATCTTGAAAAGTAATGGATGTGTCTCCTGTACTATTGTACTGCAGAACTAGTTTATTTGCCAGAGCATTTTTCTGACTCCTGTCTGGCTTTAGCCATTTGCATATAAATCACTGTGTACAGTTGCCTTTTCTCAGGTTTCTAATAAGCAGTCATACATTTCTCTGCCATCATCATTCTGGTTACTAATATCTGATGCATGTTAGTGTTGTTTTCACATATGCGTTGCACATGATGAATGGCAGGCTCATATGAGAGCAATGAATGTTTTCCCTACAGGTTATTATTGCAGCTGAACTTCTAAAAAATGCAGATGAACTAGTCAAACAGAAAATTCATCCCACATCAGTTATTAGTGGCTATCGACTTGCTTGCAAGTAAGATTGTTTACATTCAGAGAAAATTTTGTTATTTGATGTAATAGTTATAAATAGTCTGTGTTCTTTAAGTGTTCCAATTAATGACTAAATTTTATTTTGAAAAGTTGTATTTGTGTTTAAGTAGTAACATTTGAAGTAAGAAGTAGGCTCAGTATTTTTTTCCCATTTGACTACCGCATTATCTCCTAATAATAGATTTTAGTGGCTATGCTAATGGGATAGATTAAAATTGCCATGATCTGAAGAGGGAGGGTTTATTTGTGTCCTCCTCCTATATGAAATGGCTGAACAGAAAACTGAAGCCTCCTGTCATTTTGACACAATGATAAAACAAAATTTTGAGTGAAATGTATTCTCCCCCACACTTTAAACAGGGAAGCAGTGCGTTATATCAGTGAAAATCTAATTATTAACACAGATGAACTTGGAAGAGATTGCCTGATTAATGCTGCTAAGACATCCATGTCTTCCAAAATCATTGGAATGTATCCTTGTGATGGTCCAGTAAAGTTTTTAAAAGTAAGATCTTGTGTTAGTTTTTGTGCCAGATGATGCTGTATTGAAACTTCTTTTTTCTAGGAGGAAAGGTAATACAAAGTGTGTGTAAAAGTAGTAGCAGATAGTGTTTAACAGTATTCTGACATTTCAGTGGGATAATTAATGCTTGTTTCTTTCATGAGAAAGCTAAAAGGAAGTGCCTTTGAATTACTGCTGGTTTTCATGTGTACCCACTGTTCATCCCAAGTTTCTTGTTCTCCTTAACTGATGGCTTAGAAATGGTGATTTCTTCGCTAATGTGGTGGTAGATGCTGTACTTGCTATTAAATACACAGATATCAGAGGCCAGCCTCGCTATCCAGTCAATTCCATTAATATTCTCAAAGCCCATGGGAGGAGTCAGACGGAGAGTATGCTCATCAATGGCTATGCCCTCAACTGTGTGGTGGGATCCCAGGGTAAGGCTTGTGATGTAGTTGTGAAATGAAAGCACTAAAGGTTAAAGTTAGCTTTTTGTGGGTTGCGTAACTCCATTTTCAGAAGAACTATCTTAAGATGTGCACTTACTGTTCTTAGCGAAGCCCAGAGAAAAAGGAAATGGTACATCGTCAGTTTCTCTTTGTAACTTACATGTAACTTAGGAAGATGCCAGTTATAAGAAAGTACATGTGTTTAGTGCCATAAGCATTTGTTCCTAAGGTTAAAAGTAATAAAATCTAAATTTGTTTATATATAACAATTTAAAATCTCTGTGCAACTCTAAGGAAAGGAGTGTTTCATAAAATGTAGCATTGATATAGTTACCATTGAAGGTACTTACTGCTGTGTTCAATTATAGGCATGCCCAAGAGAATAGTCAATGCAAAAATTGCTTGCCTTGACTTCAGCCTGCAGAAAACAAAAATGAAGCTTGGGGTACAAGTGGTTATTACAGACCCTGAAAAACTGGACCAAATTAGACAGAGGTATGTTGAGAGATTGATTTTTGACCTGGGAAAGGAGTGTTTGTAAATTGTGGGTGTTTTGGAGGACTTTAAAAATTAACATTGAAAACCAAAGTTAAACTGTTTTGCTTAAACTTCCAGGAAAATTAGAAAACGTGGTGATGATGTTTTAAGAGAGATTTAGGTGATGATAACATGAAAATCAACTTTTTTGTGAAATTTTGGTCTTATAGTGTGTTCATATTAAGAATTCAAGATACAACCAGAATATGTTTCCTCAAATAAGCAGTACAAGAACCAAGCAGATAGTGGGGAGGGTATAGCTCAAGAAGTAGCCAGTACCTTCTCTAAAAATAAATAAACCTAAGTACAACACCTCCTTCCCCCAAAAAAGGAACCAAGCAGATAGTGTTGACTGTGTGCCAGGTTAGGGAGTGGACACGGCATTATCTATTGCTTGACAAGCTAGAGGATGTGCTCTTCTATCTTCTAAATCTGTGTGTGTACTGTTCTTTCCTTAACTGTCCCCATCAAGGGTCAGTCCTAAGAATGAGTGTTCCAGATCCTGTTGCCGCCTACCTTTAGAGTCTTGCTTCATTACTTTTTCTCAACTGCATCTTCAACTACTAGTTCTATTCTTCATTCCTTTCTCGAATCCACATGTAACCGTCTTATCCTTAAATAAGTGTCTTATGCACACATCCTGTTCCAGTTACTCCCTGTCCTTCCTCATCCCTCTATAGCCAGGTGTTGCAAGATTGATTTACACAAAAACTTTCCTGGTGCTTTATTTGTCGTACCCTTTTCAGGTCTGTTCTCCAGTGTAGGACCGCTTGCTAACATCATTTCACTGCTGTGAAATTCACTACACACATTCAGTCTTCACTTGACCTTTATCAAACCTTTGACTACTTCTTGAAAGACTTTTGGAGGATAGAGCAGTTTTGTGATACTACCCTGTCTGTATTCCTGTGCCTGGGGTGGCCAGACATCTCTGCCAGAGACTCCCAAATCCGCTCCTCTGAACTCCATACACGTGTGTTTGATTGAGTGCCTCTTAAGCCTCTCCAAGTCAGTATGTCTAAAACTGAACTTGTGATGATACCTCCGCATCTGCTCTTTGCCATTGTAGTGTTAGGGACCCCTCCACTCAGGCAGAAAACTAGGAAATATCCTTAATTCCTTTTTACCTAATACTCTTTGCCTTCTGATCTGTCACAGAGTAAAATGTAAAATGGCTTCAATTATCTACATATTTCAAATCTATCTCTTTCCTATAGCTTGTTTGTGGTTTCCATACTATTTCTGGCTGCCTTCTGGAAGTTTTACCTGAACAGCTTCACGTTCACCTTGTTAAAATCTGAACTCTGTTTTCTTATCTGCATCCTCCCGCCCCCCCCCCCCTTTAGTATTTATTTTACTCCAGGAGTCAGTGGCTGAACCTCCCAAGTTACCCAGGCCATAAACTTTGATTTCTCTGATCAGACCATCTGTTTTCATTAGATGCCCCCTTTCCTTCAGTCTATCTTTTGAAAACGCAGATTGGTACTACTACTCTTACTTAAAAATATTAAACTTCCCCCCAGTCCAGACTCTTACATCCCTACAAGGTTCTTCATTTTCTGGTCCTACCTGCAGTTTCACCTTCCACTACCTCCAGACCTTCAAGCTTTCCTTATCCCACCTGCCAGGCTGGAGTTGTGTCTTATGTGCTTGTAATCTCTTGTGTTACCCTCTGTAGTAACACTGCCCTGGAGTTTGGTTGACGGTCCATCTCCCTGCCAGATCCCCAACGGCGGGGATGCTGCTTCCTTCTAACCACAGTTCTTGGTTAGGAACTCAAGATTGGGGTGGTGGAGAGCTAACTGGTAATTTTTAATTACTTGAACTTTTCTGTAAATTGGACTGATCTAAATTCTGGTCACAGAAGGGAAAGAATAGTTAATTTAACCTGCAATCTCGTAAAAAAATACTTAATGAAGTTAGAGCTATATTTAATATAAAAAACACAGATGGTAACTGTGGGTTACTACTCAAATACTTTGTCTTTATAGAGAATCAGATATCACCAAGGAGCGAATCCAGAAGATCCTGGCAACTGGTGCCAATGTCATTCTAACGACTGGTGGGATTGACGATATGTGTCTAAAGTACTTTGTAGAGACTGGTGCTATGGCAGTTAGAAGAGTTATAAAAAGGGACCTGAAACGCATTGCTAAAGCTTCTGGAGGTACGTCTCCTGCCAGCTCTCAGGTACCCCATGTTACCTCACGTGACCATGTCTCTTTATATTGGAGGTTAACTCTAAGCAGCTCCAAAAACATAACAGTTTTTACTTTTTCCTCCCTTAATGCTTTGTGCTACAGATGTATGTATACAGCCATTTCTCCTGTAACTGGGAAAGTTCTTTAACTTTCTTCACCTAGAAGTGATGTAGTTCCATCCTAGGATAAAAGGACAGTTGCTTGCTTGATGCCTAACTGTAAACCTTAAACTTGCGTTTATACATCATTTCTATCGTAAATACATGTTTCTGAATCTAAGGTAGGATATGAAAGTATTCATGGGAGAAAAATGTTTACAGGTCTTTGTAATTATTTTAATAGCGACTATTCTGTCAACCCTGGCCAATTTGGAAGGTGAAGAAACTTTTGAAGCTTCAATGTTGGGACAAGCAGAAGAGGTGGTGCAGGAGAGAATTTGTGATGATGAACTGATCTTGATTAAAAAGTAAGAGCTACTTGCTAAATTATAAAGCTAGAGATTTTATTAAGGATTAAAAATAGATCACCTTCCCATTTATTTGCTGCTATAGTCTCTCAGTGACATGAGCAGTTATACGCATGGGATAAAATAATGTTGGACCATTGTAAATTGAGATGGACTAACCATTTCATCTTTTTTGCATGGTCTGGACATTGCTTCCATGTGTAAGTATCCCGTTAAACAGGATTTAACCAAGGTGCTTATAGTGAATTTCTGTGTGATCTTGTTCAAGTGTTGATTTAAGAGTTTCATTGTTTTTTTTTAATAGCACTAAGGCTCGTACCTCTGCATCAGTCATCTTACGTGGGGCAAATGACTTCATGTGTGATGAGATGGAGCGCTCTTTACATGATGCTCTTTGTGTAGTGAAGAGAGTTTTGGAGTCAAAATCTGTGGTTCCAGGTGGGGGTGCTGTAGAAGCAGCCCTTTCCATATACCTCGAAAACTACGCGACCAGCATGGTAAGAACATCTCAAAGCCTGTTTTCTTTTGAAGAAGGGCATGGGAGATGTCTTCGGCATTTTGTTAATATGAATATGCTTCGTCTGAGACCTTAACTGGTGGTGTGGGTTTTAATATTCTTCCTTTTGTGAAGACTCTTCATTGTCTGTCTTCTTAGGGCTCCCGGGAACAGCTTGCTATTGCAGAGTTTGCAAGATCACTCCTTGTTATTCCTAATACTCTGGCAGTTAATGCTGCCCAGGACTCCACAGATCTGGTTGCAAAACTAAGGGCTTTTCATAATGAGGCTCAGGTTAACCCAGAGCGCAAAAATCTAAAATGGTAAGGATGCTTTCCCTTTTTCATTGTCATCTGTATGTCTTGAATGGTAGTTTGGTTTTGTTTTAAACTCATGAAAGATGATGACTAGTGATTATGTTAGGTGTGTCTTTGTTAACAAATCTGATTCCTAATCTCTCCCCGCTTCTCTTTACCTACAGTAGGAAGGTCCCACAGAGGCAAAATGGAGATTAGTTTTGGGTGATACATACCTATTTTTAAGCAACCTCCTAAGATATTAAGTTACGCTTAGAAGCAGTTTCTTTATTACCATCCATAATTTTCTACAACTTTCAGTGCTGAATTTTATCCATAATCAACTGCTTTAGACTTAAAGGGGTCTCCCATAACGTCCCAGCCTTTCCCAAAATGACCATCTGGATGGAATAGCTGGCATTAATGAGCCACCTAGTCAGCTTTTAAAGGGATGGGATGGGTGTGTGTTATATAAGGCGCTCTTTAATATTCTTTTCCTGAAATTGCAGGATTGGTCTTGATTTGGTCAATGGTAAACCCCGAGACAACAAACAAGCAGGAGTATTTGAACCAACCATAGTTAAAGTTAAGAGTTTGAAATTTGCAACTGAAGCTGCAATCACTATTCTTCGAATTGATGATCTTATTAAGTTACACCCAGAAAGCAAAGATGATAAGCATGGAGGTTATGAAGATGCTGTGCACTCTGGAGCCCTTGATGACTGATCTGATTTCTTTTATTTATAACAATGTTAGATGCAATTTTCTTGTACCTTGAGTATTACACATTAAATTGCAGCAAGCTGTCAAGCGTTCGGTTTCTTGTGAAATGGGACATCATTCCCATCCTCACTTTGGTCCTCTGACTTCACATGATTCAGTATTGATTAGCTTAAAAATGAGGTTCAGGTTTAGTTGAAGCATAGTTAATTGTTAAGCAGTTTCATGCTCTCTGAACACACATTGCTATTCCCATCCCACCCCCGACGCACAGGGCAGCGACACCACGGCGTCCACCCTTGCGCTCCATCGTGTGTAACAGGGTGACAAGGATCCGACAGCCAGATGCTCCAAGAGGATGGCCCAAGGCTATCGCCCCTCCTTCAGTGTTGACCTAAGGGGTAAAAAGACAGAATTAAAATCCTAAACTTAAATTTTTCCCTGTAACATCACACCAGTAATCTACCCTTTCAAATTCAATTTTTATTTCAATTGCTTAGGAACTGATTTATGCCCCTGTGACATCCATTCTGTTTTCGTTTAGAAGATTTGGTTGGGAAGTGAGTCCCAATAGGAACTTGCCTTGTTTCAGCCATTACCGTATGGCCAGTACCTGGGACATACCTGTACTTTGCTATTTACAGTCTTAAAGTTGCATTGTGAATGTTAATTTGCAAGCTCTCGTCCGGACTACAGGCTCATGTTTACCTTCTCTGGGTTTAATCCAAGTTCTTTAGTTATTGCAGCAGACACGGCTGCAAAGGCTTCATTGATTTCAAATACATCAACATCCTCCAGTGACCAACCTGCTTTTGCAACCTAAAAGAAAGGTTAACAAAACAGCTCTAAAAACTCATGACCCATTCATTGTAGATGTAAAACAATATTGTATACTTAAGGATCTCAACCCAAACTGCCACTTTTGAGTTGTTCCTATGTCAGCCTAGTGGTAACACATTTTGCCTTCGTGACACTAATTCTTAACGGTTAAGGATTAAAACATCCCTTGGAAATGATAAAGTATCTTAAAATTTGAACCAGTAACATGTATGTGTACATGAGGTGGTATGATAGTCCCCTAAGAAGCATAGGATCCAAATGTTGGCTGCTCTTCGTGGCAGGGAAAGAAGACTACAGATGGATCTAAATGAAAAAGCTCATTTAAGGCTAAAGGGAAAACTTGAAACAACACAAATGGAGCCTGATAGGCATGAACAGGAAAACAACAATCAAGCTCAATTTTGGTGCTTTGGAGTGGGAAGGACCTTAGGGCAGAGGTTAGTAGGGGTCTGCAGGTTATTGGTCTGGTCCTGAAGGGTTACAGCAACAGAGTGAAGGGCAGGTGCTAACGTTCAGAACTACACTCACGGCTTGCTTTATTGCTGGAATTGGTCCTGTTCCCATAATGGAAGGCTCCACGCCTGCTTGTGACCAGGAAACTATCTGCGCTAAAGGTTTAAGGCCACGATTAGTAGCTTCTGACTGCTTCATGAGAACCACAGCTGCAGCACCGTCATTGATTCCTGTAAAACATGGATGCCTTGGATTTCCAAAGTACTGCTTGTTAAGCTATATATTTGTATCTGCTTTCTCCAACACCTGAAAACGAGTTAAATTAATCTCAACACCTCTTGGCAGTCACTTGCCATAATTCAGACTTCACGTTGTAATTAGAAATGGTCAGTTTGGCAATAGGACATAACACAGCAGAACAATGCAATGGGAGGGAGTGAAAGAAAAGCAGTGGGGGGAGGGAGATTAATGAAAAGAAATGGAATAAATAGCCCAAACCTCACAAGAGGCATTGGGAGTTTCTGATTTTGGAAAAGTACAAAGGTAGTACATAAATTCTGGAGTTCCCTCATTTGCTTTTTTGTGTCCTGGGATACTGTAGGGTAACCAAATCCATTTCTCAGTATGTATAGGTTAAGTCAATAATGAAGTAGGGAGAAACATGATCAAAACTACATTTTTCCCTAAAGCAACTGAAATAAGTTTTAGAATAATTTGTATAAATAATTGATCAAATGAAAAGTATTAACTTGGCAGACCTAGCAGAAGATGGTATTCTCCCAATTGCCCTTCAGGAAATCTAACCTGAAGCATTAGCTGCGGTGACGGTTCCTGTTCCATCTGTAAGAAAGTAAGGCTTTAGCTTAGACATGTCTTCTATGTTGCTCCCATGGCGAGGAAACTCATCTGTTTTAACTTCAGTAAGACCTGCAAAAGGAGAACAATTACCAAGACCAGCACAGAGATGGCAGGCAGTGTCTTGGGAATGGGGGATTCCTCAGGATGTGCAAGGATTCATACTTGGAAGAAAGGTTTATCATAAAACATGGTCATTCCAATAGGAGGAAAGTACACACTAATACGAATTATTGGATGTTCAAACACTAGCACTGTCTTCATGAGACATTTTGAGTGTTTTCTGTTTCCACATCCATAGCCCTTTCTGAGGGAGGCAGTTCAGGGAGTTCTTTGTGCAGGTTGCTAAGGTTTGGGGTATAGGTCTTGGCCGGTTACAACTGACTGGATCAGGGGTATCAAAGCCCATCTCATAAAGGCTGGATGTAATCAGTGTCAGTTATCGGTAACAACTTGACAGGAGTGTTCCATATCAGAGAATAGCAAACTGACCCCCCAAAAAATCCACCAAGAAATATGAAATGTACACAGAAGCAACAGGAAGTAATGGGCGTCCGCGTCCCAGGAGACAGCCTACAGGGGCAGAGAGGTCGGCTGCTGCCTCCTAACCGCTGTGAGCCAGAGCGCCAATTTCTCATGAAATCTGCAGTATCTGCACAGCAGTGTGGATACTCTGGGGCCAAAGTGGATGCCGACACTGCCTCCATGTGTCCTCCCCACCCCACGTTCAGATGTATCCTCAATATACTGCTTGCAACCTGAAGAACGTGAGCTAACACCATTTTTAAACATTCCTACGTATTCTTTTGAATATTAATATTACTCTCACCTATCAATATCCACATTGATATTTAAACTGTTGACTTATACACTCACCTTTTCTAGAAGATACAAAAACTGATACAATCTCTTTGTCAAAATGGCCGGCTTTCTGTGCATTCTCCGTTCTGTTCTGGGACAGAACTGCGACCTTGTCCTGGTCTTCTCTACTCACTTGCCATTTTTTGGCTACATTTTCAGCTGTAAAAGAAAAAGTAAATGAAGCAAAAACCCAAACATTTTTCAGTAACTGGCTTTTGGTAGCTCAAGTTTCTCACATGTAAACGAGCACTGACACCAGACACTAGAGGCTCGCTGGTGGCTGAGACAGCGCTCGGTGGCGATCTTGCCTCCCACCTAATGTGGGAAAGTTGCAGTGATCCTTTTTTTTCACTTCACAAACAAGAATTTTATAAGTAAAACACTGATGAAGGAAATAGAGGATGATACAAAGAAATGGAAAGATACCGTGTGCTCTTGGATGGGAAGAATCAACATCATTAAAGTGGCCGTACTACCCAAAGCAACCTACAGGGTTTGCAGTGATTCTTAGGAAACCATATTCTTTATTTGCTTCTCTCTTTTCTATAAAATAAGAAACTTCCAGAAATTTCCTTCATGCAGCTTCACTAACTGCTTTTATTTTTGGCCCCATCTGCTTTCTCTTCTCTTTCTGAACCTTTGATGGAAGGTTGTAGGCATCATGCCCCTTTATCTCTAAATTTTAATTTCAGTGTATATTTCTGCCCCCCACCCCCAAAAGGCCATTTTCTTATATAACCACAGCTGCCAAAATCAGGAAATTTAACAGCAATACTATACTGTCTAATCCTTGGTCTATATTCAGTTTCACCTATTGTCCTAATGATGTCCTTTAGAGCTGATTTATTTGTTCAGTCCAGTATCATCCAAGCCAGGATCATGTACTGCATTTCACTGTCAATCCCTTTAGTTTCTCTTTACTTGGAACAGCTCCTTAGACCATCTTTGCGTTTCTTGAAGGGCTGGGGCCAGTTCTGTTATCAGATGTCCTCAATTCAGGTTTGTTTGACTGGTGTTTCCTAGAAATTAGCTGACGTGGGACAGCCCTGAATGGGGCTTGGTCTTCTCGTTCAGTCTCGTCGGGATGCCTGTGCTAGTTTATCTCAGGTGACGCTGGTCTTGCTCACTTGATTCAAGTGGCGTCCACCATATTTCCACGCTGTAAAGTTACTATTTTTCCATTTATAATTAATCGGTAATTTATGGGACATCATTTTGAGATTATAAAAATACCTCCTTAGCAAATTTCACCCACTGCTTCTAGCACTTATTCATTACTTTTTTTAGTCCATTTACATTTTTATTTTTTCATTTATTACTTTCTAGCCCCAACATTCCTTCTGTACATACTAATTGACATTCTACTGTAGAGAACTCTTCCTTCTCTTTCCATCTACTATTACTTACATCAGCTAGGATCATGGATTTTTATTTCATTTAATATGTATAACCCACTATTATGATTATTTATTTTAACGCTCAGATGTGGGCGGTAGGAATCCTTTTGACGTGTCCCCATGTGCTTGCTCTAAGCACTTCACTTCCTTCTTTTTTTTTTAAGCATTATTGTCCTAACCTTGGAATGAGCCATTTCTCTAAGGATCCCTAGTTCTTTTTTGTGGAGAAAGGTGTTTAGAAACAAAGATCTAGTTGTTGGCACTGCTCGTTGCTACTAGCATGTCACTGTTTCTGTGTGTGCTCATTAGGACTTACGTACACATACAATTTACAGTTGAATATAAATACACATGGGGTATCTGAATGCAATCTAACGCAACTGCATTCTTCCTTCTTTCCATACTTGAAACTCCCTTTGACAATGGTGAGACGCTTGGCTCCCATTATCCTCAATATATTCACTCATTTGCTCAAACCTACAATATACAGAAGGTAGTTTCAGAATTTGCTACCTGTATCACTGGAAAAGCAAACCTATTAACTAGAGTTCAGTATTTGTTTACAGCTTTTTTTCTTTTTTTAGGTAAAATGGAGTGAAATACAAAAATCTGAAGTGTATACTTCCATGGATCTTGACAAATTCACACAACTGTATATCCCAAATATGTAACATTTCCACCGCCCCAGAAAGTTCTGACATCCCTTACCCATCCCCCTTCCTTGAAGCAAATAATGTTCTGATTTCTATCACCATAAATTATAAATGCAATTCAGCATCTTCTGCTCAGCATTGGGTTTGTCGTATTCATGTAGCTGAGTTTATCACTGTTTGTTCCTTTTTATTGCTGAGTAGGTACTCCATGGTATGCATATACGACTATTATACATTCTCCTGTGGATGGACACCTGGACTGTTTCCAGTTATTGGCTAATATGAATAAGGTTGCTAGGAACATACTTGTGCAAAGGTTTTAGTGATCAATGTTTTCATCTAGCTTGGGTAAAGAAACTATCGAATCTTTCTCCAAAATAGTCATACCATTTTATACTCATTCCTGCAAAGTATGAGAGTGGTAGTTCCTCCACATCCTTGCCAACATTTGGTGATATTTTCATTTCAGTCTTTCTAGTGGGTGTATAATGGTACCGTATTGTGGTTTTAATTGGCAATTCCCTCATAAGTAACGTTGAGCAACTTTTTATGTGGTTATTGGTCATTCATGGGTCACCCTTTGTAAAATACCTATCTGCCCAAATTTTTAGCTCATTTTTCAATTGGGTTTGTCTTTTTATTATTTTTATAGGAGTTCTTTGTATATTCTAGATGCAAATCCTTTGTCAAATACATGTATGCTGAATGTTTTCTCCCTATCTGTGACTTGCTTATTCACTTTCTTAACAGACCTCTGATGATGAGCAGAAGTTTTAATTTTTAGTAGTCTAATTTATGAAATTTTTCTTTTTCTTTTTTTTTAAATGGAGGTACTGGGGTTTGAATCTAGGGCCTTCTGCATGCTAAGCATTCACTCTACCACTGAGCTATTACCCTCCCTGTCTCAAATAAGCTATTCTCTTATGCTGACTTCTAGAAGCATTATAGCTTTAACTTTTATTTTTAGATCCATGATTTATCTCAAATTATATTTGTATATAGTGTGGGGTAGGAGTTGAGGGTCATTTTTTCTATATGAGTAATTTGTTATTCTAGCACCATACATTGAAAAAGCTTTCCCCATTTCATTCCATTGGTACCTTTGAGTCTATTTCTGAACTCCCTATTCTGTTCCCCTGGTCTACTTGCCTACCCTTATGCCAAAACTACACTGTCTTGATGACTGCAGCTTTACAGTAGCTTTAAAGTAAGTGTTAAAATCAGATAGTGTGAATCCGTCTATATTCTGCTTTGTCAAAATTGTTTTGGCTATTCTACGTGCCTTCCACTTCCATGTAAATTTTAGAATCAACTTGTCAATTTCTAAGAAAAAGTCTGCTGCAATTATGATGGGACTACACTGGGGCCATAATTCTTTACGTATTTTTTAGTGACTGTCCAGGAATTATAATATAGATCCTTAATTTATTACATTCTACTTATAGTTGATACAGGCATACCTTGGAGATATTCTGGGTTCACTTCTAGACCACCACAATAAAAGCAAATATCACAATAAAGTGAGTCACACAAGATTTTTGGTTTCCCAGAGCATATAAAGTTATGTTCATACTGCAGTGTAGTCTGTTAAGTGTGCAACAGCATTATGTCTAGAAAAGAAAAAGTACGTACCTTAACTAAAAAACACTTTAGCAAGCTGTAACATCAAAGATCCTTCTGTTTCATGGTTTGTCAAAACTGTTTTGGCTATTCAGATCACCATAACAAACATTATAATAATAATGAAAAATTTAAATATTGTGAAAATTACCAAAATGTGACACAGTGACATGAAGTGAGCAAATACTGTTGGAAAAATGGTGCTGACAGACTTGCTTGACACAGGGTGGCCACAAGCCTTCAATTTGTAAAAAATACAACATCTGTGAAGTACAGAAAAATGAGGTACACCTGTTCTGGGTCTCTTCACATAAAATTGAATAACCTTGTAACAGTATAGTTTTACTTCCCCTCTTCCTTAGTTCTATTACAACCATGTATGTTGTAAACTCTATAACAGTGCTGTGCTTTTCGCTTTAAACAGCCACATCCTTTTTAAAGATAAAGAGAAAAAAAAGATACCCTTTCCTACTTATTGCACAGTTACAGTGGTGTTCTTGCTTCCTTTCTGTAGCCAAGCTTCCCTCTGGTGTCAATTCCCTCCTGTCTTTAGAACCCCCCTTAGTACTTCTTGTTACGTATGTGTGCTGACAGCAAATTTGTTTTACTTCATCTTTAAAAAAGGTCTTTATTTCACTAATTCTTGAAGAACACTTTTACTTGATGTTGGATTCCATTGTTTTTGATGAGTTATCTATCATTCATATTGTTGTTCCCTTGCACAAAAATATGTAGTTTTTCTCTGGTTGATTTCCTTTTTTTTTTTTTTTAATCTTTAGTTTTCATGTTCAGTGGTTTTACTACAGTTTACCTCAGTACAACTTTTTTCTTATCTTTCTTGGTGTTTGAACTTTGTTTTTCACCAAATTTGGGCATTTTTCAGCCATTTTTAAAAATTTTATTGAGTTATAGTCAGTTTAAAATGTTGTGTCAATTTCTGGTGTACAGCACAGTTTTTCAGTCATACATGAATATACATATATTCATTTTCATACTGTTTTTTCACCGTGAGCTACAAGATCTTATATGTATTTCCCTGTGCTACACAGTATAAACTTGTTTATCTATTCTATATATGCCTGTCAGTATCTACAAATCTTGAACTCCCAGTCCGTCCCTTCCCACTCCCTCCCCTCTGGCAACCACAAGTTTGTATTCTATGTCTGTGAGTCTGTTTCTGCTTTATATTTAAGTTCATTTGTCATCTTTTATCAGCTATTATTTCTTCAATGTTTTTTTCTGCCTCATTCTCTCTCCTCTGAGACTCCTATTTCATGAATGTTAGTCCACTTTATTTTGTTTCATAGGTCATCGAGGCTCTGTTCATTTTTTTCTCAGACTTTTTTCTTTGGGTTCTTCAGGTTGTATACATCGCTCTATCTTTAAATTCACTGACCCATTCTTCTGTCTCCAACTTCCTTCTAAGACCATCCAGTGAATTCTTTATTTCAGACTGTGAACTTTGAAGTTCTAATTTTCATTTGGTTCTTGTTTGTACTTTCTCATTTACTGCTAAGATTTCCCCCAGCTGTTCATCCATTATGATCATATTTTCCTTTATATCTTTAAACATGGGTAAAAGAGCACCTTTAAAATCCTAATGCTGCTAATTCCAGTATCTATCACTATAAGGATCAGAGTCCATTAGCCGTCCACCTCCAAAGCCCCCTCCCAGCTACAGGCTACATATCCTACTTCTCTGAATGTCTAGAAATTTCTTATTGCATGCTGGACATTATAGCTGATTTATTGTTGAATGTCTGAATTTTATTACCTTTAGCGAGTATACTTTTATTCCCAAAGGCATTTAATACACTGGCAGACCATCTTGATCCTTTTGAAGTTTGTTTTTAAGCTTCCTGGTTTGGGTCTAGAGTAGCCCTTACCCTCGGCCCTATGCCTAAACCGTGGCCTTTCTGAGATGTCAATGGAGTGTCCATTGGGTTCAGGTTTCTACTCAGGTTGGTTAAAACCCCTATGTCTCTTAGCAATCTATGAAATACCCATTCAATTCACAGCTTCCTAGCAGCTGTTTCTACTAGGCCTTGTAGAGTGTTGCCCTGCACATACATAGCTAAGCATCTGACCAAAGGCTTAAGGGGACCCTTAGGCAGACTTCTGGAGCTCCTTCTCTTCATAGCTGCCTTCTCTCCATTCTGCCCCACGAACTCCAGCCATCTCAGTAGCTCCAAACTGCTCTCTGCCTCCTCAGTTCACTGGGGTCGCTGGTCCCCCAGACAGAAAGTTTAGAAAGCGCTCCAGGTTGAAACCTAGCGATAGCGGGCCTTTCCCTTTCAGGAATTCTGGGTCTCGCAAGATTGCTGGCGGGCATTTGAAAAGAGTTGTTTGATATGTTTTGCCCTGTTTTACACTTCTTTATAGTATAAGGTGTGGTCTTTAATAATAACTGTATCATGGCCTGAGCCATTATCTTTTTTTTAAGCAACAGAAATTTATTTTCTCACAATTGAGGAAAGAAGTCCAAGATCGAGGTGCCGGCAGGTCTGCTTTCTCCTGAGGCCTCCCTCCTTGGCCGCCTTCTCACTGCGTCGTCACATGGTCTTCCTTCTGTGCCCACATCTCTGGTGTCTCTTCCTCTTCTTATAAGGACACCAGTCAGACTGGATGCTAAAGGCCTCATTTTAACTTAATACTCCATGAAAGACCCTAACTCCAAATACAGTCACATTCTGGGGTCCTGGGGGTTAGAACTTCAACATATGAGGTTTGGAAGAACAGAATACAGTCTATAACACCTTAGAAAGGGCTTGGGAGCTGACTTTTTAATGACCGTCTCTGCTGAGGCAGTTAGCTGGAGTATCACACTTTGAGAAACTCTGGCCTAGACACTCTGGCAAGTTAGGCCCTGGTATGGCACACGCCACCTTGCACAGTCTTCCCACGAGCCCCAGCCTCCTCTGCTGTGGCTCTCACTCACACAGTGATGCAGATGCCTTGAACTTCTCACTGTTCCCTATGTCTCCAAGTCCTTCCTTCCCTCCGTGCATTTGCACACACTGCTCCCTCTGCTTGGAATCTTGCCTTTTAATCCCTTACCTTTTTCATATGAGTACTTCTCATAGAATCAGAGTCATTGCCACACATATGAGCAAGGTGCTTAACCTCTCAGGGTTTGTTTCTTTACCTCTAAAATTAAAATATTCTTATGTTTTATACTTGTATGCAGTAAAGATATGAGTTCTTTTGATCTTCTAGCTGCTTTGCCAGTAAACCTAGACCACAGAAGCCTTCTAGATGGATGAAGACTTGACCGTGTAGTACAAAGAATATAGAGTTAGGTACCAGAAGTACTAGTTTATCTCTGATATTGCCTTTGCCACAAAACTACTATTTGTGAACCCTTGTTTCTTCATTTGGTAAAATGAGAGACTGATCCAGAAGAACTCTGAGGTACCTCCCACCTGTAAATTCCCTGACAGTCAAGGAGTCACAAAGGAGAGAGGAACTATTTCCCCACTTTGGTTCAACAAATGAAAACTATCCCTGTCACCAGGAATATAAAATGATTAGGACATGGGCCTCACATCTGCAAAGCTGGTGCTTATACAGTCTTGAAACTTTTCACAGCTAGTATGTTTTCAGCCATGTCTGCCTTACCTGTGATGCCCATATGGTAGTTGTGAAATGCATCAGTAAGCCCATCACAGAGTATACTGTCAGTTAGTGCTGTTTCCCCAATCTTGACTCCTGTCCTCAAATGAACCAAATGAGGAGCCTGGAAACAAGAAACACGAATGGATTAGGCTTAGTCATAACTAGTCCTCTTCTTAGGATCCCACTCAAAACTATCCAGTCATTCCTCAGTCTTCACCTAGTCTCCCTGGTGACACATCTCCCTAGTTCCAGCCCATCGTCCTGCTCACCCAGGGCCTGAAGACCCCTGGAATCAACAGACTACTCCACCCTACCTGCTCTTGGGAACCCATTACTCTCCTCCCTACCCATTTTCTTTTTCCATCAAACAAACTTATGCATTCTGTGTCCCATTTCCTTAAAAACCTCATTTATCCTTTCCAAACAGGCAACTAGTTATCTGTTAAATGAAGAGCTCATCTAAGAGCTTAAGTGATGCTAACTATGTGTTACTTATTTCGATGCGAAATATAATGCCTATAGTGAGAGTAATCAGGTTGCCCAGTTAACTGGCGGGAAGAGATCTCTTTGTAGGGAGTCCTCTTAATTCCCACCAACTCAACAGCAGCTATCATAGAATGGGAAGTCTTAGAGTCAGAAGGTTTGTATTTGAATCTTGGCTCTGGGCCTAAGTTTCGTTACCTGAAAATTGGGAATAAAACCATCTAGCCTCTGCTAAGGGCTGTTATGACAGCATGTTTAAAAGTACCCCATAAAGTACTACACGGAAACTAGTACGGTTCCACCAGAATCACTCTGATTGTGTTTGCTACCTTCAGCCTACCTCCTCCTGAGCCTCAGCAGAGGCTGGGCTGAGCAGGCCTCTGCCTAGAAGATCCCCAGGTCAGACCCTGAATTACCTGCAGGAAGCAGGGAATTTACTTTTTCCTTTTCACGCTGTGCCAATTTAAGGGATGGATCTTGGTGAAGCCAATCTCGTCCAGCAAGTCTATCAGAGAAGGGCACCACTCAGTGGTCCTCTTCTTCACATTCTACACTACACGAGGTCAACAAAATTTGGTCCCTGGATTATGAATAAATACATACAATTTTTATAAAGGAGTTAAGTGACAACATCTGTTTTTGAGTTCTCCTCACAATGAGAAAAAAATTTAAAATCAAGGATCAACTGCCTAATGTTATAGGTTTAATTCAGAAAATATTTTATCCTTCAGTAACATTTTAGAAAAAATATATTCTGTTCCAAAGACACTGGTTTTTTCTTTAATTTGGATTTCCCAACCAATTTGAAGAGTAATTAATACTCAGGTAGGGATCAAGGCTGGATCCTTGTTTACTTGTTCCCTGTTTGGTTCCAGCTCTAATAAGCGTCTGTTTACTCTGCGTTGCCGTGAACATGAGTTAATCAGCTGGAGGTCAGTGAAAGCCATCTCTTCAGAGGCCTTACCTTGCTCATACTTTCCATGCCTCCTGCAACCACAATGCTGGAGTCTCCTATCCCTATTGACTGGGCTGCAAGGCACACTGCTTTTAGGCCTGATCCACAGAGCATTTGGCAGCTCCATGCTGGAACAGAGTAGGGGATTCCTGCACCCACACTGGCTTGTCGAACAGGATTCTGCCCACAACCTAGAAAAAGAAAAACAGAGGCCTCTCAGCAATCAAAGAGAAAGATGAAATGTTTGGGTGAAAGTGCATCAAAATCAGGATACTGCCAACTGGGTCTCCTGCCACTTCCCAGCCCAGCCAAGTCAAATTCCCGGCAGAGGGAGAGGCCTGTATGCACTTGGCACCTGTCACAATCTAGCCCTTGAATATGTGTTATCTTGTGGTGTTCTATAGATATTTCATGGATATCGGCTTTCTTCTCGACAAAGAAGTTATCAAGGAACTGTCTTCTTGATCCTTCGATAGGGCTTGAATAAGCACACATTCCCTTATAAACATAAGGGAGAACTTGGGCATTATTCATGCTTCTAACTAGGGCTATTTGCTTCCACGATCACAGCTTAAGATATCCTGGAGGATAAGAGGGTTATTTAAAAGAGAAAACCTCTGCTAGGAAGCACTTCTTTTCTTGCTTAATATTCATCACACCATGGTTAACTGGTTATGTAACAAGATATGTACGAAATCGGAATTGACAAATACTTTTCTATAATTCAACTGTGGGTACTTCATTCAGGGGATGGGAAAAAATATATCACATACTTAAGTTAATCAAAGTAGCAGAGAAGGGGATGGAGCTGAAAGTTTCAAATATCTTCAGCCACTATTGTCTGCTATCAAATGGTGAATGTTCACACAGTGGTCACTGTATTGTAAATTTCAGATATACCCATACTAACACCTTTCCTTGGTGAGTTTGTTGGAAAAAATTAGCAAATAGGTCACTGAGAAAAATTTAGAGATTATATTCATCAGTGTTATGTAGGATTAGGCTGGAAGCCTAAAATTTGAGATTGAAAATAGACGCAGGAAAAATTGTTAAAAAAAAGTATCAAAATATTCTCTGAATTAAACTCATAGAACACTAGTTAAGAAAGAGATTAATCTTATTAAAGGCTCCTGCTTTTTAAGCTACAATGAATTACATGTGTATTTAGGTAAATAACCCCTTTATAAAAATTGTATGTATTTATTCATAATCCCCATCTCCAGGTACTTAGACTTAAGAAATGAGTACTAAATATAATTAATTAATGTTTTAGCATTTAACAAGAAAATGAGCCCCAAGAGGATGAGGGTTTCTATCTGATGTGAACACTGTTTATCCCCAGCTGACAGAATAGTGCCTGGAGCACAGCAGGTGCTCAGTATTAGTCACGCGATTACAGAGGGTACCTGGGCTTAAGAGGTAGGACAAGTGTGGGTGATGTGATCCTGGATAAGTCGCTCGACCCCTCAAAGTCTCATTTACTAATCTATAAAGTGGAGATGATGTGATCCGACGGACTTACCGAGAGGACTGAATGAGGAAATGAAAGGGAAGCACTAAGTACAGTGCTTTAAAGGCCCAGCACGTAGCAGGTCTTCAATAAACGCAGCTACTATTTTTATTGTGTGGAGATACCACAGAGGTGAGATGTGAAAGAGATAACAGAGAAACCAGGAGTGGAGGACCCCGTGGTAACTGAGTAAGTCTGAGCCGAGGGTCTGGGAAGGAGAGGGAGTAGCCCAAGGGTGAGCCACCTGAGGGTGTTACTCCTATATTTTAAGGCCTTGGAGAGTCATGAGAAACTGGTGTGCTTTGACTTTAAGGTCCACAAGGACAAGAAGGGAGAGGAGAATTAGGAAGAGGAACAACACAACTACAAAGTAAATACACAGAAAAATGGGCCAGGTCTCAGATAAGGTAAGGACAAAAGCCAGCTGTAAGTGAGTATGACCAATTTCAGCAGGAGTAATCAGAATTTATGCTAAGAGCCAACATGAAACTAGTTATGAAAAACCAATTAGGAGCTGTCAGTGGTCGCAGGTCTATAAACCCAGTGGGACTGAGAAGTGAAGGGGAGCACTCCGCTGACTCACCTGGAACAGCCCATCCAGGGGTGATGCGCCCCTCTCTGGGAGGAATAAGAAGTGCAACCCACCTGGCCCCCTCAGAAGCGAGCCCTCAGGGGCAAGGACTGGTCTGCGTGGGTGGAGCCCTAGCCCCGGCATGCAGCGCAGGTGCAGGGCACAGAGGAACTCACTACTTCTTTATTGAACATGTGACACTTTAGGGAAATGTAGAAAGCGGAGCATACTCTCCGATGCCTCCAGCCGACCCTGCTTCTAAAGAATGAAAGGGCAGTGGAGGACGGTGATCTGGGTTCATTCCGAAAAAGCATATTAAAGACGCTTAGTGTTCAGATGGGGAGAAGTTACCGAGGGGCTTGGCAGAGGGGCGACAGTAAGTATTCTACCAGAGGGAACTTCCTAAATAAATTTATGGAGGCAAGTTTCTGTATAGGGGCGGGGGCAGGGTGGGGTTAATGGGCTGCTTCCAATAAATCTGAACTTTGAATAGTTACCTGCTGCCAAAACATGTCCAAATATGACCTCTGACACCTCTTCGGGAGCCACAGCAGCCCTCTTCAGGACTTCTCTGATGACAGTTGAGCCCAGGTCATGGACAGGAACGGTGGACAGGGCACCATTGAAGGAGCCTAGAACAGAAGCAAAGGCGAGGGCGATGGAGAGGGCGCCCAGAGTAGCGGCGGGCCGGCGAACTGTGGGTCTGGAAAGAAGGAGGGAGTGGCCCAAGGGCAGCCACCTGAGGATGTTACTCCTATATTTTAAGGCCTTAGACAGTCATGAGAAAGTGGTGTGCTTCGACTTAAAGGTCCACAAGGGCAAGGTGAGGCCTGCACAGGCGCCCACCGCATCTCGTCTGGACACGGAGAGGAGAATGTGTGACTCGCAGAAGCCGAGCCCGGGGCAGTAGTCCCCGGCGCGCGGGAAAGACGTGGACCCGCGGGTAACCTGCCCATTCATTCCCCCTAGTCTGAGCGGATGGGCGCGGCCCACGCTTCCCCCAACAAAAGGGGTCGACACTCCCGCGCGTCCAGGCTCTTTGAAATCTACAGAGCACTAAGGACATTTGGGCAATTCTCAGTAAACGTCCGGTGACCAACTCGACCTCGGCCCAGCGCCGGGGTTCAAACCACCGAGCGGCCCCGCCCCTGAGACCATAGAACTGAGGTGGCGCCTCCTAGAGCTGGCCAATCAGGGGCCTCGCGCGAGAGAGCCTCTCCCCGTCAGCCAATGGGAGAGCCGGGAGGCGCGGTGGCCCTACCCAGGAAGCCAATAGGAGCACACGGAGCGAAGTGGCCCTCACAGCGCGAGGAGGGGGCGGGGAAGCCGGGCCAGCCGGGGAAGGCGCGAGGCACGGGGTTCCGAGAGTCCAAGAGGTTCCGGGGGTTCCTGCGACCGAGCCGGGAAGAGCCTGCAGCTCAAACCCCGCGCGCAGCCCGTCAACCACTCACCTATGGCGGTCCGCACCGCCGAGACAATGACCACGGGGTCCGAGCCTGCATTCATCCTGCCGCACAACCGCCGCTCGAGCTACTGTGGGCTCCGCGCAGCCAGCTAATGAGAAAAGTCCTGTCCTGTTGCTGACTAGCTGCGCCGGGGGGCGGGGCCTCAGGCAGCCCCGCCTACCGCCTCCGCGGGCGCCGGTGCGCAGGCGCGAGGGCGGAGCTGGGCGGGGCTCGGGGTTGCGGGGGGCGCGGCAGCGGCCAGGGCAGAGGGTTAACTGTGTACCCCAGAGCCAGGGGAGCGCTGATGAGCGCAGCCCACCGGCCGTTCAGACCCGCCTCTGAACAGCCGAGTGCTGTAGTTTCTGTCTTGACGTTTTTGTTTTGAGGTGGGAAGATTGTCTTTCTTGAACTTAATGTTTTTGGAGTCAGTGAAAAGTATGGTGACAGAAGAGGGTCACGCGTTCAGCCCAGGCTCTCAGTCTCGATGGCGAGAATTAGGTGTGAAATCTGCCAGCTACAGGCCTTGGGGCGGTTGTGACCTGTGCTTTTGCCCTTTTGGCGTCCAAAGTCCCTCTTTGTTTTGCTGATAATTAATTATCCCTTCAATTAAAGGTTAACTTGGTTCTCTGTGTAAACCGTAGGTGGACTTCATGCCCTTCTGTGGGGTTGGCACCACTTGCCTTTCTTCCTTTTATTTTATTTTATTGAAGTATAGTCGATTTACAATCTTGTTAATATCTGGTGTACAGCATAGTGATTCATTTATACATGTATCTAAATCCTTTTGATATTCTTTTTTATTATAGGCCATTACAAGATATTGAATATATTTCCCTTTGCTGTACAGTAGGACCTTGTTGTTTATCTATTTTATGTATAGTAGTTAGTATCTACACGGCTTGCCTCTCTTATCCTGGAAGATCAGCTGTAGCGGTGAGTGTGTGAGGAACCGCAGTGTCCCGGTATCCCACAGGTCAAAAGAATTTCCTCTGGTTGATAATATGGACAATAATGGACAATCTGGCAGGAGAGGAACCTGTGATAACCAGTTGAATCACTCTTCTGTTTAAAACCTTTGACAACATCCTATCCACTGTTGGGCAAAGTTCCAAATCTTTCAGAGCTCTGTAGAAACCTCAGTACCTGGCTCCCACTTAGCCAGCCTCAGCTCTGGCTGTTTTCCCCTGGACACAGCGCACAATCTAGTCTAGTCTCCCAGAGAGAACTTACTTTGTCTTATTCTCTCTAGCACTTAGAGCAGTGTTGGTCGCACACTAGGGATTTACTTAATGCTTATCAAATAGATGTTAATGCATTTTCATGATATTATCTAAAAGCTTTAACTGTCCCCAAGAACTGCATGAAGCCCCATATAGAATGGTTAGAGTCTGCTACAGATTTAAAAGTATTTGAGTAATGATTAACATCGGACAATCATCAGTTGTTAATATTGGCAAGGGTGTTTGAGTAAAGGGTAAGTACTTGGTGGGGCAGTCAGTGATGACTGGAATGTTAAAGCTATTTAGAATAGACTTGAATAGACTTGAAAAGAATAAAATAATGCCATTTACAGCAACATGGATGGACCTGGAGATTGTCATTCTAAGCGAAGTGAGCAATAAAGAGAAAGAAAAAGTACCATATGAAGTCACTTATATGTGGAATCTAAAAAAAAAACCACACACAAATGAACTTATTTACAAAATAGAAACAGATATAGAAAACAAACTATGTTTACCAGGTGGAATGGGGGTGAGATGAGATAAAATGGGAATTCGAGATTTGCAGATACTACTATATATAAAATAGAAAAACAACAATTTTCTGCTGTATAGCACAGGGAACTATATTCAATATCTTAGTAACCTATAATGAAGAACAACATGAAAAGGAATGTATGTATGTATATGTACGGCTGAAACATTATGCTGTACACCAGAAATTGATGCAACATTGTAAACTGTATTTCAATAAATAAATAGAATAGACTTGGTGTTTTTCACCTCTTTCCATGAATCCAGTTATAGTGACTGATTCTCAACATTCATTTTACTCCAAATAATTGGTCTTAGTCCTCGCCAGTTGTTTCAGAACGGACATGCCACCCAATCTTGTCCGCAAAGTGTGAAGGGAAGCTTGCTGGGTGGCTCTGGGAAAGGTGTTCTCACTTCTGACAGATACAAAGATGAATCCTTCTTCTCTTTGGACATTGTAGTGTCTGGGTGTGATACCTGGAGCTGTGCACCCACTGTTTGAGCATGAGGGGACCCAGCATGACTTCAGGCCAACACACTGAGGACAGCAGAGCAGAGATAGAAAGAACTACCAGACTCTTCAGTACATCTGTGAGACGAACTCTAGAATCCACTCAGTCTCTGAAGTTGCAACTGTGTGAGACAGACTTTCCCAGTTTTAGCCAGCCTGGGTTAGGTAAACTGTAAACTGTTCTGGTACATGTGTTTGAAATCATCCTGATTCATCTAGGCTGACTTCCTAGTAGGAAGTTAAGATTTTTAGATGTTCAGTAAATTAAAGAAGAATAGCCTAATGTGCTAAGAAGGAGTTTCTAGGCAGGCCGTGCAGCTTGTTGAGAACACTGGAGCAAGAGTACTTTGTTACAAAGTTGTGGAGGGAAAACTGTTGGCAAGACTGGGGAATTCTCCTGAAGAGCTTTCAAGTAGATTGAAAAGACATTAGGTCCTGAGAACCTACATTGAGCCTTTGGAGAAATATGTGGCTGGGCCGGAGAAACCAGTGAAGATAACCGGAGCAGAGGCCGCACAGGCGGGGCTAAAGGAAATGCTTGGATAACTGCGTTCAGGAGAAATCCTGAGGGTCTGGGATAGTGATGGAACCACGAAGTCTCCCTAAGAAATCAGCGACGTGCTCTAAGCTTCTGTCTGGAGTGTGTTCCCTGTCCCGAAACATGAGTCTCCAAGCAATTTAAGGAACCTGTCCTCGACTTCATGCTCTTTTCTACCCCGGTGTCCCCTTACATCTCTGGCCACGCTCCAGTCTCCTTTGCGGGCTTACTTTACCTCTTAATATATTCCCCATGGTTCTTACTTTGCACGGGCACCTTGAGTAGAACCAGTCACTCCATGGCTTCAGTTACCACCTCTGTGCTGACAGCTCGGAAGTCTCTCCCTAAGCTAGATGTCTCCTGAGCAGAAAGAGCCTCTCTATTAAAATTTCCCATCAGCACATCAAATTTAACACATCTAAACCAAACTCACTGTATCTACCTCTTCCAGCCTTTATTGTTTCTCTTCTGTTCAAATGCCAGTAAGCGTCTTCTGTTAACCAACCTACTGTGCAGCACTCCACTTCGACCTCTCTTCCTCCAGGAAGCCTCTCTATCTCCTGCATTTGGTGCCTCTTAGCATCTTCTACCTCGCTTTATACTTCCCATGTTAAAACTCCTAGTTTCACCTGTCTCCTCTACTAGACTATACACTTTGATCTTGTTTTACTGCCTTATGCACAGCTCCCAGCACATTATAGGCATTAAATATGAATGAATACCAATATGTTCTTTATGCCCAGTGCCTTACACATCTGAATGAATATATTCTTTTGGATGCAAGGGATGTATTCACTTGTTTCCTACCTGGAGGCTCTATCTAGAACCAACGGAAGAACAAACACTGAGAAGACGCTTGCTTTTGTTGAGTGGCCTCTCAGCCTGTGTCCTCAGGGGAGTCCTTGCTAGAGTTGCTCATCAGCATCTACTCAAAGGCACAGATGGGCCAGACAGGGACTAAGAATACTGAGTAGGTGAAAGAGGAATTCATTTTAAAAATCGCATCTCCCTCATGATGTGTTCCAAAGGTAATGAAATGACATTATCTGGGGTTGCAGGAAGTGTTCACTATAGTCATGGAATAAGTGAACTTCCAAGGAAGTGTCATCAGAGAAGAGCAGTAGGCTCTTGGGTACAGGGGACAAAACTACTAAGAATGAGAATTAAAGAACATCTGAGAGAAAATTGTCAGAAGGAATGGCTTTGCATTATGTTTGCAGAAGTGTCACAGAAACTGGAGTGGTCATTTGCATTGAGTACAGCTGACGGGCCAAGAGAACTAGGGACCAGTGAGCCCTGTATAACAGGCACTTTTACAGTTTGTCTCATTAGATCTTCCCAGCTGTTGTATCCACTAAATCTCATGTGAAGAGATGGTAGCTGGTACATCCTCCAATGCCAGACACTGTGGAAGTCTCAATCCTCTTGTCCACAAACTGCTATCACTTCCTTCAGTGGCTAAATTAACCAGTTCTAAGAGACAATTCTTAACTAAACTCTCTTACCTTAGCCAGCGTCTTGAATATACTTAGAATCTTTGTAACTTGCATTTTTTTCCGTCACTGCATTGCCATTTCTGGTGATTGTTTCCCACTTGTTTAATTCAGCACAGCAACCCTTTGGATGGCTTGTAAGATGTCATCCTTAGAAGCTCAGGTGCATTTCTACCTCCGTCTCGAGGATGAAGGGAGGATGAATGGCACAGCGTCCAGCATCAGCTCTTGGCCTCAGCCCTGGTTCAGCTGCCAGCTTTGAGGCGGGTACTGCCCAGGAAGCTTTAATGACAGCACCCTGGAGGGCAGCTTAAACGTTTACCAACTCTGCTTTTTACTTCAGCGTTTTGAGCACATTTCTTATCCTGTATATGGGGATGTGGCAAAAATGATAATGCATAGAAAATGTAAGTACTCAACAGGTGTCAAAAAATGTTAAGGCATGTTTTACTACCTTCACAGTACAACTCTCTGAAATAATGCTTAAGTAGATATTGAAACTCATAATCTTGGACTTTATCCAAGTTGATTGCCCTTAAAATTACCCTTCTTTGGCAGTACTCAGCAAGCTTTTTGCCAAATGCAGGGTGTCTCCATTTCCAGGAGTCATCGAAGGAATAAAGCACTAGCACATGTCCGGCTTAAGAAGTTAACACACTTGTAACAGAGGAGGGAAGTAAACAGGCAGCTTTTCACTTCTCCATCGAAGATCCAAAACCCATTCAATGAAAGCTACTCTTTTCTCTTGCTGTGAAAACTACCCAAACAATAAAATTTGTATTTGTAGTGTGATCAAGGGAGATGGTCCATTAATAGGACTGGAACTTTAAGATAACTGTAATGACAAACATTTACTGAGCAGTCACTACGTGCTTGGCACTGTTCATGTATTAACTCATTTGATGCTCTTTATGGGGAAAAAATTGAGCCACAGAGAGATAAAGTAGTTTGCCCAAGCCATGAAGTAGGACAATGGTAAAGCCAGCATTCAGACTCATTCAAGTCCAGAATTTTCTCAGCCTAGATGATGATTTACCATTTTATCCTAGTAATGCCAGCAAATAAAGCATCCAATTCCAGAAATGAAGAATGCTTACTCTGCACAATCTTAAGTTCTCCCTGCCCAAGTCATTTATCCACCAATGCAGATTCAACAGAAATGTGAAAACTGGTAAAATGACACATAACAGGTCTATTAAATTTAGTCACAAAATTTTATCACCAGTTGAAAAGTTAATTTCTTCTTGCACACCAGTGACTATGTTAACACCAAAAGGAAGAGAAATTCCATTTCTGTTTAAATTGAGCAAAAGGATGTACAAAACAAAAATTAAAGCCAAAGCCCACAGTACGTAATAATCCAAGGGAGTACGTAGTATTTTAGTACACACCAAAATGTTTATAAACAAATTTATTTAAAATTGTGGACTTTTTATTTACTTGAAGACTGCACAAAAGGTTAATCAAAAGATAGGAAGTGCAGTATTTTAAATACACCACAAAGATTTGTATGCCAGTTAAACAAGCAAAAACAGTTGTTTTCAAGTAAGTTGTACCTCAGTTTCAAATGTCATTAACTCCACTTCTGAGGTTCCCTGACTATATTACAAGTAATATCTAAAACAAGAAAATAATTTGCTTTCAGTAAAAATCATATTTTATCTCAACCAAGTCTGAAAAGCTAGTCTAAAGGATTCAATTCCACAGACCTCGATACTTAACGTTTAAAATATGACAGGAAACAAAAGCAAACTTTGTCTTACTTTAAAATATTTCACCGTCATGCGAACACCCCACACCCTTCCCGTGTAGTATTAGCAGCAAGTCAGCAGCAGTGGCCAATATTTTCAAACATCACTGACCACACAGATACCTAATTACCTGAAACCATTTCACAAAAATGAAGTCTACTCATCAATTAAAACCTAACAAATACTTAGGTGACTATTTTCTTCTTTATACTTTTCTATATTTTCAATTATTTTAAAACAATTATTTTTACAAGTCAGGAGAAAACATTAAAGTGTAGTCCTAAACGCCAAGTTCACTTTGCAAAACAAGGCATACATTGTTTAAAAATTACTCTCACAATTAAATTTACGCATGGACTTAAAGCTTCACTTTTGTAGTACGCTGAAGAATAACGAGTAGACATTCAGCAATTCAATGAAAAGAAATGACAAATGCTAAACACGCATACAGAAACAAACAAAAACAACTAATGTAAGGAGTTACAATAAAAATCTTTATTTAGGTTTGGTCAGTACAGGTAAGATATACTGGAGTCACAGAGCAATATGCATTAACAGGATACAACAGTTCATAAAAACTGAGTAACTATGCACACAAATTTCTTAAACATTCAGTCATCTAAAGAGAAAATGCACAGATGTATGGTGGAAAAAACTGTATCTAACACTGAACTACTATAGGACTCCATCAAAAGTCCAACTTTTAGTGATAAAACTACTGTACTGGGCAAACTTGGCAGTCATAAACCCACATCTACTCTAACAAGTCTGAATGGTGCGTAAGTATAGTAACAGCAGGAGTAAGAATGTCCTCACACAGCACAGGATCTAGGGCAGACAGTTATACAGACATCATTGTGTTATACTTTAAGGAAAGATTTCCATTTACAACTTCACATTAACTCATACAAAAATAACTTGACCCTACACAAAATGTCCTTTTAGCAACATTCAAAGTAATTAACTGTTACAATTTCCAGAGTGGCAGAGATATTGAAGCAAAGAAAAAAAAAAAAAAAAAAGGAAAGGAAAAAAACACACACCCACAAAAAAGGCAAATTGTGACGAAAGTATGCATTAATTTTCTGGACAGTATCCTCTCCCAAATTAAATGACACTGTATAAAAATTTGCTGGAAAAAATTTTACAAAATGGAACCCTGTACATTTACACTTGAGTCCAAGCCATTCTGAGCGTGGCGGGAACCCGCAGTTCGGTTACCTTTCCCACTCACTGTCTTTTCCTCTTGAGGGTCATGACTGGAGTCTGTGTCATTTGAGTGGTGTGTGAGAGAGTTTTCACTGCCCGTGGGAGAGTCTACACTTTCATACCCCGCACTGAGTTGGTTTACGTAACTACTACCTCCTCTGCCAGTTCTCTCCTCTGAGCTGCTGGAGGCCTTATTACCGTTCCCTGGAGAAGAAGGAAAGTCATCTTCGGTTGTGTCCCCCTCCCTGTGAAAGCCAGACCCAGACGTCCTCTGCCGGGAGGAACTGCCGTTGCTCGGTCCGTTGGCCAGACGACTGCAGTCTTTACCTGCGGCCTCCGCCTGTCCTACAGGCTCAGAAGACGCAGTCCTGCTGGTACTCGGGCCTGGGGCTTGAGACTGCTGCTGTTGGTACTGAGCCAACTGCTGGCGCGTCTCCTTCAGTTGCTGCTGAAGAACTAGAATGGTACTCTGCATACCCTCTACTTCTTCGTCAAGTTGAATGATGAAGTCATTCAGTTCTGTGCAAAGGAGAGTCAAACCTACTTTAATATCTCTGTAACACTTAAAAATATTTCTTAGTGCCTGCACAAAACCAGGCAGTAAATGTTTAAGTAAACAAATACAATTCTAAAATCACAAAAGAATATTTAAAAATTCTGCTTGGAATTTTAAAACAGCCGTTCAACAGAGTTTGCTTTGGGGGGAAAGGCAAAAGCTTAAAATAAATATACTAAAGCAACCAAGTTTAAATTGATTCAAACCATCTTGCCATATACAACTGGTTACAGCCCATAAAATCTGCTGCACACCTGTTTACCTGCGGGCCATGTCTGGCCCCTTACTCCTCACCCTCCTAGCCAGCATCTCCGCTCCATAGCAGCTTCGGCCCCTGGGCAAGTACGGGCCCTACTCTAATGCTCCAAAGAAGCCTATGCTATAACCAAGGATCATTCCACATGGAAGAACAAAATTCAAAGACAGTAACTCTTGAAAACTGATAAAAATACATGTCTATTGAGTTCTAAAAAGACTTTCGGGGAGGGGGTCCTTTACTACTATACAAAATCTCCTATTTATTGTTTTTACATATAGTAAGGGCTAAGAACTATTACTTTAAAAAAGCAATTTTAAAAATACTATTTGACGACTGACCTTCTTTGCAATTAACTGTCGGATACACAAATTCTCAGTTTAATCTTCAGAGATGGGACATCTACCTCACTATTAATTTTCCTCACAAAGGAGAAACAGCATGGACACAGCCATACTTGCCCAACATGAAAGGGATGGCAGCTGACAAGTTCTGTTGTCTTAGCAAACAACCATCACATCTTATTCACTAAACAGGATCTTAAAAGGTACAACCAATTTTATCTATTTTTAGATCACTGGAAATAGCCAAGTACTTCACTTACAGAAACTGGTTAAATGAAGATATATATTCTCCCCCTTTTAAGCACTAAATAAAAATTCTACAGTTATATAATGTAACAGGCTTTCTATCTTTTGCCAAATCCCACCCCCCCCCCGAAAAAAACTTAAGAAATTTGCACAATAAACAATTAGGAGTGGGGGGTGGTTACTAAAATGAAATGGCTTTGTTTTCCTGCCTCAACTGGAAATACTTCAGTTAAAATTTTATAGAACCACTGGCAGAGATTAGCATATACATACTCTACTCTATAATATTCATGCCTGGCAGTACTTTAAAGCCAGTGCAAAGTTAACCAAACTTTTCAAAAAACCCCTTACCATCCTGACTGCTTTTAAGCTCCTCACTATATTTCTTCTGTAAAGCCAACTCTGCTTCAAGTTGTGCAATACGTCCCTGGGACAGCTGCCTTCCAAGTTCTTGATTCTCCTGGATAAGCATTCGACACTTCGCCATTAACTTTTTCCCTGTTTGGCTGCAAAGGAAAGAGCCATTCATCACAAAATGAAGACAAAACTCTCTACAACCTTCTTTGCTTGCAATTATTATAGCAACAGATATAACACGTACAGAACATAACTATGGCACAGCAGATGCCTCCCTATAATTACCATCTTCTTTTCCGGAGCATGTCCATCTTGTACACTTCAGTCTTTTGCCAATACAGCAACAAAAGTAAGATCTAAAGAAGTACCTAAATGGGCACTTTTTGTTTCTATTATGTTATTAATTGATTCCCTATTTTTATCCCAATATTATTTGAAATAGAAACAGGCCAATTAATTAACACACATTTCAGATATACCAGTATTAATAAAACACTAAAGTACTTAGCTTTATGGAACAGAGAGGTTCTTGAAAAGGTAAATGCAACATCAATCACAAATGCACAACTTCTTCAATACTTAAAATATGAAAAATCAGTACCTACAAATATATAAATGAATGAGAGTATATTCTTGCTAGATTAGATAAGATTGCCTCTTTTTTTTTGGGGGGGGAGATAGTTAGATTTACTTTTTATTTATATTTAGAGGTACTGGGGATTGAACCCAGGACCCTGTGTATGCTTGCACTCTACCACTTGAGCTATATACCCTCTCCCCTTTATAAGGTTGCCTCTTAATAGGTAGTTCTCACAAGAATGTTTATTGCACTGAGAGGCCTGTTCAGCAGTTGTTTTTAAAAAACCTTAAGACTATTTCTATTCATCAATCCCTTATTTAACTTCTTTATGTGATCTGAATACTTTTGAGCTATCTTAAAACTACTTTTGAAAACTTAATATTCATATGTGATTTTATCCATGTTGTAAAAGATTATCCTTGGGACACAAAAAAGATCGGGGTTACTTATCACGAATAATGCAAACTTCTAAATATCTGCCAAATTAGGAGTGCCATAGTTTCAACAAATTACTTACTAACTGCTAGTGCTATGTACTGTATGCATATACACAGCAACTGCAAAAATGCAATCCAGGTTCATCCTATATATTACTATCAAGGATGAGATGAAAAATAAAGAAAAAAAAGGATGAGATGCATTCTGAAGTAATATATCAGGCAAATGAAAGCTCCATTAAGAGACTTAAAAAGAATAGAATATGTCAGCACAATTTTTAATAAGGTCATTCTGAATTTTACTCCATCACAAGAATATCAAACTATCCCTATCCAAGTCTCAAAGGTAGTATCACAATTTTATACTTAAATCAGAATCCTTTAAAAGTGACCATTTCTATTATTTCTGATGAGGCTAAAGAAAAGTAGTAGCTTTACTGAGACGCTGTTACTAGTGCTTTTGGTTTCATTTTTGCAAATGCTGCGCACACACTTTTTAAATGTTTTAAAGTGGGGGCACTTTCTAAGTGATTCTCATTCTCTGGCTCAGTGTTGCCAGTTTCTTCTACCAAAAGCACATGTTCTAGTCTAAAATGATTCAAGCAAATTTGTAATGGAAGTTTTCCTTACATATATCCTGGGTTACTACTGCTCAAAGGAGACTCAGATGAAAACCACAAGTCAGCCTTGGTAAGGGTTTTATTCTGTATATAGCAACTGTATCAGCCTATATTCCTGTTCATGGCTATTATAGCTCCAGATAACCCCTAGCTCCTATGAGCACCCTCAGACTTCAGATACTACTGAACAGGAGTTTAGAAATCAAATGAGGAATTAAGACACAGGCACCACTGTCAAAGACAGTGGTGTTCCTCCCACTTACGCTCCCACTTTTTTTTTTCCCCGAAGTGTATAGCATCACTGTTTACCAACTAACCTGAAAAACCTTTTATTATGAATTTAAAAAAGGAAACTAAAAAATCAGTAAATTAATTGTGACCTGATTTAAGCTCATATAAAATATCAAAAGTTCTTTATTATTTTAATGGAGGTACAGGGGATTGAATCCAGGAACTTGTGCATGCTAAGCATGCACTCTACCACTGAGTTGTACCCCACCCTCTAATCACAAATTCTAATGCCAAAAATATTTCATTTATATTTTTATAAATGCCCATTCTAAAATAATCCTATCACTTCTAAAATTAGTGATTACTAAAACAAATCTTAACAAAACTGCTCTTTAAACATTCTGTAATTTTACATCATTTTACTAACTGTCATGTAAAATATGTTGTTTATCACACCACAAAAAATGGTAAGAATAAATTACAATAACTTGTCTTTGGAATAATTTCTTTTAATTACAAAAAAAAAAAAATCCAACCCACTCCCCTAAATCAAATAACCCACAAAGAAAATGTAATAGGAAATAGTTTAAGAAAAGGACTTATAAAAGAGAATGGACACTGTACATTGCTTTGTTATCAAAGTGAAGGGAGGCAGGGTATTTGAAAGGTGTACACACCAGTACCTAAATGTTTAAATGCAAACTGAAAATTGTCAAAATATTGCAGTATATCCCTCTAAATGCTCTAAAATAGGTGCACTGTCACGTGTATGAAATATTTTAATTAAAGAGGACCACATAATTCAGGGCATCTTTCTCTCTCTCAAAATTAAAACAATAAAAAAGTGAAAAACAAAACAAAAAGCCCACAACCCATTCTATTTGAATTATTCCAGAGTATTGACTGAGCATTATTTGTTTCAAATTAATACTGGGTTTATAGTACCTGAGAAACTCTGGCTTATAGCTTAGTTTTACAAAACAAAAATCCATTTATAGGTAATTAAAATAAAATTATGATTCATTAATACAATGGAGTAACCCTCACTTTTCACCTCCACCTTTCTTCACACTGTTTCAATTTTATACGTATGTTATCTTATTAATAAAAAATAATTTAACAGTAAGAAGAAAAAAACCTACCTCAAAGTTACTGTTATTAAGTGGCAAAGAAAGACCCTGGCTAAATTTGAGTACATGTTAATAAATACATTTTATGAATTATTTCTTGACCTACTAAAAATACATAGGCCTTTTCTACTGTGATCTTAAATGGCATAAAATATACACAAAAGCCTTAATTCAGGCACAATCAACTAATTTCAAACAGATTTGGTTACTTACCCTCCAACCCCCACAAATAGTGAGATTTTTAGAAGCGGATTTCTTGCTGTAAAGTCACACAAACCACTTCTTCATCCCACCCTCTGCCCCACAATCAGTTCCCTAAAGCACAGACATGTAAGATACTTACAATTGATTTGAATGATTAAGAGAACTTAAGTCACCCTTGTTAAAACTGCACTTAAACGTTGGGACAATCTGGAACATTTATCTTCCACTCATCTTAGACTCCATTATCACCAAGTGAAAATTCGAATTGGTGACTTAAAGAATGATCTGACGAAAAAAATTCACCTCCAGGATTGGATGGAAGCATGAAGAAAATAATGCCTCATTTATCTAAATGATCAAATGAATTTGCTAGAAATGATCACTATACCTTTTTTTTTCTTCCCCAATTCACAAAATGTCTCACTTAGGCCAGCCCACCGTTCCAATACATTCTGTCCCCAATCTTCTGGCAGGCACCCTGTGAAGCTGTCCCACATTACTTTCTACTGCAATATCCTGGGACAAGGTGTCAAAAAGTAACAAGTGTCAAGTCTCCTTGTCTTTTATGATACCAGCTGGAAAAAAGTAGGTCTTTAAAAAAAATGAGACACAGAGCCTTTTCCTTCACTTTGAAGAGCACAGCAACAATTTTTTCAAAATCAATCTGCTCTCCACAGCCCCCCCAAATCAAAACGTTAGAAGTACAACAAAATCATCATAGTAATCCTTGAACTTAAAAAAAAAAAAAAACCAACTATTTCAAGGCACATTTAATTTAATATCAAGAGTGCAATACAAAAGGCCCAAATACAATGAAGGAACACATTCCCCCATTAACACCAACGACAATGCTCTTTCAACATGTGCCTGTTGAATGGAACGGGGATTTAATAAATTTCACTACTGAAAAAAATTACGCAGTGAGTCTCATCACAGCCAATATCCTTATACAATCTAGTCGTGAAATGAGTGTTTATAATGCTTCAAACAGTTTAAATCTGAAGTTTGATACCACACCATGTTTGTACAGTCCTCAATAAGATTATCTACAGTATTAGCAACCATTCAAAGAACAAACCATTGAGTAAAACCACATTGATTTAAGGCTCAATCAAGTAATATAGAGCCCCAAACTAAATGGTTAAATATATGAACTACTTGTACTTATTTGATTCTCATGACTATTCAGTTGGTTCTTAGCAAATAAACCCTTTAAAGGCAAAATTCACCTTATTTGAGTTTTGACCCAGAAGTTCAACAACAATCACGAAGTCCACAGTCTTATTGGCAAAACTAATATACAGTGTCTCTAAGTCACTATGCTCAAGGTTAAGAGCGATGCATATTCCATCTTTACATTTTACTGAAATTTTACATGTTCAATTCATGATTTTAAATCTCTAGGTTTTCATTCCTCCAAACTGTCTGAAGACACAGTGTGCCACAGACTTAAGACTTCTGTTTCTCCCTCTATTTTCTTCAAACAGAAACATTTCTCAAGTGTCTACATGTTCTAGAAGGGGAATTTTTCGTAGGTGGCCACTTCTTCGGAATAGTCCGACGCCATCAGGCCTCTGAAGCAAGGGGAGGGGGAAGAGAAAAAAGCTGAAACACAAGGTTCATCTGGTAAGTTTTACATTAACCATTTACAAGCTGGATAGTATAAGAATGTGGCTTTTTTGGCTCAAAAAGTCTGAGTCTTGGTGTGGAAACGAGTACTTGGCTGTCCCACCACAGCTTTCTCGTAGTGGGACTGTCAGGGAAGTCTTGACTGGGGAGTATGATTTGTTTACCTATCAGGCGTAAACTTCCAGGCACTCAGTTCATTTTGGGCTTGTTCCAGTTTGTCTTTAGTCTGTTCCAGTTCACCTTTCATTTTTAGGAAAAACAAGTTGATCGCTGGGTCCACCATTGTTGATCTCAGTTGGGCAACGCTAGGCTGCTGGACTTGCTTGAGGTACTGGATTTGAGTCTGTGCAAAGCAAAAAAACCAATTACTACCAAATCAAAGGAAACATATACAAGATGGGATAGAATCTGTTTCATTCAAGTCCCTCCCACTTTGGTCTTAAAATCTTCTTAAAAACAACTATTTAAGGGTATCCATGTAGGAATGAATAAAGGCCATTTGATTGCATTCTGTATTGGGAAACTTTAAAGAGACACGTTCACGACCAAAATAGTACCCCCTTCATCAGTGTTCTATTTACTAAAAATGCTGATACCCACTGGAAAAAAAAGCCAAGTTTAAAATATTAATTATATAAGAGTACAGCAGTTTACTCATTCAAGTCTGTGCTTATGGGAAATTACTCTTTACAAGACCCCTAAAAATACACCAAATCCAAGATTATAATTTCTAATATATTTGCATTTCTAAATTTTAGAATATATAGTACTTACCTATTTACATGAGTTGACATTACAGCTTTATAAATAGCACCTTAACCCAAAGTTAAGCGTATATTCATTTTTTTCCCCCTTCTAAGTACATTTGAATCACAGCTTTGTAAAGCTAGAAGGTAGCTGACCTGGTCCAAACTGCTTATTTTTGAGAGATTAAATAAGCCAATTGTCCAAGGATACAGTCAGTTCAGTGCCAGTACTAGAACTAGAATTTTAATTCTCAAGCCTCCTGACTCCCAATCTAGGATTTTTTTCACCACACCAAATCCCTCTACTTACATATGAAACCTTCAATTTCAACTTCAATTGTACTATTTACTAGCACACTAAAAATACATTTCTAAAATATGAAATAGAGTTTATTAGCATTAAATGCATCACTTTCTTCACACCCAAAGTAGACAGAGTTCAAGATCCTCCTCCACACTAAGCCTTGAATAGGATTAAAATGAACATTTCCTAGGCAGCTAATTCCTACCATAAATTTAGTAAAAGAGACAAATATACTAACCAGATTGGGAGTATATTTAATCACTATTTTTACTGAGCAAACAGAACTAATTTTTTTTTTAGCTTAAGGAGATTTTTTAAAGTACCTCATTTTAAATAAAGAAGTACTAATTTTAATTCACTGTAAAGCCAATTTTTAAGGTAATTTAACAGGAATAAAACATGTCACGCAGTATATATCATGTACTGCTATCACTAAAGAAAACACCGCGTAACACCAACACAGACATATTTAAGTTTACGAAGTGAACTACCCTCTCTGCTACCTATAATCTTGCCACTTCCTGTGGTTCTGTCCCTGCTGCCCTTCCTGCAAAATGTCACTCTGTGTTCTAACTGAAAGAACAGTGAGTTCTTCAGATGAAGAGGAGAATTGTAAAAAATGTGGCTGGAAAAAGTTAGGTTGTAGTTGAAAACAACCTTAAAATCTAGGTTAAGGTGACAAAAGGGTGATGAGGCATCACCAAAGGTTTTGATCAGGCATAATATGGTCAAAACTGCCAGTGTACATGGGACAGCTAAAGAATCACTGAGGTGAGTCAACAGCACATTCTGTCTATGCAAGTGTTAAGCAGTACCTGGACTAGGATGTCAAGAGTAGGACTCAAGAGAGAAAGAACTCAAGACACACTGGTGCTTTGAGACATCATCAGCACCATCCATTCACACTCTACCTACCAGGTGCCAGCCCTTTGAATAAATGGTAAAATTCAGAATCCTAAATATCACAAGAATTAAACAGTTTTTTGAGACCAGGCACCTGAGAGGTAGTACTCACACCATTAGATGTGAAAATGCCTAGAGAAAAAAAATTGTGGGGTGTGGGGAGGGAAATGAGATAGATGTTACAGGAAAAAAAAAAAAAAAAAAAAAAAAAAACCCTTAAAAGATAAAATGTTGGTGAGACTTCTTAGAACCAAGAATCAAGGTTTTAAAAAAAAAGCCAAAGGTAGAAATGTGGGAATGGTCAACAGCTGAAATAGGGAAAATGAAAGCATACGAGGGGAGGCTACTCGTCAGCAAAGTAATAGGTAAAGAAGTCATTTTGAAAAAGTGAATGAAGAGAGACTAAAGACTTGTGCAAACGTGGACAATCTCTGCACAAAAAGTGTAAGGCCTGTGAGTGAGCCCTAAAGATCATTTTACTGGTGAGAGAAGAAACAGAACTAGAACTGTGCCCCATAGATTATTAGTCTCCAGAAACAAGAATATTGCCTTAATGCGTTACATTTTAATAAAGTTATCAAACGGAGAGTACACACAAAAATTCAAGAAAATTTTAGCTTTTAAGATTAAAAACAACAGGGATAGAGCTACCTCTATTTTATGTACTCTACATAAAAGAAAGGGCTAAGACTGTCAAAGACAGTGTAAAACTGAATCTAAATTCAACCAGAGCTAAATGATCAAATGTGTCACTAGATTTCTACACAGACATGGCAAATAGTATAAATGAAAGATGTCACAATTAAAAAGACATGGTAGAAACTGCTGATACTAAGAAAAATTGTTTTATGCAAAGAGTAAAGATAGCAGAGGAGAAACTAATTGAACAGCTTGCTTAGAGTAAATGCTCCTTACACTCTCAGATATCAAATTACTTAAACGTTATCAGAACCAATACACTGATTCTTATAAATCACGGAAATTTCAAAGAATAACTTAAAACTTTTGACTTCTTGGCCACAAGAAAATTATTTAAAATCTAATTATGAGAGGTTGTCTATCTAGTATTAAGTATATAAAATTAGCTTAATACTAATTAATACATGTAATAATGTGAACCCAAAACCCATTCCTCAGTAGACTTAAAACATTTGCAACACTTACAGTACACTCTTGCATCTCCTGCTCCTTGGTTGCTAGGCGCATTACAAGGATGTTTTCCCTGCGTGCAGATTCTTGCTGTTGCTGCTTTAGCTTTTCTTCAGACTCCCTTAAGCCAGTTACATCATTGGCTGATGATTAAAAGAAGAGAAAAAAAAAATCCCAGAACACTATGAAATAGTACTTCAAGATCAAACTGAACTAATTAGAAGTAAATTCTGATTGCCTTTGTCAAGGACAATAAAAACCACTAACTACTTTTATTAACAAGGGAATTTGTTTCTGATCCTGAGTGCTCTTTTGGGGAGGGAGTGGTGTTACAGTGGTTCACAACCATCTATTGGTAGACAGAATCATGTCGTTATAATCTAATCTGTTCCCAACAGAACACAGGAAACTTAACTATTTGCATTTGTTATACTATACAGTACTCACAAAGTCCTGATTAATATTGTTTTTAACCTATTCAAAATAAAAATGCCCATAACTGCATGGGTAATTATTACTTTAAGCTTCCATAATGTTAACTTCTATGGATTATAACAATGTCATATAATAATTGAAATTTTAGGATATTAAGCTTTCTGAACTTGGAAAACTGTACTGGTTTTTATACTTACAAAAATAGTACATTACTCTAACTCAGTGAAAAGTGACAGACTAGAATGGTTTGAAATTATATACTTTATTGAATTATTTTCAGCAGATTTGGAAGAATCCACAAATACACTGCTATGTCCTACTATTAAAATTTAAGCTATCATAAATTTATCACTGGTTGCTTCTACATTCCTCCCTTCCAGACTAATAATTCATGCTTCACTTCAAACTTCTCTATGGAAGGGACAGATCAAGAGAAGTTTCAAGCAGTTGTCAGTTTCCCTGTCTATGCTCTCTCAGAACCTTGTACATAATTCAGTTAAAACAGTCATGCCATTACAGGACGACTGCATGTCGATCTTCTCCAATGACTGGGAACTCCTCAGAAGAGAGATCATGTCTCATTCACCTTTCTATTCCTTAACAGCCAACACAGCACCTGGACATAATTCTTTAATAAAATGCTTGAATAAAAATTACTTAGTAAAATCAATTATCCTGTGTTTACAACAACAATCTAAAAGGAAATATTCATACAGTCTTTAGGAAGCTAAAACTCAAACTTACAGTTAAGATCTGTGTATTTGCCCTCCAAAGCTTGCACGTATGCTTCATACTGCTTCCACCTAGAACAGAAATAAATCCATTAGTTCTTACGTTGAAATTGCTTTTATTACATACAAGAAAATCACTTTAAATAATACTGCGAATTCCACTGCATGAATTTTAAGGCCTCTTCCATTTTGAGATTATAAATCTAGTTTAACTTATAATAAATTAGTCACTTCAAAATTATTCCTTCTCAACTTACAGGAATTAGCTAAGAGGAAATAGAGAAAAGTGTTCTCTGCTGAGAATATACTGTCGCTCCCCTGGGTCAGATCACACACCATATAGGACTTTGTATCACTGGCGGTCAGCACAATGCATGGATTACAGAAGATGACTGAAAAACTTACTACTACCTTCAGATATGCTGGCCACCTCAAACAAAAGGCATTTCAAAAACATACCTAATTATAAGGGACTGAAGGTTTTCTCGGCTCTTCTGTGAAAATACTATGTGACTCTCTCCAAGTAAAAAAAGGGGAGAGAATATACTATTTTTTAAACCATACCTAACTGGCAGAAACAACTTGCATAAATGCCATATGCTATTAGAGTATGAGGGGACCTTTCTTCCGTTATATTCCTCTACCCTCAAAATATAGGCCATGTTAGCTACTCCTGGCAATTACTGCAGTTAACAAACTTTTCCCAGTCTTATGCTCCTGGAGAGTAGCCTGTATGCTATCTTGCTTACTGAAGAGCCATATTTTCAAGCTGCTCTTCAGTTAGAGCTAATCAAAATTTACTTGGATTTTAAAATATACTTTTATAATCTTAAAACCTTAAAAACTTTGACAAGTTTGCCATGAGATTTATTAATATTACAATATACTGAACAAAAAAAATTCCATAATGTCACATTAATCCATTCTATATAAAGACTAGGCCAAGCGCATGCTTATTTTCGGCCTCTTACAACCTAGGACACAAACAGAAGTTCATTCAATGTTTGGGAATGAATAAAGGTGTTTTGTGGAGGCTATTTACTTATTTTAGAGGAACAGAGAAATATGAAAGTTTAACCAAAAACATCCTATCAAGAAGACAGGAAAAAAAAAAGACCAATTAAATAAGCAGCAGTTAAAAATCACCAGGAGAATTAATGAGGAAACAACTCACTTAAAAATCATAAATGAGAAGTCCTTAAAGAAGTTAAACTGACCTCAAGAATATAAACTGCACCTGATTTTGAAAACTTAAAGGTAATTTAACATCAAAAATTGATTTTTAAATTAAGATTGTAGTACTGATTCTGCCCCCCTGCAGTTAAATCAGGGGAAAAGACTTCCCATAATAACTGGAGGAATTATCTAAGAAAGGATAATAGGCAAGGAGTGTACCGTATCAGAGGTACAGAGAACACAACACATCAGCGGTAGTATATCACAAGTGTTTACCTCTGCAGGAAAGGGCAAGACTATTTTAAAATACTAAGTATTTAGGGGAGGGTATAGCTCAAGTGGTAAAGCGCATGCTTATTAGCATGCAGGAGGTCCTGGGTTCATCCCCCAGTACCTCCTCCAACTGCAAATAAATAAACCTAATTACCTCTCCTTCATAAAAACAAAAACAAAAACAAAGCCAAAACACAAACAAAAAAGAAACCTAAGTATTTAAATTTTATGTGCAGGAAAATAAGGGAATGCAACAGAAAAACTGTCCTATGCATGAGATTAGGGCAAGTAACAGAAAGCATGCCTGCAGCAGAGCAAGAAGCAGGAGGCTGGGAAACTACAGACCCGACAAAACAGTGGAGCATGTCTTCTGTGCTTCTCTGTCTTACAAACCACCTTTTCTCGCCCCCATTTCCAATCTGCTAAATTTACTCAGTTCTTGAAGTAAAAATTCCTTGAAATTTCTAGAGGAAAAAGTTCAGTGACCTTGGCAAAGGTATACAAAAGACATTCATTTTATTTTTATCTAAAAGTTATCTCATAAAAAACTTAACCATAGTGATAAAATGTAGAAATAATATATTTAAATTGTAAAACACAAAACGTGTGATCCCATCTTCTGATTTCTTATATTTAAAAAATGAATAATATAATGCTGTACTTAATCTGCTTTAGTAAGACATAACAGAAACTCAGAACTGGAAATAATCTTTTAAAATAATTTAATCCAACTCCTCTAACCTAAGAAAAGAAAATGAAGGATATAAAGTTAATGAGCTGACCAAGGTCCTAGTTATGAGAAAGACTAACTTTGCTTCATCAGTAAATAATGTATTTCTTCCATGAGAAGTGTATCCTTAAGGACTGCAACTTTTTCACATGTTAAACAGGAAAAAAAAAAAAAAAACCCCACATCAAAACAAGTCTATTATTTGTTAAACTGAAAGCTGACAGTAAGGTCTTTCCCCATAGCAAGTTAAACACATGAAGTACAAATGCTTTTCAAGTTGAAGTTCTGAATATTTTTCCTCTACAAGAAAAAAATTCAGGTTACTTGTCAGTCTAGAAGTCACCCAAGCTAGTGCTTTTAGCTCTTTAATGTATCATGCTTTCCTCGATGTTTATATGATGAAGAAACAGGCCATAGGAAAGAGGTTCAAAAAATACATTAAATAATTTGAGGTTGTATTAGCATTAAAAACAAACAATATCTGACATAAAGATTAACAGTATAGAATCACAACATAACGTCCTATAGGAAGACCTTTGTATTTTTGTTAAAAGAACATTTTACCTTAAAATTAATTCATCTCGTGCCATAACTTTGAAGTCTGTTTCACTCAGCCGAACCTATAAAGAGAATTAAGATACAAACTAAGTGCTCCTTCCAAAAATTTTAAATATTAAATACCACTGGCACCTACATTCTTATTTTTATGAAGATAGGATCATAACTTTTAATCCCTCACCTGCTGGTTTCTGTTATTAGGAATTCCTTTATTACTGAAGACACACAAAGTCCCTCCTAAAAGGAACTCTGTACTGATATATGGAACACTTCCATAGTCTGAAACTTAAATGGCTCACTCAGTACATATTATGATTAAAAAACTCACTTGTTTAAAAAAGATAGACTATTTGTTATCTTTAAAATGGGCATCATTATTAGGGAAATGCAAATTAAAACCCAGTGACTATATTACACCCCTACTAGAATGGCTAAATAAAAAACTGTGGTAACACTAAATGTTGGATGAAGATGGGGAGAAACTGAGAATGCATACACTCCTGGTGAGAAAGTAAAACGGTACAGCTGCTCTGAAGAAGTTTGATGGTTCGTTTTTAAAACAAAAAAATGGATGTGTCATACAACCAAACAGTTGTACTCTTAAGCACATATTCCAAAGAAATGATAATTCAATTTTCACACAGAAACTTGTACACAAATGTTCAAAGCAGCTTTACTTGTACTAGCCAAAAATTGGAAACTACTGAAATGTCTTTCAACAGGTCAAACTATGATACATCCATACCATGAAATACTATTCAGCAATAAAGAGAAAAACTATTGCTATATGCAACAACTTGGATAAAGCTCAAGCAAATAATGCTATGTGAAAAAAAAAATCTCAAAGGATACTTAATACAGCACAATTTCATGTATACGACTTTTGTGAAATGGCCTAATTATAGAAACGAAGAAGTGATTAGTGGTTGCCTGGGGATAAGGACAGAGTGGGAGGGGATGGATGTGACTATAAAGGAGTGGCATAAGAGAGGCTTGCAGTAATGGTTTAGGTAACTATTTTGGTTATAATGGTGTTTACATTAAGTTATAAGTGATAAAACTGCACAGAGCTACATACATGCAGAATGCACGTATAACCAGCGAAGTCTGAGTAAGCTCACTAGATTGTACTAATGTCAAGTTCCTGGTTTGATACTGACGTTATGCAAGATGTCTGACAGTTATGCAAGATGTTAACATTCAAGGAGGCTGCGTGAAGAGTACAAAGTCCTCATACGTTTCTTTGCAACTTCCTATGAATCAATAATTACTTCAAAATAAAAAGTTTTTAAAAATGGGCGTAATATTCTAGTGAGATGAAATTGCTTTGTAAATTGAGAAATATTAAGTGTTTTTTCTATACCAAAAGATTGTAAAGCTGAAGCACCTCTCCTACTTTAATACAAAATTAAAGCTTTATTAATTTCTCTTGTAAGATATTAAAACACTTTTTCTTTATAAAAATATTTCAAATTGCAGTATATATCAGTAACATGGTATTATCAGGAAATAGAAGAGGGAAAATCATTATACCAAAATATATTTTAAAAGGCTAACAAAGCACCCAGAAATTCTCAAATTAAATCAGTTTAACTCCTTATTTTCATGAATAACTGACTTCAAAACCTACTTGTGACAAATTTCCACAACATTTATTATCTAACTGTCGTGGGAGCTACATGTCATTATGCATCTGTCAAAACCCATAGAATATACAACATCAAGAGTGAACCCCAATGTAAACTATGGACTTTGGTTGATTAATAGTGTGCCCATGTTGGTTCACTGATTGTACCACATATGCCACACTGATGAGGGATGTTGAGGGTAGGGGAGTATATATGTGTAGGTGGGGAAGGCTTATGTGCAAACTCTGTATTTTCTGCTCAGTTCTGTTGTGAACCTGAAACTGCTCTAAAAGAATAAAGTCTACTTAAAATATATATATTAAAAAAAACCAAAAATAATTATTAAATTGTTCACTTATTCACTGGTTAGTAAGCACATATCCCTGCTTTCCCAAATGAATTATAAATTCCTCTTAAAAACTGTTACATCTTTTGACTTCTTTTGTGTGTCATACTGACTAAACTGAATTAAGGTAGGAATTCAGAACAGGAAAAATGAGACTAGAAAATAAAACTTCAGAGTAAAAGGTAGAATCTAAGAACCAATTAGCTGTAAACCTTATTTGAAAAAATAAAATCGCTTTTGCATCACAACCAAAGGGATTTAAATTAGGAAAAAAAAAACAAGTTAACTTGTAATCTCCTGTTTTTGACATTATTTGTAGTTACATAGCTGGAAATATTCATATGAAAAGGCTACAAGATCATGTGGATATTATTGTAATGGAAGTTTTCTAAAAGCTGAAAATATTCTAAAAATGTTACATATTAGTTACAATGTCTAACATTATATACTTACAATGCTATTACTGGTACAAAGCAAGGGAGTAAATAAGCAAATAATATGGGTAGTCCTTTCAACTCTGTACTTCCAAAAAAAAAAAAAAGTGCTTAAAAACTACTTAAAAACAGAACAAAACAAAAAACCAAACCTTTTTGGGAAGAGGTTCCTCGTTGGTCATCTTGAATCCTAGAAAAAGGAATAGAAGAGATTCAGCTTATTTTCTTCCAGTTAAGGTAGGGAACAAAAAACACTGGCTTTTTCAAACCAATTTATTACTGAACTCAGTTACGACTGAATCATTAGGTTTTTTTTTTTTAAATTAAAATACACCTTTTAGAGTAGTTTTAGATTTACAGAAAGGTTGCAAAGATATTACAGGGTTCCTGTATACTCCATACCCAGTTTCTCCTTTGTCAACACCTTACATTATGGTTGTTAATGGGTTTTTTAAAAAAAATTCTTATAAAAAAAGCTGATTATTCTTTTTTAATATTACCATAAAAACTTGAGAGAGATATAATTTTTCAATGCATTCTTACAAGAGCCCTGTGAAAGACAAATCTTGCAGCAGAATTGATAGGTTTGTGCTTAAGTCAGATGCCGGCATCTTGCTGAAAGGATAATACCAGTTGCTACTAAGCCTTTCCTTTTACAGAATGATACTGTTATAAGGTTGAATCTATCATCATGATGAAAATTCACCACCATATAGTGCATACATATATGTATAAAAAGAAATGTCATTTACACATTAATAAAAATATTCCTGCATTATTTAACTTCATGTTACGGAATAATCTGTAACTCAAAATTAGCCTCTTATAAATTAACATAATTTTACTTAGTCCTGTTGAAAACAACAGGTTGATGACAGAAATAGTCATTTACTTTATTATGCTTACTGAAAACACTTCTGTTACTTCCTAAATTCAAATTTAACAAAGAGACAAGCTAATTTAAAGTCATTCCTAGGTATCATTTCTAATAGCATAGTCACCATTATTCCCTCATATCTTATTTTAGTTTATGTTACTTACCCATACTTATTACAAACTCCAAACTATTAAAAATTTAACCAAAGAGAAATAAGTAAGTCATGGATATGTAATGTACAGCCTGGTGACTACAGTTAATACTGTATTATATACATTTGAAAGCTGCCAAGAGTCAATCTTAAAAATCTTCATCACAAGAGAAAAAGAAAATTTTTTTAAATATGTATGGTGACGGATTGTAACTAGATTTATGTGGTGATCATCTCACAATGTATAAAAATACCAAATCATTATGTTGTATACCTGAAATTAATGTTATATGTCAGTTATACCTCAATAAAAAAATTACTTGACCAAAGAATTTATAGCATAAAACTGAATTTTAAAAGCTACTTGATTTTATTTCCCCTTTAACAGAGGCACTGGGGATTGAACCCAGGACCTCATGCACTCCAAGCACATGCTCTACCACTGAGCTATATTCCCCACCCCTCTATTTGACTTCTTAGCAACTGAGATTCCTCACAAGGAGATGATCTTCCAATACAATTTTTTATATTTCATACAATTCCACCTCTACAAGTCAAACACTAATCATACTGTCATTAAACCCCGATTTTCAGATTAGGTACACTGAGTTGAAGTAATCAGTACATATTAGGGGAAAAGTTATATATCATATCACAAATTACTGGCTTAATTCTTCCCTCTTTGGTAATCTTATCATTGGCTGTAACAACAAAAACTTGAGTATATATTATTTGTTTTTGAGCTGATGGAACTGATCAAGTTTCTCTGACCAGTCAACACCTATGAAGACATTATCCTATTTCTACAATTTAAAAATCTGTATTTTATTTTCTTTAAACTGGTCCCTGCCTACTTGAAGCCCCTTATTACCCAGTTTATAATCTCTGTTGCAAGTTACAGATAGCTGCTTAGTGACTATCCTAACATGACAGTTGTGAATCCAATCATTTGAGAAACAAACCGTCACCATGTTTACCTCCACAGAAGCCTGACTACTTCTCTGTTAGCATGGTTTTAATGTGCACCCACTCTACTAGACTGCAACCTCTTGGAATCCACAAATCAAGTTAACATTTCCTTAGGCCTTCCCATTTGTCCAGAGCTGAACATAGTAGGTACATGTCAATGTATCTGATTAAAAAAAAACTACTAGAAAAAAACTTGAACTTTTAGACATACTTAACTAGTATATAAATGTGTACCTATGTGTGTCACTATTCTGATTAAATTCTTCTAAAGGCTTCCCATCTCACTCAAAATCGTGCATGCCAATCCCTTGCTAACCCCTCATTTAGGCTTTTTCTTCTCAATTCTTATCACCACCTGACACTTTATACACTTACCTGTTTCTTCTAGTTAAAACATAAGCTCCACGAAAGAACTGTTTCATTCACTGCTGATGCCTCGGTAGGCATCCAAACATGATAAATGAAAGTATGAACAAATGGATTTGCTTCAGTTACTGTAAAATTTTGAGAATAAATTCAATATAACATGTACTGTGTTAGAATTCTATGAGTGACAGTTTGAAAACAGCTAAATTTACCACTCTGGATACGTAGTCCACCTGTTACCTGATTCCTAGGCACCTTAGCTAAGGATTTTGGCCATAAAACTTAAATATCATGGATGATGTTCAATTTAAATTCCAGTTTTTTTTAAACTAGTACATGCTTCTACAACCTAACACTTCCCCGGTTTATTTGTTCATGCTTTTCTTAATACATAGTTATTCAGATTCTTAACGGAACATTAAAATAAACTTAATTGCAAGCTTAATTAGTAACAAGCTAAACTGTTTTTAAAGGTCATTTAAAGGGCTGAGAAACACATGAAGGAAGTTCTAATAACTTGGCTTTTCCAGAAGAGGATGGCAAACTTTGAAAACAAAAAAAAAAAAGCAGCCTTTGAGCCTCAGTTTCCCCATCTCAAAAAGGATTACCACCACCAAGGCTCAAAATTACTGAGCTATTTTTGAAGATAAGCAGTATTTAGCATAGTGACTGACACAAGGTAAGCATTTTTATTAGTTTCCTTCTTCTGGGGTTTGGGGGGAGGCGCCTCCCACCACAAAAAAAGACTTTCAATCATTACTTCTCAAAGAATCTGAAGAGAGAATTCACAGGTTGAGGATAACGATCATAACATGTTCCTGTTTTTGTTTCTAAGACCTGCTGCATAATTCTTGGCGACCTCCAATTTTTAGAATTATGAACAGCGAGTTATTCCCATTTCTAACATTGGCTTATGCTTTTTCCCTTTTAAAAAGTTTGATGATGGGTAGATTTTAATTACACATTGCTTAGAGGGTATCTGGATTTTCTTTATAAAATAAATGTCTAAATTTGTAATGAAAGTCAAGAATAAATACAAGTTTTGTATATATGTTCGCTTTTCACACATTATGGAATGTGTGACTTGAAAATCAAAGCATAAGCACTTAGAAAGAAATCCTCCCTTATGAAAAATCAATCTTTGGTTGAGATATGACTTAACAGTTGAATGGACACTGGCAAAAGGCAAATTAGAACAGGCTTAAAATTTGAAAAGCATCAACAATTCAAATATATAATCAAAATAGAACCTGGTTCTCAATTCTGACTTTCACATTCTACATGTGCTATGAAATGTATTACTTCCCAAAGCACAACCAACAAGCACAATAACCATCTCAAGTCAATTCTAAATTCATAAAGACAATGGAGATTTGAGGTTCTTAGAACAATCTATTCTCATATCAAGAAAAAAGAATGAAGTATCATTTGGAGTTGAACCTTGACTCTTAAAAGGAAAAAATGAATATATACCCAGTGCTATGAATCACTTATTCAATAACCACAACTTTTCAAAGTCAAAGTTAGTCCCTATTTTCCAGATGATGAAAAGGGTTATGAGCCATTAGGTGATTAGCTCAGATTAAAACAACCATTAATTTAAAAATGGGGGGGGGGTTTAGGACCCCAAATTCAGTGCCTCTCAAAAGTTGGTAACCCATGAAGATGGATAATTCTCCCACTCCTGCATCCTCAATGATGATTAAGCTTAACTACCTAAGGTAGAGAACACAGAAAAGCAAAATAGAAAAAATTTAAATTGGCCAATTTGGCTACATTTTAGCAAGAAGATTGGTTAAAACATGATTTTGTGTTTCGTGTAAAGATTCGTTATCCACATGGATAATTCAGAGCTAATACACCTCTTAAGCTTAGAATATCAGAACCACCATCTACTCTTGATGCCTTTACACTGAGAAACAGCTTTTGATGGAGAGTTCAGTTTTGATTGGCTAGGTGCCTAGCATCCCAGATCCTAGTACCTTCCGGGCTCTTAGCAGTATGATCTTGAGTCACACAACTCCAGGTCTCCTTTAACATATTGATCGCCACGTCAACCAAATCTGGGTGACAGTTGTGTTTCCTCACGGGCACCCCATCCAGAGTGGGAGATCAACATGTTAACAGAGAGGCAAGCAACAGCCAACACAATTTCAGTAAGAAAAACATGTACCTCCCTGAAGCTTATCATAACTAAACCCAAGAAACTAATAATCTGACATGGTACTACCCATGGCACTATAGTAGAAAGCGTACTAGTTAGGAATTGGAAGATAAACTTTTCTTAACTTTGTTAATCATGGGATCTTGAGCAAGTCACTTTCTCTGGACTGCAGTCTCCAAACAGCAAAGAGAGGATTCCAATTCTGCCTGCCTCACAAAGTGCTGCAAGTCTCAATGCTTTAAGTGCCATAAAAATGCTATACAAGCAAAAGGTTATTTTAAGTAAAATACTAGCATTAACATAAAAAAGAGTTTTAGTGTGTATTTAGGAAAGATTAAAGTAAACTTCACCAACTACACTGTCCAGAGTTCAGAATGTTTGTTTATAGCATAGAGTTCTAGCCTGATGCTCCACCATTATATCCAACGGGATATTCTGTTAAGAATATTGAAGTTTTCCTCTGATAATCTTAGTAACAGAAAACACTTAGAAACAGAAAAGTGAGAGACAATGAAAAAAAAAAAAAGACAAGAATAAAGCCAAATACTAGCTAAATCTTGTGTTGCTAAAGGATCTAACAGAAAACTTTTAAGAGCAAGAAAAGCTTTTTTTTTCAAGAGCAAGATAATGTACAATTACATGAAAATGATCAAGACTTCTAAAGAGTATATTCAAGGGTATTCTATACTACATACATACAAGACTATATATAAGAGACTCGGAAAGCTGTAGTGTACAGTACAAATGTAATTATTACAACTCTCATCTTCATACTATGAGACTACTATGGATTTTCTGTATCATATATATCAACTCATTTCTGACAAATACTCAGAATTCAATTAGAAAAGCTAAATATGATGAAGTTCTATAAATAAACTAAGAAAAAATACCAGGGACACACTTTTATTTTTAATGTTGCCCTTTGGGACTTGGAAATTTAGGTAGTTTGCCTAAGTTCCACCACTGTGAAGTGAAAATACTGATCACTTAGCTATAGCTATCTGCTTAAGATAATGTAACATCTGAACACAGCCACCCAAACCCTTAAAATCTAACCTCATTTTTATCACAAGCCGCAATGTCTTTCCCAATTTCTAATGTAATTTCTTTCCCTAACATTCCTAATCAGATGCTACTGAATGACATATAATTAAGTAAAATTTAAGCATCCTGGAAAGATTTTTGCAGTAGTTTTTTACAGGGGTTTAAATGTCTACAGTATGTTTATCTGCCACAGAAACCTTAAAGGTCAAAATTTTAAAATAAAAAAACCCTGTAGATTATCACTTTGCCCTACACCTGAAGCTAACACAACATTTTAAACCCCCAATACTTCAAATAAAAAAAAGTGGGCGGGAAAAAAACCCAGCAGAACTGTGGTGACAGACCTTTGGCTTCCATTTACCTTCCTCAGCAAAGAAATTAAATAAATTCTGAGATGGAAAACTAGATGGACAACTCAGAACTATAATACGCTCATTGAAATACTTCTCTGTCTCGGGCAAAAAAAAATCATTTCTTACTTTAAAAACACGGTTATTTAGGATTTTAACATAGTCCTTTGGGATCAAATATCCAACCTGACTTCATCAAAACAAGAACTTGGACTTTTCCACTATGTGTTCCATACTGACTCATGAAATATGGTTTAAAAAATTACTAAGTCTTACAGGGATCCAAGGAGAGATTTTAAAATTTCACGAGAATCTCGAGTTCAATAAATATACATACATATTTTGGCCAATATGCATGCATTTAGAAATGGAAGTCTACAAGGGAACGCAACTGCAGTAACAGCCTACTGCGCGATGAGAAATTTGGTCAAAGAACGTTGCTTCCCGTCCCTTGCTGAGCTAGTTGGTGCCGCCAGTCCTCGGGATCCGGCCAAGAGGGGTGGGAGCCGGGACACCGAGGCGGGGACAGGACGCGCACCGAGGGGGCGGCCTCCCGGTGTCGCCGGCCCTCGGGAGCGCCCACCTCGCTCCGGGGCCGCAGACACTGAGGTAAAATGGCCTCGGGGCGGCGAAAGTGTCCTCACAGGCGGGAAGGTGGCGCGGCTAACGGGAGGCCGGCGGGTCCGGGGACCCCGAGTCGTTCTCCGTGTCCTGTTCGCCCCTTCCCGGCCGGGCGGCCGCGCCTCAACCCTGGGGACCCCGAGGTCCTCGCCGCCGCTCTGGTCGGCGGCCCGCACCTACCTCTCCAGACGGAGGCCGCGCGGGCGCCGTCCAGTCACATAGGCCGACCCTGCACCGCCCGCTCGCTGCCCGGCCGCGTTGCCGCCGGCCCCGGGCTCCTCCTCCCGCCGCAGCCCCGGCGCTCCCCTTTATTTGAGGGTCTCGCTGCCACAAAATGGCGCTGAGGGAGGAAGCGAGGCCCCGTTGCCCCACCCCCTTCCCGCTCCTCCCACCGCCCCGCCCCGCCTCGCCCCGCCCCGCCCCGCGCCGCCCGGCCCGAACGCGCGGCCGCCAGCGCCCGCCCGCTTCTCCGCCCCGCCATGTTCGCGCCCGGCCCACTCACCGACGAGCCGCCTCCCGGACGCGGCTGCAGCCACCCGCCCGCCAGGCCCCGCCGCGGGAAGGAAAGGCGAACGGAGGGCGCCTGATGGAGGCCTCGAGGCGCCAAGGGAGGAGCTACGCCTGGTGGCACTCCCTGCGGCCGCCGGAGCGCTGCAAGCTCGGCGGGGGCGGGGAGGGAAGCCGGCCGCAAGGAGGGGTGAGCCGCGAGGTCGCAGGTCAGCCGCGGGGCATCACGGGAAGGGCGGCGGGGGTCGCGATTGGCCGCGCTGGGCGAACGCGCTCGCCGGCCACCTGCGGCTGCGGCGCGGCCTCTGGCGGAGGGATCTGGGCGAAGGCGGCGCGTGATTGGCCGGCTGAGGTATCGCGCTCATCTGTGATGCTTCCGCGCGCTGGCGGGCCAGGTGCGACCTCAGGAGCGGGGCCGTGGATCGGAGTCCCGTCAATTTAGGCTGTGAGCACCCTCACCGTTTTAAGTTTTGAGAGTTTAGAAACCGACGCTTTCTCTTTCCATCGGCAAGTGCGGCCTCCTGGACGCTTGGTTTGTCCCTGCCTTGACATCTCGAGGCGAAACCGGGCCGCTATTGTCTAGCAGATGGAGGTTGTGACTGTATGAGCAGCCCTAGGGGCACCTTGCTAGCTCAGAAACGAGAGGAAGGCGAACCTAGTGCAGCTTTAATGAACCATATAATACAAGTTTTTAAATTCGAATATACTCATTTACGCAAGACTGTGTGTGAGGACTATTGCATAAGAACGATCGTGTTACCTGATAGACGTGAAACAGTCTCTTGCGCTTATTACGGGAGTCTCGTAATTCTTTTGGCCTTTATCCAGCTTTACCAAAACCCCAAAGGAGGTGTCCTGGAATGAGGTGATTTATAAGGATAAGATTAAAGTATACTCAAGATGGTCAGGGACCAAAATGCAAAGAGAAAAATGGGCAAGGACATGAATAATGTCCTTACTTATAATGGAAATATACATTGAAATTACAAGGCTGTGGAGAAACAATGCTCAGATTTTCTGATGGGAATGAGAAAATTATTCAAGCCCTGTGGAGTACTAATATTTTATATTCACTTATCCTTATGCCTTGCAATTCTGCTTTTAACCCCTACCTTATTCTGAAGATACACTTTCACATATAGAAAAACATGTAGGCAAGGTTACTTGTAATGTCATAACAAAAGTTTGGAAAAAGCCCAAATGTCCATTAACAGGAAGCTGATTGGACATGATATATCCACACAGTGGAATACAATGCAATCAGAAAAAAGAATGGGAATGATACTCATATGTTGCTTTGAAATGCATCCCAGGCTATATGGAAAACTGGAAGCATATCCTAGAAACAAGAAAAATGGTTACCCATAGAGAGTGGTGGGGAAAGGTGGAGGAGAAGAAATAGAAGCAAGACTTCTTTGACTTTGAACATTTGAAGTTTTATATAGCCAAAAAGTAAATTAAAAAGGAAACAAACCCCAAAATTGATAGCAAATTGAAATAAAGAACCAGTAAGTCAAATTGGTAACATAACTGTATTGTTACACAGAGAAAATAATTATTTCCCCAGGGCTTCTGGAAATTGTACTCTAGTTAAATTATCTGTGATGGGGTGTATGCTAAGGATGAGAACACACTGCAAAGGAATCTTCAGCTTCACTCAGAGGTTTATAATTATTGGTACTATTGTTGCTGTGGTCTTGAAACTATATCATAGGATAATACAAATGTTATAATGTACAAGACTTTGAATGTAAGAGAAAATGAGATACAAATACAAGATCAAAGAACCTGTAATACATTTAAATGGGATATATCAGTTTGATCACATGATGTAAAAAATAAATTTACTCGTTCTATGCACCAAAAGGACCTAGAAGCACTAGGGTGATAACCAATTGTCACAGTTTTCTAGGGACTGAGAGGATTTCCCCTGGATGCTAGACTTTGTGTTAAAACTAAGTGTCCAAGGAAAACTAGGATGGGTGTTCATCTTACAGTTAGCAGTCAGCACACTTGCCATTCAGATCATGGTTTCTAAATTCCATTCCCACTAAATAGATCCAGAGCTCCTCAGAGAATTGGCTGATTCCAGTTCTAGGGCAGGGAAAGTACAAGATGAGTCAGACATTTTGTTGTGCCTGAATGCAAAGGAAATGCTTAGGATAATGAAAATGTGTCTATAGGACTGAGGAGAACAGGCAAAACTAACCTATAGGGATAGAAGTGAAATCTGCTTGGCTAGGAGTGTAAAAGGGCAGGAATCAACTGGAAAGGAACATGGGGGCACTTTTGGGGGTGATGAAAATATTCTACACCAGGATTAGAGTTGTGGTTACCCAGTATACACCTTTGTCAGTATTCATTAAGGTGTACCACTAAAATGAGTGTGCTTAATGTAAATTATACCCCATATATATTATACATTTATTATACCTTATCTGAATTTTACCCTCATTTATGTAAATTACACCTCAGTAAAGTGTGCAAATAAATGAAGACCGACCACATGAGAAAAGAAAGTCTGTTTTGTCAGAGCTTGCGTGCAAGAGAGTCCACCACCAATACTTGCATTTTGGCAGAGACTCAAAGGCAAGCTTCATAGTGGAAGAAAGAACAGCTTCAGGTGTGCGTGGTTGGAGGCTATTGGCCCAGAGAAGCTGGAGGCAGCTAACTGGAAGCAGGCCTTCCTATGGGACTGGTTGGCGATGCATATTTGGCTTTCTCAGGGTGATTCTAAATTGGAGATGGGGACAAAAATTAGAGAAGCTATCAGTTTTTAATCGAGTCCTGGCCATTTTGAGCCTATTGTTACAAATTATTGTTTATCTTCCTGGATCGTTACTTGTGGTAGCAACCTGACTTCCCCCAGGTCTGACCTACAGCAGGCTGGCTTCTGGGGCTGGAGGAGGCCATTGGTTTCCTGGGCAGGTTGCTGCAGGTTGTGGGTCAGGGTTCTTTTTCTACATGTGGTCTGGATGTGTATCTATATGTTTGTATATTCAGTCTTCAAAAGTAAATTTTAAAAGCCAGTTTGAAGGATCTCCCACGGACTGAATTTAGGGCAATTTTAGCATCAAAAAAAGAAAATGAGTACAATTGATTGTAAATACTGAACAGATAAAAATCTATGACTCTACAGTTTGAGAGACAAAGGGGATAGGGGACTATTTTTCCATCATTGCAAATGACTACGAAACCAGCTTCTTACTATGAAAATCAGTTATTAAAAGGAAAAATAGTATTTGTCCTGCCTTTTTTAAAAAAGGAGAATTGTGGTTCACTCTGGGCGGATGAGGAAAAACTCTTCTTTACAATAGGGTGCTAGCACATAAATATAGACTAAATGCCGGAGTTAGAAAAATATCCAAAGGGAAAAGGTGGGGGAGGGGTAAGTTAGGAGTTTGGAGTTTGCAGATACACACTACTATGTGTGAAATAAATAGAGTCCTACTGTATAGCACAGGGAACTATATTCTGTATCTTGTAATGATCTACAATGAGAAAGAATATGAAAAAGAATACATATATAAATGTATAACTGAATCACTCTACACCAGAAACTAACACAGTGTTGTAAATCAACTATACTTGAGTTAAAAGAAAACTATTATGCAGAAATAATTTTATATTACAAATTAAATATTATAAAGAATTCATTGATTCAGCAAGGATTCTAACGGACTTAAAAACCTTTAGATGACAGAATTCTGGGAAATGGGGGTTTTCATGCGGTTAGTTAAAGAGAATACACTTGTATAGTGGCGCCATCCAGTGGTCACCACAGGTTATTTATCTCCACAGGTTATTTAAAGAGAATACACTTGTATAGTTGCGCCATCTAGTGGTCACCACCTGAACCAAACGGTCAAATTTAGAATCTGAGCTAGTGGGACAACCTCCACTTTACAGAAAATATAGGAGAAAAGGTAGTAGTGCAAATCTAGTAATACTCTCAAAATTAATTATTCTCTTCAAAACTTTGCGAAACTATGAACAATAAATACTGAGTTAGGCCTGCTACTGCAGTGCTCAGCTCCATCCACCCAGCTTCAAGCTACAGTTTCAAATCAGATAACCAAAGTATGAAAGTTACTTACATATTACTGTTTAAATAGCACATACTGTTGAGTTAGGTTGATTTAAGTAAATCGACAATTTCTTTCCTGTCAGCCTGCTACTTAGCCTCTAACCTGTATTCCTACTACTTTGCTTTAGGAACCACCTAATAAAATATTACAAGGGAGACCAGAGGAAGAAGGAAAAGGCATTGGCTGTAAGTCTGGCTTTTGTCATTGGCACCCAAGAAGTCTCGGGAGCCTGGAGATGGGCAGAATTGGTGGTAGAGAAGCAGCAGTGATTCGTGGATGCTCTCCTGAGCCCAGAGCTGGTGTGACCGTGACCCTGAGCCCACCATGCTCTTCGATGAGTCAGTACCTTTGCTCTGGCCATTCTTCCTGCCTGCAGTGCTCTTTCCACTCTTCCTTACCAGGTTGTCTGCCATTCCTCATTAGCAGTTAGCTTTAGAGACATTATTTCTTTAGCTTATTTTGTGTCAAATACAGAGATTTGTAATTTTATAGATACAGGAGCTAAACCAAGCTTTGTAGACTAATTTTCTCTTTCTAAGCTAGTGGGTTCTACACTGACTTTCTTCCAACATTCTTCTGTGAGCAGCAATGCGGTATGCCAACCCAATGTATCTAATCTTTCAGATTTAGCTAATACTTAAATTGTGTAACGTGAACAAAAATACTGCAATGTGAATAAAAATACTGCAACCATATCAGTAAACAAAGAATGCTGAAACCAAGTCATCAGGGGCTGCCGCCACCCCCCCAGCGAGGACAGGCCTGCAGCCCAGCCTCTGCAGCCACTCACAAGAAAGGACAGGATACTGGCCCTAGATAGCCAGGTGCTTGTCAAAGGAATGAATTCAGTGAGCCCAAATGTTTGCTTCCTCCCATACATAGAAAAGCACTAAATTCTTTAACTTGAGATGCCTGGTTTTCTTTAGATAACAAGTAATCTTTTATTGTTCCAACTACCTGGTCTTTGTTGTAAAGCTCCTATATATCCTAGCTCCTCCCCTACCTCTTTGGAGCAGTGCCTCAGAGCGATCTGAGAGGCTGTCATCCCGGCTCGAGTCCTCCCACCAAATAAAACATAACTCTTAAGTTTTAGGCTGCGCATTTATTTCAGTCGACAGTAACTACCATTGAAGCTAATAACGCTTAGTCTTCATTTTGTTTGCAGACCACAAAGAACTCCACTGGTACTCTAAAAATTAAATATATATATAAAATTAGATTTCTATCATAATTTTTACTAGTACTATTTTTTAAATGCTCTTTCATTATACCTATCTCCCTGAACATAACGCTGAATACTCTTCTAGGCTTTGTTTCCTTGTATTATTTTGAATCAACATATACCTAAGAAATATTTATTAGATAACCTGTGACATTGTACTAAGTACAGTCTTTAAAGGAAACTGTCTCCCAAATAGTGGCTGTAGAGTTGGGTTTTAATCATTCTGAGACAGGAAGGGGGCAGGACACAGCCATTCAAGGAATAACACAGCAAGTAACACCAGAGTGGCGAATGATTCAACCCCCTGTAGGCCTTGAGGCTCAAGATGGTGGGAGATTTGACTTCTTGTAGACCTTGAGCTTCATTATACACCCATTTTAATATATTAACATGGTGAATAACGTGCCCACAGGCGCCATGGCAGTCCCAAGGCTAGCCACAAAAGGTCAAAGACAGGGAAATGGCCAACTTCCTGGGAATCCCAGCCCCTTACCCAGGCTGGTTAGACTGGTCCTCCCACTTATTAGCATATGAAGCCACTGAGCCCATAAAAACTGGCAACATGGCGCCTATGGCCGCCCCCTCTGAGACGGCCCGCTCTCTGTCTATGGATTGTGTACCTACTTTTACTCTAATCTGAGCACCCAACCCCCATACCTCATGGCCTTTCTCTTGCCTTTTGATGTATCTCTAAATAAATCTACGTTTACTCAACAGTGGCTCGCTCTTGAATTCTTTCCTGCGCGAAGCCAAGGACCCACACTTGGCGGGGCACGTCCCAGGGGCTCAACTGAAGCCTGGGACACGACCCTCCTCACGCCCCGGACCCTCCTCACGCCCCGCATGCGTTTTTCCTGCATCAATTCTGAATCCTTGGTGGGTGCAGGGAGCAGAGATAATAGAGGTGTGGGAAACTCAGAGCCACTTGTTCTTGAAAATACACTTGTCCAGTTACTAGGAAATCCCTTCATTAGGAAACATAAAGGCACCCCTTGGAGATAATTTCCCTATCTTGATTTCTACGTATTTTTCCATGCCACCCATTCAGTGCAAATAACAGTGATTTCTTATTTATTATTTGTTTGTTATTTTTTTAAATAGAAATACTGGAGATAGAACCCAGGACCTCGTGCATGCTAAGCATGCGCTCTACCACTTAGCTACACCCTCCCTGCAATTACAGTGCTTTCTGAAAAGAATTCAGTGTGGCAGCATGACTAAGCATCGCTGTCCTCCATCCGACTTCCACCAGGGTACCATGGTACCACTGCTGGGAGCCATGCTCCTCCTCTTGCTGCTGGTCCCGTGACTTTTTGAGTCATACTATCTTCAGCCCATGGGATGAATTATGGCAGGTATGAGCCAATGTTTCTTAACAGAGGTGCTATTGGTATCCTGAGCAGGACAAGTCTTTGTGTGGGTGTGTAAGGGTTCTGTGCGTTTTAGGGCATGAGCACCCCTAGGCTACCTCACTAAACCCCAGCAGCACCTCTTGTGTGTGACAACAGAAAACGCGCCTTCTGTGTTTCCAGTCCCCCTGGATGGGCAGGATGCCCCTGATGAGAGCTGTGGTCAGTTGAGGGTGTCATCATCTTCTTTACCAAGGAGTGATGCCCAGTCTTCTTGCAGGCAGAGCTGGCCAGTTGACCGGTTCTGGCCAGGACTGGAGGACCTCTCCTGGGACTTGTAAGAATAGTTTTCCTCCACAAGAGAGCTGTGCATGAGGAGAAAGTGCTTTTTCTCCCTCCCTTCCTTGTCTCTCAACAGGCTGGGAGAGGCTGCGATGCTTACATCTGTTGTAACCATCTTATGACCATGAGACACCAAGTGGGAAAACAGAAGCCAGCCTGCTGAGAATTCAGAGCAGAGGGTGGAAAGTCCCTGGATCCTGAATGACATCGTTAAGCTTCCAAACTAACCCAGGGGCTGCCAGTTACTGGGATTTTTATGAAGTAAAATAGAAATGTCCTTGTTGTTTTAAACCACTGTCCACCAGGATTCCTGTTACCTATTGTGAAACACATTCTGACTTACACAGTTAGAGAAAAGGGGTATTCACATGATACACAAGTTAAAGAAAATGGAAAAGTACCAACAAAGCTAGCTTTTTCTCGGGACAAAAAAAAAATACACACACACACACACACACACACACACACACACACACACAATAAAGGAATTCACCTGCAGAGAGTTGAATGTTCAGTCTTAAGATACGAACTGTGTTTCCTTTACTGAATCCATGCATCAAAATAATTGTTCTCCTGCAGCATTTTGCTTTATGGGGGCTGTTTTGACATCATGACTTCAGCCCTCATTTGTTCAGCGGTGTGATGAAGCAGACATTTAAATTCCACTATTGACTTCCAGAAAATTGAAACTTTATGAGACACTGCCCTAGGGTAAATTAAAAATATAAGGGGCTTGGAGAACCTTATTTTCAGAATTTTTCAAAATACAGTTCTGTTTGCTCTAATGCTCTCGCTAACTGTGTTTAACCTGTGGAAGCAACAGGCAAATTCTGCTGGGTCAAACACTCAGTGAAACTTTTTCTAATATTTAAAAAGGACAGCTCTTTATTTCCCATAAATTACAGACCCACTAGCTCAGGAGACAGTCCATCTGGAAACTGTGCGCCTGATTCCCCTGGACAAATTGCAGATCTGCCAGAGAAGCGCGTTGGACTTTAGGCAGTTGTTCTGCTATTGACTGTGCTGGCCACCTGCTACAGATGTCTGTGAGGAACAATATCATATTTATTTTCATTGCTCCTTTCTGCCTTTTTTAACTTCCTATCTTCCTCTGTTCCACTCATCTGTGTCCGGTGCTGCCAGCCAAGTCCAGGCTTCATCTTTCCTCGTGAACGATCGCAACAGCCCCCACTTGGTTCCCTGCCGCCCATCAAAACCACCTGGCACTCAGCAAGCCAGCCCTTCCTAGAGTCACTGAGCGAGGGCTCGTATGGCCACCATGCAGAAAGCCAGGCTTTGACGGTGTGTGCTGCAAAGCAAGGGTTTATTTGCAGGGTATTAAGCAAGGAAGTGGGAGACATGCCTCAGATCTACTCCATCTTGGTCTTTGAGTGAGGGGTGTTTTAAAGGGGAAGAACAAAGAAACTGGGGTTAACCATCGCCTTGTGGCATTTCTCGGTTGTGGTTTGGAGAGTCAGGATGTCTCTGATTTACTATTCTCTGGCCGGGTGGTCCATGGCTCCAGGGCCTGTGAGCTCGTCTTGCCTGGAGAAACAACCAGAGTTTGTATATTAATGATGATATTTACAACAGCAACTTTAGCACATTAATGTTATCAACAACAGCAGTCTCCATCATCTGACTCCAGTTAGCACAGGATTGAGATCAGGGTGGATAAGAAAGGGATTGAGGTCAGAGGAGACAAGCAAGAGAATGAAGTTTTGGATAGAGATTTATCATAAACTCAGCAGGGAAGCTCAGTTTTAGGAAGCCTCGGTTTCACTAATACAATTCTGGGAGATTTCCACCTCTGGGGAAACGAAGCAGACGTACTTTTCCACGTTCCTCTCGCAAAGCACAACTAAAACTCCCAGACATTGCATGCGATACAACCACAGCAAGGCACGTTGGCCGGGGACCTCAGGACTCTAGGCTCTCTTTTTGCTTCATAAACCCCAGAAACAGGCAGTCTGGCAATACCAACAGGTACAGACAACACATGCCCCCCAACAAAAGCCTGCTCCCTGTAACCAAAGAACCAGGAAGACAGAACAATTTTAGACTGCAACCACTCTCTACACCAACACCACCATTTTCTCCTGCTCGGGCTTCTGAGCAAGACCCCGGCAAGCCTGGATGTGGTTAATTGGAGAGACACTAGGGCAGGGTTACCCCACAACCTGAGTACTGGAATCAGAGTCATTTGATACAATTTTTCAACAAATTGCAAAACAGTAAATGCCTTATAGTATTCTGGGAAAGAGCATCACCTAGTGATGAACCAAAAGCAAAAGGTGTAAATACTGTGCTTCCAAGCCCTAGGTCAAAGACAAGTTCCTGTGGGCTCTTAGATCACTACACAGGCTCTGCCAGGGGAGGCAGGCAGGGGTGTGTGGTCAGAAGACACTGATGAAGCCCAAATGGAATGTGCTAGTATGTTCCAGTTCAAAGCTGGCTCACCCCATCTAGGGAGGGAAAAGCCTGAATGAGGTGTGTCATTCTGGGAAATCCAAGGTGTTGCCGGGTTTCTGGAGAGGAAAGAATACGGGAAGAGGTGTAGACAGGAAAAGAGGTGGGACACAGTGGCTACCATTTTGCTGAATGTTTACATACATTCCTTCATAGTCCTCAGCATCAGGCCCCTGGGAAGTAGGGATGGTATTGGTCCTGCTTGACAGGTGGGACAGCTGAGGCACAGAGATTAAATCACAGCACAGATAAGAAGGGGTGATCAGCTTGGATGAAGTTAAGCCGATTTCAGAGTCCACTCTTAAACACACTACAGGCTTCCCTGAGGGACGCATGCAAAAATAGAAACCTTGAGCAAGATAACAGTCCAGCTACTGCAGGGAATGTGACTGATACTGGGATAAAGTGTCCCCTGTTTGGAACATCCTTACTTTCTGCCTGGAGACCCTTGAACTGAACAACACATCTCCCTCTCAGCAGGAGAAACCTTAGACACAGAGGGAAGGGAGTTTGCTTCTGTTCCCTAGGAAACAAATGCTTAATATAACCAAACAATCCGCTAAGTCTGAGCGGCGCTCGTGCCCCAGATGGAGGCATAGCCAAACGCTCGTGCGTGCAGGCTGGGTAGGAGGCAAGCCAAGAGGGGCTGCAGTGGTCCCAGAGCCCTTTCTTGAAAAAGAAGACTGGGCTGTCCAAGGCCACGGCCAGAAGCATGGAAAACTTGGATGTGTTTAGGCAAACAAGTGTTTCCAGGGCTCAGCAGTGAGGGAGGCCGGAGGTGGAAGCGGACGCAGGTCTGAGCCGGGGGCCAAGTGGCGGCAGCTGCCGGTACTCTCCCAAGCAGGACCCCAGGCGGAAGCCCCGATGCAGAGAAAGAGACCAAGCCGCTGGAAGAGGGGCTGGGCGAGGGCCAGGAAGTGTGTGGGCCTCACACACTGAAAACAGGGAATAAGCAATAAATCCAGGATAAAGGCCAGCCAATACATGAGCTTGTTCTGTATAGAAATTTATTAGAAGGCATTAAGAAGAGGCAAATATTTAATAAGTTTTTAAAGGATAAACTATGGTATGGCTTTGCCCTAAGTATTTTTCTAAACTTTGCACTACGTCATACATGGCTTCAGCCTTGGCCTTTGGAAAATTAGAGTCAAGTGCTTTCTTGAGTGTCGTTTGGGCCGTCTCTGCCCATGTGAGTGATTGTGTAACAGCTCAGGTCACTGCCATGTTCAGCTGGGCTAATAACCTAAGTGTAATAACATAGGTCACACAGTCAAGGCATATTGTTCAGATTAATTTCAATATCTAGTGTGGCGTGGGGTGAAAATCTTCTTAGGGTCTGTGTTCACTGAAATTCTATCAGTTAATTGTATAAATGTATATTCATTATATGAGAACTTTAAAGGAGCTAAATACACCTCCCTTATTCTGTCTAATATCATTATTTAAATTCTTAGAAACATTTATGGACTCAAAAGAATAGACCTGTCTTACCTACCTAATATTTAATATTCTTATTAACTTTCAACCTGTCCTCAAATGTATTTAGCTCTTTTAAAGTTCTTAATCATTATCTTTGGTGGGGAGGGTATAGCTCAGTGGTGGAGTGCATGCCTAGCGTGCATGAGGTTCTGGGTTCAATCCCCAGTACTTCCATGAAAAATAAATAAATAAACCTAATTACTCCCCCCGAAAAAAACCAAACAAAAATTATTTTTGTACATAAAACCCATTATTAAAATTAACTTTTAAATATTCTGGGATTTAACCCTTGCAATAATAAGTACACAATTACACTTTGACAACAACACTTGCCATCAGGCATAGCCGTGACCTCAGCAGTAATCCAGCAGCTGATGTGCTGAAAAATTAGTATAATATCAATTATTTAAAATTAATTTAAATTTAAACTACTAAATGTTTTCTTAAGAGAATAATTTTATTCATTTTGAATGAAAATTCAGATTTATTCTTGAATTTCAAATGTTCATTCTGTGATGGGGCTATTTGTCTTTGACCAAACACTGATCATAACAACTGGCCACCAGCCGTTCAACCAGAGTGTGCATTTATTGCATTTCTAAATGTTTTAGAAAGTGACTGGTGGAATTAGCATCGTATTTCTTGGTATCCTGTGAATAATAATTTACATCTTAACATATCTTACAATGACCAGTGGTGGAATCCTTAATGTATCTACTTTTGCATGTGAGGGACACTGGTAAGTACTCACCAAGCCCACTCCTCTTCTTCCTGGTCACAGACGTGAGCTACATGGTCCTGCTTCTCTTACAGTCGGGTCTGGCCACGTGGCTGAGTTCCAGATAATGGTATGTGGGCAGAGGGGATGTATTTCCAGGCTGGGCCCATTACACCCTTCTCATCCTCTCTCCCATTCAGGCCGGGAACACGCACACTGCACTGTGTAATGTAAACATTTTCTGTTTATCTGTCGGAGGAGGTAGTGCCACACTTACTAACACGCTTGTAAAAGAACTTCAAGAAACATTTAAAACCAACCCAGGAGGCCATAAAATGCCTAGAAGAATCTAAGTTGTATCTTTACACACAACTTTTTAAATTTAAAGGTCACATTTGGGCTGACTGGGCATGGGTGCTCTAAGGCAAGCTGGTGACATGAGCAAATGTTCTCTAAAATCCTCACCGAAATGACTCATGGGACAGACTCGTGGGGAAAAAAATCCACATTATTGCTGAAAATCTGGAGGTCACTCAAAGACCAGAAATACGGGAGGATTTCTGGTGGCTCTAGCGATGGTAATTACATTGCGCAACAGTGACTCACAGTGTGCGGGCATAAAGTGGCTTCCTTTCTGTCCTCGAGTGTGTCATTACACCGGCCTTGTGGGCTTGTTTTTTTCTTTGCCCCTGGACCAAAATGCTGGCCCTGTGACCTTTTAAAAAATACATTCTTAGGTAATAGAAAGTCATATAACTCCTTTAAGTCGGAACACAGGCATAATATTAAATGCCCAGTCCCACGCCATGAAACTCTGACTTAAAGTTGGGACATCCCCTACTTCAGCACGAGCCTGTAGGAAGTTAGCAGCCCGCCGAGGGAGAAGGAGGTGGGAAGCTGGCTGATGTTCAGTTCCCCACCTTTCCCTTCTGCTAGCTAACTGCTAACCGAGGTTTCGGGCTTCTCCAGGGATGGAGCTGTGCTGCGGTGGGGTTGGGAGACGCGCGGGGACCTGACTTGACTACCACTGTCTTGCTCGGCAGTTGTTTAAAGCTGACTCTTCCTCTCTTGGATTTGGAGACCACCCGTCACTGAGGATGTCTCACCTGAAGTTCAGTCTAAAAACTGAGGGACTGTATCCTGTTCCAGGAAAACTTAAGAAAAGAAACCCAGATTTCTGCCTTGGACTTGAAAAGTTAAAGCTGAACCTAAAAGAAAACCAGGCCAATGGAAAGCCAGATTTTACAAAAATGGACATTATGTCCCAAAGACCAGGCATTTCAACACAACTTCCAAAGCACGCTCAAAGAGATACTTGTTCTTTAGTTAGCACTAAGAGATGGAAGTCTTCTGTGTGCTCAAAACAGCTGGAGTCAGAATGAAACATCACACACTTTTAAATAATGCATTTCAAATTAAAGCATGCAAATGCATATTCATTCAATACTTTTCATATGAAGAGCCAGAACTAATGATGCATGGCCTATGATTTCCATTCTCAATTCTCTAAAGTGGGAACTTAGACGTTTAAACAGCAATCAGATCCTTCAACCGTTTAATGGTTTTCCCATTGTTGTATGTTTGTTTTGCCCACATCTAATTGAACAGTGATGATTTCTAGTGGCTCACCTTTATTGAGTCTTCACAAAGCATTCAATTTAGTTTTCATTAAAATAACTTCCTTTTCACACTCATATTTTATCACTGTACTTAGTACTTAATTAATTTACATAATTTCAATAACTGGTAAATAAGTAAAACGAGGCATGAACCTGTTTTGGGAGGAAATACACCTGACTCTCGGCAAGCATCCAACTCAGCTGTTGGGGACAATGGTGAGTGATCTGGCCCTGATCACTCGTGGGCTCTCTGGGCATCTGTCACAATTCTCTACAGAGGGAGGGGAGAACGTGTTAATCTGGAAAGTTGTTGAAGTGGGTTGTGTATTAAAAATCTTCTACCTTATTTATTCTGCCTGAAACAGCCTGGTGTAGTGGAAAAATCATGGACCTTGGGGTCAAACAGACCTAGGTTTAAAATTTTGTATTGTTTGTTTACAGTTCAGGGACTGTGGGAAAATTACTTAATCTTTCTGAATCTCAGTTTCTTTATTTTAAAAGTTGATAAACTATTCATGAGAGTTAAACAAAATCAGTTAGTAAAGATCCTGGTACAAAGGTGCTCAGTAAACAATAGTTGTTACTATTACTCTTCTGTGTGGTGGCTTCCCCGTTGCTCTCCTGCTCATTGAACATCTGGTTCACCAACCTGTTTCCCCATGTTGCCCAACGTCCCAATGTGTTGCTAACAGCTGCTCAAGTAATGCCTCCCAGAGGGCACTAGTAATTGCTCACTACTGTGTTTACCCCTGTGACTCACACTTGTGGGCAGTGATGTAAGGATCTTTTTCCTTTTGCAGGTTCAAGAGTTCTTTCCCAGGTTGTTGTCATCATTTGGCCTAAGTTTGCTCCAATTTATTGGTTTTCTCCCATTTTAGTTTTTCTTTAAAACATTTTTATTTATTTATTTTTCTTCAAGTAAGTTGATTTACAAGGTTGTGTTTGTTTCAGGTGTATAGCAAAGTGAATAACTGAATATATATATGTATATTCTTTTCCAACTATTTTTTCTTACAACAGTTAAGAACTTCTTTAATCTCCCTGAGAGGTAATCTGTCTTGCTACTAATCGTAAACTCATCAGAGCAAGCTTCAATGCAGTACTGTATGGAGGCTGGGAAGACTTGAACACAGAGGAGCTGGGGTACCATCACACACAGTGAGCAAACTGTGCCTCATGCATCAACAGCCTGGCTCCTGGACATCTCTGATCTTCTTTTGAGCCCCTCTTGGACCCTCATTCTCCTCCTAAACTTTGCCTCCTGACTCACTCACTTGGTTTGATGTTTTGTAATAGTTTTACCTTTGGGACAGTGGTTCTCAGCTGGGGGTGATATGGCACCCAGGAAACATTTGGGACATTTTTGGTTGACACAACTGGAGGTGGGTGAGTGCTACTGGCATCTGGTAGGTAGTGGCCGGGGAGGCAGATAAATACCCTTCAATATAGGACAGTCCCACAACGGACAGTTGTCTGGTCCAAAATGTCAACAGTGCCAAGGTTGAGGTTGAACCCCCTGCTGTCTGGGTTCTGGCTTTGACCCCAGACTCCAGCCTTTGGGTAGCCTCAGGCCTTCCCATCAGCACCCCCAGACACCAGTACCCTTCCTGGGGAATAGGCTCTGCAGGACTATGACAAAACTCCTGAGGGTGGGGATGATGGCTGGTTCTACACCCAGCTCACAACAGGCTTAGCACCCAGAGGACAGTCAATGCAGGGTTGTTTAGTAAGTAAGAATAGAACATGAAGGTTAAAGCACCGATTGAAGTCCTTTCTCATCCGCCCTCCAACTCCAACTAAGAGTCAGTTGCTACTGAAAGCAAGATTATGAATTTCCCAAAGCCTGGACCAAAGGTGGAGAGGCCCATGTTCTGGGCAGGCTGTGCAGGTTTGGCAGCTTTTCCCATCAGGAAATATAGAAGTGGTGGGGGGAGGGTATAGCATGCATGAAGTCCTGGGTTCAATCCCCGGCACCTCCATTAAAAATAAATATATAAATATATTACTTCCCCCCAAACAAACAAACAAAATTTTAAAAAGGAAATACAGAGTGGGGGTTGGAGCAAAATTAGAGCTGTCTCAGGCTTTAACAGTGTTGGGCTCCATCTTTCCCCACTTTGCTCCACCCTCATGCCCTTGGAGGAAGGCGGTGGTGGGACACACGCACCCTGTGCACTAAGGGTGAACTTGGACACCAGAGCCCACTTTTCATCAGGACATTCGGAAGGTGGGAGTACCAGCTGGTCTCAAAGGGCCCATGGCAAGGAAGCATGGACCAGGCTACGCCGGAGGCTGCATGGCCGATCAAAGGAACATTCATCCAGAAAAGGGGAAGGGGGGCCAAACAGCAGCATGATCACCCCTGGGCACATGCCGGGGAAATGTGACAGAAAGCCACTCGGGGTGGAGCCGAACCAGATGTGTCTCCTTTACCAAAACTCCAACATGTAGGGGGCCATTAAAATGAAGTTGAGCCAGACCAAGAGGGAACACACGTCTTCCCTGTCAGCCCCTGACTGTGGGTGGAGCTGGCATCACTAGTACCTGGGGCCAGATGACACCAAAGTGGGAGCCAGCTGAGAAGGGCCGTCCCTCCTGAACACAGACACCCCCTCCCCTTTCTGCGATGGGAGCTGGCAAGGCTCTGAAGAAGCAGCGCAGGGAGGAGAGGGGAGTGCTGCGGGGGAAGTCTCTGCAGGGGAGGCGGGGAAGGAGACCCTGTGATTCCGATGATGAACTCCACAGTGGCTGACAGTTTGATACCAGATAGGATTACAGAAATCACTGAACCGCTGAATTACTTTGCTTGGGTTGCGGTAACAAAATACCACAGACTGGGTGGTTTAAACAACAGAAAGTTATTTCCTGACAGTTCTGGAGGCTGGGAGTCTGCCACCAAGGTGTTGGCAGGACAGGTTTCTCCTTAGGTCTCTCTTCCTGGCTTGCAGATGGTCACCTGCCTACTGTGTCCTCCCATGGCCACCCCTTGGCCTGTGCGTCTATGTCCTCAACCCCTTTCTTATAAGGACCCCAGTCCCACTAGTTTAGCGCCCACCCTAATGCTCTCCCTTTTAAAGGCTCTATCTCCAAATACAGTCACACTGTGAGATACTGGAAGTTAGGACTTCAACATATGAATTTGGAGGGATACAATAAAGCCCATGACAACTGAATTAAATTCTAAACTGGTCTGGGACAAAACTAAGATGTCTGATCAAGGGGAACTGGAATATTCAGGGCCAAGGCTGGGGTTAAGAGAGCCTCCAGATAATATATCACTGAGAGGAAACTCTTCAAATTCAATGCAGGAGTAATCCATCAACCTTCTCATAATTAACCAGAGCATCTCGTACCAATATAGCTGACTAGTTCCTTAAATTAATATTCTTAGGGTAAAACTATTGGTTTATTTTACATGATTTTATTTAATTTCCTACCAAAGGGCCAGTGCAGATGTAAGCCAGCACCAGAGTAGGGTGATGCTGGCCAGGATGGCTAGAGTTCTGGGACACGCCTGAGATGGGACCCAGTGTCTGTACTGTTGTCAGTGACCAAGTTCTAGCGTGAACCTCCCTGGTATATGAGGCCACGCCTCCTGCATACCGACTGTGGTCCCTCAGAGTGGACCTCATGGTGGGGGTGCAGTCCCTGTCATTTGCTGGCCAGGAGATGTAGTTGGCCTGATCTCCTTATGCTCGGTCATTGCCCTCAGTGGTCAAGGTCAATTCATCATGGGTAGCTCTTGAGAGTTATTCTTAGAACTGAATTCCATCTCACTCCATGATAAATCCTGGGCTTTTAATTGGAATTCAGTGGTGTAATGACTAACAAATCTCCCCACCCCTTACATGGAATGCATTGCCCATGTTGTTTTTTACCTGGCGCGATGGTTAGTTTTAGGTGTCAACTTGGAGGGTATTTTGGATGAGATTAACATTTAAATCGGTGAATTTCTTGGTAAAGCAGGCTGTCCTCCATACTGTGGGTGGGCCTCATCCAATCAGTTGAAGGCTTAAAGAGAATAAAAACTGAACTCCCTCCAGCAAGACAGCGTTCTCCAGCAGATGCCTTCACACGGAACTGCACCGTTGGCTCTCCTGGGTCTCTGGCCTGCCGGTTCACACTACAGATTTTGGACTTGCCAGCCTCCAAAATCGCATGAGCCAGTTCCCTACAATACGTCTCTTTCTCTCTATGCACACATCTTACTGGTTCTGTTGCTCTGGAGAACCTGGACTAATTGACCTGATGGAATGATGGTGGAAATTCATCCCCCTGAAGGGGCAGACGTGGCAGAGTTTTCATGCAGGGATCTTATGGAGGCACCTCCTGGACTCTAAATATGGGAAAACCTTTCTCTTCACTCTTCCTCTATTCTGTTCTGTTTTCCCAGGTTCACAGCCAGCCAGTCTGATTCTCTCCACAGACAAAGGTGGGAAGAGTCAGTCAGGTGGGCTGGTGCCAAGGGGTGCACCAGGAAGCTGGGTCTTCACTGCAGCTAAGAAGCAAATACGATTGAAGGCGCAAATGACCCAAGGGACCAGAGGACCAGTTCAAACTTCAGGTCCAAGAGCTATGACCTAAGTTATGCAAGAGATGAGGCCACAGATCAATCAGGAGTTGAGGAGACAGGAGTAAGTTGGGAAAAAGGCACAGGAGGTGGTTTCAAACATTGGGCTGCAAACAAGAAAAGAGCTGGGCTCAATTTTATTGGGTGCAAGGAATGCGGCAGAGGGCGTGGTGGCTGCTTAAAGGCACAGGCACGCCAGTGCTGAGAGCGGAGAGAATATTCAAAGCCCAGCTCTGCTAGCTGTTAGCTCTGTGTGTGACCTTGGTCAAGTCACTTACCATCTTAGTGCAAAAGAGTAATAAGAAGCCAATTTACAGAGGTGTTGTGTGAATTAGGAGATGATATGGAGCATTGGACCTGGTACCTAGCACACACTGAGGATCTTCTCAGTCACCTCAGCTCCCTTCTCCCTTCACGGACACGTCAATCGACCACATGTTCAATAAAACACTTCTGTTCTGAGCCAGCCTTCCCCTTTCCCTTTTAGTAGTTAATGTGTTCGAGGATGCAGTCTATAATTAGCCTGATGAGGCAGGGAAAAAAAGCTCACTTGGAAATCTTTATTAATGATACTATATCTCTACCATCATCTTCTCTTTCAGCCTAGATCACTGATTTCATTTTAGCAATTTAAGTACTACTCTTGGTCCTATTAGCAATCCCAGTTATGCAAAGGGAAAGTTGGTACAGCAATTTTCACTTAGATTCCTGCCTGGGTAAGATTTGTGATACAAGGGGTGAAAAGAAAAAAGAGAGAGACAGACAGAGACAGAGACAGAGAGAGGGAAAGGGTGTAGTTGAAGTTAACCCATCAGCAGCCAGAGTTCACAGCCAAGCATAGAAAAAACGTCCTGCAGAAGGATATGTGGCATGGACTGCTGTTTTCCAATCCACTACTCATTTCCCCTTCGGTTAAAGAATTCCATATCGTTTCAGACTGGAAATTTACACAGCTGAATGATCACATCTCCCAGCCTCTTGTGTAGCTAGGTTCAGCCTCCTAACTAAATTCTGAGTGGAATTTCTTGGGTGAATCTATCACAAAGGGTCCTTAAAAGGGAGCCAGCTGGGGCCCACCTTTTGTCCTTCCCTCTGCATGGACAGGAGGTGAGATGGCTGGTGCTCTAGAAGCTGTCAAGGACCACAAGGCAACTCTGAGGACAGAGGAGCCTGGTTCCTTGAAGACTTCATGACACTGTCATCCCAGCCCTGGACTACCTACTCCAGATCTCTCTTACATGAAGGAATACACTCTTCTGTGTTTGAGGCACTGTGACTGCGTCTTTGTCACTAGGATATGAATGCAATTAATAACTAACTCAAAATGATTTCATCTCAATCCACATTTTGCCTTCTCCAGACAACATGTTGGTCTAGACTGTAATGAATCTGAGGATGGCTGGGAAGTAACCTCGGTAAGTTTACTGAGGGGAAATCCATAATTATGGTGCCCTGATGTAGCAGGTGACATCCTGAGCTGGCAGGAGGAATTTAGGACAGACCCCAGCCAACTGTAATCTAACTCCTTCTTACAGTGGTCAGCTAAGAAAGAAAAAGAGGACTGTTTATTGAGTGTCAGAAAATCCCCATTACTTCTTGTACCCCCCAAACCCTTGGTCTCAATCCTGGTCACTTTCACAGTTGGAGTAATCTGGAAGGATGTGGCTGATGACAGCTATGATGTTAGAGACACTTTTATTTGACTACTAATGTCACTTCCCCACAGCGCAATCTTTGTTGCTTGTCCAAAGGGGGAGGAGTTCAATTTATATCTCAAAGTATCATCAGCTGGAGGAGGTGGGTATAGCTCAAGGTGGTAGAGTGCATGCTTAGCATGCATGAGGTCCCGGGTTCAATCCCCAGTACCTCCTCTTAAAAAAGTAAATAAATAAATAAACCTAATTATCCCCCCCCAAAAGTATCACCATCTGTATAAACAAGAAGTACATCAGTGCAGCCTGGCTGGGCTCAGTCTCCTTACGGTGATGTTTTGTTTTCACTAGAGCAAGTCCTTGTATTAGTGACTGATCTGTCACTGAATTCAGTTGATTCATCCTTAAAAATGCCCTTTTCTTCCAGATCCCATAGCGAGTACCTTAAACCGGCTCTTGTAACTCATGCTAGGATTCCTGCAACAGCTTTCCAACTAGCCTGCACCTCCAATCAGTGCCAGACTCTCTTGCCTGAAAAACTACTTTCCATGTCCCCCACTTCAGCTGAAATGCTTCTCAATTTCCCATTATCCTATGATTGAGTTTTAAGGACACCCAGAACCTAGTCCCAACCTGAATTTCCTCCTTCCTCTGGTCACATTCTGCTGACTGTCAGCAAGCCCTGCCTTCTTGCTGGGAAGCAGTGCTGGGTGGTTCTCCTTTGCTGTGCCCCTAGTCATCCCAAAGCCTAGTCATCTTTGGGCAGGGGTGGGGTAAGGGCTGTGAAGGGGCTGGGAGGCAGTAACAGAAACTATTCAACACCTACTATCTGCTTCCTTTTCCATAATTCTATTCAGTAAAGGTCCCACTCAGGCCATGAAGTGTAAAGCTTCCCTAACTTCTATACAGGGAGAATTTTACACAATTCAGCATTGGTTTTTCAATTGTTAAGAAAGCAGTTGATACTTCCAGTTTATTAGATATAAGACACTGCAGGAAAGAATTTTCTGTTGTACTTCTTTTATGTTCTCCCAACAAGCACTCAAGACTTGGCCGCTAAAGTTCGGTAATCAACAAAGTATGAACTTCGGGTCCTAATCCCAAATCTTTCACTTATTAACTGTGAGACCAGGGCAACCTGCTTAACCTCACTGTGCTCAAGAACTGTCTCCTGAAATCAGCGATACCTACCCTAGGGGTGAAATAAGGATAAATGTATGTAAACCCTGCAGCGCAGTCCTTTTACATCGTGGGGGTTCAGTAACACTACTATCAGGCCTGGCGGAGGTCCCAAGGTCAGCTCACTAGGAAAGGTCACTCCGGGCAGCTGTTGGAGGGGCACTGGGCCTACATCTTATCAGCAGCGCCAGGGCCTCACCAGCCCGCTGGGGCGCTCCGAGGCAGGGAAGGAAACTCGAGGCTTTCCTTAGTGGAGGTCGCAGGACCCCGTGGCTGCCCAACACACCGCAGCAGGAAAGGGGCGGGAACCAACCGGCCGGCTAATCCCCAGCTCGCCGTGGTGGGTAGAGCCCTGCACCTCGACCCCGTAGGGCGAGTCCCTCGCGGGGCGGGACAGAGGGACGTACCATCTCACGCCAAGCGCGGGGGGGCCCCTCTGCGGCCCTCCCTCTCGGCGACAAGTCCAGAAGCGCGGAAGGGGGCATCCTGGTTCGAGCAGACGCTGGAGAAAGTGCAGGATTCCCTTTTATCGCGTGCCCTGGTCTCAGAGCGTGGGCGGGGGCCGGCAGCGTAGACCCTCGGACCTCGCACCCCCCCGCGCCTCCCTGGGGTGGGAGCGGCGAGCGCAGGGGGCGGGGCTGCGGCGGGCTCAGGGGGCGGGGCCGAGGCCGGCGGCAGTGTCCTTGTGGCGCGGCCCAGGACGCTGGCCCAAACGCGGCTGTCAGCGCGGCGCGGCGGCTTGGTCTTCAAGAGACCTGCGGGCGGCGTCCACCATGTTGTGCCGGGCGGCGTGCAGGTGAGGCGCCGGGCGGCGGGCGCAGTGGGGATGCAGCCCTGGCCCCGCGAGCGAAGGCCCCCGCTGCCTCCGCTGCCTCCGACTCTGCCTCCGGCCCGGGCCCACCCGCGGGGTCCAGGCCACCTTCGGGGTCCCGGCGTCGCGGGGCGGGGCTGGGAGGGCGGCCCGGCCTGAGCTCAGGTGTCGACCAAGCGCGTCCAGGTGCCGGCCGGGTGCGGGACCGCAGCGTTGGTTTAATGCTTCAAAGACTGGACGGCTAAAGAGCTAACGATAGAAAGCCCCCGGTGCGCAGGTGCCTCTAGCCCGGTCTGCGGAGACCGGCACGCGGGTTAAAGGGAGCTGCCCACGTAAGCGGATCGGTTTGTGTGTGCTCTCTTTGCAGCGCGAGCAGGAAGCTGGTGCCGGCTTTGGGGTCGCTGGGTTCCAGGCAGAAGCACAGCCTCCCCGACCTGCCCTACGACTATGGCGCCCTGGAGCCTCATATCAACGCCGAGATCATGCAGCTGCACCACAGCAAGCACCACGCGGCCTACGTGAATAACCTGAATGTCGCCGAGGAGAAGTATCAGGAGGCGCTGGAGAAGGGTAGGTGCCGGGCGGCCTGACATTGAGAAACTGGCTTCAGGGAAAAGTGGCAGCGAGGCGTGTCTCGGTAAAGACATGACCCTCCCTCCATTCAGTAGAACCGCTTCACGTGTTCGTGCATTGACTTAGGGGGCAGAATTCACATGGAGAATATCCGTTTTCTGGGGAACTGAGACAGGCTTGTATTTATCTGCTGATATTTGAGATTCAATGAAAATGTACTATGGAGTTAGTTTTTTTTCTTTCAAAAAAGAGCTCAGTTGACAAAACAGTAGTGCGTGGACCTTTTTGTGTTTTGCGTCTGGGGGTGTGTATGGGAATACTGTGTTTTAATGTTTCTATACAAAATAGTATTACACTTTCAATCTATTAGTTGATCAATGGTTTGCCCGAGGGAAGTAATTGACAGTCATGTTTCCAGACTGTACGTGTGGCATAAGCTATGCAGTTAAAAGCGTGTTTTTCTTAAGTGTATTTTTATTGAATTTCAGTCCTGTGACTTGTGTTGAGTAAGTTTTGGACAGTGATATCTTGTTGACTGGGGGCATCTAGTGGGAAAATGTAGTATTTCAGTCTGATTGTGTAAGAGGTAATAAGCAAAACAAAAAGAAGAGGAAGTTGCCACATTCTGGAAGCTTACTTGTGAAATCAGAAGAACTACAAATAGGGGGAAGAAAAAGTCTCCCAGTACGGGAAAAAGTTCTATGATTTAGGGAAAAACAAATGCGGGAAGTATGTGGTCATGATGAGAGGCTGGGGCAAATCCCAGTTGTGAAAGTATTTCCTGCAGGACATCTGACACCCATGGACCTTTCTCATAAGTGTGTTAAATATTGCTTAGCTTCAGCCCTTTTCTTGTGCAGTTGAAGCTTTACTTGCTTAATGAAAGCCATTGGGAAAAAAGCTTTACTATATTAAATTTACTATATTAATAAGTATTTGCAGAGCACTCCTTTATTTAAAAAATATTTTAGAAATCATTAAGGAGTTAATTTTTTTTCCTTTTTTTTTTGGTGGGTGGAGGTAATTAGGTTTATTTATCTTAATGGAGGTGCTGGGGATTGAACCTAGGACCTCGTGCATGATAAGCATACGCTCTACCACTGTGCTATACACTTCCCCAAGGAGTTAAATTTTGTTTGAAAATTTGGGGAAAAAGAAGAGTATAAGGAAAATAACGTCATTGATCTTATCACATCTAAGTATCGTAAATACTTTTCAAAGAAAAGTACTTTTATCATGTTTAACAGTGGAAAAAAAACATTGAACTTCAGAAGAGTGTTCTTGAAAGCAGATATTAACTTCCACAACTTTATATTAAAATTTAAAAATGATTAAACTTTAAAAGATAGTGATTAAACACGTTCTCAATAAGCATGTTTCTTTCGCACTTGAAATATTTAGTTATTGCTGACTTATTAAAAAACAATATAAAGTTACATCTATTATTTTAGGGTGATTCTCCAAGAAAAATGAATAAGGGAAACACTGATCAGTGAGAACATTATTTTGTAAACATGACAGCAACGACGAAAAGCTGACGTCTTAAACAACTCTCAGAGATTGTATTTAGATATCACCGGTCCTCCCCGCCTTACTGAATGGCTAAAAAGCTGGATGTTTCCTGTTTGAGAAAGCGGCCGTCCTTCCGTGTCTGAGCATGCGCACACCGTGGGACTCAAAGGCTTGCGGTTATGTAAACGCCCCGGGGCGGAGCTCGCTGTGGTTGCTGGCGCCCTTCACTTTGCCTCTGGGTGTCTTGTGAACCCCGAGCGCCTCATATGTATTGAACAACGGAATTCCCATTTTTCCTAATAGTTAAGTGAACCTGTGGCTTCACGAAGACATAGGAAAAAATATTTTATTTTGCCTACTTGTTGAGCAAGGCAGGAAAAAACGGCTTCAAACATGATACTCTTTTTAAGTATAGCTGTCAGAGGGTTTTTTTTCCCCCATGGAAACTACGCTCAGTATTCAAGAGTGCGTGCTACTTATGAGGCAGTATGTTGGGCGGCCGGGACAGGGCAGTGCGCGAGAGTCCTTGTCCTCCCTGGGGCTCTCCTTCCAGCAGGGAGGCAGGTGACCAAGTACAAATGGAGAATGCTGGGGCTTGTCAGTCCCATCGGGAAAAACAGCAGGGGAAGTGGTCTGGGAGAGGGTGGGGTTTGCCCATTTTATATTGTGCTTGGTGACCCTTATGATGAGGTTGACGGTTCAGAGGAGACTTGATGGAGAAGCGGGGGAGTGAACCACGAGGCTGCCTCCAGGAAGACTGTTCCCGCACAGTCAGTGGAAGCCCTAAGCTGGGAACATGCCAGGCTTATCATGTGAGCGCCAGGAGGCCGTTGTGGCCGGAGCTGGGCCGGTGAGGAGATGCAGAGTGTCGGCTGATGTGCACCTCTGTACCGATTGTGAGGACTTGGGGTTCACTCTGGAAAGAGCAGCCTTTGGAGGGGTTTGCCTGGAGATGTGCCATGATGAGTTCGGGGTCTAGAGGAGCCCTCTGGCCACTGTGTTGAGAATAGACTGTGGGGGGGCAGAGGTGGTAGCAGAATACCACTGAGAGACGGTGGCCTGCGAGCCGGGGGGGGGGGGGAGATGCTGCTGGTTGCATCAGAAGGAGGAGGAAGGGATGAGGTTCTGCACGTGTTTTAAAGGTGGAGCTGGCTATGCTGGTGGATGTGCTGCTGTTTTGGAGATGGGGTGTGAGAGAAGCAGCTGGAACTTCCTGAGATGGGGAAGGCCATTGGAGGAGTAAGTTTGGGGTTGCAAGTCAGTTCAGTTTTGAATCAGTTGAGTTGTTTTGTAACATTGAAATATTTCCCAGCGAATAGTTGTCTATTTAAACACTTTCCGTATCATCTGTATAATAGGGGCCATATATTTTATAGCATTCTATTATTTCTCTTTGTTCTCTCCGTAATTTCATTTACTGAAATCTTTTATAACCAAGAAAACTGAGTTCTTTGAAGCCCAGGAGTGAATTTTCTACTAGCGTTGCTCCTCTGCTGACTTCTCAGTAGTTGTTTGGCACGTTATTAGTTGCACTGAGAATCCACTGAGACATATATTTTTGGGAAGGTTATTTGTTTTTTTGAGAGGGTAGAATCTTGAAATTATGGAATTTTGAGACCAAGAGGGATGTTACAGATAAGCTGGTCCAATTATCTGACATTTTACCAAGAAATAGTGTATAGAATGGTTGAAAAGTAAGAATTAAAAAAAAAATGTGTTTGTGTTTTAACCTTTCAGGTGACATTACAGCTCAGGTAGCTCTGCAGCCGGCAATAAAGTTCAACGGTGGAGGCCATGTCAATCATTCCATTTTCTGGACAAACCTGAGTCCTAATGGTGGAGGAGAACCCAAAGGTCGGTTTCTATTAGGGCAACCTTAGCCCGTTTTGTGCACTATAGAAATGACGGTTGAATTCTTTAAGTTACCTGGCTTGTCCCTGAGATATTTTAATGGCATGTCTTTCACAGCAAGGAAGAACAGAAAGCTGTAACTTTCAAAGGGCACACAAGCGAGTGGAGAAGCCATTCAGGGAGTTACAGCATCAGATTTTATATACACACATACACACATAATGGCACGTATGCTGTCACCCTTTGGTTGAAATGTACTGTACTTCCCAGTAAGGACAGACTGAGAAACTTAGTTTTTAGAAAAGACGAGCCTTGACTTACCAGCCTAGGCCTTGGGGGAGGTGCTTAATCCTTCTGCGCCTCACTTTCTTCATCTGTATGATACGGGGAGAATGGGGCTGTTTTGAGAGTTAAGTAAGTTATTATAAAATAATGCCTCTTGTTATTCTTTTACTACTCTACCTAATTGATAAAAAGTCAGTTGTCCCAGAAGATGAGGTTTTCCAGGACAACCGCAGGTAACGAGGGAGTACAGAGCTGATGGTCTTGTTCGCTCTGCTTGTTTACTTGACTTCTTGTGTCGCACGTGGAGGCCCAGGTGACTTTCATCATCCTCCCCACCCCAGGGAAGGCATGGGGCGTACATCTAGCTCTCCTTTGTATCTGGGCTCCTGACATGTACCCTAAGTTTCTGGGTGGTTTTTTGTTTGTTTGTGTATAATTATGTTATAGAAGGCATCTTATGCACTTAAAATAAGCAGTTTCATTTGGAAGTAAGGATGGATGGAGTAAGTATGGGAAACTGGATAGTTTATTTTTTCTGAATTAGGGCTTCAGACCGTGACTTAATACTTTTGAGGCTTTGTGAGTTACCAGAATATCAGATGCACCTGTATTCAGCTAACAGGTTTTGGTACTCCTGCCATTTTGTGTTATCTCTACCACTTTGTACTATCATTTCTTTCTTTTTTTCTTTTTTAATTTTTTGGGGGGCTTAATTAGGTTTACTTATTTATTTATTTTTAGAGGAGGTACTGGGGATTGAACCCAGGACCTTGTGTATGCTAAGCATGCGCTCTACCACTTGATCTATATACCCTCCCCCTATACTGTCATTTCTGCTTGTAATAGATGATTACTTTTAAACCAGATAGAGTAAGAGAAGTGATATTTTTGGCTTGGTTCATTTAGTTATGTGCTCAATCTAGAATTATATTCTATATTGCTACAGAATAAAAAGGGAGATAGCTATTAAGGTGTGCCCATAGTGCACTGATAGAAGGTAGAATCACTCTTTAAAATAATATAATTGAGATAGGAAGGATCTGGGCTGCCTTGGAGAAGAAGCAGATAACAACCATAACGTTTTCTTCCCACACTGAGATAGAGCAGGTAGGGGAGAAGTCAAAGTAAAATTTTCTATTGAAGGGGGGAAAAAAAAGCTAATGAAAAATGTTATTTCTTTCCTTGTTGAAATAGAGTGAGTGAAGAAATCTCTCTTGTAATATGTTTCAGTAACAAACACGTGAGTTAAAATTGTGGGACCTTAATGACATTGGTGTCAGGGCAGGAGTAACACTGTTCTGTAGGCTCACTGGGTTGTGTAATATTTTCTGTATGTTGTCTGGTTGTATCTTGGGCCATATGATAGGAATGTTTGAATATGTATAATAGAATATTTTATTGTAATTGGTGCGATCTGTTGATTTGTGGATGTTTTTGGATTTTCTTTTAAATAGGGGAATTACTGGAAGCCATCAACCGTGACTTTGGTTCCTTCAGCAAATTTAAGGAGAAGTTGACCGCTGTATCCGTTGGCGTCCAAGGCTCGGGTTGGGGTTGGCTTGGTTTCAATAAGGAACAGGGACGCTTACAGATTGCTGCTTGTTCTAACCAGGATCCCTTGCAAGGAACAACAGGTTAGGTTTGAGAATTGTTACACATTTATTCAGAAGAGATGGTTCACTATAAAGTGTTTACCTTAAAATAAGGAAGACTAGTGCTGTTTAAACCTGTCCTGAGCAATATGAATCTGAGCATATCTTCACATGGGATTCCCAGAGTCTTGTGTGAGCAAAAATGCTGTGTAAGTCCTTGATGCTTTGTAAAATTCCACATGTAATACATTAACAAAAATGTTTGAAACATAAACTCTACTTCATTTGACAGAGAATTAGTTTCAGCTTACGTAATTAATTACATGCACTAAAATAAAAAACTAAAATTAGATAAACAACATGAAGGAGGAAAAGACGTATAGGCTGAATCTGACTCAGACCTTGGACCCTCATCCCCTCTGCTGAGCACTTGTGGTGAAACTGGAACCAGAGCTCCGGTTTTCAGACCTCTGCCTTTATGAAGCTATTTGATATAGGAACAGATTTGGCTCAGACGCTGCAAGCTGGGCTCACCAGATTCTTTTTTTATGTTGAGCCACATTGAAATAGAAGCTCTTTAGGAAACAGTCATGAGGCAAGTTAGCTGCACCTAACTTAACAAGTCATAAAGCAAGTTGGCTGGAACTTTGATGTAAGGTGGTGTCTTAACATCAATCAGCAGTGGGTCTCAGTCATATTGCTGCCTCTGCACATGTTAGGAGACTTGCCTACGTGACTCACTACCCTGGATGTTTTCAGGTTTAGCCAGAATCTCAATTTCTAAAAGCAACCAAAGATTTGTGAGCACAGTGCTATAGAGAGCCTGGTACCTGGCTGGAAGGGCTGTCATTGGCAGGTGAATCCTAGCTACACCTTGAAGAAAGCTCACTAGCATAGAAGTGAGTGAGAATTGTGGCAATTTATTTATGGGAAAAATCATTTATTAAGTTTGGGTACTTTAATTATTAATAATAAATTATTAGTGACATACTTCACAACTGATTAAGACATAGTGGTTGATGATTGTTTTCCAAGAGGAGAGCTTTCAGTTTGCGCGATTTTTTAAATGAATGTTTTATAGATATAACTCATTGTTCATGTACACAATTCAATTTTGGGAAACTGTATCTTTTTCTTTAGTCCTATTCAGTTTCCCTTGTTAACTTATTCTTTCTGTTAGTGTCTTTATAAATGCTCTGTATTCTCTACGACTAACATCAGCCCAGGGGAGGCGGGCAGGTGTCTCATACACCAGCCTCCCCTCCCGCCCTTGACCCAATGAGGACAGCTGAGAACTGGCTCTTGGATAAATCTGTTGTTTTTTTTGAGGGGTGGGGGGAATTAGGTTATTTAATTATTTGTTTTTGAGGGGTGGGGGAAGCAATTATGTTTATTTATTTTATTTTTAGTGGAGGTACTGGGGACTGAACCCAGGACCTTGTGCATGCTAAGCATGTGCTCTACCACTGAGCTATACCCTCCCCCTTATTTATCTGTTTTTAATGGAGGTAGTGGGGACTGAACCCAGGACCTTGTGCATGCTAGGCACACACTCTACTGCTGAGCTATACTTTCCCCCTAAATCTGTTGATATTTTAAGAACAGCATTTAAAATACTGTGGCTAATTGATTTTTCCTGTCTGTTTTAATTATTTTTTTTTTTTACTATTTATCACATTTTCTTCCAAAGAGTAAAGTTTAAAATCTTTTGATAGGATCTTTATTCTTATGCTGATTTCTGATTTATACAACAAACGGGAAAATGGATGAGAACATTGTAAAGGGTAATTATTTTGTGTGCATAGGATAATTAAAGTTTAAAGCGAGAAGACAGTGTTTTAGATTGAAACTCACCGTTTTTGCTTCTTTTCCCTTCTTTTCTTTCCCATAGGTCTTATTCCATTGCTGGGAATTGATGTGTGGGAGCACGCTTACTACCTTCAGTATAAAAATGTTAGACCTGATTACCTGAAAGCTATTTGGAATGTAATCAGCTGGGAGAATGTAACTCAGAGATACCTGGCGTGCAAAAAGTAGAGCGTCAGCCTTACCCTGAGTACACGGAGCTCCTTATGTCTATAGTAGTGCAGAGTCCCGCGGTATACCAGTAAGCTGCTCTGTTGTAGCGTTTCTGAATGTAGCTTATTCAGATAATTGATAAAAATAATTTACTGCTAGGAGCAATTTCCTTTAAAATGTTGTTTTTAGGTAACTCTTTGAAAATGTTAAATGCTTTGTGTGATTTAGTCTTTCGATTGAGCAGCATTTTTTTCAGAGAGCTAAAGTAGCTAGGAGGTTATAATTGCCATCGTAAAACCATCAAAAATATTTCATCCTGGTATTGTTGGGGCCTCCAAGAAAGCCTTTCTAATACTGTCCTATTGCAGTTACAGAAAACCTAGTTTTTTTTTGCCCTAGTTGTTTAATAATAAAATACTACATTTATTTCCCAAGGGAAATACTCAGTTTTCTATTGAAAATTGACCTTTTTGTAAGTAATCCTCTGTCCGGTATTACTTCTGGCAGGTATCACCCAGTGGTCTTGAGTTATTTATGATCACATGTTACACAAGGTTAACACTAACCATTTTGTCATTAAAATAACTTGATTTTCAATTGAGAATTACTTGATTAGGAGAAGGAATTTTTCTGCAGAGAGAAAAACAAAAGCTTGTGAAATTTTGTCCTCAAACATAGAGATGTGTTTCGTCTAAGTGCTCAAAATGGCTCAATTAGGGTCTAGTTGATAAAATCAAGGAGGCCACGGGACACGTGGTCGGGCACTTGCCCCTCCTCTTTCCGGCCTGTCCATGAAGCGTCCTGCTCAGGAGAACCAGGCCAGGGTCAGGTCCTGCCTCCCCAAGTGGTAAGAGAAAAATTGGTTTCTGGATGCTGTCAGGAGCATGGCTCCCTCAGGAACATTTATTTTTCAAAGACTTGTTTTTGAGTTATTTTATCCATTTTGATGTTCTTTTCCTCTAGAAAATGTACAGTCAGTATAGAAGTTTTATTAGTTTTTCCAGTAAAGGGAACACTATACCCGTAATACAAGGACGCAGCAGCCAAACTCTGTTCCTTTTTCGTTTTTGCAAATGGAGCTGTTAAACGCAGCAGGGGTCCTTTTTGTGTTTGGCTTAATATTGTCAGGTGTTCCATGTTCTTCCATCATCTTCCTCCTTATCTTCAGTGGCTGGATAATATTTTGTCAATTGGACATTTCCTAATATATTTCACAGTTCTGTTACTGAAGATGTCATTTGTTTCCAGTTGTTACTATTACTAACAATGCTGTTCTGAGCAGCCCTCCAAAGGTTTTACCTTCTATTGGAATATTTTCTCTATAGGTTTTTTTTCTTAAGCCTATTTAGTAACAGGATGTTTTCGCAAGTTTATTTTTATATGTAAAAATTTTCCCCCCAACTTTATTTTCGGTTTTTTTTTTAATGGAAAAATGGAGTAACATAGCAGTTTCAATATTGAAGACTGAAGTTTTAAAAAAAATTTAAATTCAAGGTACTTTTAGAACTCAATTAGAAAAGTATTTAGGCTTTCTGAACGTCAACAGTATTGACAAGGATACTGGTAACTGTGTATGTGTTTATGCCCATAGATTGAAAGCACCAGGGAGACCGATTGCCTTCCTTATAAACCACAGTAAATGACTGTCCTGGAGCCCACCTGGGGGTCATATGACTGCTGCTGACATATATTCTATATACACCCATATGTGTGCCTATATCCATAGACAAGGCAGTGGGCTCTGTAGATCATCGAGAAAAGTAGGACCTTTCTGCAAGATGGGCTTTTGAATACAAGTAGTCTTCTAGATCGTGGTTTGTGTTGAACTAACAGTGATATGCAGAGCCTACTGGTTTATGTAGAGCTTTTGGGCTTTTATTAAGCTTTAAGCTTTAAAAAAATTCAATGTTGAAATTTCTACGGGGCTCTATTTTTGCTTTGACTGTATGTTCTGAGAACAAGGGAAAGCGCACTGTCCTTCCCTAAGGTTTGGTTTTTCCTCCCCGTTGGATAGATTTTTAAGAGACCAACATTCAGAGTGAAGATTTTAATCATCTAGCAGGAGGCTCTAAGATCCTATTCAGCCCTGTTTTTCATCACAGAAAAGAAATAGGAAAGGTAAAACAGCCGTTTCTTCTGGAAAGAACAAGTATTGTTCATCCAGGAAGGTTTTTTGTTGCTGAATCAGCAGTGTCTGCTCTAGTCATAAATGTGCTTCAGAAACTAGCGAGATTAGCGCTGCAGGGAAACAGGATGCAAAACAAACACTGAGATAGTATGTATTGCTTGAACTGCCCTGTAGTAATTAAGCTCTGATACTGAGAAGTTACAACTTCACTGCACACCTCAGATTCATGGTTCTAGAAGTAGATTTGATTATCTGTTGAGTACCTTTAAAAAGTAACACCAAAATCATAAAATTAAGATTGATGCGTGCTGTCATTATTTCCTGTTTTAATTTCAAGGGAATTCCTGTTTGGGAAAGTTATTACATGATTGTTTTATAAATTGGTGTCATTTTCAGGCTTACCCTAATGATCCCAGCAAGCTAATGTCCTGTCTCCTAAGATATGCATGGTACCTACTAAAAATCCTGTAAGTTCCTGGATAGTTTTCACTAATTATTCATTAAAGAAGCATTTATTTTCATACTGTGTGACTTCTTTGACTGTTAATAAAAGAATCTTCATTATCAAAAGGGGCCTGTACTAAGCATGTGTTTTTAAACGTTTATAATCCTACAATGCTTTATCATTTTTACTGTAGGAAAGAAATAATAAATGCTAGGGGGTGGAAATTTTACTCTTAAAACCCAGAAGGCATGTGAATTGTACCTCCGGTCACATCTATAGTAACATCATCTGATAATGTCACAAGGTAGAATTTTACATGCTAAATTAGGAAGTTATCATAACATCTTAGAACATTAACCAAACATAGAATATTGCCTTACCTCTGGAGAAGAAAGAAGGAATTTGATTTTATTGCAAGTTGTATTTTCCATAAAGTTCCCGACCGGTGGTGTTTTATTCACTCTGGTGTTGGGGAGTAGGAGGTTAGCTGTGCCACTGTCCCTGGGCCGCTGTGGCAGCCGACCCTTGAACAACGCTGGGGGCGGGGAGATAGGGGCACTAACCCTCTGCACAGTCAAAAATCTGCATATAACTTACGGTTGGCCTCTGACCAGCTGCGGCTTGTGTAGTACTGTATGTGTTTATTGAAAAAAAATCTGCGTATAAGTGGGCCTATGTAGTTCAAACATGTACTCGAGGGTCAACTATATATTCTTGGGAAGCAAAGGGAGGTTCGCCTGTGTTTGGTAGTCTGTCTGCTCCTCCACTTGTGCTTATAATAGTAATGAATGCTTTTCTCAAGATGCTTTTGGAACACTTCTTGAAAAAAAATAAGATGTCCTGACATAGTTTGAAAGGGAGGGAGAACGAATGCCTTTGACTTCCTGCTTTTCGTCAGCCGCTTCGCTTGGAGCATGTCCTGTTGCTGCACCCAGTGCTTCACGCACAACGTGGCTGTAATTCCATGCTTCCTCTGCTCCCGTTAAAACGTGAGCTGAGCTCCAGGAAGGCCCAGGACAGAAAATTCTTTATCATTTGCATGTCTTTGGTATGGAGCATATAGTTCTGGGCCTATACTCAGACATTTTTATTAAATAATGTGATTTAATAGAGCATTATAATACTGTAAATACAGGTATCCCCAAGGCTCAGAAGTTAATGTACCAAAACCCACAAAGCTGTCTGACACCACAGTGCGAGGGCCTTTGCCTGTGCGGGGAAGGAGCAGTGGGTTGGTACTGGGGGGCCTGGGCCCTGGTCCTGGCGCTTCCACTCAGCACCTGTGTGATGCCTGTCAGCATTCCTGATTCTGGTTCTTTTCCTTTCGTGGAAAGTGTTGGGTTTGGCGAGATGATCTCAGGTGGCCAACTCTAGTATTTTATGGATTTATTTGTGTTATGAATAAAATTATGGTGCCAAATGGACACTGATGATATTAAATGGTCATGTCATTTACAAAAGGCGTTCACTTTTTATCCTTTAAACAAAGGTTCTCCAACCAATAGCATACTTGCTGGTAATGCTCTCAGCTGGTTCCATCTTTCACTGGGGCTCAAGGAGGAAGTTGGGAGGAAGAAAACCACGTAAGTCTTTAGCTCCCAGCCCCCATCACACAGAAGGAACACCAACAGCAGTGGTTCACACTAACGCTCGTGCTGGCAGGGAGTGGCACAGCACAGGTGTGCCCGGGCTGCCTGGGTTTACCCCAGTTCCATCACTGTGCTTTTAGGGTAAATGCTGGTTGCTGTACTGAGAACCCCTAAATGAATACATTCTAGATGTCATTTCTCTCATATGAAGCTCCAAGCACTTGATCTGGTTGATGGTCCACTCTCCTATTAGTGACTCACATACCCAGGCTTCTAGGGAGCCCCCCCGCCCCCCATTTTCAATATATGGTGTGGGATCGTCACCAGTTGTGGGTTCTGGCCAGCAGAAGTCCCACCGAGACGGAATGATTTACTCAAGACTCTGGAAAAAGTCAAGAGAGCGAGAGGGAGTCGGGAGCCAACTCCAGGAGCCTCTCAAATCTCCCATATTTATTGAGTACAGTCAAAGGAGGAATGCAGGAATTTAGGGAAGGACAGGGTGGGATCACAATGAGTACAAAGGCTTTGTTTATTGTTGGTGTTCGGCTCAAGGTCAGAAGACCCTTTTTGGTGAATCATGTTCGTGTTGAGCCTTTGAGCTTATCAGGGTGGAACGTGTGAGAATCAGCTGCTTAACAGCTTGGACTCAGGCGGCTGTGCCTGTCTTAGGTGGCCCCCTCAGGGGGGCTTACCTGTCCTCGGCTAACCAGCCTTCTCACCTCTGAGTCTGCAGCTTTTTATAAGTTGTTTACCATTCCAGCCCAAGGCTGTTTTGGGGATAGAAGACTAACAGCAGGCACGCCCAGCGTTTATAGCCGGGGGCCTGGGTCATTGCTAAAACCTCAAGGCAGTTACTAAGCACAGCTTCTTTAAGGAGATAAGCGCCTGGGATCTGTTACAATTTGTTAACCCAATCATGGGCTCCCACAATATGGCTTCCAGGGTTCCTGTGCGTGTCAGCAGCAAGCTGGCGGCGGGGGAGAGGCGAGGAGAGTTGCTCACATGTCGCTGGCTGCAATCTAATCATAGAGCATGCAGGGGACACTGGTGGGAAACGCAGTCCTGTGTGTCCAGGACAAAGAACCCGGCTGTGCTGAGCAGGTCACCTGGCTCAGCACAGCGTGCCTTCTGGACCCCAAATCTGTGTTTCATTCTCGTTTTTAGAATCCTTATCCCCTTTCTGAGGGAAGCAACCCGAAGTCTACATCTCTCGTCTCTCGCTGTTTGGGATTTGGAAGTAGTCAGCTTTCCCAGCCCCTGAGGCTCCACATTTCTGAACTATGTTCCCTTTCATTTCTGTTTGCAGACCGAGTCGTTCTTTTGTTAAGGCTCCCGTAACATCTCGCTAAAGGAGGAGACAGTTGACTACACACAGTGTCAGTCTGGTTCTTCCCGAACGCTCCAGAGCCACGGCGGCCCTGCCTCTCCCGTTACTGCAGGGAACAGCTCTGCCCCATGATTTGTGGCCGGGAGACACAGCTTTCCATCTTTTCAGCTCCTGATACTGATTTTCTCACTGCCCACTAACGTCACGTAGTTTGAATTTTCTGCTGGGCCATCACCTACTTCAAGGTCTTAATATTTGAATTAATTCGGCAACCAACAAACTGTCGCTTTGACAACAACCCCCTAATATATAACGGCTCAAATACAGTAGATTATTTTCCACTCATGTTAAATTTGTAAGTGTTTCGGGTTTGCAGGGAGCTTTCCTCCAGGTGGTGATTTGAGGATCCAGGCTCTTTGGCTCTTACTGCTTGGCTGGCTCAGTAAGTGCCATCCAAGGCAGCTCTTGTCGCTGTCACTGGGCCTGTGGAGTGTGAACCAGTGTGAGGAGTGCACGTGTGAGGTTTTATGGGCCAGGCCTGGATGGTGGATGTGTTCTGCTCAGTTTCACTGGTGACCACAGTGTGCTAACTGCAAGGGAGGCTGCGGCTGGAGTCTAGCTCCGCTCCTGTGCCCGGGAAGGAGAGGAAACAGCCGTCTCTCTACTGCTTTGGGACTTGGAGTAACTTATGTGACATCTCTGTTCCTCCGTTTCCTCAGCTGGCAGTAATGCGTTTCTGTGAGCTTACACGGTCAGGCATGAACTGGGCACTGTGAGCCGCAGATATAATAGCAGAGGTTTCACACGTCTTTCCAATTTTTGTCTTGTCCAATTCAGCCACCCTGCGGAGAAGGCAGAGGGAATGCACCCTCAGGGACAGATTCGTACGTCGCAGGCCCGGCCTCAAATGGCCCCTTCTGGGATCCCCTGGTGTTCTTCCCACAACAGTGCGTGATGTTCCGAAAGAATACCTTTATTTGTACGTTCTAAGTCGGAGCCAGGGAGACGCTTCTTCATTTAGGAAAAAGCTGAAATTCCCTGATCTAATAAAGTAATTCCACCAATGTTTTGATTTCCTTTTCCACCTACATGTTTAAAATATATCCTTCCATTTTCTTCCCGGGTACAAAGCATATAATTACTTACAAAGCAATTTTTTCCTCTAAAAAGCTTATTTTTATTAGTTGTCTTTCTATGAGAATGTCTGGGAGAAGCCAAAAGTGAAAACCCCCTATTTCTCCACCCGCCCCCCCAAAAACAGAGCAGGTGGGAAAGGGTGTGTGGCTTTAATTTTTAATTTTTCAGACTTACCACCGAATAGTTAAGGAATAAGATGACTTACATGGTTACTGTAAGCAAATGGATATTTCTTTTGGGTTGAAAGTGAGTTATTTCAGACAAGATGAGATATTCTGGCCTGTGCGGGTGTGTACTCTGACCCGTTTTCTCACGCTGGGCATCCCAACCTCCTCTCACATAGCAACAGCCCTTCTCCAGGGCTTTCTCCATCAGCTGTGCCTTCTTTTCCTTCACTCATCAACCCAGATCTAGGAATGGACTCATGGTGCTCTTCCTTCCAAGACAAACTCCTGAAAGCAGTTGTCTCAGTGCTTTGTCACCCCCTATCCTCACGTCACACCGCCACATTCAGAGTTCTGCCGTTAGTGATCCAGCATCATGGCCAGTGTGTGCTGGACATTGTGGTGAACATTTATAGCTTCACCAGAAACGTTCATCACAGACTCATCTGTCCAGCGACGGTCCGAGGGTAGGTATAGCTCAGTGGTGGGGTGCATGCCTAGCATGCATGAGGTTATGGGTTCAATCCCCAGTACCTCCAGTTAAATAAAAGAAGTAATAATAAATAAGTAAACTAATTACCTCCCCCAGGAAAAAAAAAAAAGCAAATAAGAATACAATGTCCAGCGACGGTCCGCATTCTAGTGATGGTCCCCTGTCCCAGCGTGAGTGGATCAGGGTTCTTCTCTCCAATTTTTTTTTTAGCTAATGTTTGGTGATTTATTTATTTAATATTTTTGGTGGGGGGCGTAATTAGCTTTATTTATTTATTGAAGTATAGTCAGTTTACAATGTTGTATCAATTTCTGGTTACAGCATAATGTTTTAGTCATACATACACATACACATATTCTCTTCCATGTTCTTTTTCATTATAGGTTACTACAAGTATTTATTTATTTTAGTTTTATTTCTTTTAGTGGAGGTACTGGAGATTGAACCCAGGACCTCGTGCATGTTAAGCATGTGCTCTACCACTGAGCTACACCCTCGCCCCCTCTTCTCTCCAGTTTTTAAGATTAGAATTTTAAAAAATAGTTGGTTCTACTCTTCATTGCTTGAAACTATAAAATGTCTTTCCTTTGTTTAACCAAATCCATCTCAGTCCTGTCTTGCTTATTCGTGTCATCTTAGAGAAACTTTACACAAGTAATGATGCCAAAGTACCACCCACGAAAGACTGATTCAAATGGTCAAAGCATGAGTATAGTTTAAAAAAATTTTCCAGGTGACTGGTGACTGTAATGTGCACCGAGGGTCGAAAATGCTGAACAGAGCCCGCTTGTGACAGAAAAAGACCAGCCTAGAGAAGCAGAGACTGGAGTAAATATGTATGTGTTTAGCATTTTGTCCTGGTGCAGGGCTGCTGGAGATGGGTGTCTGCGGCCTCTGCGTCTCTGCACCCACGCAGGGCCACCTCTGCCCGCGGGAGGGTGCGCTCCCCGCCAAGGCCTAGAGCTATTGCTGGGAAGTGGCCTCTCAGCCAGGCACTACTTTCCAAGCCTCCCTTACATCTAGAAGGGGCCTCATGGCTGGGTCCGTGCTGTGAGCAGAGGTGGATGAGGAGGGTAAGCCTTCTTAACCTCTTCGTGCCCCTTCCACTGGCTCGCTGGGCAGGAGCACTACTGTTTGGAAACCACTTTTAAAAAATATGGCACAGGCATGAAGAGAAGAAATTCATATCCTCGAATCACTGCTTTGAAGAGAGCTTCAAGATCAAGGACACCCAGATTATGCCAGCAAGAAATAACGTTTAAGATATAAAAGGCATAGAAATGTGGGCATTTGTTGCAGCAACTGACATTACTCTAATAGCCCAGTGGCCTTCCTCTGTTGTCTGATACACCATACTACCCTGTTCATCTGGGGGAACAACTTCTCTTCACCCCATAGGGCTTGGTTGGTCTGTCTATTCCTGTGCTCTGCCCCCTCCCCTCCCTACTTTGGTCCAAAGGTGGGCTCATGAACCAGACTAGTCAAGTTCTCCATTTTTAGGGGTGCATGAAAAGTCCACAGTTTACATTAAAGTTCACTCTTGGTTTTGTATGATCTACAGGTTTGGACAAATGTGCAATGATGAACCTGTCATTATAGTATCATACAAAATAGAGTCACTGCCCTAGAAGTCCTATTCATCTCCTCCCTGCAATCCCCTGGCAGCCACTGATTGTTTTTTTTTTTTTTTTATAACTCTCTCCATAGTTTTGCCTTTTCCAGAATGTCATAGTGTTGGAATCGTACAGTAGGTAGCATTTTCAGATCAGCTTCTTTCACATAGTAAAGTGCATTTAAGTTTCCTCCATGTCTTCTCATGACTTGATAGCTCATTTCTTTTTAGCTCTGAAATAATAGTCTATTGTCTGGATGGACCACAGTTTATTCATCTATTCATCTACTGAATGCTTCTGAATTTTGGCGATTATAAACAGTGCTGCTATAAACATCTTCGTGCAGGTTTTTGTGTGGATGTAGATTTTCAACTCAGTGCTTGCTGGATCATATAGAAAGAGCACGTTTAGTTTTGTAGAAAAGGAGTTAAAAAATGAAAAAAAAAAAAGCTTTTAGAAGGTTAAATGTTCACCCTACCATAGGGAGAATCCTACCAGTAACCAGGGCCTCTGCATATGATCAGCAAGCTGTGTCCTTGTCCAGGAGGGTGTGTGCTGGGCTGAAATGCAGCCTTTCTCCTGCCCGGTGGGCAACTGCATCAGCTTGGCTCCCACAAAGCTGTCCTAGGAGCTGGCTTAGGTCTTGTTAGCAGTCCTCTCTCTCCTTGGGGCCTGGCCTGGTACCCTATTCTTGGAGCCAGATCTCTCATTTTTTCTCTTGCCTAGAAAAATTCTTCTTCTCCAAGGCTGCAGGGGGTGAAATGGGGGATTGAAGAGTTTTTGTACCACTTAAGTGTATCCCTGTTACCAAGTTCAAACTCATTCTGCTCGCTGCACGACAGGCCAATAAGTCTGGAGACGAGGTGTTGGGGGAAGGAATAATGACTTTATTCAGAAAGCCAGCAGACCGAGAAGATGTGGGACCAATGCTCTAGAGAATCATCTTTCCCAAGCCAGAATTCATGCTCTTTTTATACAAAAAGGGAAGGGGGTGTGGTTGGTTGGTGCAAACTTTTTGGTGTTGGAATCCTTTGTCCTTGCAGCTGGCCTGTAGGCTAGGTCATGATGCTCCTATAAACCCCCAACAAGACAAATGTTATTCTCTGTTCTGCAACTTTTTATCTCTATATGAATGGAAAAGTGTTCTACCATTAAAGGTTAGAGCTTTGACTGTGGTCTACCCTGTATATTTCAGGCTATAAGCAACGTTCTTTTACAGAAGGTGCAGAACGAACACGACTAAGCACAGGAAACAGAGCATGGGGTTAGAGCTAGAGGAAGATCTCATATGGAGTCAATTTGTTCTTTCCTATTACATCTTTTCCTCTTAAATTTTCCATTCACCCTGGACTCATCTGTAACCCAAAGAGCCATCTGCCTGCTCTGAGTCTCAGATTTAATCCGTATGCAGCCCTCTCTCAAGGTTAAAGGGCCTGTTTCCCTTGCTCTCCAACAGCCTTTAAAAGTCAATCCCCTTTAAAAGATTTATTCCTCCCCTGTCCAAGGGAAACCTCAGGATTTTTCTTTTCTTATTACCCTAAATATACATCCTCTAAGCCAGCAGGTGGCAGTATTTCCATGCTTTTCTCCTCTCCAAGCACCGCTAAAAACAGGATTTATGTTTATATTAACCAGAGTGGGTTGGAACAGTATTAAAGAAGGTTTCCCCTGCCTTCCTCCACCCGAAAGAAGCACATTACCTTGTCGGTTCTGTCCACTTGAGAACAGATAATTTTCACTTTTTTTATTTTCAACGTTTAAAATCTTTTGATTTTGAAACCATCTCAAATTTGCATAAAAATTGCAATTATAATACAAGAACCTTAGCTTTTTCAGGATATTTTGAGAGTAAGTTGTTAACGTGAAGCCCCATCACTACCGAAGACTTTATATGTATTTCTTGCAAACAAGGGCATTCTCCTACATAGGCACTAGATGGCCTTCCAAGTCAGAACGTTAACAATTACACGGTCCTATCCTGCAATATTCAGACACGATTCAAGTTTCACTCCTTGTCCCAATAATGCCTTTTATAGCAAAAGGATTTAGTCCAGAATCACCATCGTATTTAGACATCATGTCTTCTGCCTTAGATGCTGCTATGGTGTAGATGGACAGTCCTCATGTCACAGATCCTGTGCAAAGGGTGACACAGGGAAGAACACTCCTTTCTTAGTTTTGTACATCTGATCCATTTGGATAGGGTCTGTGGCCTACATGTATGGTCTTGTACAGGCTCCAAATAGGAAGCTTCTAAATTTGCCAGAGGTGAGTTCCTATGGTATGTCGATTTCAGTCACTATTATCACCTCTCTTTCTTACTCACCTGAAAAATAATTCCCTTCAGGCAAGAGCTTGTGCTGCATATTTTTTCCTTTCTCCCCTCAAATCCTTTGTTCTGATTTATTTAAGATCCCGGAATGCCACATTCAGTTTTCAGACATTTTCCCCGACTGCAGTTGAAGAAAACCATGTGTGGGTGTCAACTGTGATGTTGCTTTATTTAAAAAATAATGAAGTATAGTTGATTTACAGTTTCAGGGTGTACAGCAAAGTGGTTCAGTTTTTTTATGTGTGTATATATATTCTTTTTCAGATTCTTTTTGGTTATAGTTTATTACAAGATATTGTATATAGTTCCCTATGCTATATAGTAGATCCTTGTTGTTTATCTATTTTATATATAGTAGTGTGTATCTGCTAACCCCAAACTCTTAATTTATCTCTCCCTCCCCATTTCTCCTTTGGTAACCATAGTTCGTTTTCTATGTATGTGAGTCTGTTTTGCAAATAAGTTCATTTGCATCATTTTTGTAGATTCCTCATACAAGTGATATTATATGATATTTGTCTTTCTCTGTCTGACTTACTTCACTTAGTATGATCATCTCTAGGTCAATCCATGTTGCTGAAACTGGCATTATTTCTTTCTTTTTAATGGATGAGTAATATTCCACTGTATGTATACACCACATCTTCTTTATCCATCCGTCTGTTGGTGGACACTTAGGTGTGATGTTGCTTTTTGATTTGGTTTCCTCCACTTCCTGCCAAGGAGTTTTTTCCCATGAGAAGGTAACCAGATTTGTGTAGGTTCTATGTCTCAATTCTTATTTCTTTAAATATTTCACTTGTTTCTTATTTCTTTAAATATTTCACTTCTTTCTTCCATCCATTTCTCTTCTTGGGAAAATACACTTATTCTCTAAGATTTGGTGTAATGGTACCTATTCTTGACACCCTACGTCAAATTGGTCATTCTTCTGCACTCTACCTGCCTCTCTCTCTGTCCTGGTACTGACTGGTCTATGTGTAACAATTTGCTTCTAGATCCGTCCTTTCCACAGTGCTTGGCATTTCTCCAGGGTGGGAATTGGTCTCTGTTCATTTTGTATCCCTAATGCTTATGACAGGGCTTGACACCTAGCACATGGTCAACTTAAACCACTCTTTCTTCTAGACATTTTCTTGTCATATTTTATTTTATTTTAAAAAAATTTTATTATTTAAAAAATTGAAGTATAATCAGTTTATAATGTTGTGTCAATTTCTGGTGAACAGCATGATGTTCCTCTTCTCATAGTTTAGTCCAACATTTTTCTAAACTAGATGGCATATGTTTTTAGTTGTGAAAAGTGGAGTAGCAAGTATTATCCCATATGCTGAGGACATGGTTTTTTTTTATCAATAACTAGGAGCTGTCTTAATAGGCATCTAATTATTGTCAGTGAACATAAGCTAGTCTCTTCAAAAACTCAAACTGTCATTTAAAAGGCATGTTGCTAACCACTCTACATAGTTCAATTTATTTAAGTTTCTTGAATGCTAAAATGTTTCAAGACATTTCTGGCTTTTCACTAAGATTTTAAAAAATGGCTGCAAATAGTGTTTGGTAAGTTTCATTAAAAATACTTGCCTGGTGAGAATTATCGGGAGTGTCCATGGCCTACAACTTGACTTTGAGCATCCACCTGTCTGTATGTTGAAGTAGACCTAGAACTGTCCTCTGGGAGGACGATGGCCCTCCTCCTGCCGCCTCCCGGGCTGCCTCCTTGTGGCGTGAACCTTGTAGTTTATCTACAAACCCCACCTCAACCCAACTGACAAGACGAAGGAGTGTGGACCTGCCTGTAATGTGTGATATGGAATGTGCGCTACAGATAGTTGTCAGAGTAAAACCCCAGACTCTGCTGACCAATATTTATAAAAACCAAGACATAATATTTATAGATATTTGTCTGAAGCATAACTGCTCGGTACATCACATGGAAATTCTTCACATGTGATGAGCTCTGCTCCCTCACCGTCATTCTCGTCTGCTTCCTCCTCCTTGTTATTACCACAGTAAAGGTGATGCAGTCCCTCGGTTCTCGAGATGTTGCTAGGTCCTCTAGCAGTCATTCTTGGGCTAGGCGGACATTGGATTGCTATCCACACACACTGCGTTACTTTGGTGATTTGTAGAACTCCGTTTCCTGAACGGGAGAGCAGTGTAAGGCAGTGGTGGAGAGCTTGGCTTTCGGAGACAGACATTTCTGATTTGAATCCGGCTCTAATCCTGTTCATTCCTCTTGCCACCTGTGGGACCCACCTGATCTCTCTAAGTCTCCGTTTTCCCATCTGTAACACAAGGTAAGAAGACCCTTGATGGGGTTGCGGCACCAGTTAAACAAATAATTGACATACAGCATTTAGCACAGTGCCTGGCCTCTAGCAATTAGTCAATATTAAAAAAATTATTTAAGCATAATTATTGGCTTCACGTTGGTGTGTTATCCTTGGCCTGCATGGGGTAGCATTATAAGACAGATGGCCCTTGTGGTATTGCAGTAGTGATTTGCCAAGATAGTTATTTATTTATTTATTTAAATTTTTTATTGATTTATAATCATTTTACAATGTTGTGTCAAATTCCAGTGTAGAGCACAATTTTTCAGTGATACATGAACATATATATATTCATTCATTTATTGAACAATAAGTTGCTGTTTATTATTGCCAGGCACAATTGTGGTTCCTGGTGATAGAGAATGAACAAAACATTAAATAGTCCCTGCCCTCAAGGAGCTGATATTCCATTGCTGGTGGGTGGGGGAGGCAAAAGTCTAAAAAAGAGGAAAATGATTTAATATAGGGGAAGGTGAGAGTGCTATGGAAGTAGAGGTAAAGCAAGATAGTGGGGGCAGAGGGTGCACTTTAAGGATGTGGTCACGGTGGGTCTCCCTGTGAGGATGCTGTTTAAGCCAATGCTTGGAGGAAATAGGGGTGGGGAGGTGCAGATATGTCAGGGAAGGTCACCCCACTAAAACCTTGGGGCGGGATGAGTTCCTGGTGTGCTCCTGGACTAGCCAGGAGACCAATGTGTCTGGAGAGCAAGGGAGTGGGCGGGGGGTGGGGTGGGTAGTTCACTTAGGCCTGTTGGTCTCTGGGAGGACGTTGGCTTTTGCTCTGAATGAGATGGGAGCCAAAGGAAAGTGTGGGTGAGGGGCATATTTAACTTGTATCTTACAGTTTTCTCCTCTCCCTTCTTCCTTCCTTCCTCCCCTCTTCTCTCTCTGTTCCTTTCCTTCCTTCCTTCCTTTCTTTCTTGCTTTCTTTCTTGCTTTCTTTCTTTCTTTCTCTTTCTCTCCCTCTCTCTCCTTCCTTCCTTCTTTCCTTTTCTCTTCTTTCTCCCTTTTCCCTTCTTCTCTTTCCTCTTACTCTTCCTCCTTCTGGTAGATCAACGGGAAACTTTTGTTCAATTTGCAATATTAGGTCAACTATCTCCCTGAACATGGTTGGTTTCCAGAAATATTATGGAATTGTGACTTTTCAGGTTGTATTCTTTGTGTTGACAGCCGGAAAGCTAGTCTACATCAATTTTCATATCAAAGCAAGAGCCCCTTTTTGGCAATGGACTACTGGGTTGATGAAACCTGACTTTTGGTTGTCTGTACAGCATCCTTATAGCAGGAGGTGACTTCAGAACACATACCGTAGTTGGTTATTACTTTCTTGGCTGCATGATTGCTTGGTTACTAATTTCCTCCACTAGCCATAAGCTCCATGAAGGCAGAGGCCATGAAGTTGTTTTAAAAATTGGCACTGCCTCCCCAGAACCCACTACACTACCCCGTGTGCTTAATGAGTAATGGTTGAATGAATGAATACATTGACTCAGTGTGATAATTTTTATTTTTTTATTGCTATAATGCTGGAGCCAAACATCATGAAACTTTTGTTCAGAGAGTCACAGCCAATTATATTGTTGGACAAAAATCTATTTAAGAATACATTGCAAGACTCACATTTCATGCCAGCAAGTCGTGGGCCACGGGGCCCAGCTTTGGTCATGATTCAGCAATCATCTGAAATGTTCCTGCTATGCCAATTTACTGGGAAGTCAGACAAGAAGATTCCAGAGGGATGGTAGGAGTTGATAAGAAACCCATTTTTCTGTGTGTGTGTGTGTAAATGAAAGAATTCAGGAGTCTCAGTTGAGTTTTTTTTTTTTAAATTTAAATGTATATTTAATATGAATATCTAAAAATATACATCTATATAAAAATCTCATTTTTTACACATCTTATGCAATTATAAAATCAAATAAACGTATCACCTGGTACAAACACAGACATGAAGGCAGCGTGATTCAGGTGACCAGCATCGGCACCTGGATCACGCCTCCTAGTGTGGACATCGCACAGCCTGCCCCCACCGCTGGGTTTCCCTTGCAAGGTTCCACATCGTTCCCCAAGACAGTGCAGTTCTCCCAACACTCTCCTTTGCTCAAACTATTGCAAAATATATACTCCTTCTGCTGTCTGCAGCGCACTTGACCTTTTACCTTTACTGGGTTAAAATTGCCTCATTTATCTCTTAAGTCTGCTTCTGCGGAACTCACCAGACTTGAAGTGCTGTTACTTGATGGCCATGTGATCAACAAACACAGCTGTCTTGCCATCCTCAGGCGCAGAGCAGACCTCCAAACAGCCCAGAATGCGCTCACATTAACATCGCTGACATTACTACTAAAATGAAGGAAAAAAATGACCAATTGTGTTAAATCACCTGAGCATATCCAAAAATGTAACAGAGGATTAGCCTGAAAACGTTGGGCTAAATAGTTACTTATTGCCTATTTATTCAGACCCACAAATCAATTTGGTATTTTTTTCTCTATTTGTGTATGTGTGTTGGGGAGGGGAGAGGGGTGTGTGTGTGTTTGTGAAAAAGAGAGCTGCGAGGGGGGCTAGTCTTTAAATACAATTGTTTAAGCTGCCTTTAAATTTTGATGGTTACATAATCGCTTATAGAGATCTTTGAGGAGAATCAGGCAGAATGTTTGCCTCTGGTTATTTTCAAGATTTTTAGTATTTAATTGGAATTCCTGAGATGAAGGTTATTGTCTAGTTCTAGTAAATAAACACAAGAATTTGAGAATGTATGTCCTGGGCAAATGCCAAGACTATTGTTTTATATTTTCCACTTAAGTCAAATATTTTACAATTTTGTTTGGAGATGGTGTTATATTCTAGACTATTCATTAGATAGTTTATTTAAACCTTCCTGGTGTTTATTTAGATTAGAATAAACAGGTTAGTTATCTGCTTTCAGTCTTTCGTAATTGCCATGAGGCAGACTTTCGTTACAGTGTCGAGCTAACTTTTTTCTTGACTGCACAAACATTTTCTGAGGGGTTCTGTGACTTCTTCCAAAATACAGTATGTACTTTACTACTGCTAAAGAATGTGTGTCTTCAATCTGAGTTTTTGAACTCTCACATCTGTGAACATTTGAAATGCATTTTTGTGTCGAAATCAAATTTCAAAATTAATGTGGAATCTGTATCTTGCAAACGTATGAAAGCCTCAATATATAGATGACCATATTAACAAGAAGTGTAGGGACTTTGAATTCAATTTTGTGTTTTCTTTTCCAGTTCTTTTGATAGAGCAATTCTAGTGGTTTATGAATAAAATATGTTAGCTTTTAGTTAGCAAAATACACAGATGTTAAAATTTAGTTTTTAAATTTAATTGAGTTTGGTAAAGAGCAAAGCTGTATTACAGTTTGACTATGGAATAAAACCTTTTGCATGTGAAGTTCTATTTCCTATTCCAAATCCACGGCTATTTGGAGACACCCATTATTATTTAATTATTTTTAGTTCTCAGCCAGATGTTTGGCGTTATGTACCCCTGGCTGTCGTGTAGCTAATAGACATACTTATCGTATGCAGTGTTTGGCATTGTGATGTCCTCAGTGCGATGCCTGTTTATCCCAAGTTTTGCTCACTATTTTTATTAGGTCCTAACAGTTATTACAATGGATTTTTAAAATCTCATCCTCAGACTTAACCCGAAAGCATTTAAGATTCACCGCCACAGAGACATACTGTTCAAGTAATTTTGGTTAAGTGTCATCATTCCCCTGACACTGATTTTTTCCCTCTGGTTAAGATGACGCTAAATAGGCTTTATCTGTGTGTGTGTGTGAGTACTTGCAGTTATACAATGTTTGATTGTGAATATCACTATTTAATTTGTTGACATATTGCAAAGTACAAAAGTACAAACTTAAAATATTATATTATTTGGGAGAGATCAAGATGGAGGAGTAGGAAGACCCTGAGCTCACCCCCGTCACGAACACATTAAAACCACAGCTACACACAGAGCAACTCTTGCTGAGAACGACCTGAAGACTAGCAGATGGCGCTTCTGCAATCAAGGCTGTAAAGAAAGAACTGCCCAGGGTCTGGTAGGAGGTGGGGAGTGAGGAGAAGCAACTTAGTTGGGACCCACACCCTTAGTAGGTGGCCCAGGAGAGGAGGGGGATATCACAGGCTTGGGGATCCTCCCTAAGGAGTGAGGGCTGCAAGCTCCATATTAGGCACCCAGCCCTGGGGTCTGACACTGGGAGCTCCTTAGCTGGTTTGGAAACTGGTGGGGCTTACGAGAGGCTGTAAGAAACTGAGACTCTTCTCTTGAAGCGTGTGCACAGATTTGCTTGCTCCCAGCCCCAGTGCAGAGGCAGCAGGTTGAAAACTGTCTGGTCCTCTAGCCAGCTTGAAAAGACCCGTCCAGCATGCCCCACAGCCTGCAGCAGGCTCTCTCTCCAGTACCCTCTGCTCTGGCACTGCTCCCTGCTAAGGCAGAAACCACCATTGCCAATGCGCATGTGCACCAGGGAAGGAGAGGAGTCAGCTCAGCCTTGGCTCTGCCTCTGGGGCCAGCTCAGAAACCTGGAGCCAGCTCAGAAGTGTGGCTCCAACTCCCTTGGGGCTCCAGCCATGCCCTCAACCAAGGTGGAGACTGCCATCGCACCAGGGAGAAGCCCAACTGGCTCAGGGCTCCTGCTCCAGCCCCCCGGGCCCCGATCTCACCCCCAAGTGGGGCACCAATCTCTGTGGTGCCTAGGAGAAGCCCCCACTCACACCCAGCTCTGGCTCTCGCCCCTCCAGCTCCAGCCCTACCTCCCACCAAGGTGGGGGCTGCCAGTGCACCCCTGGAGAAGATGCGGTCCGTCTGTGATCATTTCAGCTCCAGCTCTCGCATCAAAGCTGCTGGGCACGTGAAGACTGCATAGGGTCGCTCCTACCCAGGGACATGCCTTCAAGCCCAAGGTATGTAACTGTTTTGCCTAATTTCATAGACACAAATGTAGAAAGTTAAACAAAATGGGAAGACAGAGGACTATGTTTTAAACACAAGAAGAAGATAAAACTTTCAGAAAAAACTCTAATGAAATGGAGATAAATAATTCACATGATAAAGAGGTCAAGTAGCAGTAATACAAATGCTAACTGAACTCAGAAAAACGATAGGGGAACATAGTGAGAACAGCAACAGTGAACTAGGAAATGTTGAAAAAAAAGTCAGAGCTGAAGCATACAATAACTGTAAAAAAGAATACACTAGAAGGCATGAATACCAGAACCAATGAATCATGAATACATTTACTACTTTCCAATTTGCTAACTTAGCCTATTTGCAAAATATGAGGTTTTGCTTCATGACGTATTCAAAGATTACGAGATTTCCTTGTGAGCTGGATCTTTCTCCTGTGCACCACGGCCTGTGGGAGTAGAAGGAAACTGGGGGAGAGCGAGCTTGTGAGGGCGGAGGGAGTGTGGGAAGTGGGCTTGGGGCGGGGGGAGGGCCACCAGGGTCAATGCCCTGTCCAGGGCCGCCAGGCAGGGAGGGTGCTTGATCATTTTAGTGCCATTGATGCTGTGGGCAGGTGGAGTCCTCTGGCACTAGAGGACAGACTTGACTGAGGTAACAGTTAATAAGTGCATTCTGAATGCATACATTTGTTCTTGGGAATCAAAAAATCTTCGGTTATTACAATGGTTTATGGCCTTCCAAAGGGCTTTAGTTCATAAACAGATAGGGGTACGGTCTATCTGCGGTATTACAATTTTACGAGAGGAGGCGATTAGGGGAAAAAAGAGGTCTTAAAAGGTTGCTTGGGAGAAGGGTGGTAATGGTGAGAAGATTAAGAAAAACTAACTAGATGATCTTGAGGCCAAGAAAGGGATTCTGGCCAGAGATTCCCTGGGAAGTGATGACCTTTTCGCATGGGCCAAAAGTGCCCAGTGGAGACCCAGGCTGGGATCAGCCTCTCTGTGGGTCCAGCTGTGAGCTGTGTCCACCCACAGGAGGGCCCTTTTAAATGTGCACACTGCAACCTATACACTCCAGTCAGTCCTGTGTGCTCAGACTTGGGTCTGAGCTGATGACGCTGGAAGTTTCAGATTAAATAAGAATTGACTTATGGGCAGGTCAGCCAGGCAGGAATCTGATTCACAGAAGGTACGGCAGCATCACTGGAATAAATCAGAAATGGGAGTCATTCTAAGGACATGTGAGTCCTTCCACACCTCGACACACACTGGTCCTGCTCCCCCAGCTGGAGAGTGCCCTGGAATGGGGCGGTGGCATGGGGCTGAGGCAGGTCCCCCGTGACGCCAGCCGCCCTCGTGTTTCTGTGATGTGGGGATGCTCTCGAGGTTATCAGCTGGAAGTCAAGGCCAGTGGGAGCCGATGCACGTGCTGCTCCATTCGCTGGGAGTTGTTTGTTTGTTTGTTTTTGTTTTGGTGAGGGGGGAGGAATTAGGTTTATTTATTTGATGGCAGTACTGGGATTGAACCCAGGACCTTGTGCGAGCTAAGCGCACACTCCACCCCTGAGTTACATCCTCCCCTAGGGAATCGGTTGTATTATCCCAAATCAAAACCCTCTTGTTTGCCTTCTGGAATCATCTCATCCTGAAAGTCTCGAAAGGGAAAGAACTGCAGAAAAGTGGGAAACTTGCCAATGCATTTTTCCCCAAAACATTGACTCTGTTGGCTTGTGGAAATGGCCTGTTTATATACACACTTCCAATAATAGAAAATCAATCAATCAATATTGCCTTCAATAAATGAATGTCAAACAAACGTTTAAAAACTATCTGTTTGATAGTGATGGATGCACGTGAACATCTGTGATTTTGTGGCGTAATTACAGGATGATGAAGTGTTGACGTCCTCCTCCTCGAAATAGTGCGCTGTCTGGGACTGCTTGGCACGAGTGAGGTCAGGGCTGTGGGCTCCACCTCGGCATGATCTGCTGTGGGCTCTGCTCTGTCCCCCACCCACATCAAGCCACACCAGGGGCCAGTGGGTGCTGAGTATGGGTACACTGGCACCGGCCCACCTCCCTGATGGGGGAACCTCTCCAACTCTCAGCTGTGATGAGGGTGGGGCAGTGAGGTAATTTTCACATGAGACCAGCATACTTGATACCACAGACTGACAAAGCCGCCTTTGCTGTTTTCTACAAACGGAAAATGGTGGATTGTTTATTTTCTTGTGGGAAGACTATTTAGTTCTGCTGGTGAGGATGGAAGCTCTTTCCCCTCATTTTGTGCAATCAGATGTGTCGCCCAGGCCTGATACTGTCTTGTGCTCAGAGCGATGATGGAATGACCGGGCTGAGCAGCATGGTGGCCACAGTCACATACACAGAATGAAGCCGCCTCATCACGCAGGTGGGGCAGAACGTGGCAGGAACCGAGGGTGGCCTGTATCAAGACTCCGAAGAGGACACGCGGAAAAGCAAATAGCAACACAGCCCTTTCCCTTTCCTCCTCTCCTGGCTAACCCCTTGTGGTCCAAGCTCCTTTCTTGGCTCGGTGGAAACATAAGTTATCTGTGATTTGGAGCTTATGAAGAGTCTAGCTCTCTCAGGGAACACAAATGGTGCAAGTTTCCCGGGCCATCATTTCCATCACCGTCTCCCATCCAACCTCAGCCAGATAAAATAACTGGGTTGGAGGGTAAACATACTTTCAATTTTATTGGGTAGTGTCAACTTGCTTTTCAGTGCAATTGTACAAAATTTCCCCTCATGATGGAATGAGAATTCTCATTTCCCCAATCTTTCCCACTCTAGGTATTTTTGCATCTTTAACTTTTGCTAGTTTCATGGGTGAAAAGTGCTATGTCCAGTTTAGATTTGGACTCTTGGAATTACCAGTGGAGTTGAACTTTTAAACTTTTTTTTCATTTTGTTTATTGGATGTCTGGATTCCTTCCTCTGGGGATTGGTTGCCTAGTCATTGCCTTTGCATGTTTTCATTGAGTGCCTTTTTCTTATTATTTGTAAGTTTTTTTTAAATAAAGTATAGCTGATATGCAATGTTATATAAGTTACAGATGTACAACATAGTGATTCACAATTTTTATAGGTTATAACCCATTTATGTTATTATAAAATATTGGCTATACTCCCTGTGATGTGCAGTATATCCTTGAAGCTTATTTTATACATAATAGTGTGTACCTCTTAATCCCCGCCCCCTATATTGCCCCTCCCCATTCCCTCTCCCCACTGGGAACCACTAATTGGTTGTCTCTGTCTGTGAGTCTCCATTTTTTGGTTATATTCACTAGTTTGTTGTATTTTTTAGTTTTCACATAAAAGTGATATCATATAGCATTTGTCTTTCTTGGTCTGACTTATTTCACTGAGTCCCTCTAAGTCCATCCATGTTGCTGCAAATGGCAAAATTTCATTTTTTTCTACTTCTTTTTTGTTTTATTCACTAGTTTATTGTGTTTTTTAGATTCCATATATAAGTGATATCATACAGTATTTGTCTTTGTCTGACTTAGTTCACTTAGCATAATGTCCTTCAAGATCATTTACGTTGTTGCAAATGGCAAAATTTCATTTTTTATGGCTGAGTAGTATTCCTGTGTGTGTGTGTGTGTGTGCGTGTGTGTGTGTGTGTGTACCATATCTTCTTTATCCACTTATTCTGTTGGTGGACACTTAGGTGGCTTCCATATCTTGGCAATTGTAAATAATGTTGCTATAGACACTGAGATATATGTATCTTTTCAAATTAATGTTTTTGTTTTTTTCAGATATTGTACCCAGGAGTGGAACTGCTGGGTCATATGGTAGTTCTATTTTTAGTTTTTTGAGAAATGTAAGTTTTAAAAAAGTATACATTTGGAAATGATTAATCCTTAGTTTGTTCTATGTAGGACAGACTTTTTCTCAGTCTGTGACTTCTCTGTTTAGAGTATCTTCTGAAGAACTGAAGTTTTACATTTGATGGAGCCAAACATCAATATTCTCCTTTACTGTTTATACTTTTTATGTCTTATTTAACAGATTCTTACCTACCCTAAAGTCATAAATATATTCTCTTATACTTTTTACTAGTAATTTTAAGCTATTTTTCTTCTTTTCACATTTGACTCTTAGATCAATTTGGTATTGGCTTTTGAGGTGTGCATCTGACATAACATTTCGATGTGGAAATTCTACGCCCCAGTACTGTTCATCAGGTGGTTCGTCAGTTCTCCACTCGTTGGCAATGCCATTTTTATCATATGCCAATTTTTCATGTATGTTAATTTCTGGGCTCTCTATTCTGATTTATTGATCTTTTTATCAGTTCTTGTACCAACACCAAACTGTTTTTAAAATAGGTTTTATTGAAGTATAATTAACATATGATATACTGCATGCATTTAGTTTTTAATTTCAAAAGTCTGACTTATACTCTCACGAAGCCATCACTGCACTCAAGACAATGACCATACCATCCCTGCAAAAGTTACATTGTGACCCTTGACAAACTCCCTCTTGGCTCTCTGGCTCCTCATCCACAGGCCACTGCTGATCTGCAATCCATCACTATTGATTAGTTTGCTTTTCTAAAACTTTATGTCAGTGAATCCACAACATGTACTTTTTTTGTATAATTTATTTCACTTCTCATAGTAACTTTGAGATTCCTCCATGTTGTTGTGTGTATGAAACGTTCACTCTTTTTTTTTTTTATTACTGAACACTATTGCATTGTACAGATATGCCAATTTGTTGATCCATTCACTGATGGCCATTTGAATTGTTTCCAGGTTTTAACTATTACAAATAAAGCTGGTATTAATATTCATGTGCAAGTTTGAATGGATATATGTTTTCATTTCTCTTGGGTAAACAAACACCTAGGAGTGGACTGTCTGGGTCTTATGGTAGATGTGTGTTTAACACTTAAAGAAATGTCCCACCAGCAGTTGCTCCGCGTGTCACTGGCACTTGGTATGGCCAATCATTTTAACTTAGCATCTCATTTTGGTTTTAATTGGTGTTTACCTACTGACTCAAGATGTTGACCATAATCATGATATAGTATGATAAGAGGGATGATAGAAGTAAGTGCAGAGTGCTATGGAAACATAAGAGAGGAAGGGATTAACTTATTGGGTGGGGAAAAATAAAGAGGAAGCTGGGGACAGTGTCACAGAGGAGCAGACATGTGAACTTGGCTTTGAAGGATGACTCTGCCTTCATGACACCTAAAAACTGACTTCTGGATTGACCTCTGCTTTCTTTGGAATCCCTAAACTGCCATGTAGTGATTTGAAAACATTAAAAAATTGTAAATGATAAAGAAAACAGGAGAAGAGATGAACCTGACATATCCTGGAAGCCAAAAATACCTCCGGATGAGTGGGAACTGGCGTGGCAGAGCAGACACAGCTGAAGCCTAAGTAGCAGAGAAGCAAGGCCAGGCTGCTGCTGCTCTGTGCAGCAGGACCCCAGAGAGGCTCGGAATCTGGAGACACAGAAACCTGTGAGGATGCAGGTGGAGCTGGGCTGGGAGGACTGGTTGAAAGTCCCTGTGAGTAGTTAGGTGCCCTCCCCATGAGGTGCTATTGCGGAAGACTGTAGGGTTGCTCTGTGAAGATGCTGGATCACATGTGCTCTGGACGCAGGCATGCCAGGCACAGTTAGGGCTGCGGGCTACATGCTGGATGGTGAGATGTCCTAGAGAGCCTTCTCCATTCATGTTCAGGATGCTTGGCAACCAAGCTCATATTCCCTAAGCAGGAAACTGAGCAGTCCTGAAGAAAAGACCTTCAGATACTGACAACTGTGCATGTTGGGTGAAAACTAACCCCAGCCTCCCTGAAGTGCGGTCCCCATCCATGAGTCCTGCCCATATACAGATATGCCAACCACTTCATTTGAGATTTACTCTTAAATTGGAAGAGTGGGCAATGATTACAAGAGTTAGGGGAAAGTTTCCAGTATTAAAGGGAGATCAGTAACAAACAAATGACAAAGACATAAACCAGAAAAAAGAAACTTGGGGGAAATAGAGATACTATATACGAAGAGCATAAAACTCCCCCTATCACAAAGCCCTAATAATTGATAACTTTGAAAACACTGAAGAAGACATCGGCAGAAGATCTTGCAGAAGATGTTCCTTTTCAAATAAAAGGTCAAGCCTCACTAGGAAGGATATCTTTGTTCTTCCCCATTCTTTTTTCCTGGAATGTGGGCACAATGGTTGGAGGTACAGCAGCCATCTTTTGACCATGTAGTTGAATATCACAAGCAAGGATAGTGGAACTGCAAGGAGGAAGGAGCCTGGTTTCTGAAGAACATGTTGAGATTTATGCCTGCCTTGCAGTGTCTATGCTTGGGCTCCCTTTTGTGTGAATTAAATTCCTTGCTTGTTTAAGTCACTGTAGAACGGTTTTCTGTTACTTCAAAATGAATACAATCCTAATCCATTTAACAAACATACTGTTTAGAAATAGGGAGAAGATGCAGTTAACAAAGTTGAAAGTAGTTAAGACTTGCGGAAGGGGAAGATGGGGTAGGGGACTGCTGTTTTTCTTTATTGTGAGCTTTATAGAACTATTTTTCTTTAAAAATTGTATGCATGTATAACTTTGAGAAAAAATAACAGTTAATTAATAAAGAAAAGTTGATGGGGTAGAGCATTCTGGGCTAACGGCATGAACGTAAGTGTGACTAGGAGGCCACAGGAGGTTGCTGACATGGTGGCAGAAGAGTAAGAGATGAGACAAGAAAGAGGGGGGCTGGAGGCTGACTGTTAAAAGTTTGGTGCATCAAGCAAAAGAATTTGGGTTAAAAAAATCTCCTAAATATTAATGAGTCAAATATTAGCCCAGTGGCCTACAAAAGCTAATGTATCTGAGTCATTTCTCTGCAAGGGAACTATCCGTTCTCTTGGAAGAGAGGAGATGCAACCAACCCAATTTAACCAATAAATCCAAAGGGGATGACATTTTGACTATGTTTATGATTTTTTTGGGGGTATGATCTATTTCTCTTGCTTCAGAAAAGAGATAAGTAGGGAGTTTGATGATAATTAAACATGCACAAAAGATTGTGAAATTTTACTATTAAGTTTAAGTGCTGAAGAAGAACTGCATTAGACTCATTATGGGCTCAGCACTGTTAGCTCTGTGACACTGGGTAAGTGACTTAACTTCTCTGTGCTTCAGTTTCTTCATCTGTAAAGTGCTACAATGATACCTAATTCAGAGGGTTGTCAGGGGACTTGATGAGTTAATACACGTAACTGCTTAGAACAGTACCTAGAACGTATAGCAAGTGCTATGTCAGAGGTTGCTATTACTATGGGGCATTACTTGGATGTCAAGTGGTAAGAGTACCTGAAAAAAAACTATTTAGGATCCAAATAGTACGGCAAATAACATTATTTTAATACGTAGAAGAGGAATAAAAAATATATTACCTATCGGCAACTAGGGAAAAACAGCCAAAGAGAAACCAAGGAGAGTTTAATAAAGAACAATTGGGTGAATTATCAAATATGCCATTATAGAAAACTGGCTTTGCGCAGAAGACCCACAGAAATAAAGTGGGGAGTGGAATAGGCTAGGGAACTTGTGTCAATAATATGATCTAAATACTATAAAAAGCAAAAGCCACATTTGGACATGGGAACAAACCCGGGCTGAATAGCAGAATATATTTCATTATTCCATTTCCTTTGGCTCTTTTGGGCTGCAGCTAAAAACGCCTATTTAGACTTTCTTTTTTTGTTACAGTTCCAAAAACCACATGTTGCAGAAAGTTGGGGAGTACAGCAATCTTGACCTGGAGTTTGGAAAAAAGAGGAATGCAGAAAGCTTATGATAAGCACCCAGACCTGCTTGATGCTGACTTAACGACCGATGAGTCGTGTTTGGAAGAGAGGGGCTTCGATTACTCTAATTAGTCCGGGGCAGTGGAAAAAGAAACCGCCGTGTAAAACTGCCAGCGGGGTGAATGGATGTTGGACACCAGGAGCAGCCTAACTAACCACAAGAACGAATTGGTCAGTGGGATGGCGGCCAGTGGAGACGCTGATGCTGGGAATAGTACGGGTTCAGACAGCCACCCCTCAGGCCAGCTCCAGCGTAGACATGAGCTCAAAGTCGCCCTGAGGAGGGACTGTAGTTAAGTAGGTCCAGGGAGTGCCTGTCCGTGCTCAGTGTTTCTCCGGGTGCAGACTTCATTTACTGTCCCCAAAACAGAGACCACAGAGGAGCATGATGACCCTGCTGGTGGTGAAAGCCACTCACAGGAATCTCTCCTCATGGTGTTAATTCCACTCCCTATGGTTTTCCCAAGTGTGCAATGGAACCCTTTCCCTTTTCATCCATATTCATTCCATTTCGTGAGAAAACCAGGACGGGGTCACTGCCACTACTATTAACACATGTGATCTATGCGGACTGGGAGGAAACAGGAAAAGCTGGTGGAAGGCTGGAAACAAAATTAACTTGGCCTGTGAAAGGGGCTTGTCACACTGGCCAGTGCCTGTCCTGAGGTCAGATCAAACATCACCTTCTCGGAGATGTCTTTCCTGAGCTCTCTTACTGAAGTGGACTCCCAGTCAGATAGTCCATACGATGTTCCCTTACTGAGTCGTGAACTGCCTCCGTCACTGGATGTCAGTAAGATCCAGTGAGCCCGATGATGGTCCTGACTCTTTAAAAGTTGCATCACTCAACACCTAGAGGGGTGCCCGGCTTTTAATAACTGTTTTTTTTTTTTCCCCAAATGAACAAGAGGCAGCCGGCTTAGGCAGGATGGTTTTGAATGGCTAACTATCTGCCTCGTTTTGGTTAGAAAACATGTCCCTGAATCTCTGTGAAGAGAGGATGCAGGTGGAAAGGTCAAGGGTCTCCGTGTGTTGGATGATTATTTAGGATTTTTTAGTTTCGGCAGGGTTTGTCAAGATGTCTGGGAAAGCCTGGATTTTTGCTCTGGAGAATGGAAGAGGTATGTGATAGGATGAAAAACTGATCACAACAAAAGGTTAAATCAGAGACACGAGCTTTCTCTCCCAGAACCTGCAGCTCAGAGCGGTCAGATGTACTGGTTCGCCTGGGACAGTCCTGGCTCACACCTGCTGTCCTGGTGCAGTTCTGACAGTGCTTCTTTAAACCCTCAGCAGTTTCCTGATTTGGGTGATAATTTACACGGTCATCCTACGGGTAAGGTTCTGTCCACTCCCTTTCATCGCCCAGTCGTACTGGGGCCACAGGGCGCACTGAGATGAGGGTGAAATATGCGTAGGAAGGGGTAGGAAGTTATCGTAATTTTGGAGTTCATGAAGTATGTAGGAAAATCTCAAATATTTCCTGATGCTCATAATATGATTCTCCTAAGGTTCTGCCAGCCAAATGGTCTTTGTGTTTCTTAATTTTCATTATCTGAGGGACTTTGGGGCCATAGCTAAAGGAGCTTGGTGGCATTATAGTCAGGCTACGCTATGCTGCATGATTTTAAGACAGCATGGCCGTGTCGTCCCAGAATTGTTACAAAAACCTGGTCAGTTTTATTCCCAGCACTGCTCTCTCTAGGGCTCAGGAAATCTCGCTCTTGGGTAGCTCTTTGGGGGACAACCAGAGAGATAAACTCTCCTCATAATTATGCCTCCTTTAACCTAGAAGAGCTTTTCTTGGATCAAATTTCTAAACACTGATTCCTTTCTTCTCCCCCCGCCCCCCTTTTTTTAAATGGTGGCACTGGGGAATTGAACCCAGGACCTCGTGCCTGCTAAGCATGTACTTGACAGCTGAGCCATTATCACCCCACCCCGATTCCTTTCTTTTTGAAGATGAGTCTTTTTCCAGGAGGCTTTTGGTATGTAAAGCACAGAGACCCCTGAAGCTTGCTCAAGCCATGCCCAGATGCGTTACAGTCCTGGAGTACATAGACAGGCGGCCCATAAAGTCTGGTTACACAGGCAACTGTCTTACGTATTTGACTATTTTTAAGTGACCAATAATTAATGCCAGCACTTGAAGGGCTGGGGAAGATCACTGAGTGGTTCTAACAGGAGAGCATGTCACCCTCTTACTCCAGAGTGGTTAGATGATTAATTTCCCAAACCAGAGTGGGTGATGCAGCCAAGGGGAGAGGGCTACGTGGTTGCTAGATCTGAACGCCCTTGATTACTTCTTCTGGGATATGCTAAAAGCGCAGATTTTAGTCAGTGAAAATTGGAGGTACAGATCACCTGAGGCAATGTGTCAATGATGCAGGTACAGGGGCTGGAGGAAATGCTGCCCTAATGCACTGTGTCCGTGGAAACTTACCTCTGCATTGCACTGAGAGAAGGACATTGACTATAACATGTGACGTCATTTCACACATCGTGTGTTGTAATGTAATGTCAGTAAATCACTTCCTATGTTAATTTGCCTTTATGTCCAAACCTTGTGGCCACCCTGTAGCCCTGTAAGATGTGAGGTGCCCTGATTTTTCCATTTTCCATAGTCTTTATCATTCAAAATGTCTTCATAGTAGCTTACCGGGTTGGCATACTGTTATTTAAGCATTCTTCAACTTTTGTATATTCATATTTCATTTATTTTCTGTTGCAAACACTGTAAAAGCTGGAAGTATGCATGTATATTTTTCATAGTTTAGATTAGTTAATTAATGTGGATATTTATAAAAAGGAGAAAGATGAAGGATTGTTTGATAAGCAGCAGGAGGCAGAGGCTCCGAGGAGCAGAGACTTGATGTCTATGGCGTTTCCTTGTCTATACAGCGCTCCTCATGGTCTTCTGTCATCTGTCTATAAGATGTCCCCAAAGTTCTTTGAAATGTATAGCAGTAAACTCCCCACGGCAGGCTGGTGAAGGACTTGACAACCTGATGATAAATTACTTTGAGGACCATAAATGAAAATCATTACACCCCAAATCTAGTCAGTGAGGAGGAAGTAGAATGCATAATATTGCTCCATCTATGCACACTGTTGCTTTTTTTGTGCAATAAAGTATGAAATATTTGCACTTCCATGTCATACATTTTCCTTCAGCTTATACATTTATTGTTTTCTTTCCTTTGTCATCCTCCCAAAACATGTTAATGGTCTGTGGGAGAGAATATTTCTCTGGGTAAATAGGTAGAAAAAACATGTGCAAAAAATTTCACTGCATGTCTTTTGAGTATATTCCCTTGTTTTACTGAATGACTCTAAGGAAGAGTCCACCGTGGGTGTTTTTCTTTTCTTTAGTAGAAATTAAAATAGAGGACATTTGATGGAGTGTTATTTTCCAAAAAAGCTCTCTTTTTGATGAAAAAAGGATTTTTCCCCTTTAGATGCTTAAGAGGATGTGATGAAGTTTAGGAAAAACTTATTTGACAGTTACTTAATATTTCTTCGGGATGACTAATTTCGAGCTATGTGTGCATTAACTTTGCTTAAAGATCTCCTTTATAACTGACTTCCCACTCCCATGTGGGACATGTTACATCGTAGAATGGTGAGATTTTGCAGTTTCTGGTTGCTGGGATTGTTCACATTTGTAGAAGTGTTGGAAAATGCTGAGAACGGTCTGGCAGAGTTTTGAAATAGAGTGGCCAGGCACACGAAGCCAGGTCAGAGAGAACATTGAGTGAGTGCCCACTGTGTGTATTTTACAACTATCCGGTTCTCACGACAACCCCGGGAGGGAGGTAGCCTTATTTCTCCCTGTTTTACTCAGCATCAAGGGAAGAATTTGGACAAAGGAACTTGTTTTCTAGTTAAATGCTCGATCCACTGTGCTGTCCTTGGGGCTCGTGAAGCTATTCTCCGCTTCCAGGAGTTGACTGCTCTGTTGAAGATTTCTCTGGGGTCAGAAGCGGTTGGTCAGCACCACCCTTACAGAGTTGCATTCTAAGAAAAGAAGAAAATCATTGTCAAGGAGAATGGCTATTCATCCTGGTTGTATCAATTTGCAAAGTCCAATAAAAAATAAATCCCAAAGCAAAAATGTGTTTCAAATCTGAATGTTAGCAGCTGTGCTCTGATTTTTCTGCTGAGTATAATTCTACAATTCTAAGCCTTTTCTCTGTGTTTAGAAAAAACCTTCACCTCAGTGTTCTGGCCATACCTCCTAGTTATCTATTCCAAATTTAGATCCCATTGCTTATTTATTTCTCTATATTTATTTCTAAACATAGCTAAAGTTTCAAAACAGCAAATAACTAAATTCTTAATCCTTCTCCAACATCTTTATGCTTTTGGAATTTACATATATTTTAGTCATGTTTTTTAAAGAAGTCCCTACACCCCTGTCCAAAAAGGAATCCCACAAATCAATTTTTTCTTTCTTTTTTTCTTTTCTTCTTCCTTCTGCCCTCCTTCCCTCCTTCCTTCCTTTCCCTTTTTTTTTTTTTTTTTTTTTTTTTTTTTAGAATACTTCAAGGGAAAATAGTCCCTTAATATTTGTGCAAGAAGATTGTGGGACAGCTGGATATTTTTATATTCCTTTCCAGTCTCTTGAGTCCTAAGTCACTGAATTTGTTTGCTTGTTTTTTCTTTTTTTAAAGATCAGCACCTATGAGCAAATTTGCTGTCAACGCTAAATTCGTCTCCATCATTTAAAATGCCAACCAACCACTGAGCCAACAAACTCATCCCCCACCCCCAAATGAACAACCAACCCCAATCCCCCTGAATGTAACCAAAAACTTCTCCAAATAATTCAGGCCGTGTTTTTGGATCAAGGCCAGACAAGCCTAATTTGTCTTGCTCTAAATACCAAATGAAAATTCAGATATGAGCAATTCTTCTCAAACTCTTCTTTAACTATCTGTTGTTTTCCAGCTCTTTATTATATAAAATTCTTCTTATTAGAAAGTTCACCTTGGAAACAGCATGGGGTAGGAGCGAATGTTTGGGAGGTCACTGCTATCTTGCCTCCTGCTGTTTGGAAAGTATCCGTAGTGGGAAGGTGGGACACTAGGCTGGAGATGCTTGAGGGTCCTGGTGTGAATCTGACAGTGTTCCTCTAACTCTATCCCTGGAGTTGGACAAGCCCCACTGAAGCCTATCTGGTGGGGGGAAATCCTTGGGGGCAGAGATGCCAGGACTTTATACAGGACGGGCCTCGGATGGCCATCAAGCTAGAAAGGCTTAGGGCTGGAGACTTGCCTTACAGCTGCATGTGCTTAGTACTTTGTATACAAGATAGAGATGATATTTCTTTTACTCATCAAAGAATGTGGAAGAAGTTTGTTGCTGATGCTTGTGAGGTAGGGTTGGGGAAGGGGGACCAAACCTTTCAGCCCCTTCTTGGAAGCCCTACTGATGAGAAGCCTCCTGGGACAGAACTTGAACTGTGACCACACTGGAGTTGGGGTTTGTTGGTGAACTGATAATGGGAGAGGCTGAGGCAAGTGTGTTTGCCCGAGTTAGCAGAAGAGCCAGGCAGGGTTGGGGAAGTCCATCACTGGAAGGGAGAGGTACTTCCAGGCTTCATCGTGGATGCTGGGATTTGTCTCCCTGGTTCAATGTTCTGGTCCTGGAAGCTGTTTTACTAACAGTCTCTGTAAGACATGGAGAACCGTGCAATTTTCAAGTAGTCTCACCTACCTATAACTCAAGTGGGTGGTGAAGCATCCTGCTTCATTTTGCCTCAGAACAGCGTGGGCACCGGGAGAGCCCGAGTGTAGCTGAGCAGGGCCCCACAGCACAAGGTGGAGATGGAGGGTGCTGGCTGAAATACCAAGACTGAGGAGGAAGGGGAGTACATGGGTGGGGGATGCAGAAGCAGGGCTGGAGGGCTGAGGGGTCTCAGATGGGCAAGTGTGGGCCAGAACCAGTGTAGTAATTCTTCCAATGGATGTGACCTCATTTTGTACCCACAATGCTTTGGGGAATCTAAAGTTTTACCCATATTCTGACTATGCCCGCTGCGATCCTCTGTGTCTAGATGCGCTTTTTGGTCCAGATGATGAGCATCCCCTCCTCTTATCCTGCTGCATGTGAGAGCGTGCAGGTAGTTCATGAGATGGATTTTGGACCAGCTTCCCATAATGCTCACCAAGATCTGTTCCCTTCCTAGCTTAGCAGAGATGCCTGCCTTCCCTCCTCCTCACCATCTCATACCACTCTGCCAGGCACCTGTCCCAGCCTTTCTGGGCTTTAGTGGGGCCACTCCACTGGAAGCACCTCTCTGAGCATTACACAAATGTGCTATTCCCATCACCTGCCACGGGTGGGTCTTTTGAAACAGACAAAGCCAGCCGATGACAAAATCATCACCGATTGACCGGCTTACCTGTAAAGAGTCCTAAACATGTTTATGTTACAGCAAAACCTCCTGCTCGCAGCCACTGTGGCTAAAACTGTGGCGTAAACTGGACAGACTTGACATGTAACTGTGTGTGTCTTCGAATGTGATTGGGTAAACCAAAGTCACTGCCAAAATGTGTTAGATTTTCTACTCTGATCCATTCAGTAAATAACTTTGACACATGCTATGTGTCCGACACGAACCTAAGTGCTGTGTTTGATTACGCTCTTTGGACAGTCGTTATTTTTCAGAAAGGTATAGAAATTCTTTATTCTGAAGTGCTAACCCTTGTTTATACTTTCTTAGTGGAATGTCTTTTTTCACTTCATTATAAACATTCACTTTTACTGATATGTGGGAAAATTATTTACATATTTTCTCGCGTTTGATCACTTCATCTAACTTTTTAATCTGAAGTTTTACTCCTCATGGTATAGGATCGTGTTGTCTGCAAATAATGATTTTTCCTCATTATTTACAATCTTTATTTCTCTTACTAACATGCATAAGCATTTTGTAACTCAGTGGTGACTTTTAATTTCAAATTATAAAATGAGCCAAAATTCACTTATTTCTGTCAGAAGTAATTTGATACATTTGGGCAGGTAGATGTATAATACGTAATAGTGCAGTGTGTTCTTTGTGGATGGCTGCAGTGGTCCAATATAATCAAATTTTATTTTTTGCCAGAGAAGCATGTATTCCAGCATGTGAACTACTTTTGGAAGTTATGCTTATATGTGCAGCTCTACCAAAAGAGAGGTTTAATAAAAATTTCACTGAAAATTTGATGAGGTGATATATGTATGAATTTTTGTAGTCTTTGCCTTTTAATCCTCAAATAAACTTTGCAGAAAGTTTAATCCTCACACTGGAAATTTGTTAATCTTGGGGTTGGGTTTTTGGGGATTATGTAACAAGGCTGAACTCTGGGGAAAGGGTGAGATTAGGACTGGGTAGTGGAAAACAAAACAGGAATCTCTGCTCTAGGTCCTCCTAGAAGGTAGGGAACTGTGGTCCAGAGACATGACGTCCACCAGAGATGGAATCCTTGCCTTAGAAATCGACAACAGAATGGAAGGCGACTGACTATTAGTTAATGCTGATCATGAGCTCCCCATGGTTGTGAACAGGAGGTCTTGCTGTCACACAAGCTTTTTTGGGACTCCTTAAAGGTGTGCCGTTATCTGTTTATTGCCTCTCAACACTAAATCCACCCTTCTCTGCTTGCTCTGTGACGGTGGAGCTGGGCCTTATAAGCATCTCTCCTTTGCAGCTGGCACACTGTTAAGCTGTCAGTGGAGTGCTAGACTGACAGTAAAGGAGGATGGGCATCACTTCCTTGTTCTGGTGTGATTCTTGTTGTTGTTGTTGTTGTTTTTAAATCCTACTGTGGCAGCATTTTGGCACAAGGCAGGGACATCCCTTGGTGCTCACCTTCATTGAGTGGCATTCCTGCTGGTGGGTGGATTCTCAGTGAGTCTAACAGGCCCCCTGTGGGTGGCTTCTCAGCCCTGAGGCTCCTACATCCTGGTGGGGTGTTTCCTGCTTGCCAGTCCCAGTGGCCATTCCTAGCCTATAGCTTGGTCCACCAGCGCCCCAGTGGGAGGCTTCCAGCTTGCCAATCCCAGCCCATGTTCCTCTGTCTTTTAACTTTGCCCAGCCACTGTGGATCAGCCCTGGCTCAGGTAAGCCCAGAGGATTTCCCCACAATCCAGTGGGATACAACCACACTTTTTTCCAATGAGATCTGAATCCCAGCCCTGGGGAGGGGCTGCTCTCCTTTTCAAGTTTGTTCTTTCATTGGGCATTGGGAGAATTCCTTCATCCTTTGGTATTCTTTAGAGTTCCCTTTATCCCTTTATAGTTAATCTTCTGTTATAGCTAATAATGATTCTGTTTTTATTTTATTTTATTGAAGTACAGTCAATTATACTGTGTCAATTTCTGGTGTACAGCACAATGTCCCAGTCATGTATATACATACATATATTTGTTTTCATTTTTTTGATAATAATTCTTTCCATTAAAGTTTTCCTGTTAAAATTATTGTGTGTTTTCTGTCTTCCTGTTAGACCCTGACACAAGATGATAGTAGAAGAATTGATAGAAATGTTGAGTTTGTTCCCCTGTATGTTGTTTGAAGCCTAGAGTAGAGGGACTGACAGATGCCAGCCCTCGGAAGTTGTGAGTTATACCCAGTGAGTCTGGATTCTAAGCACCTGGTACACAGGCTCACTGAATAGTTCCACACTTAACAAAATTGCTGGGGAGAATGGATAAGAATTGATGACATAAAACTAGCAGTGCTTGTGGGTGAGGGGAACCCAGAGAAGAACAGTTTGAATTTCCTGCCTATCCAGAAGAATGGGAACTCAGAACTGAAATTAACTTGTTTGAAATAAAAGAAAGAAAGCTGACATTTCCAATTAATCTGCTTTATGGTAGTTATATTTTTATGTCAAATCATTGAAAAAAATAACTATAAGGGCTGACATGAATTTAGTAATGTTTCTATAAATTTGTATTTTGTTATTTATAAAGTATGTATAAACATTTGAAAAAGTGGTACATATATTGCTTTGTTGATTTATTATGAAGTTTACAGACATGAGGATTTTCTGCCTGAAGGTGGTAACTCCACAACCCCACTGGGATCAGAGGCTCACAGGTCTGGGGCTGTTATATATTTTAAGAATGGAAGTAATACTGATTGTCATGTGTTTGTTAATACATAGTATTGAGACCATATCATCTTTCAAAAACTTTTAACAAAAGATGCAGAAATCTGGCTTTCATTTGCAAAGCTTCCATCTCCACCCTGTATTTTACTTTGTCCACATTTTAAAAGGATAAAGAATCATTGTTTGTTTATTTGTTTTGTTTTATGTTTCTGTTTTTGCACTGAAACATTATCCCTGAGAGAAGATGTTACTCCGGACAGAATGCACTGGTCCTGCCTGGGCAGATAAAAAATTCCACTGAGTGAGCAGCTGGCTGCTTGCCAGTGGAAGGGGTGATGCAGGGAAAATGCCCCAGAGCTTGTTTCTCTACCCAACTGTCTCTCAGCCTCATCCTCACGCTTAACTCCCTGAATGTCCCTCTGGAACTAGGGGAAGTCTCTGATGTGCTCTCAGTCAAGATTTTCTCCTTCTCTGCCTTTCATGTTTTAAAATTAGTATGCTAATGTTTATGAAGATGAGAACTAATATTTAACCTTTCCTGGCATCCGATCAATAGACACGCCTATCTGGTTTCATAGTGCTATTCTAGCACCTTTAAATTAATCCAGTTCAAATATCAATTGGAAGAAAAGAAATGAAGAAAGCAAACGCAACATTAGCCATAGAAGCATTTTATTTAACAAAAATCAGGAAGTAAAGCATATTTCCCTATGTTTGATGTGATGGAATAAAGCGACCATTCTTTGGTTTCTTGAATTTCACTTCCCCTGCTCTGCTCTTTGACCGTTAACAGTACTCACCTGTGTCCCTTTTGTGACTTAATGCCTGCTTCCCGAGAGCAGGGCCAATGAGAAGTGGCCCTCTTGCTCTTTTGCCAATTTTCAACTTTTTTCTTCAGTCACCTCCAGCCCGAGACCCAGCCCTTCACCTTGAGAGTCTAGTGTTTGGCTGAACTGGAGAAGGGACTCAATTATGGTATTGGAAAGAATTTCTTGACAAAATTCATTTTCTAGATCCAGGAAATAGGGATTCAGGCTTTCCTGTATGTGGCTTATGTGGAAATTAGGCATCTTGGCTACTCTTTTGGTCCAGTATGGATATCTGGAAAGTACATGTCCACTGCCACCCTCATCCTAGAGTCTGAAGTCTTCTGACTTCCCCAGTGGGAGATGTGGTGATGAAATGCTCATTGAATGAAAGACAAAAAGAAGGAAAACAAGTCATTTCATAAAATGGGAGAATAAAGGAAAAAAATGGAACTTTTATATTTTGATATCTTTTCTCCCTTGGACATTCACCCAAACTTAGTTTATTTAGTGCCACAGTTTTGATAATCCTGTGTAATGATTTAAGAAGGTCACGCTACATGACTACTCTCTAGTTAAACACAGGCATCTAGACTGCACTCCTGGTAGTAGGTGCTGGGATGTTGGCGTCCACTCCTGGATGGAGAAACTATGATCGCAGAGGGTGGGTTTAACAGGAGTCAAGGATTTAAGCTCTCCTCACTCATCTTTTATAATAATGAGAGCATGAACAACCTTAAACACAAGTTAACACTGGCGATTATCTCAGGTTTGGGAAAGGCACCTTCTTGGGGCCTACCTTTGCGTATAGCCTCTGCCTTCCAGCCACTGTCACTGAGCAGCCTGGCAGTGGTCACCCTCTGGGCCTCTGTCCTTCAGTTTATCCTGTGCTCTTGTGTACTAGCTCCTCCTCTCAACTCACCTCATGTGCACGTTATTGCTGCTTCTTGGTGAACAGGGAATGTCTGATAAGGTTGATCTGAAAATATTTACAGAATTAGCTGAGATTGGGTCCAATTGAAAATGTTCAAAGATATCTGTATGTTTGGCAAAAAGAAACACAAAGAGAGAAAAATTGATTTTGTTTCCAAAGAAAAAACATAGGATTTTCTGCTTTTAGGAACTGGCTCCAATCACAAGTTCTTGACCGTGTTCCTGAGCAGACCAGGGCATTCTCCTGGCTCAGCCAACACCCGTCCAGGGACCTCCTGGCATTCAGTGTAACCACCTGTGAGAAGCAGCTGTGGAGCTTAGGGCTGATGACAAACAATGGTGAGGCTGGCAGAGCATGAGACTGCCCAGCAACCCGGGGTCCTCCCTCCATCTTGGTTTCCCTTCCAGGTCTCCACACTTCCCATAGGAACTTAAGGCTTTGGAAATTGTATAATCAGGATATTCCAAGACAGTCCTGGTTTTAAATATTCAGTGTAAATGTTTCCCAAAGCATGGTTAAATTTGTTTGTTCATGAGTTCTTGTTTTAAATTTGAAGAACGTTGTTATAGAGCTAATGGTGGGCTCCAGTTGCCCTGAGATATCCCATTTCCTTACGACCCTGAGGTCGGCTTTTGCTTAGGCTGATTATATTAGGTGCTATGGTTGAGAATGGCTCATTGGGTCAACCTGCAGGAGGATTCACCTTTATAACAGGTAGTCAATTTCTCAACGGAAAGGTAACCAACTTTTTAAAATTTGTTTTCAATTGTGGGCTACGTACATGAGCAGAAATCCCAGTGTGTGAAAACTTTTTAAACATTTCCTTTGTTAGAAGGATGATTTGAGGGGGGTTGAGTATTAGATGTGACTTGAACATGAGTCAGATGGGTGGAGCCCTTTGTCACATCCTCTTTCTGGGTCTCAGTAGTCCCAAGTTTCATGATTGAAGGTTGGTGATTAAAATGGGAAAAGGACAAAATTAAACAATTAATTGAAGATTCAGTATGAACTTGCCAATGTGAGCCCGGTAGCGATCTCTCAATAGAAGCGGCCTGATGTGTCTGCCTGGATTCCTATAACTAAATTCAGGAAGCAAACAGCTCTCGATAGTGGGGGTAATGTATTAGGACAGGTGTGCTACTTATTTAAAAAAAACATTGTTTTTGGAGAAGAGGTTGACCAAATGGTATCTATCTTGAAGCAGTGGTTTTCAAACTTTTTATACATTGGATTTTCCCTTTAATGAAATGTTACTCTAAATAGGCTAATATTAAAACCAATGAAACAGAGCTGCCTTAGTCGAAGCCTGGGTTGGGAGCTGAATCCTCATTCTTGGCTTTTCCTCCTTGAAGCAGCTCACGAGAACTTTTGTGGAACTGCCACCCTACTTCTTAAAAAAATGGTAGGGAAGTCATCGAAAGAAGTGATTCGGAGTCTACCTGGTGCCTGCTGATTTGACTCCCACTGGGCGATCAAGTACCCCTTGAATCTAGTGTTGGCCCCTGGAGTCCTCTTGCCTAGAATACATTCAAAGAATCCTGGATTTGGCCATAAAGTCACATTGCATCATTTTTAACTCAGGAAAGACTCTCACTCAACTATTTAGGTGTTAAAAGCAAATCATCTCTCTAAGCCAACACATGGAGAAAAACAAAGTTTTCCCCTAATTGGCCTTCCTGTTTCAAAAGGAGAATGAAACCTGGAAGATGGTAGAAAGGCAGGCTGGTGCCTCTGAGATGCCATGTGCGGGACAAATGAAATGGCTGCATCTCACGTCCTGATTTATTCACTGGTGTATGAGCTGGAGGGGTTGATAATTACATATTTTCCTCTTTTCGTAAAATGTCTGGGTTGGGCCAGATGACACTTGGAAGCTGACCTCAGAAGGCTCTGTTTGGAAGGCTGGTTTGTATCATATGATGAAAACTGTGGGGAGGATCAGCAGGCCAAATGTTCACTGTGCCAAGCTGGGTCTCCATAGCTTCCAGTTCATTCCAATATAATTGAAAACATGTGCTACAATATGCATTTATCGTAAGGTTCAAAATTTCCTTGCGATGTATTTTCCATACCGTTTTGATTTAAAAGCAGAGAATGACAATGCTGTGGCCAAAAACTGTGTGTCTATGTATAAGTGTTTTAAAACAAATCTTTTAAGAGTTATAATCCTGAAGAATGAAGAAAAGAACAGAAGACAGATCATAGTTCTGAGAATTGAGGCAGGTAAGGAGTCCAGAGGAAAAGGCTAAAAGCAGTACTTCGCAATGTAAAGTTATGAGATTCGTCATTACAGTTTATAATTTAGTATAAATGTTCTGTATCTTTGCTCACTCAAAAATGATTCTTACATCTGGACATTACGTTTGTGACATCCACAAAGAGAAGAAAAAAGTGTCTGCCTGTATTTATCCTGTACAAGTTTCCTCCTGTGGCAGAGGTAGCAATAGCAAATGCCTATGGAGACCAAACAGGTAACTCACATAAATGTAGCCGGCAGGTGGAGTCTGTGGTCACCTGGACATAAGTGCTTATTTAAAGGAAGATGTCATTGAGAAAGGCCAAGCCAGTGTTGCCATAGCTTCTGATTTTTCCAGATAGGCTGTAAGTTGATATTTTAATGTAAAAACCTCCTGACTTTGAACGTTTTGGAAATTAAAGATGTAAATACAGTGTGTGGTCCAGTAAATAAATACCTCTGAACACCAGACCTGGCCTGGGGCTACCAGTTTGCAGTCTCTGGTCTGCAGGGGGTGATGTTGGTCTGAAAGTTAGTTGGCAGCAGAGTCTTACTAAGGTTTTGCAAAAGGCTGGAACAAGTCCTCTTGTCTGGGCAGAGTGGGCGGGAGGGTAGAGTTAGTTCCATTTCTGTTTCCCTTAGTTCACTTGGTGACAGTGAGAGTGAGAGCCCACTTCAAGGTGAAGTCAAATGATGTAGCCATCAGCATGTGGGTAGAAGGAGGTGAGGTGGAAAGTGCACTTCAGTGAGAGGAGGAAGGTCTGGAGCCACGGCCACCAGGGCACTTGCATCCCTACTGTCAATGAGCATCTGAGGAGGAGCCTGAGAGGAAGACTGGCTAATGGCAACATCAGAAGAGTTCTTCTGAATGGTACTTTTGGCTCCCTCAAGATTGAAAGAAAACAGTCCATCGTTATTAATTCCCTGTCGCCAGGGCACCTTGGTCCCTTTCTCTTCTTCCTCAGCCTCCTCACCTCACTAAACTCTACTCCTCTTCTCATGTTGGATCCCAACCAGTTACTCATTTAGACTTGGCTCCTCTCACGGATGAACCTCTCCCGTGATCATCAGCCAGCTTCAAATAAGAGGGGCCCCACCCTATTCCCGATCTCACCCTTGGGTTCCGCCCTGTTAGGCACTCCACCATTGCTGCTTGGAAGAGTGAGACCAAACAGGGAACTGAGAGGGGTTCATCCAGCTGAAGATGAGGACCCAGAAGCAAACAAGATAGAGGGTGGGGTGGGGTTCATAGCCAAATGTTCTAACTCTGTCAGGGAAAGTTCTGTCTACTTACGGGATGATACCAGACCCACCAGGCCAACAGACACAAAGCTTCAGAAGGCTGGGAAGAGCTCGAGGAGTCTCCTGCCTTCACATTGTCCCATGTAGCTGAGGCCAGGGGTGGGCGATGCCTGAGACCAGGAAAGAACCATCGGAAAGGATTAGAGGAAACAATACCCAGTGTCCACAGAGGGTCAAGACGAATGCCTGTTCCCACCAGCCAGACTGAAAAAACTCATAGCTCTTGAAGAGTTGGGTAGAGTACTTTGAAGGATCTGATTTTAATGGTGGAGAATAGTTAATTTTAGACTAAACACTATTTTGGTTCTGTCTAGCAAGGCTCAAATGCAAGACCCAAAAGGATCAAACAGATTCTAAGAAACTCAACTGTGTCCAAGAACAAACTTCAAGAACATTTATAAGCATACAAAAATATCCACTACCTAACAAATTAGAATTCAAAATATGTGACACCTAATAAAAAATTACCAGATATCCAAAGAAAAGGGGAAACATAACTCATAAAGAAAAGTTAATCAATTAAAAATAACCCAGAACTAACTACAATCAGATTAGAATTAACAGACAAAGACATTAAAAGATTATTATTACTGTTTTCTGTCTGTTTGAAGGTTAGAGACTTGGAAGTTACAAAAAAGACCTCAGTAGCACTTTTGGAGATAAAAACTACAGCGTCTCAGATGAAAAATATACTGCATGGGATTGACAACAAACTAGACATTACAGAAGAACAATTTAGTGAAAAGACTGAAGTCATAGAAATGGAGATCATGCAAAATTAAACAATAGATCCTTCCCTTACATCCTTCAGAAAGAACCAAACTTGCCTGAGACCTTGATTTTGGATCGCTAGCTTCTGGAATTGTAAGACAGCAAATTTCTGCTGTTTAAGCCACCTATTTGGTAGTTCTTTGTCACAGCAGCCCTAACCAAACTAATGCATACTTCAAGTAAAACAAATTGTTGGATTGGATAAAAAGTGAGACGCAACTTTATGCGGTCTCAGGAAACACACTTTAATTATAAATTTACAAGCAGATTGAAACTAAAACTATGGGAAAAGATATACTATGCTAACACTAATCAAAAGAAAGCTGGGGTGACTACATTAATATCAAAAAAAGTAGATTTCAGAACAAAATAAATTAACAGAAATAAAGAAGTTCAGTTCATACTGATAAAGGTATCAGTTCATCAAGAGGACACTATAACCATAAACATTTATGCACCTAATAACAGAGCTTCAATATATATAGTGCAAAAACTGGTAGAACTATAAAGAGAAGTGGCCAAGCTACCATCATGTCAGAGATTTCAGTGTCCCTTTCTCAATAATGAATAGAAAAGTAGACAACTAAATTGGCAAGACTATAGAAGAGGACCTGAACAACACTATTAATCCACTTGACCTAATTGGCATTCCATGTAACCACAACAGTGTACACGTTCTTTTCTTTTTTCACATTATTAATTTTATTCAGAAATTAAAAATGGATTAGGAAGCCCACAAAGGCATTTTATTGCTCTAAGCTGTTAGAAGGTGCCAGCTGAATGGACTCATTCAAGGTTTTCTTCAAATAAGCAGAATTAAGCTTTTACTTTTTGTCAGTCTGGATGGTTTCTTTGCTCTGAACAATTCATAAAACCTCACTGTGATTCGTTTCGATTCTCAAAATTTAGGCTGAACACATTTCAGTAGTGAGGCAGACTGGACTGACATTTTGCTAAACATTATATGAGACTGATTTATAACACATGCAGAAAACAGGGGTGGCAGCTAATTTGGTTGAGATTTGATGCTTATGGCAGGAAGGTCAAGAGTTTTTCTCCTTTTTTTTTTTTTTTTTTTACTTTTAAAAATTCTTTGTTCTCTGTAGGATGGGTTTGAGCTTATATTACTATCTGTTTGATACAAACAGGTATAGTTTGTATATGGGTTAACAGACTTACAAGAAAGGGTAACCACAAGCCAAAAACTTACAAGTCAGTCACAAAAACAGTGTACATGTTCTTTTCAAGTGCACGTAGAGGAATTCCTAAATACACCATATATGATGCCATAAAGGGAGTCTCAATACATTGAAAAGAATTCTAGTTATACAATACATGTTATCTGATCATAGTGAAATTAAATTAGATGTCAGTAACAGAACGGTCTCTGGAAAATTCCCAGACATTTGGCAATTAAACAAAACTTACTAAAAACTCATGGATCAAAGAAGGATTCAAAAGAGAAATTAGAAAGTGCTTTGAACTGAATTAAAAAGAAAATGCAACATATACAAATCGGTGACATGCTACTAGTTTAGTACTTAGTGGGAAATTTAGGGCACTAAATGCCAATATTAGCAAACAAGAAAGGTCTCAAATCAACGATTTTGGCTTCCTACTTAGGGAACAATCAAAAGAGAAAACTAAATTCAAAGTAAGCAGAAAAAGGAACTAATACAGAAATTAATTAAATATAAACTTGAAAAACAATAGAGAATACTAGTAAGCCGAAAACTGCTTCTTTGAGAAAATCGATAAAATTGCTAAACCTTAGCCATACTAATCAGGAAGGAATGAGAGCAGACACAAATTGCCAGTACGAAAAATGACAGATGTAATACCATTATAGAGCCTACAGATATTAAAGGTTAATAAAAGACTATTCTAAACAATTTTATTCCAATAAATTCAACAACTTAGATGAAATGGATACATTCCTTAAAAGATACATACTACTAAATCTCACTCAAAAAGAGATAGATGACCTAAATAGTCCTACGTCTATTAAAGAAATTGAATTTCTTCCCACAAAGAAAACTGCATGCCCAGATGCTTTACTGATGAATTATACCAAACATTTATAGAAAACATTGTATCAATTCTACTTAAACTCTTCCAGAAAATTGAAGAAAAGGAAATAGTTCATAAATTATTCCATGAAGCTAACATTAGCTTTTAATAAATAGTAAACAAGAGTAAAACCAGACAAAGACATTATAAGGAAAGACTATTGTCATGAGAATAGTTTTCAGAATTCTTAACCAAATTACACCAAATTGTATCCAAAAATATATAAACAGAATTATATATTATGGCTAGGAATATAATAAATTTATTCCAGGAATGCAAAGTTGTTTTAAACTTTGGAAACCAATCTATGTAATTCATCATGTTAACAATTCAAAGAAAACACACACAAAACGCAAGCCAAAACCAAACCATATTTTTATCTCAGTAGACTGAAAGCATTTGAAAAATTCAATGCCCATTCACAATAAAATCTCTCAGTTAACTAGAAACAGAAGGAGACTTCTTCAGTGTGATAAAGGTGTCTGTAAAGAAAACCTCGTCTGTTTTCATTTGCCTTGTGGTCAAGTACCATACCAAGTAATGGATATAGTGGAAGTAGCACAAGCTTCTGGGTCAGAAATCCCAGTTCAAATCAAAGCCTTCCTACTGCTGTGATCACGCACACATTCAACAACCTCTCTGAGCCTGCGTGTTCTCATTTGTTACACGGAGATAATAAACAAACGAGTTATGCTGCACGACTGCCCAGCACTGCTTGTACACATTAAAATTAGGACCCTCTGGGGGGATGGGCATAGCTCAGTGGTAGAGCTCATGGTTAGTTTGCACGAAGTCCTGGGTTCAATCCCCAGTACCACCATTAAAAAAAATTAGTACCTTTTCCCTTCCCTTTTTCTTCACCTGGTTCTGGTGAGAGTGAGATTGGTCCAGGGCAGCAGTTTTCAGTATCTTTCTCAGCCACAAACATTTACTACAGACCTAAGATGGTGTAAGGCATCAGAAGGCTTGCTATTGTGGTGGACTGTAAAAGGTTTCATTACTTCCTTTTTGGAAGGATCTGGTGGAGTGGAATGGGGAAGAGGCTAGGAGGCAATCAGAGGAAGATAAGGCATCTCTAAATCTGCAAATGGGCTCTTTCTGGAAAATTCAAGCAGAACTTTGGCAATAGATTATTGTTCTGGGCTTGCAGGGCAATGGGTGTCCAAGCTCAGGTTTCCAGCTAAGATTACATTTGAGTGTGGACCACGGGGGATGTTAATCCATTGAGACAAGTTCTTTATAATTCAACAGCGAGGACAATTTCCAAGTTCTGAAGTGTTGCAAACAGAAAGCGCCTTGTGTACTCAGGGTTCAGCTGCACAAGGTCAAAGTTACACTGAGACCAGTTAGTCATTTACATGCGGTTAGCTTCATCCCTTGCCAGCGGGGCTATTACACCACACTTAGTATTTGGGAACTATTTGGAGTGAGTTTTGTCAGAGGCTGATATTTAATGCATGGTCTTTAATGATCCTGCAGGCCATGTAAGGCTTCCAAGGAGGTTTGTTAGCCACATTAAAGAAGAGATTATTTGATGACCAGGACCAGCAGTGCCCCGCCAGCCAATGAGCACTTTTGTCAAGTGCTAGATTTCACGATCCATATCAGAACATTAAAACTCTGAGAACCTGGCAGTGGAGTCAGAAGCCTGTCAATGAAATGCCAGCATAGCAGCTATGAAGACCTGAACAGGCATGTCCATCAGCGTAAGACATGTGCACACCACGGCCACAAAGTCAGGCCTGAGATGCCACCGGGGAGAAGGAGAGGACAGAGGTGGGTAAGAAAGGATTTGGAAAGGGACGGTTATAGCGTGAAACAGACGTAAGTTTTACACCAGAAAGGACCGAGGTATGCTGTTTGACAGCATCAGGTGTGCGTGCGCCATCAGGGGAGATCAGGACTGGACAGCCAGATGAGATCTGATAGAAGGAAGAAAGTGAGTAACATTTGAAACATTCAAAACATTTATGTCACTTTTAACCGTAGATCCACAGCCCAGAACCTCAAAGTCATGTCAGACATTTTTACCCTTAGAGCCCTTTCTGCCTGCAGCTGGGGGCGGGGCGGTTTCTCACTGCTCTGCTCCACCGCTCCCACCCTTTGCCTTCTCACTGTCTCTTACTCTGCCTCCTCCCAACTCCCCATCCTTGCATCATCAGCTCCCCTCCCCTCTCCTCTCCTGGCCCTTCCATTGCCTCCTGCTCAGCCTCTGCTGGTGGCTTGGGCTCCTCCATGCAGATGTCTCACCAGGTTCTCACCTTTGACTTGAAGCAGCTTAGGGAGGGATATCTCCCTCCCTAAAGAAAATTCTGGCTCCAGTTCCGAAAACACAAATTTCCTTTTATTACACTAAAACTCCATCTTCTGAGGAGTGCGGATTAGCCAGATGTCATAATGAAGGATTCAGCCTCTGTCCGCAGGTGTGGTCTCCAGGTTTTACCACTTGGAAGACTTGAACCCACTTACATTCGATAAATCTTTGGAGCCACACAAACAGCTATGTTCACTATGGTCCCAATGTCCCCACCTGTGAAGTGGGGATGCTAACAGTTATAAGAGTTCATTTATTTAGTATGTATTTTGACTTGAGTTGAAGACTCTGCAAAAGCTAAAGTAAAGCTATCACTAAGTCACGTGTCTAGATGGCATTGCTCACCATTTTTCCCCTTAGGATTTTAGGGGTGCATTTTCATATCAGCAGTTTCTCTTTTTTTGTATATACATATTCTTATTGTAGTACGGGCAGTTTACAATGTTGTGTCAATTTCTGGTGTACAGCACAATGCTTCATTCGTACATGAACATACACATATTTGTTTTCATATTTTTTTCACCATGTTACTACAAGGTATCGAATACAGTTCCCTGTGCTATACAGCATGAACTTGCTGTTCATCTCTTCTATATATAGTAGTTAGTATCAGCAAATCTCAATATTTTCTTGGAAAAATTGTTGGTTTACGCATGTGGGATACCCAGTCACACTATCCATCCTTTGAATGGAAACACACTCACATCCATAGGAGGGGACTTTTGGATGTGGGTCTCAGGTCTGGGAGGACGTGCACAGGAGCAGCAAAGAAGTGGACCGAGGGGAAGAATCTGGGACCAGAGAAGAGAATGACCAGCACAACACCTGGCAACACCCAGGACAGATGGGAGTAGCTGCTGTTATTTGTCAAATGTCCTGATATTGTAATTCATGCACATATCATGGACTTCTTGTTCTGACTGATGTGTGAGGGGAGTGTGTGTGTGTGTGTGTGTGTGTGTGTGTGTGTAGGGTGGAGCAGCCTTTCTGAAATGGGAACTTCTCATCAGAGGTGGCCTGCTAGCCACAGGTTCCTCTTAAACCAGAGGGACGTCTCTCACTCTTCTTTTAAAAATTGAAATATAGTTAATTTACAAATTAAAGTGATTCAGTTATACATATGTATATATATTCATTTTCATATTCTATTCTATTATAGTTTATTACAAGATATTGAATATAGTTCCATACACTATACAATAGGACCTTGTTGTTTATTCTGTATACAGTATACAGTAGTGTGTATCTGCTAATCCCAAACTCCCATTTTATTCTCTCTCCCCTTCCCCTTTGGTAATCATAAATTTGTTTTCTATGTCTGTGAGTCTCTTCCTGTTTTGTAAATAAGTTCATTTTTGTCATTTTTTTTAGATTTCACATATAAGTGATACCATATGATATTTGTCTTTTTCTGACTTATTTCATTTAGTAGGATGATCTCTAGGTCCACCCATGTTGCTGCAAATGGCATGATTTTATTCTTTTTTATGGCTGAGTAATATTTTATTGTATGTATATATACCACATCTTCTTTATCCAATCGTCGATGGACATATAGGTTATTTCCATGTCTTGGCTACTGTAAATAGTGCTGTGATGAACATTGGGGTGCATGTATATTTTCAAGTTAGAGTTTTCTCCTGATATATGCCCAGGAGTGGGATCACTGGAACATATGGTAACTCTATCTTATTTTTTTAAGGAACCTCCACACTGTTCTGCACAGTGGCTACACTGATTTGTATTCCCACCAGCAGTGTAAGAGGGTCCCTTTTTCCACAGCCTCTCCAGCATTTATTATTTGTAGGCTTTTTGATGATGGCTATTCTGACCTGTGTGAAGTGACACCTATTGTAGTTTTGATTTGCATTTCTCTGATAATTAGTGATGCTGAGCAGCTTTTCATGTGCTGTTGGCCACCTGTATGCCTTCTTTAGAGAAGAAGAGGGGTAAAAGGCTTAAAAATTGGGAGAAGACCTCTTCATTTGCAGGGAAGGTGGGAGAAGCTAATTCCATAACAATGTATCTTTCACGAGGGAGAAGATCACGGCTCACGTTCAGGGCGTGTGATATTTGGCACAAGGGGGAAAGACCCACAGTGTCTGGAGGCAGAGCCTGACTGTCCTATTTCCTGGTGTAAGGAAAGCTTGGACGTAAATCAGTGGTAACTTTTGCAGAGGCTGAACCTGAGTCAATAGAACCTAGCTCAGCCAGTCCTCACCACGGGGCAGCTACCTTTGTCTTGTGCTCACGTGGTCCTGGAGGTGAGGGGGTGGTCTGAGGGAGGGACCTGAGCCGGTGGGGAGAACACTTTGCCAGCATGTTTTCCATGAACAGCTTCATAGCTAGAAACAGATGCTCCGGGTGGCTTGCTAGCCAGCAGCATAACGTAGAAAACATTAAAATATAGATCCTTCAAAGCATTCTTAGCTCTACTCCTTGGTTTCTTGGTAGCTTCTCTCATGCCTTAAAAACGGAGAGGAAACCAGCTTTTCCTGGTCTGCGTTCTGTGGGCTTAAGTCGGCTTTGGCCCCGGTTGCTTCCGTGTGTTGGGACTGGCTCTTGTTTAGTCTCCCTCTTGTAGAGCAGCCACTCCAAGCTGCCGAGAGGAGCTTAGCATTTGGCAGCGCCTGTGGAGAAACCTTGTCTATAGCAATGTCCGCAGGAGCTGGAAGGGATGACTTATTTCCCACTCACCTCGTGACTCCTGTGCTTTCAGGAGGGGTGGGTGGCAGAGACGGGGACTGGCGCGCATTAACTCCATCTCCGGAAATAACTGGGGCTGCAGATCTCCTGGGATTTATTGGGGGATCTTGTAGGGTCTGAGACTTGGACTCTCACTCAGGTGGATTCACAGGTTAGAAAAAAAAAAAACTTGTGCTGGAAGGGAATCTGGCCATGTGTCCTCCCTGCCTCCTTTCTAATTTTTAAGCCTGATGCCTTTGGCTTAGAGACCATAAATTATGGAACCGCAGTGATTTCAGACCTCAGAGATCATCTGCTTGAACCCCAGTCTTTTATGGAGGAGAAATTAAGGAAGCGAGACGTTAACTGAATTTCCTGAGGTTGGTTATGGAAGTGCGGCTGGAACTCAGCATCCTCATCCTTTCTACACCGTCACTCAAAGTTCCCTGATTGCCGCTCCTCTCTCTCTCTCTCTCTTTTTTTGCACCAGCCCAAGGGATTCTCGGTGGAGACCCCTACACCGGACCCAGCCCCCACTGCCCTGGCGGAGCCTTTCTATAATCTGGGCGTATTTCCTCCAAATGAGTACAAGATACAACCTGTGTCTAGAGATTACTGCTTCTGAGAAGGCTTAACCTGAAAACTAAGTGCTTTAGAGAAAATACTGTTTAATCAGAGAGGCATATGCTTTCCAGGTAATAAAATCACTTGTCTAATTGGGCAGGTTGGAGGTACCCTTCACCCTGGCTGGTGCTTCATAACCGTGTCTCCATCTCTTTGTCCTCCCCACCTGTACTCTGGCCCCCATCCACGTGAGGAAGATTTCTATCATTTATAGACACTTCTCTCTAGATTTTGATTTGTATTGGAAAAGAATTCCCCGAGGAGCACGGCTAGCTCCCAGCCTGCTCTTAATCGGACCTTTGCTGGCCCAGCTCTACGGAGGAAGGCTTCCTCCACCACCCCGTCCACAAAAGGGAGCTGGGGGCTAACTGAGTGGCCCCCGGCTTGTGGGGCTCCTCTCTCTCGTGGGTCCAGCTGTTTTACTGGACACTGTTTCATCAGTCTTCCCAGCTGCTTTCCGCCTTTTCTATTGGTGAGGTAAACGTTTCTCTTTCTTCCCTGAGCAATACTTTATGATCGATTCCTGTGTTTTGTTTTAGCCACTTTGAAAAAGTGGGGTGGACTCCCAACCAAAATTCAGTTTGGATGTTGAGACTGATGACGCCACACTCACGCCAGGAGGGGATATGAAATGTGTGTCACCTACATGATGAGGCTTGTGGGGAGAGTGGGACATGCTTCCCAAGCTGGTTCAAAAATGTCTTGAGAGAAAAAGGACGAGAGATAGGCTTGTGATTTTTAACAGTTAAAAGTTGGGGTCCGGGTGAAGGTCCTGGCAGGAGAAAAAGCTTACGTGTTTCGACTCTCCCTCCGGGCCAAAAGAGGGCGCACTTGGGCCTCCTTACGAGATATGGGTTTGAGGGGAAGCGGGAGGGATGAGGCTTAAAAGCTGTCAGCAGCCAAACATAAGAAAATGGAGCCAGACTCTTTATTATGGGATTATTTTGGATTTAAGAACAATTGTTCAAAATTAGGAAAAATTTTGTCATGTCGCACAGGATTGACTTCTCCTTGATTGATAACCAAATTTGGGGAGTTGCAAGTGGTTGATGAACAAAGCCAGCAAAACACTGTCCACCGCCCTTCCTAATTGCTGTTGTGCACTAAGCCATCAGCAAGTGACCCCACAGCATTCTCTGTTTGGCTCTGAAGGTGCAGGTAATGACTCTCTGGAAACATAGGGAATGAGGAAAATAGTCTTTATCACTTGTTTCCAAATTATTTCCTCATTCAGAGTCTCAACTGTCCTACTCATGATGAAATTCCAATGAAAGTGAAGATCCACATGCTGCTAATTTCCAAATTTGCATATCGAGTCCTGACTTCTTCCCTGAGATCCAGACGCAGATCCACGTGCTTCCTTGACAGTTCCATGTGTGAGTCTAGAAGGCATGTCAAGTTCAATGTGTTCCAGGTACAGCTATTGATTTGCTCTCCAAACTCTGATCCTTCTCTTAACTTTGTCATGACATAAATGCCCCCACCGTCTTCTAGCCATGTAATCCAAAATTCTCCAAGTCACTCTTGACTGCTCTCTTGCCCTTACCCTCTGCAAGTCTTGTGGGTCGACTTACAAAACATAACCCAAATCTTACCTCGTTTTTCCCCTCTTCATTCCCTAAGCATCGTAGCTGCCTTTCTCCTACAGAGGAGCACACTGCAGGAGCCCAGAACAGTCCCCTGACTCTTTACCTGTGTCCCTGCCATGGGTTGAACTGTGTCCCCAGAAAAGATGTATTTAAGTCTTAACCCCTAGAAATTTTAAATGTGACCTTATTTAGAAATAGGGTCTTTACAGATGCGATCAAGTAAAGATGAAGCCTTTAGGGTGAGCCCTAATTCAGTCTGTCTGGTGTCCTTATAAGAAGAGGAGACATGGAAACACACACAGGGAAGACAGCCACGTGAGGATGGAGGCAGAGGGTGGAGTGATGCTGCCACCAGTCCAGGAATGCCTGGGGCTCCCAGGAGCTGGAAGAGTCAAGAAAGTCTCTTCCCCAGGGACTTGGGAGGGACCATGACCTGTCAACACCTAGGATTTGGACTTCTGGCCTCTAGAACTGTGAGACAATATATTTTTTGTATTTTAGGCCACCAGGTTGGGGGACTTTGTTATGGCAGCTGTAAGAAGCTAATACAGGCCTTATAATCATTTTTTGCACAATGCCAGAGGGACCTTTTGGAACTTAATTCAGATTGTGCCCTTTCTCTGCATAAAAACCTCTATTGATTTTCTCTGAATTTAGGGTGAAATCCAAACACTTTGCCAGGACCAGCAAGACCTCACACGCCTGGCCCTGATGACCTCTGGTCTCACCACCTACCCTCTCTGCTCTGTTCCTCTTGTTTGTGTCTGGAACATGACTTGCTGAGTCTTTCCACTTGCTGAGGCTGTGGCCCTGAAGGAATCAGCTGGAGTCACTAAGATCACACTGAGCCTTGCTCTGTTTTATCTCCTCCAGAGCCTTACTCCAACGCGACATTTCTGTTCTAGTCCGTTGTTGGTCCCGGTCCCTCTATGGTGGAGCTCATGAGATCTGAGCCCGTCAGGGCTGCTGTGTCTGTGCTGTGCAGCTGGAGTGGGAGCTTCGTATCTGTTTGATGAGTGAATGTATGATATGTTCAATGTGTAAAAAAGTGTTTTGCTTTTATTGTGGACACCAGTAAGTGAAAATAAACTTTCTACTTACTGAATGTATTGACATTTTCTTAAGTATATTTGCAGAAGTGCAATTCACACTTTCCCCCAATTAATCTCCTTTGTTTCTTAATCCAGAAAGAGCAGTCAAGCCTCAGACAAGGAGAAGTCCAAAGACACCTCAACACACCTAGCGACGGAGAAATCACCTGTCTGCATGAAACCAGAGAGTCTCGGTCTGAGTGAGACTCATTCCACCTTTTTCAAGGGGCATCCCATGTGACTACAGGGTTAAATACTGCTTGATCAAGCAAACATAACACAGTGTTAACCGGTGGTGCATCTAGGTGAAGAGTGTATGGGTATTTGTTGTATCATTCTGTCATCTTGCCCTAGGTTTGAAAATGTTTTAAATTAAAAGTTGGAGAAAAGTTAGCCAACGAAAGAAAATACTGTATGATTTCAAATTGCCTTTAGAAGAACTTTGAGTTGTAAAACTGAAGGATGAACCACCTGATTGTATCAGAAATTTGACTAGGATATTTGGTTAATTCAGGAATATAATGCATTTATTGGCCAATATATCTATTTTATGTATAAACTTTTTTAATTAAAAAAATTTTTTTAATGGAGGTACAGAGAATTGAACCCAGGACCTTGTGCATGCTAAGCACATATTCTACCACGGGGCTATTACCCTGCCCCTATTTTATGTATTTTTAAAGTCAGTTAGAGGTCTGTGCAAAATGAGCGTGCCACGATATGTGTTATCTGCTGTGGAAAGCCTGAGATCTAGTCCTCATGGGTGAATGGCATTCCATGTTGTCCCCCAAGAGACCTCACCCCTCAGTGCCTTTCACAGAGGGACCGACCTCTGTGGAACTTCAAATGTGTTTCCAAGTGCTCTTCCTGGAACTGTGTCTGGTAACCCCAGACTTGTGAAGCAGGACTTTGCCGTTTGTGTTTAAGCTCTGTCCAACTTTCAGGGAGTTGCTGGGCCTCTGGTTCTCCTCTTTGGACAACTGGAACAAAGAATGAAATTCTAGAATTCTCTTATGGAATGCAACGAAAGCAATTTTAAGAGGGAAGTTTAAGATAATAGATGCCTCCATCAAGAAACAAGAAAAATCTCCAATAAACAACCTAACTTTGCACCTTTAGGAAGTAGAAGAAGAACAAAGTCCAAACTTAGTAGAAGGAAGGAAATAACAAAGGTTAGATAGGAAATAAATGAAATAGAGACTAAAAAGACAATAGAAAAGGTCAACAAAATTAAGAGCTGATTTTCTGAAGAGATAAACATAATTGACAAAACTTTAGTTAGATTCACCCAGAATTTTCTTAGGTGTGGTGAGCGAAAATTAACAAAGTTTCTTTTGGAAGATATGACCTAAAAATTAAGTGACACACCAATAATGGAAAGCTATGACAGAAGTAGCTCAGAAAGATCGATACTCATTTTTCTTGAGAACTTATTGTTCTAAATATGATATTTTGCCTTTTGTCCTGGGAGACTAAATAAAAGGAGGGGTGTGAAAATGGGAAAAGTCTTAAAAGTACATAAATTATGACAAGGAGAGCTGGGGTTTGAAGTTATTATTTTGGGCTTTGCACATTGAATCACTTGATGAATGAAAAGGATTTGATTTTGTCCATCTTTTAACTGGTAGAGAGCTTTTCTGAAGAATGACAGGATGGGGTCAGCAGGGCAGACATTGACTGTTTTATTGCTCTCTGGAGGGGAGGGGAATAAGCAAGGCTCATCTGTGTTATGTTACTGAAAGTACAACTTGACCCTTACAATTGCCTAACTGTCCTGCAATTTCTTCTTCTGTGCTTTTAGTCGCCTGCACACAGCCTCCTGGAACCTGGGTCCTGCTGAGCTTCCCCCTCCCCAACCCCACCTGGGACCCTCACTGCCCTCTGCCTCGGGGCACTGGTAGAAGAGGAGGCCCATGTTCCATTTCCGCTGTCACCCTCTACTCCTGGCAGGGCTTGGTCGTGGGTCCAAGAGAGTCAGAGTCAAGTGCAGGCCCCATGGCATCTGGGACGAGGCAAGGCAGTTGTGTTCTGCCCTGGGCTGGCTGAGCCCAGCTTTCGCAGGGGCCTCTCACCCACTTCCAGTCCAGGTGCCCACTATGTCCCGCACAAAGGAATCACCAATTCCTTGCGTGTTGGGGCGATGGGGCCAAGGGAAGGGGAGGTTCACTTCTGCACCCCACTGGGGCCCTGCATTTTCATTTTGTATTGGGCTCCACAAATTATGTAGCTGGCCCTGAGTGCCACAACCTGGGGCAGTGGCGAAGCAGCAGACGAGCGGAGGCCGGGTAGCGGATTCATTCTTCCCATTCATTTCATCCCTGGTTGATTCTGGTCTCAGGATATGAAGCTTTCCTTTAAGAAACTTTATCGACACTACTGGGATTTCTTGTCTTTATTTGCATAATTTTTCTGTTCTGGAATGTCTTCTCCTGGCCTCTCTGATTTTCCTTAGTCTTGAAGCCCAAATCAAGTTGCATCTCTCCAGGCAACATTGCTGATTCTCTGCACTGAACTCAGCCTGTCTCTTTCCTAGTACAATTTACCAATTAAACATAGATTTTTATCATGCATCCAGTGTTCATTGTTTGGCCTTGTTACTGACATTTTCACGTGCTGCTGTTTTGTTTGCATTACTCTGTTCTTGGTTCAGTCTCCTGGTAGATGCAGGAGACGCTTTTTGGGAGGGTGAGGTAATTAGGTTTATTTATTTATTTAAAAACTCCTTTTTTTTTTTGTTTTTTTTAAATGGAGATACTGGGGATTGCACCCAGGACCTTGTGCAGGCTGAGCACCTGCTCTATGGCTGAGCTTTACCCTCCCCCCTCATATTTGTTGATTGAATGACACATTGGGTGTGTCATAGCATTTTTGGAAAATAAGGGAAGGATCAAGGCTGTCCTTCCTTCAGATGTTACTGATTGGTCAAAATCAAACTCCTGATTTACATGATTTTTTAAATTGAGGTATAGATGATTTGCAAAGTTGTGTTAATTTCCGGTGTACCTGATAAGCGATTTTTGAATGATAAATTAGAGAAGAAGGAATGATCAGTTAGAAACTGATAAGGAAAAAAATGAAATATTTCAGCCAGAAGATAATGTTTTCTGCAGCAGTGGGTTTATTTTATTTGAACCTTGTTTCCATCACGAGGTTCCTATAACTCTGAATGTTTAGATCCAATTCTCACTCTGACATGAGACGTATGTCCCTTTTCAGATCCACAAATTATGTTTTGTAGCCCAACAAGGAGAGTAAGTAAAGTTCTGGGAACTCAGGCAACACTGCCTCAGTCCTGCTCAGCTTTTCAGAGTCCCCGAGCCTGGGGCTAATATATTCAGGTCACATTTTGCCTTCCTCTTTGCTGCATTTTCCCCCTGACTTTGGTGATTTCCTGGGTCTCTTGAATTTCCATAGCTCCCACTGCAGGATCCACCACAGCCAGGCCCCGGGACTCAAAGGGTTTCATTTCACCAAAAGATGCCCCTTTTCTGTTTCCTTCCTGCGACCAAAGTGAACACAAGGGCTGTTAGCTCAGTTTTCAGAGGATTTCTCAGACCCCGCTTTAAAATCACGAGTGAAGTCAGCGCTTCTATTGTACAGGGAAGCTTGTGTGTTTCCTCGCTTGGGTGTAAGAGACAGCCAGGGAGGTGCTTCCCTCCCGGAGCCACTAAGGAGTTTGAAAACAGGCTTTGGGTTGTATGAAAAGGTCTCTATTCTTTCTTAAAGTTTTCACAGAGTCCCAGGCCAGAAAACAAAACAAGATTGCTTTATTAGTCACCCAACGAGAGAAGAAAGCCACCCACTTCTCCAACGCTTCCTTTCAAAGTAACTTCCATGACCTTGACTGCTTCATGGAATTAATTAGAAACAACAGTAAGGAGGCTGTGGGTGATCTTGTCTTTAGGTGACATTTCAGAACTTCCCTGATGAGCCTCAGACCCACCTTACTGCCATCCTTGATGCAGACTTTGTCCCTCCCGAGAGGGGCTCAGACCACCCTGCCCCCTTGTTGCTGCCGTCAACCTGGGCCTTCCTGGGCCCCGCAAACCCACCCGACAGGCTGCCGCTCTACTCAGGCACATGTGGGGGCTGAGCTCAGTCCCTAAGCCCTGCAGCCCCCTAAGCTCTGGCCCTGACTGAAGCCCCCTGCTGGGTTAAGGATGGTGGACCACCCAGAAGCTCACTTCCCAGCATAGTTCTTGTCCTGTGAGGAGAGGGAAGAGACGGAAAACTTTGCTCCCAGATGTCTGCCCTGGCCAGGCACTGTGCCAGGAGGAATCCTACTCATGTGTAATCTCATTTCATCATGTAAGTGACCCTGTGAGGCAGAGACAATTGTGTCAATGACATAGAAGGAGAAACAGATTCAGAAAGATTAAAAAATGTATTGAAGAGTGCATTGCATTCCAGCAGTTTCCAAATCAAAACTATAATGAGGTGTCACCTCACATTGGTCAGAACGGCCATCACTAAAAAAACCCACAAATAATAAATGCTAGAGAGGGTGTGGACAAAAAGGAGCCCTCCTACATTGTTGGTGGGAATATAAATTGGTGCAGCCATTATGGAAAACAGTATGGAGGTCTCTCAAAAAGCTAAAAATGGTTACCATATGATCCAGCAATCCCACTCCTGGGCATATATCCAGAGAGAACTCTAACTTGAAAAGACACATGCACCCCAATGTTTATAGCAGCACTATATACAATAATCAAGACATGGAAGCAACCTACATGTCCATTGATGGATGAGTGAATAAAGAAGAATATCTATGATGGAATACTACTCAGCCATGAAAAGAATGAAATAATATCATTTGCAGCAATATGGATGGACCTAGAGATTATCATACTAAGTGAAGTAAGTCAGAGAAAGGCAAGTATCATATGATATCACTTATATGTGGAATCTTAAAAAAATGATACAAATGAACTTACGTACAAACCAAAATAGATTCACAGACATAGAAAACAAACTCTGGTTTCCAAAGGGGGAAGGGGTGGGGAGCGTTTGGGATTAACATATATTCACCACTATATATAAAATAGATAAACAACAAAGACCTATTATTACAGAACAGGGAACTCTATTCAGTATCTTTTAATAACCTGTAATGGAAAGGAACCGGAGAAAGAATATATACAAGTATGTATCACTGAGTCACTTTGCTGTACACCTGAAACTAACACAACATTGTGACTCAACTATACTTCAATTAAAAAAAAAAAAAGACAAAGACAGTAGGGCGGTCTGCTCTTGTGAAGATGCACAATTAAATTTCGTTGAGTAACCACTAACCACATGAGAGCTATCCAGTTGGCCAGTTTCTAGATTAAATTGTGGCAGGTAAGTTACTTGGAAAAAAACGGAGTTGATTTCCACTTGACCACATTAAATCTCTGCTAATTAATGACTGAAAATAGTTCTGTATGTTCACATAGGATTTGAAGTTTATTTCAAGAATTATTCAAATATGGAAATAAATTAGCTTCAGAACACAAATTCTCAGCATTTGGAGTATGGGCATCTTAGTTGGCTTACCCAAACTCCATTGAAAACACAAATATTATTTAATTTCCCATCTTAATTCTTGGCTGTTTTTTCCTTGGGAAAGAGCTTCCAAAATATATGGTATTTTGGGTATATATTTTATTTGTTGGCCTAGTTTCTCTTTTGCTGGGAAATAATCACAATCGTAGCTAATATTTATATAGACCTTACGATGTGCCAGGCACTGCCTTTAGGGCTTTACGTATTTGAACTCATTTAATCACCACAACAATCCTGGGAGGTGGGTACTGTTATTATCTCCATCTTAACATGTAAGGAAATTGAGGCCCAGATTGAGGCCCAGAGAGGTTAAGAACTTGCCCAAGGACACACAGCTGGTAGATGGTGGAGCCAAGGCTTGCAGCCAGGCAGTCTGGGTCTAGAATATGCTCAGTCTGTGGGTTATGAGACAGATGGTAGGATTGTCAGGTTGTATTAGAGGATGCCAAAGTGAAATGTAAGTGCACCTTTATTTAAAAATAATAGTTTATTGTGGGGAGGGTGTAGCTCAGTGGTAGAGCGTGTGCTTAGCATGCACAAGGTCCTGGGTTCAATTCCCAGCACTTCCATTAACAAACAAACCAACCTAATTACTCTCCTCCCCCCCCCCCCAATTAAAAAAAATAAATCCAGAGGGGAGCAAAACAAAACTAAATTGAGAAAACTAAGTTTTGTCATCTATAGAAAGGGGGTGCTAATAATTGACTTCAAAGTGGAGTTGGGAAGGTCACAGGTCATAGTCTGTGCAAAAGCGCTTTGTAAACTGCAGACAACTCTTTGCATATGCACATCACCTTTATTTCATGTATTCAACACGCACTTACTAATTGCCTCTTCTGTGGCTGGTAGTGAGGGTATAATGCCTTCTTGGAACTTACCTTCTGTAGGGGTGCCAGACATTAATCACACCAACTCAGTAAGACCCAAATCAGTGTATGTGGCAAAGAGACATGGGCTAGATAATGAGCGCAACTGATGGGGGTGTGACCTGCTCAGAGATGTTAGGAAGGTTCAGCTGGAAAGTGAGGTTCCAGCAGAGCTCAGAGGCAGGATGGAGGGACAAGTGTGCCAAGTGAAGGGAAGGGCATGTAGTGTGTATGAGGGACAGATAAAGGGCAGTGTGGCTGGAACCCAGTGGCTGTGGAGAGAGCCACGAGGCCCTGGTAGGCCACATTTGTAGTTTTGCTTCCTAAGAGCGATGGGAAACTGTTGCAATGTTTTAATCAGTGGGGGCAGAATGGGCTGAAAGAAGACAGAATAAATGCAGGGGACTATTCAGAAGGGCAGTGCAAGGTCTGGGAGAGGGGTGAGAGGATGGTGGCTTGAACCAAGTTCATAGAGGCAGAGATGAGGAGAAGATGAGTGGTTTTGAGGGAGAATTTGAAGATGAAATCTAAATGCATACTGTTGAGCTGAGGAATATGGATTTGGTTACCTTACTGACTCCACTGGAAAGGGTGATCTGAGGGGGTGCCTCCCTGGCGGGCCATCTTTGGATGTGGACCTACTGGTTTCTCTACAAGAAAAGGCCCTGAAAGGCTCTCTTTTTGCACCAAAATACCATCAATAACAAAGGGAGAAAGCTGTGCCTTCTCTCTTAGTAGCCCTCCTTCATCATGGATCTTTTTCTAACAAATCTTTATATCTTCTGGATATAAAAATACGAATATCCTTTGACCTGGCAATTGTACTTCTAGGAATCGAGTCTATAGAACTAAAAACACCAGGAAGCAATGACATGTATAAGGATGTTTATAGTGACAAAAAAAAGTTAACAAAGGGAATATTTACTTCAGGGAAATGGTCAAACAATTTGTGGCATATATTAAATTATTATGCAAGCATTAAAGAGGATGAATAGAGCAAAACCAGTTGATTTGATAGAGCCAAGTGAGAAAATCAAGAACCAGAACTGTGTGTAATATGTTCACAGTGTGTGTGTGTATATATATATATAGTATAGTATATGTTTATGTGTCTAAGTATATGTAACTCAAAAGTGTAAGCTCAAATAGCACAGGAATTTGGTTTATTGTTCCCCACATAATCTACAATCCTTAGAAGAGTAGTATAAAGTTGTAGAAAACATTAGAAAGGCAGATACTAGATTGAGGAATTTCCAGTGTGTGTGGTTATATGGGTAAAAAAACCCCATACAGCTTATATATTGCCACATTTATATATTTACATAAAATTCTATGTATATATGTTCAAAGAAGATATGTCTGTTTAAAAAGTAAAAGAGTTCATGCCAATTTTGCATTCTACTTCATGTGTGTTTATACTTAAAGTCTATATTCATTTTAATTTACAAATATTTTAAAGTAAAATGTTTTAAATAACTTGTATGAAATTCTTTCAAAAGATTTATCCTCAATTCAAACCATGACTGTCGTATTAAAGAATGATTCGGTTTCAGATGCGTTAATAGTATTGTGGTAATGTTAAAGCGAAAAATCCCAACAAACTCTTGATCTTTGTGAAATGCATACTGAAGTATTTAGGGATGAACTGACAGAGCGTCTGCGGTTTGCTTCCGTGTGGCTGGGGTGGGTTCAAGTGGGAAGGGGCCTGCTTGTCCAAAGCACAGAGGGCCTCATCCTGTTATCATCCGAACTTTCTCTGAGTGGACTGTCGGTCAGCGACTGCAGTGGGTTATGACTTAATCCTTCGGGAACTGGATGGTGAGCAGTGCTCTTGGTTCTTTTTGGCTCATACCATGGTCAACTCTCTTTAGCTAACTCTCAAACTTGTATTTCATAGCAATGATCTGTTCTGAAATGTTGCTTAAATCTTTGCTACTTGCACCATAGTCGTTAATTTAAGATGATTATTTGCAGTACTGTTATTACTTCAGAATATAAATAAAATCTGTTCATTAAGTCAACTTTGAGAGTCACTCTTTATTAAGGCAAAAATAGATCAACTTACTGAATTTCACCTTTTGTCAGACGATTTTCTTTTTCCACTTGAAGATAAATGACAATTCCCAGCTCCGTTTGCAAGTTCTCACCACTGCTCTGGCTGTGTCCGCCATTCGTCTGTGTGGTACTGCAGGTGTCACAATCACTTTCTGTTTTCTGTACACATTTCTAAAGATACAGGCATTTTCCAACCATCTTTTGTGTTGCTTTACCAAGAAGATCCCTCCAGCCAGCAACCCAACAGAGGCATCCACTAACTCACTCAGTCAATCATTAGTGACACTACAGTGTAGCCAGGGAGATGAATCTCATTAATTGCCATTGCCTGATAAGATGGGTTAAGGGCTAAATTCTGTGGAGAGACTGTAAATATTAAAACTCATCTTCTAATAAGTTCCTTTACCCCTACCCTTTTGTCCTCAAGACCAAACAGTTTCCCACAGGCATTCTTTCTAACTTGATGCTTCTGAAGGTCAGAGAGGGTATGTGGCTTGAAGCTAATATACAGAAGATTTCCATTTCTGTAATATTGTGATTTATAAGAAATAGATACTTGGTCATTTAGATGACCAAAATATTTTTCTTGTCTATATTTGGTCTTCATCCGTGGTTCTTGGCTCATAGCCCCCTAAACCCTTGGAATTTTTTAATGATAAGAGTAATGGGAACATCTTTTGTTATAATATTTGTTCTCTTGTCCTCAGTTCCTAAAAATGCTTCAGAGACATAAAGGTGAAATGGGTATCTTGTTATACCAAATTCCTTTCCATCACAACTGAGTTTATGTTAATGGGGTGACTTGGAAAGTACTAAGGATGGGGGCTGGTTGCCAGGGGAACCAACCTTCAATAGAAGGTGGGGCTGATTTCCAGGGAAGGGAGTGGGACTAGAGGTTGAATCAATCACCAATGACCAATGAGTTCATCAATCATGCCTATGTAATGAAGGCTCCATAAAACCCCCCAAAGAAGGGGGTTTAGTCAGCTTCCAGACTGGGGAAACAGAGTGCTTCCAGGTACGACTGTGCTGGGCTCTAAGCTCTACAATGACAGAAGCACCTATGTTCAGGACCTTGCCCCATGTGTCTCTTCATTTGGCTGTTGAATCGTATCCTTTAGTATCTTTTGTAATAAATGGGTAATCTAGTGAGTGAATGGGTTTCCCAAGTTTCCTGAGCTGCTTTAGCCAAGTGACTGAACCCAAAAAGGGGGTCATGGGAACCTCTGACTTATTGCCAGTTGGTCAGAAGTAGAGGTAACAATCTGGACTTGAATTGGCATGTGTGGAGAGGGTTGATGGAACTGGTAGGTAGTTAGGTAAGTGGGGGAACTGGGCAGACAGGTGGAGGAGAGGGAGGATGGTCCAGAAGATGGTGTCATGCCCGCCTCCAGCATAAAGGGACTTTACTTCCTCTAAATGAGCGCCAGCAAGAAACCAGTTAGAACCCAACAGCTGACTGCGCGACAGCAGAAAGGACTTAAACTGACATGACTAGTGTTCACTGTATTATAATTAACATTGCAACTTAGGCCCCCTCTTCATGGGTTTTTCTGCATACACCATGGGTAAGGACATGCCAAAGGGGCCAGACATGACTAAGCATTTCAGGGACAAGATCTATCAATCAGTCAAGAGACCACCACTAAGCGAGGGTATAAGAGAAAGGGGAGATAAAATCCACTGCTTTTCCTCCCGTGGGTCAGCCCGTCTCCTGTTCTTGGGGGGGTGTACTTTTCCTTTTGCTAAATAAATCTTTTAAAATCTTTTGCTACACAATGCACCGTCTCCCGACTGTAAACTTGTCTTTTGGGTGTGACAAGAACCAGGGTCTTCACTTTTGTGGGTCACAGAACCTCCAACATGTAGCCAGTCAATCAGAAGCAGAGGTAGCAACCTGGGCTCATGCTTGGTGTCTGAGGTGGAGGGCTGTAGGACTGAGCCTGTTACCTGTGGCATCTGATGCTGTCTCCAGGTGGATGGTGTCAGAACTGGTGTCATGGAGCATTGCTCGGTGGGGTAGGGAAAACTCCACCCCATATGTTGGAGTTGTGGGTGCAGAGTCCTTAAATTCCCTTATGCCATTTCATTTCTCTATCCTTAAAACTGACTTCTTCTTCCCAGCTATGAGAAACCCCACTGAGCTTAGGTAGGAGCCAGGGGACTTCTATTGAAATGATTGTGGGACTCTTTCCTGCTGTCTCCTGCCAACAACACATCCATTTCCAAGGCAACTTGACCTCAGAATAGGGTGAATGTGCTTGCTGGGATAGGTTCAGCCCCTTGTTTTTATTGGGAGCGTCATCAGGGTAGGACAAATGGGTAACAGAGTTCAATTATAAATTCTTAAAGCATTTGAAAATCTCTCTTTTCAAGCTTCAATCTAGTTGCCTCTCAGGGCAGCTGAAAGTTTCATTGTTCAGATCCTGAATCTACATTGCCTATTGGTCTATTGGTTTTCAAAGCCCCTGTTTTTTGCTCATATAAGTCACTTAGAATAACCTTTTAGGGTCTCCTAGTGAAGTGTTTCTATTAGGATGTTGTTTTGCCTGTAGACAGCAGAAAAACCAAATAAAGTGGCCTAAACGGTAAGATTTATGACCTTACATAACAAGAGATCATGGATGAGATGGTTGTGTTTCTACCTAAATCTCATTCTTCCAAATTGTGCAATGGTGCCCTCCCACCTTGTCTACCCAAGGATTTCACTTACACTACTACCTTCCTTCCCTTTCTTCAAAATCATGTTTCCATTCTACTGAACAATACACACACAAAGAGTCACATACAAAAGCCCTGAAACATCTATCCTAAAAGGACACTTTTTCTTATTTTTTTTATACCAAATCTCCTTCATATGGTTGCCCCTATTCACTAACTCTCCTTGTGTTCCTTCAATTTTCTTTTCAATCTTCTCCAATTAAGTTTTTTAAAACTATTGAGATATAATTGACTTGTAACATTATATTAGTTTCCAGCGTACAACATAGTTTGATATTTGTGTATGTTGATAAATGATCACCACAAGTCTAGTTAACGTTCGTCATCTCATAGTTACAAATATTTTCCTTGTGATGAGAACTTTTAAGATTTACTCTAACAACTTTTCAATATACCATACAATATTATCAATTGTAGTTACCATGGTGTACCTCACATCCCCATGACTTATTTATTTTATAACTAGAAGTTTGTACTCTTTGATTCCCTTCACCCATTTCACCTACCCCTCACCCTCTGCCTCAGGCAACCACTAATCTGATCTACTTACGAGCTTGGATTTTTGTTTGTTTTATTTTGTTTTAGATTCCACACATAAATGAGGTCATCTGCTATTTGTCTTTCTCTGACTTATTTCACTTAGCCTAAGGCCCTCAAGGTCCATCTATATTTTTACAAGTGGGAAGATTTCCTTCTTTTTTTTTTTAATGGCTAATATTCCATTGTATATATACACCACATTAAAAAAAAAATCCATTCATCCATGGATGAATCCTTAGATGGCTTCCATGTCTTGGCTGTTGTAAATAATGCTACAGTGAACATGGGGTGCAGGTATCTTTTTGAGTTAGGGTTTTTGTTTTCTTCAGATTTGTATCCAGGAGTGGAACTGCTGGACCACGTGGTAGTTCTCCTTTTAATTTTTTGAGGAATCTCCATACTATTTTCCATAGTGGCTGCACCAATTTATATTCCCACCAACAGTGCACAAGGGTTCCCTTCTTTCCACATCCTCACCAAGATTGGTTATTTCTTGTTTTTTGGTGATAGACATTAGTAACACCGCAGTAACAGGTGTGAGGTGATACCACACTGTGGGTTTGATCTGCATTTCCCTGATGATTAGTGGTGTTGAGCACGACTGGGCTTTCATGCCCTTTATTCCACTGAAGTGACTCTCATCGAGGTTCCTGATGTACAGACAAATCTAGTGGATGGTTTTCCTTTCTCGACTCAGCAGCAGCATTTGATGTAGTTGATCACTCGCACCTTTGGCTTGAAACACTTTTTTCTTGGCTTCTCCTGTTCCCCTCCTATAGCACTGATACTCCTTCTCCGCCTCTTTTGGGATTCTTCTGGTTTTCTGGACTTCAAATATTGAAATGCCCTGGGGCCTGGGGCCAGTCCTCAGACTTTTCTCCTCTATTCTTGTTCTCCTTGGTGATCGCATCCCGTTGTTGCTGAAACAGAGCCTCTGTACCCCTCTTACCAAATTGAGACTTGAGGACAGGACTTTTGGATGAAGTAGAAAAGGCAGCTTTATTTCTTTGCCAGGGAAAGGAGGTCACAGTGGGCTAATGCCTTTGAGACTGTGAGCCTGTTGGGGAGAAAAGGCAGGGGGTTTTATAGTAAGAGTTCAAGGGGTGGTGCTGGTTTCCATAGAGACCACATACAGGGTAACAATCTGTTGCAAAGTTGTCCTTGTTTTTGTAGATGTGGCAGTCCCCTTTCTTCTGCTGGGTATGAAGTTCACCTCCGGCTTTGGAACTCTTCTAATATCCTTGCCCCTTGAACAGGGGTGCTTAGAAAGGGGGTCTGTGGAAGTGCTTTAGAGGAAAACGTGCAGTTTAAAGATAGGTTGGTGTACGCTTCTGGCGTTTTGGGCAGGCTGAGGCTGGGACCTTCTGCTGCATTGTCTGCACTGGTGGGGACAACAGAGCACAAAGAAACCATAAGGGACTAAAAGTAACTGCAGACATGCACAGTTGGGGTGAGTTACGAACAACAAGATGCACAAAATACCCAGCTGCCGTTTTTGAGATGTTGGGAGCAAAAGGAGGGGGAATGGGCAGATCACTCAAGATCCCCCCTGTTCTCCAGCCTAATCCTGGTCAACAAAAGTACAAGGAAACCTCTTTAAACTATTATGCAGTTAAGCAGTTACATATACCATACGGCACTATGACTATAGGGTCCTGCTTGGTTACAGTGTCTCATGGCTTTAAATATCATTCATGTGCTAATGACCCCCCAGATTAGACCTCCAGCTTGCACCTCTCCACCAAACTCCAGACTCATAAATCTAACTTGTAAATCCATCCACAAATCCAGCTTGACTATGGCACGTCTGATTGGCATCTTAAACTTAATTTATCAAAACAGGTTTTGATTTCTTCTCTGCCCCAAATGTGCTCTTCCTTTAGTTGTCCATCTCAGTCAATGGCGACTCCATTCTTCCATTTCTTCCACCCCCAAATCTTGGGCTTATTCTCCACTCTTTCCCTGACATCTCCCAAGCACCCCCAAATCTTCAGATGACACCTGCAGTCTGACAGCGTCTCACCACCCCAGTTCAAGCCATTGTCTGTTCTCACCAGGGGTGTCACTATCACCTCCTAACTAGTCTCTAATTTGACTCTGCTCCCCGCAGTCTTGCCCCACTTCAGTAGCGAGAGTGTTAACATGTATCACAGAGCATGCCCTTTATCTACCCAGAACCCTCCCGTGGCTTCTCCTCTTGCTCAGATTAAAAGCCAGCGTCCTTAGAGCAGCCTGGAAGACCCTACCTCATTCAGACCCTATCTCTCCTACTTCAGCCCTCACTGCTTTCCCTTCATTTACATCTTCCAGACAACATCAACCTCCCTGATATTCCTCAGACTCTCACTTCCCCAGAAGCCCCACCTTAGATCTTTGCATTTGGTTTTCCCTTGGCTTCAGATACTTAATTACAGACGTTCACACGGCTCACTCCTCACTTCCTTCTGTGTCTGCTCAAAGTTCGTGCCGACCCCTCCATCTGAAATAGCGCCCTCCTCGCCCCATCACTCTCCATCCATGTGCTTTGTTTTTACTTCTTTACTGTCCTTATATTTATAATTTTATAGGACTTCATTTATAATTAAAAATTTTTTTTCTGTTGGTCATTTTCTTTTTTCTTTTCCTTTTTTTCATTGAAGTCAAGTTGGTTTGCAATATTGTGTTAATTTCTGGCATACAGCATAGTGATTCAGTTATATATATATATATATATATATATATATATATATATATATATATATATATATATATATATATATTCCCTTTTCATTATAGGCTATGACAAGGTATTGAATATAGTTCCCTGTGCTATATAGTACATATTGAAATGGTAATATTTTTAATATATTGGGTTAATTAAAACAGATTATAAAAATTTTATTTTTTCTCTTTTACTACTTTGTTCAGTGTGCCTACTGGAAAACTTAAAGTTACATATGTAGCTTGCACATGTGGCTCACATTAAATTCTCTTGGATGATGCTGGCTTAGACCAATGATACATCACTTGAATCATGGGGGGAAGGGGTGCTGGCTAGTATAAAATGAGTATAAAATTGGGGTTCTGCAGTTAGAAGGCAATTAGCAGTGTTTGCTCCAAGGGAGCAGGTGTTTGGAATGTGGGTTTTGGAGCTGAACAAGCAATTGCATCCTAGTTCCACTATTTACCAGTAGGTGACATCTGTGAGCCTCAGTTTCCTCATCTGTAATTGGAGGTAACAATATTTACCACTTAAGGTCATTGTGAGAATTAATGAGATAATATTTATACAATTCTTCACACAGCACGTAGTGAGCAAAAATAAAAAGTACTTACTATCCTGATTTCTCAAGCCTGAGCCCCGCCGCTGGGCGGAATGTCCTCTGCTGGCATCTCAGGTGCTATTGGTATTTGTTCTGAAGTCCAGTTTTCTAAACTACAATATTGGAAACACTTGGACATTGTGGAAACTCATTTTTGGCGTATTGAAGCATCAGTTGGGTAGATGTGAAGTATATTATTCCCAGGATTCAGAATTTATCAAAATCACAGACCCATGGGGATGACGCCATTTTATTTCATTTTATTTAATAGAGATGCTGGGGATTGAAGCAGGACCTTGCGCGTGCTAAGCATGTGCTCTACCTCTGAGCTATACCCACCCCCAAGGTGATGTCATTTTAGCGGAAGTTTCCTTTGCACGACAAAGAATGTCGCAGCATGTAGCTGGAGGGATTCATACATCAGAGTATTTCACCAAATACTAAATGCCAGTTTCTGAGCCTAACAATTGTCAATAATCACACTCTTACCTGCCCTCCAGGGGTTTCAGATCTTGTTCAGCTTTCTTAGGTTTAAGGACACCTGAGAAAGGATCAAAGTTCCCTGTCAAAGCTCTGTGACCTGATGCTGGAGGTGGAGCCTGCCTCCGGGAACCGTGCCAATTCATACGGAAGCTGACAGCTTCACCTCCGTGGAAGGAAGCTTTCTATGCAACGTTGATGAGACGTGTTCGAAGTGGGACTCTGCTAGGCTGTCTCCACTCATCACACCCACAATGGACTTAGGATTCTGCTGGTGTCACAAGACATCCTTTTTGGAGAAGCAATGCCTGCTCAGTACTTGGTTTTGCTTCACCTACTGACCCAGCAGGGGCTGATGGGGAGATAGTATACAGCCGATTGCCAGGTTGAATGGAGCAGCCCGTCGCTCTGAAACAGTCATGGTAATCGATGGTAAAACAGGACCTGAATCATGGACTGTCGGCAAAATTCTCAGAAACATGCCTACTGTATAAAGTAGCAATTCCCAACACTTAACAAAGAGGAAGATGCTGCCGCATGTGTGATTTGTCATTCTTGCTCTCCACCTTTCATTCCTTAAATACACCTTTTAATCTACTTTGAAGGATATACATAAATGTTTTTAACAAGCAATTGCAACTTAATGCTGTTTTTCAGTTTTAAAAGCAATGTGTATTTTCAGAATTTTGCGACTTCACTATACTTCCAATGGACTCCCCTCCCTTGAGGATAATGGGAAAAATCTTGATGTATAAAATAAGATCCAAGGTGTAGAGGGTATAGCTCAGTGGTAGAGCGCATGCTTAGCATGCACAAGGTCCTGGGTTCAATCCCCAGTGCCTCCATTAAAAGAATAAACTTAATTACCCCCTCCCCCCAAAATAAAATAAAAAAAACTTAAAAATAAGATCCAGCTCTGTTCCTTGTGTTCCTCCTGCTCTTAGATATGTTTCATAGTAACTCTGCCCTGTCATTTCAAGCGCTGGAATATTGTTGAATAAAGTGAGGAGCAGGATGAAGGTGAGCATCACAGTTCTTGGACTTTCCTTAGAAAGAACAGTTTTGTCTTCTTCCTTCGGTACTTACCCATAAGTGGATATGTGATTATTCTTAAATTGTTGCCTGACAATTGCTAAGTAATTTTCTGCTCATATATGTCACCCTTCAATCAAATGATATGCTCCTGAATGGCAGGGGAGTTAGTCTTTGGATTTCAGAGACGGGAATTCTACTCCACGCAGCTTAAGTAGGAGCCGGGATTACCGACTCCTGTAACTGGGGAAGGCAGGCTGCACTCAGGAAACCCGACTCTGCTGTCAGAGTGTGCCCTCACTCTCCATCCCACATCTCATCTTCTGTCTTGTGTCTGCTTTATTCTCTCTTATGATGGGGGTTTCCTCTATGTGGTAGGTGGTGGGGGTGGGCAGCAGTAATGAGTGGAGAGCAGGCGACCTGGAAGCAGACAGCTACAGACTTTTATCATCCCAGCTGTTGTCTGATGAACTTGGCTGGCCTTTGTCCCTGATTCCTGGAAGAAAGCCTCAAAACTCTTGGAATTTCCCGAGTGATAGGAGTGTCTTTGTGATTCATCGTGGGTTGCTTGGACCACACCTGAGTTTATACTAACAAGGTGACTCGTGGTTGGCACCTAGATGGTTTTAAGATGGGGGGTGGCAGTGCCAGCAAGGCCAACCATGTGATTAGAGGGTTGGGGCTGTGAGCCAGTGATACCAGCCCATTGTTCTGTGGGGAAAGGAGGGTGGGGACTGAGTTCAATCACATGGCCAGGATCCTATCCATCATACCTATAGATTGAAACCCCAATAAAAACTCTGGAAGTCATATGTCAGTGTGCTGGGAGAGTGACACATCCTGAGCTTTGCATTTGGAACCCTCCCAGATATTGCCCTGTGTGTCTCTTCATTTGGTTGGTACTGTTTTGCTATAATAAGGCTGCACAATGTTTTCTTGAGTTCTCTGAGTTGTCCTAGTGAATTATTTCACCTGAGAAGGTGGTGGGACCACCCCCCCACCTGAATTTGTAGCAGTGGGTCAGAAATATGGGTAGCCTGGGGACCCCCAACTGGTAGCTGGTGTCTGAAGTGAGGGTGATCTGTAGAGGACTTTGCCCTTAATCTGTGACATTTGACCTAATCCTGGGTAGTTAGTGTCAAAATTGCATTGCACCAACGTTGGTGCCATTTCCAACATCAAAATGGAAAATTCCACACTAAGACTTTGGTTGGACAGACTGGGTAATGCTGCCACCTTTGAGACTGGAACCACATGGCTTGGGGAGGAGCAGCTGTGCAAAGGGGCAGGCATGCTAGTGGAGGAAGCGGGGAACAGTGTTGGGTGCTAGCAGCAGTGGTTGTCTCCTGTGGCACAGATTCTGTATAATTTTGAGCTCTCTGCATGTTGCAGTGGCAGTTAGTGCCACCAAACCTCCATCTGCCCCTTACATATGCCTGACAGTTACATTGGGTCCACATGACTATTCTGGCCAACAGACTTTGAGCAGGACTGATGTGAGTCAATTTCAGGCTAAGATAATTAACCGCCTGGAATCCCTTCCCATCTCTTCTTCTTTCCTTGCTGCTATAGCCTTGGCCATGTGTTCCAGGTGGCATACTACAAGATGGAGGAAGGTACTTACCATGCTGGTCTTTACTGTGTTAAATCAGTGAGACTTGGGGGTTGTTGGTAGGCTGCTTAATGCCCGCTTCTACCTGAGATATTAGGTCTGAATCCCTGGAACCAGTAAATGAAAAAGGATTTTTTGCAGGTGTGATGATTAAGTTAAGAATCTTGGGATGAGGACATTATCCTGGGTTATTTGGGTGAGCCTTAAATGACATCACAAGTGTACTCATAAGACAGAGGCAGAGGAAGATTAGACACACACATGGAGAGGATCTGACACGGTGGCAGAGACTGGACGATGTGGCCACAGCCAAGGAAATTTATTCTGTCACAATTTTGGAGGCCAGAAGTCTGAAATCAGTACCACTGGGCCAAAATCAAGATACCTGCAGGAGAGAACTATATTCAATATCTTCTAATAACGTATAGTGGAAAAGAATCTGGAAAAGAGTGTATATATATATATATATATGGAATCACTTTGCTATACACCAGAAACTGACACAACATTGTAAATCAACTACACTTCAATAAAAAGTTGAAAGAAAGAAAGATATCTGCAGGGCCGCATTCCCTTCGAACTCTTGGAGGTATTTTCTCCTTGTCTCTTAGTTTCTGGTGGTTCCAAGCATTCCTTAACTTGCGGCAACGTAACTGCAGTCTCCACCTCCGTCTTCATATGAGCTTCTCTCCTCTGTCTTCTCCCCCATGTCTGTGTTTTTTTCTCTTCCCATAAGGACACATCATTGGAGTTCGGGCTCATTCAGATCATCAGTGATTGTCTCTTTACCTCGAGATTCTTAATTTAATCACATCTGCAAAGACCCTTTTCCCAAATAAGTTTACATTCACAGATTCTGGGTGGACATATCTTTTAAGCCATCACTCATTCCACTACAGATACCAACGTCTTGGACAGCAAGTCTGGGACAGGTAGTGTCCCCAAAATACTGATTCAGTGCAAGATTTTTGAAAGTCAATGACCAGTTGCCCTTCATCTAAATACATATTCTTTAAGAAAAGTGAAAGCTATCTTTCTGTTAATACAGGTATTGACAAATGATTGCTTTATGGAAAACATACAAGACCCAGGACTGCTTGTGTATTGTTTGAGAATGTTTTGCATTAGGTTGAACATATGTCCTAGCTAGTAACTGCTTTCTTGGCTTTGTGTTATTGGTCTAGAATGTTATCAGTATATCCAACATACCACTCCCATCTTTATCATTATGGTTAGATGGATTCCTGTTATGAGGATGACATGCTGGGTGAATGTTTATGACTATAAATCCCAGGCTCTAAATACATCAAAGGAGATGACAGACATGAAATGTTTGCTTATGACGCTAAACTCAAACCAGAAATTGACTTGAAGTACCATTCCAAATATCTCAAAGTCTGAAATCCTTTGGTTCAGCTGAATGGGGTTAGGTTAGGTATTCTTCAAATTTTGATGACTTAAATTCTAAAGTAGTACATCATTTTCTCCAAAGTGGCAGAGAAATTAAAAAAAAAAAATCCCAGAGGTTTGAATTATCTTGCAGCACCTCCATTTAAAATGAAAATATTTGGAATGAATTTTGAAATCAAGTTCAACCAAAAACTATAGAGAGTCCAGGGATTTACCACATTGAGGGAAAGAGGATCCTGCACCTTCTCGAGACCCTGCACCACTCCTGGCTCTGCAAATGGATTGCTGAGTAAGTGTGTGCTACTTCCTTAACCTCTCTGGGCCTCATCTTTTCATCAATAAAAGCAGAGTGTTGGAGTAGTTGATCTCTAAGATTCCTTCTAGCTCTAAAATTCTATGATTCCCTAGAAGAAGACCTACTTTATAACAGACCACCTAGGTGAAGCGTTAACTCTCTAGGGCCGACCACATCATAGGACCTAGGAGCTCATGCAGCAGTAGGTCATTGCAACACAATCGGGACCAAGGGCAGACCACGAAGCAAAACAATTGAAACAGAAACTTGGAACTGATGTTGACTTATCTCTAAGATGTGTTCTTTCATTTTCTTCTGGCAAGTTTGCTCTCCAGTGGAATCAGCCGAAGAAGTATGAGCTGGCAGGGTGCACACAGGCCCTTCTGTCAGGGAAGGCTTTGGAGCCCTGGGCCCCTCCTGAGAGCACCTTACGCTCATCCCTTTCCCCATCAGCTCTCCTGAAGGATGCCAGCCGGGGTTGTAGTCCCTACTGCGTCTTGCTACTCAGATGGAGGCGTCTTCACCGGGGGCCAAGTCACCCTGACACCTTTCTGCTCCATCAGGAGTGTGGCACCCCTTCCCCTCCCAGCGGAAGAAGAATGTTTCCACAGAGAATGTCCAGGGCAAGGGGAGCGTATCTAAGGGGAAGGCGTGCTTATAATGAACTGGATGAGGGGAGGCTTGGATGGTTTCCCAAGGGTGAGAGCATACAGCCGGTTGCTTTTTGCCAAAACAATATTCTATAGATCAAGGGATGACATGGCCTTCTCGGCCAGGCGCCTAACATGCTGAGGCCCCCATGACTTCATGTGGACAGTGACAACTGGCTTTGTCATAATAAATAGTTCTCAGCAAAAGGCCTGGCAGACTCTGCGTTTTCTCTGCTTCATAGGTTGGAGGTATAGAAACAAAAAACAGGAAGCTTTCTTTCCTTTGAGGAATGTGCATTTCAAACTTGAGAATCTTGGGGGAATTTAAAGTTGTTTTTTCTTACCTTTTTTTCTTTACGGTAATTGACACTGATTGGAGAGGAAGAACAAATTATCCTTATCTTGTGATCTCCCCATTCTGAAAATCTCACAAGAAGACTGATAGGTCTGTCCCTGGGAGAGCCGTGGTACCTCCATGACAGATCTGACAGCAGTTTTCCATGTGGAGTGGGGCCTGGGTCCAGTGTGGTTTGTACACACTGGCTGAGTTAAGGCAGGTGAAGATTAACCCCGAGTTGTTCTAGAGCATGGCTGGCCTGACTCCAATTGTGTCCACGAAGGGCACTTTCCTGTACGTCAGACAACTGTATCCCAGAGAATTTGCGTATCACGTTGCCCAGAGCAGGTGAACTTAGAAATGCCCGGTGGTACTCAGCAGTGCCCATTTTCTGTATCTGGGAAAAGCGGGGGGGGGGGGGGGGGGGGGGGGGGGGGGGGAGGGTCCTTCTCTACAGTATTTATTCCAGAGAAAGTATAAATAATCAAAATAAAGACACACTGATTGGGGCCCAGCAGGTCTGGAGGGTCTGCTGGGTAACTGCTCAGCAGGGCTCATCCTGGGATGGCCCTCAGAACCCCTGACTGGGAGACTTCTCGAAGAAAGGAACAAGTTAGGCAATATACAAGTTTAAGGGAAGCTTCTCAGCCCTATGTGTCTCTTCCTTGGCTGCTTTTGATTTGTGTCCTTTATAATAAAACAACAATCAAAAGACACCACCACTAAGATGACGGAGATGTCAGAAGGACTTCACATTGCATGATCATCCTAACCATGCACATGATGCAAGTCAGCTTCCTGCTGGAGAGAAGTTCCATTGTGGAAATAAGGTGGGGTGAAGGGTGGTTTTTAAGAGTTGGTGGTATCAGCCTTCAAGTTTCCCAGAAGCAGAAAGCAGAAGAGGGGGAAGAGAAGAAGCAAAAGCAACTGAGACAGAGCTGAGACCCCTCCTTTGACCAGGGAAGGACCAGCTGGTCGTGCAACCCGATTTTATAGATTTTGTAGTAAATGCTAAAGCTCTGGAAACAAAACAAAGAAAGCAGAGGAGACAAATACAGCAGTCCTGGTTCTAGGAATGCTGGCTTTGCATCAGCTTTCATTCAATATACAACCGGACCACACACACACCAGGTTAGGTCTCCCAGAGGACAAAGATTTTTGTTTCGTAGGAAAACCTCTCAGAATACCCGACTGTCAAAGTTTCTTCTGTGCTCCAAGTGAGTCACCTCCCAGGTCTGGGCTGCGATCGCTCCTCTTCTCTAACTGAACCTTCTTCTTCAGGTAGCTGCGCTGTCTGCGCCATCCCTGAGCAGTGCCTTGGCCCTTAATCACTTGCCCCCTCCCAGCGGTGGGCCCTTGGGAACGGCTCTGGACAGAGCTGGGGTGGAGGTCACTCACTGCCCTTGGCCTGAGATATGTTCAGCATCCATGTCATCTTGGTGTTGGCACCTGTTGATTCCTGTTTGCTTTCAGGTGTAGATTTTCCTGGTTCGTGGTATGATGAGTGATTTTCTACTGTATCCTGGAGACTAACTAACTAACTAACTAGTTAGTACAGCACTGACCACTGCTGGTACATTTGGGGAAAAGGCAAGACCTCATATGGTTATCCAAAGTTTAGAGCCATATGGAAGGAGTACATATTTAAATCAGAGTTTAAGATTTAGAGTAATAAACTTAAATCTGGACGGATGCTAGCCAGTGAAGACATGAGCTGGAAGAACTTTCTGGGCTGGGCTATCTGGATAGCATGTTCATACTGCTCCTTGGACACATTTTTGTGCTCTTGATTTTTGGGAAATAATCAGTCAAAAGGTTATTTGTGTTATTTCTAGGAGGCCAATTTATAGCTAATTTCAATACCAGGGAGGCTGTATAGTATAGCGATTAGGCTCAGACCCTCACCAGATGCCTGGGTTTTCATCTCAGCTTGGCCGTTTAACTTCTGTGGGTCTCAGATGCTTCATCTGCAAAAAACAAGAGCGTGTCCTTGGCTGCGTGTGAGGATTACAGCCCCACACATGCAGCGCTTAGAACGTGGCCTCGCATGAGGCGTTTCACACAATACTTAGAGGTTAGCTTTTATTATTCATTTGAATGAAAATGCATAGTATACACCAATTTATTAGCATTTATCAAATTCAGAAATAATTTACCCAGAGTATTTAAATCTAGAAAAGAAGAAATCTTTGGCATTTGAAAGCAGGAAAGGCTGTGGTAAAAGCCGAGTCAGACATGCTTGCAGGGAAAGTCTTGTTAGACTGAGGTTTGAGTTCATGAGCGCAGACCCCCTTCTGAGGACTGTGGGCTCGCATTCTCTATTGATAGTGGGATGTAAATTGGCACAAGCCTTTCAGAGGGCATTTTGGTAATGTTTACCTTTTTTTTTTTTCTTTTTTAAGAAAATGCTTACATCCTTTTGGCCCTGCAATTTTACTTCTAGGAGTGAATCCAAAAGGAATATCAAGGGTGCAAGCCATATTTCTTTACAAGGATAATCACTGAAGCGTTACATACAACAGCCAGACATAAGAACCAATGAAAATATCTAACAGTAGGGGCTGGTTTGGTAAAAATTAGGCTCTGGACATATACGAATCACTCCTCAACCATTAAAGGTAACGCTGAAGATTATTTAATGATGAGAAAATGTCAACAATGCATTTTAAGAGGAAAGAAGTTTACAAAACTCTGTTTAGTACCATTTTTGTGGGCTCTCGCCTTCCTGGGTTTCCTTCACAGTACACAGGAGGGAGGTGTTCCCACCTCAAGCATTCAGTCAGCACGCCCTCCCCTAGCCACCCCATCCCAAACCGCAGGAGGGCACAGATGCCCCGTGGCTCACACACCACTGTTTCCAGTAAATGTTCACCATGATAATGTGACGGCAAATGAATGCTCAGATTATTTCGATAGGAAACGAAAGAGTTTTATTTTTCTGTTCATTCCTTGAAGCACTAGAAGAATGGAATGCAAGTATTTCTCTCTATGTCCTAGGGGATTTTAAAAATTAAATTCTCTTTGCCTTTGAGTTTTGGGTAGCATCCATTAAGAATCTAGATTCAGTTGACTGTTAATATCTACCGTGGGAAGAACAAGAGAGAGGAAAAGAGTTGAGGAAAGAAGTAGTTTATTTTGGAGAAACAGGGGTAGACATTTCCCAAAAATAAAAGTTGGGAGAGAGCTCTAAGTTCCTGAGAGAACCCTAGGAAGGTGGCAGGACCCCAGAAAGACACGATCTCGGGGTGTGACAGGTGATCCAGGTTATTCTTGTTTAAAAATTAGTTTCCCAAATATGACACTCAAGAGCTGAGAGCATGTAGAGGAAAAGCCGATGTCTTAGTGAAAACGTGTGTGGAACAGAGGAGCCTCTGACTTTCCACTCCCACTTGGAATTGCATAGATTTGCATCTGATTTTAGGGTTTGAAACTGTCAGAGGTACTCTTCCTGAAGTCACTGCTGAGGGAAGTCAACAGATGCAGCTACAATTTCAAATACTCTTCAAGAAGCACAGTTTATAAATGATCTCTATTTCCTACACTATTTCTGGCTTCACCTAATTATTTATAATAAGCTTCTCTAACTAGCCTGGATGTGCATTCAAATTTAAGTAATTTATACTTCAGATAGGTGAACGTAGTATTTTATAGTTGATCAATGTAACAAGGGGAAATACGATAGAAAATGTTATATATATATATATGCCCTTCCCCTTGTGATGGAGACCAGGATACGGACAAGGTGTATCTCACTTGGGATCTTTCTTCGGTTGATGAGTCAACTCACTAAGACTTTGTATTTGCTTTGTTGTAAATACTCAAATTTCTTTTCAATAAAGACTCACATTTTACGTCTGTTTGCTTTCACATTTCCCTTAATTTTAAGCTAACGCTTCCCATGGGATGATGGAAAGGAGAAGAAAGCAGAGAAGCAGCACACCTTTCCAGGCGTTCGTGGCCCCGGCTGTCACTCACCCTCCTCACATGGGGGTGGAGAGCCCATCTGGTCCCATAAGAAGGCCCCGTTCTATCCACATCAGTCTGGCTCCAGGCCTGCCTACCCCACGGGGGTGAGGATCTGAGAATAACCGTGCCCTGTTTCTGAGAGTCAACTTTCCAGAAGTGCTTTCCCAGGAGACCTAGGATTTAGATCTCATTTTTGATCTTAAAGAAATTCCATTGTTTCACCATTAAAAATGAGACTTCCATTGTTTTTGATTCGGAGACTCTTCAGCAGAATTAAGAAGTACTCTGTTTCAGGTTTGCTGGACGTTTCTTAAACCATCAAAGAAAGCTTATCATTGTCAGAAGGCTTTTGTACATTTATTAAGATAAATGCATGACTTTCTCCTTTAGCTGTTAATGTGATGAGTTACACTAACTAACGTGCTAATGTCAAATCAACTGAATTTCTGGAATAAACCCAATTAGACTGTGGCATTATTTATGCATATCTGTTTTCCTTTTGTTCATGTCTTGTTTAGGTTATTTGTATCCATTTTCGTGACTGAGCGTGACCTGTAATTTTCCTTTCTCATACAGTATTTGTCAGGTTTGGTAGCAATAGCTTTCATAATCATAATAGCAATGTATTATTGGATGCTTCTTTTTCTAACTCCTTGTGACAACTCACTTAATCACAAAAAAATCAGTGATGTACATTGGTCTCAATCACTTATTTTTACACTGAAGTTAAGCAATTTGCTTTACAATTTGCTTGTAAATGACCAGAGCTAGGATTCAAACTCAGTTTATTTAACTCCAGACATTTTATTCCTAATCATAAACTGTATTGTTTATCTTCTCTCTTTCTTTCTCCCTCTTTCTTTCATCTACCTGTGTTATACTGATTTCACAAAATAAGTTGGGAGGCATTCCTTTATTTTACGTATTCTAGAATAGTTTGTGCAAACATGTAATTATTCTTGAAAGAGCTATTGATTCAGTTTCATTAAATGTTTATTAGACTATTAAGGTATTTCACTTTTTTAAAAACTCAGTTTTGTAAGTTATGCTTTTCTAGGAATTTGACTGTTTCATTTATGTTATAAATTTTATTTGAACAACTTTGTTCCTAAACAATGTTCATAATATTCTGTTATGTTTTTTAACATTGCCGACACTTGAAGCTATGTCCTAATTGTGTTTGTGATTTCTCTTTTAGTCTTTATCAGTCTTAATCAAAGTTTGTCATATTATTAGTCTTTCCAAAGGACTTACTTTGTTCTTCTCTCTTGTATGTTTCTTTTTAGTTTCATAACTTTTTTTCTTACCTTTGTTTTCTTCTTTCTATTGAATTTGGATTTATTTTGCAGTTCTTTTTCTAGCTTCTTGAGATATATGCTTATATTGTTAATTTTTGGCTTTTCTTTTTCACTAATCTAAATGTTTAAGGCGATGTATTTCCATCTAAGTTCTGCTTTAGCTGCATCCTGAAAGTTTTGATATGTATTATACTCATTACTATTTAGTTAAAGTATTTTCAATTTTCACTTTGATTTTTTTGACCATGAAATTATTTAGAAGTGTTCCTTAATTTCAAATATATGACACTTTCAGTGATCTTCTTATGATTGTCTTTTATTGATAGCACTGTTAAAAAAAGGGAATGTGTTCTGCATAATGTCAGTTCTTTTAAATGTATGGAAACTTATACAGTGGCACATGACACGGTCAGTTTTTATAAATACTTTGAGTAGCCATTGGGTGCAATATTCTATCTGCTGATCAGGTCAAACTTTTTAGTTGTTTTATTTTCAAATCTGTGTATTTGCTGATTTCTTGAATGCTTGGGCTCATAATTTCTGAGAGCATTATATGAAAATCTATGGCAACAGTGGTAGATTTATCTAGTTTTACATGTTACATCCATTTTGCTTTATGTATTTTGGCCTTGTGATTAGGTGCATAGTAGTTTAGAATTATTTTAACTTACTATCAAATTAAATCTTTTTTCATTAAGTAGTGACTCTATATCTATAGCAATGCTTTTTGCTTTAAAGTCCATTTTTTTCCCCAAAACTACTCTAACCGCAATAGTTTTTTTTTGACTAGTATTCATCTGCATATTTATTTTTACCTTTTTCCTTTTAATGTTTCTTTATCCATTTGTTTTTGATATATTTCTTAAAAAAAAGTCTGTTACTTATTATCTGCAACTGGAGAAATTAATCTGTTTACATTTATTGTAATTACTGAAATTTTTGTGTTTATATTTACTATATTACATTATTTTGTTTTTTCTACTTGTTTTACCATTTCCATGTTCTTTTCTCTCTCTTTTTCACCTTCTTTTGGATTGATTGGTTAGTTTTTTACATTTCATTTTTTTCTATAGTAGTTTAAAAGTTATGCATTCTATTTCTGTTCTTTTCATGGCTACTGTAGAAATTTAGTATGTATAATTTATCAAAATGTAAAGTTAGTCAATATTAAGCCTTCCTTCCAACTAACATGAAATCTTTAAAATACTTCAGTTTCAATCACTCCTTCTAACATTGTGTTATTGTTATTGTGTATTTTATTTCTGTTTTTTAAATTACTTCCTTAGAGCATTATTATTATTATCTTCTTTTTATTTTATAAATCAATATTTTTCCAGATTTACCCACATATTTTCCTTTTTCTTTGTTTTTAATTTCTTTCTGAACCTCATTCTTTCCATCTGGATAATATCCTTTTTTCCTGAAATAAATGCTTAAGGATTTCCTTTAGTGAGGGTCTGCAGCCAGCAAACTCTCTCAGTTTTTATTTTTCTTAAAAGATCCTTATTTTAGCCTGGACCTTGAAAGACATATGTGATGGATACAGTCTTCTTTTCTTATGGAATTATTTGTCTTTCTGTTAGTTGCAGTGATCTGTAACTGATGAGTGTTTAGAATCCACTTATCAGTGTGGCTGTCCTCACTTGGGAAAAAGCTGTGCCTTTACCTAGATGGTGGGTTTAGAGAAAAGTGGAACAACCCTTCCTCTTCCACTGGGGAAAAAAAAAAGGGGTTCTCTTGCCCAAGTGCCACAGAGGTGGAAATGTCCACTTGCTGATTAAAATCCATGGCTCGAAATATCTTCTATTAAAATGCAACTTCTCATCACTAGGAGTTATTCATTATCAGCTTCACACAGTGAGTTAATTCATAGAGTGCTTTCTATGACAGGGCTAGGTAATGTCAGTTTGGAGGGGAGTCACATAGGGATAAACAGGAAAATTAATTTTTGGTAGAAGGAAGGCGGGAGGACAGCTTCTGAGCAAGGAGCATTGCCCCAGGACGTCTGCCCAGGAGACAGGGTAGGACAATCTAGGTAAGAAGCTGCTGGCAGAAGGGCACTGGGTCCTGGTGGTGGTGGGCGGTAGAGGGCTGACCACATGTTTCCATGTTTTTGTCAGTTCCTGACTCTGAGCTCCTCAGTCCATGCCTCTGGCGTCTTCCTCAGCCACAGCCTTGAGAAAATAAGGTATCAGATGAGAACATCTCCACTAAGCTGATCCCTGCACTCCCACCTCCCTCAACTCTGCTTCACAAACTAACCCCTCTGACCTCTTACCACTCTCTCTTTGGCCTCTGCTTTTAATCATGCTTGAGTCTCTTACATGAAACATCAAAACCAAAACCATTTACTGTCACAAATGTAATACAGTAGTCACTGTAGAAAACTTGGAAATTACAGGAAAGTCCAAAGAAGGAAAATAAAACCCACAAATAAACTCACCACTAGAAGATTGTCACCTTTAACATTTTTGTATGTTATTTTTTGAATTTTTTTGTATGCGTTTTCTTTCTCACTCTCTTGATCCTCTCTTTTCCCTCCATACAAAATTGGGATGAAAATGCAGATCAATTTTCTAATTTACTTTGTCTTCCCATTAAGATAACTTTCTGGATACTATGTTCCTCTGTCTTGTTGCTGTTTCCTTCTGTCTTCCTTTCTTTTGTGAACAGTGAGAATCTACACTCTGTCTAACCTCCACCCTCTCCTTCAGTCTCAAACTCTTGAAGACTGATTCTAGTCCCCCATATCCCCACTCCCCACGTCCCACCAGATGTTGGTGAATGCGGTCAAAGACCTTGGTACTGGAAAATCTGACAGACCTTTTTCTTTCCTCATTTTATTTATCTTGCAGTGACGGTTGCCACTATTGGTTACTGCCTCCTGGAAACACTTTCCTGCCTTCAGTTTCATGAAAAGTTCACTCTTTTTCTCTTTCCTTCTTAGACTACATCTCTGGATTTTTGGGGTAGCCATACTTATTACGTGCTGGTGGTCTTCATGGATCTGTTCTTGGCTCTTCCTCATTCTCCAGCCATTGGGCAATCACATCTCTATCAATGATTCTATCTTAAGCTCAGACTTTTCTCATGAGCTCCAAAGGCACAGAGCTGGACGTCTCACTGGCACCTCAAACTCAACATGACTGAAGAAGAACTTACACTGTGTGGGAGGGTTTTATGAGCCAGCCTTCATCATTCTGCCCATGATCTTTGCCTAGAACTCAGTCACAGGAAAGAGCACTTTGCAGAAAGGAGCTCTCTGCAGGAGGCCCCTCTAGTCTTGTCACTTGCCTAACCTGTTGGATTTTTTTCTCACATAGATCAAAGAAGTAGAAATGGAGAATGAGTAATTTACAGATTGCCAGATCTCTTTCCTAGCTTCTGGTTCAGTAATCTCACAAACAAACTGTGTGAACAAGATTGCATCTAAACAAAAGATTACAAGAAGATTAGAAGCCTGCACGTGGTGGGGACAGTGACAACTCTGACCCTCATCTCAAAGATTAACTGAGAACACTTCCTCTTTTTCTTTTAAAGCTTTCATGGCTGAGCAAAATCTTCGGAGATGGATTTGGGGGGACACTGAGCCCACCATCTCCCCAGATTGCTGGCATTCTGATTAAAAGCATTGACCTCACAAGGATTGGATCACGTTGGCACTGGCCACCTACCTCTGCTTGGATTAAATCATGAGCTGCTGCAGCTGCTGACCTCCAACACTCCCCAAAAGGAGTTTAGGGTGGAGATCAGGAATGAGGCACTCTGTGCTCTGGGAGAAACTGGCAGAACCGGCCTTCCAGTAGTTAGATATTTTCAGGACAAGATTTTATAAGCCCAAATTCTTGCATCTCCTCATATCTAGAAAAACACTAAAATCATTAACAGTGACATCTGTTCATTGTGACTAGCAGCAAGACTCTGACTAACTGTGTGCTTCACTGCACATACCCCCTTCACTGAAATCACACATCATACTAACTACCCTCCTGCTCCCAACCTCTTCCAAGCGGTTTCTCAGAGCTGTCTGGGATGCCGTCTCCCAAGCTATAGTCCTCAGTTTGCCCCAAGTAAAGCATAACCCGCAACTCTCACGTTGTGTTTTATTTCAGTTGACAATGCCCAGGAGGGAAGGACACAGCTGGGAGAACAACGAGCCAGTCTCCATCACAGCTACCTGTGGGGAACATTCCATGGCAAAACTCACCAAAGTAGTGACTTCTGGAGAGTCTACTGAGAAACAATGAGAATGGTGAAGTGGGAGTGCCCAGGAACTAGCCTTTCAGGGAAATTTGGAACTGACATCACTCTGGAGGTTGTGCAAAGAGAAGCCAGAAAACAAGGACAGATATTAAAAGCAGCACATGAAAGATGATTTGCTTATCCACGAAGCCGTCCAAGATGAGCTCAGTGGAGGAGCATGAGGTCAGCAGGGACGCCTCCAAAGCAACCAGATGGGGCTTTTCTCTCGGTGCTGAGACTTGCAGTGCTGTTTCAGGAGGACACCGGGACAGCTGAGTGAATGCTTTGGGCACGCTTTCTTTTATCGCTATCCTCTTTTTCCATTTCAGTTGCAAGTTTGAAAATGTTTTATGCTTTGAGATTTCTGGTCATTTTCAAAGATAGCTCAAGTATTTCAGTTCTGTTTTTACTCTTGCTTCCGCTCCTTAACTCTCCCAATCTTTATAGTCTTCTATCTTTTGTTGCCAAGTATCTTCTAGAAAGCACAGCTGCAGAAGATGAAGGAGGCTCTGAGCAAACACAGCTTGGGTGCCTGTCCCTGCTGTGTTCTCTTGGCTTGAGCCATTACCTATTCGCTGTCAGTGAGGTGTAAGGCATCGGTCCCACAGGACCAAGTAATGGGCTTGACAGATAGAAGGAACTTTTTTTTTCCTAAAAGGTGCTTATCATGCTTTATTTAAACCATGCTTCCTTAAATATACCCTGCAGGTCTCTTTGGATATCAAATTCTGTATGCAGCTACAGTAGCTCTTTCTTTTCTTCTGTTGTCTGAATCTTTCCATCAAGGATTTAGGTGGAGATAAGATCTTCAGGAACACCAAGAAGTCCAATGTTCTGTCACTCAAAAGGGTGGTCCATGAACCACAGCATCACATGGGAGATGAGAAGGCACGCTTCATCCCTGCAGAATCAGAACCTGTATTATAATAGGATTCCTGGGCGATTCCTGAGCATGGTAATGTTTGGGGAGCACCCATCTCTCTTCCTGTATCTTCCCAAGCAGAGTTGCTCATAGATTGGCACTAACTGGAGAGTTTAATGGAGAATCCATGTGGTCTGACTGGAGCCTTTAAGATGCACCTGCCCGATTTCCAAGTCATGAGGTTGTTTTGTTATTTATGTGGTGCCATAAAACACAATAGGATTTTTTAAAAAAAATTGAAGATAGTCAGTTACAATGTGTTAATCAGAAGGAACATTCTTATAACATCTGTGAATACTTCCTTTACCGGCAAAGCAAGGATGAAGGTGAAAATGAGCCATTTTTACCAACCTTCTCTTTCCTTTTAAAGATGCTTAGTGAAAGATGTCTTTGAGTGACCTGGCCAGTAGATTTCTACATATGCTAAATAATAGTCTTTGAAAGTCTACCTCGATTTATTTGTAATCCAGTCTTCTTTCTCTTCCTTTTCATTCTCTGAAACTGCTACCATCTCTTAACTGCTCTGCCTGCTTTTTGGTTTCTTGAGAGGTACCACTCGTGAAGTGATTAGGAGCACTGACCCTCAAGCCAGACCACGAGCAAATCCCAGCTCTTCCACTTACCAACTATGTGATCATGGTAAGTTCTTTAGTGTCCCTTCCCCATCAGTTTCCTTGTCTGTAAAATGAAGAAAATGATAAGATCTGTCTAAATGGTGAGTATGAAGATGAGTTAATTTTTGTAAAACACTTAGGGTAGTCAGTGCCTAGCATGTGTTTAGTTATTCTTATTATTATTCAGAAAGCCAGGGCCAAAATGTTGCGACTATCAATTTTCCTGCTGAGAATCTTCAGTGCCTCTGCATTGCCAAAATAACAAAGTGTGAATGCCACTCAGGGTCCTTTGTGATCAGGCCAGGACACCCCCTTGCAGTGCATTCTCTTCCTCACCACAGTCAACCGCGAGCTTATTCTTCAGACACACCTGTCGCTTCCCTGCTTCTCCATGTGGGCACATGGCATTCTCTCGGCCTGGAATTTTCTCTCTCTAGAGAGAAGTTTAACTTCCTGAGCAGATGATGACTTTTTAAATAGCTGTTTCCCTGGGGCTCCTTTCCAGCTTCCTGCGCACCTGTAACTACCCGGGGAGAGAGCAGACGTGCACTGAGGAGGTGGGGCTCAGAGCGAGAAGAGCAGGAGGGCGTTTGGGCATTCAGATGTGCTCACGGCTTACCTGTACCCTTCCATGGAATGAACCCCCCTCATGTTTAAAGAGTAGACAAGACATTCTCTGCCCCCTTTCTCAGAGTTCCTAAGAGGTTCAAATGATGTCAACAGTGTGAACGTTTTGTGAGAAGAAGAATAAGCTTTGCAAATATACAAATGATCATCATGATGATGATAGACAGGACTGAATGGGAAGAGTGTGTCCAAGACTTTGATTTGTTACCAGACACAATCAGTACTAGCTTGAATGTCTAGTACGCACCGTGCATGGTCTCATGTAATTTTTACAGCCTTTGAGTCAGGGCTCAGAGAGGTGGAGGAACTCACCCAAGTTCCCATGGTTGGTTGGCAACAGACACATAGACTAAGGCTACGAATTGAATCCAGATCCATCTGGCTCTGGAAACCGGGTTCTTCACGTTGACCTCTGCCTCCAGACCCCATGAGTGACGTCAGTGGCATGAGTGCACAGATTTGGAGCAGTATCTCTGGAGCAGAGGCTTTTAATCATGGGCAGTATCTGACTCATCTGAGGAGGCAACTTCAGAACACAAGTACCCAAATGCAGCCCCAGAGATTAGATCCATTAGATCTTGGGAAGGGCCAAGATCTCATTTTAAAAAATTCCCCCAGAAGATCTACCCATTCATCCCTGGTAAAACAAACAAACAAACAAACAAACAAAGAAAGAAACAAACAAATAAACTCCTACCCGTAACTATTAATTAGTTGAGCACAAACAATGTGCCAATCTTTGTGTTAAGTCCTGGGCACAGACATAAGTAAATCTGACTCTCATCTTTAAGGATCTTGTATTTTAGAAGAAAATTGATTATGTAGAACTTGCAACACAGAGTGATAAATGCTAATGACACTTATGTGCAGTGCTGTGGGATTGTGGAGAACCAGATGCCAGGCTTTGCCTGAGAGCCCAGCAAGACTTCTCAAAAGAGGTTAACCCTTGAGCAGAGGCTTGAAAGATGAGCAACAGGTTATCAGTTGGAATAAGATGGCATGTATCAAACACACAGCAGTTCAGGTCACTGGAAAGACCACTCTGGTGGGTTTAAGAAGGTTGGGTTGGAGAAGAAAAACCACAGCAATTCAACTTTCTGGTCCCAAATAACCTTCACCTCCAGTCCAGGTCAACTATCCCGTTCACACTTGGACTCATTAACATTAAGGTCTACATGACATTTCAACTTGGGCTTTTCCTTCCTGACACTTCTTATTTCCTGCATCCTTCCTCCCTTTCTCACCCCCATTGGAGCTGCTCCTTATTCTCATCATCCTCAGCATCTCTTCCTGGGCCTCAGACAATCCCAAACCTCACAGCTCACAATCCCTTCCCTGACGTCCCTGTCTCACCACACAGCCTGGAACCCTTAGTTAAGGCAACCACGTGTTGGCTCATCTGGTCCCTCTGCTCAAATACAGAGAAGAGTTTATTTTTAATACATAAGTGAGTCACCTTAACAGTACTATTTTGGGAAACTCCAAGGTTTTATGTAAGAAGCATGGTCTAAGGAAGATAAATATGCAAATTAAATGAACAGGCAACATTTTGTCAACTCGGACACATTTCAAAATATAGAGCTTGGGAGCTGGGTTGTTTAAGAGGTGTGCTTTGGTGAAACACGAGGTCTGAATTATTCAGGGTGAGCTTGTCAAATGCTGTACTTTATGGAGACACTGTTTACATGCGCACATGTACATTTTTTTCAGAACGACGCAATTTGGTCCTGTTCCTGCTTATCTGATTATGAATTAGGAAGTTAAGACTTAAAAGTTACTGCACAATTGACAAAATAATACATTAATTATTCTAAAGGTTCCTTGAATAACAAGTAGACAGAATTTCTCCCACTCTGTTCTACAGTCTTGGAGGCCCAGGGCCAAACTAAGTTAGGTGCTTCAGTGCTAAAATCCTAAAACAGATTCTGACGGCATTTCAGCCAAACTTGAATTATTTTCCTAGCGATTTCTTTCGTTTGCTAATGATGCCAGACTGATGTTAGCGCAGACACTGTTGAAGTTCTACTCAACGGCCCTAGCGGCCCACGAGCTGCGAGGTTGCTCACTGCCCCCTTGGCTTTGCTCTTTCTCGGCCTTTGCCCGGGTCCTCTTTCCCCTGGTCCTTCTGCCTTCTCCCGGCTGAGCATCCAGGGGACTGTCCTGAAGTAGGGCTTCTTGGTTCCAGCCCTAACACCCCCTGCTCTTTTTTATTTATCTCTTTTGACCTAAAAGCATATTTTTCAACATACTTATTCTCAAACTTTTCCCTAATCTTCATTCTTGGCAAATGAGCTTGCTTCCCACTTTCCAGAGGAAACTGATGTGGGCATCTGAATCCCCTTCCTCCTCTTCATCTCAACCTTTCTCTGAATCCTTTGCCTCCAGAGTCAGCATTCCCATTTGGTCCCACCTCCCTCACGTCTCCAGGGACCCATCTGTCATATCCTCTAGTCACTTTCTCTCCATCGACTCTTTTATTATTATTATATTATTTTATTAAGGTATAATTGACATACAACATCATGATTCAATATTGTATATGATTCAATATTTGTATATAATTGACATACAACATCATGATTCAATATTTGTATATATTCATCATTTCAAAATACGTGAAATGATCACCATGATAAATCTAGGTAACATCTGTCACCATGCAGAGTTACAAGCTTTTTTTTCATGTGATGAGAACTTTTATGACCTACTCACTAAGCAACTTCCAAACATGCAACCTAGTCTTATTAACTACAGTCGCCATGCTGTACGCTACGTTCCCATCCATGGACCCTTAAGATGCCCTTCTCCCACCTCCTGCAGCCTTCGCATGTGCTCCCCTCTTTTCCAAATCATACCATCTGCTTTCCTAATAGTGGCGCAGTCACACTGGCCCCTTATCTCTCTCTTCCGTGCCTCATCAAGCTACTAGTCTGGGTAATTCCCCTGTTCTCACCACCCCGTCTTCTTTCTGGGACCCATCAAAGCTCTTTATCTATGTGTATCTCATTAAAGTTGGAATATTCTTTCACTGCTATTTATGTACACCTTTTCTTCTGTTTTTCATGATCTCAGTCTGCTGTGTGTCTTCTTGAAAATTTTCCATCATTAGTTGACAGAATGCTGAAGCTCAGATGCTACGTCCGATTCATCATGATGTCTTGCGTGCTCTAGTACAGAGAAGTACAGTCTTTGCTCAAGTGTTACCTTCTCATAAGGTTTGCACTGATCCCACCTGCAATTCCAGTTTGCATCCCACTTCAGGCATTCCTGATACCTTTTGCCCCTAATTAACTGTAATAGATTTAATTGCAAATAAGAATGCTTTCTAAAACATGGTTCCCCAACAATTTATAAATGTGTAGCTGAGAGACTTGGGATTATCACAGTCCAGTCAAGGGGAATCAGGGACCTGTGGGAGCACTGAAGTTGTAATTAATAAAGAATCCAGTCAACTGCACTGTGTTTTCTAGATGGGATGATTGGAATGGGGTCTGTAAGAGGGAAGAGTTGTTGAGAGGTCCTCCACTGTTGAGGGGTGGGGAGGAGGGAGCATGCTGCTTGCTCTCCTGCAATTATTTGGTTTGTTGGACTAGCCCAGCCCTGCACGGAAGATGGTGGCTGCTTTTTCAGGTCAACTCAGACCTTAATGTCAGGTCACCAGACACTAAGAGACTGACCAACAGTTCAAACAGGGCCTCCTGGGGCAAATAATAAAGGTTACCCTCTACCTAAGGTCAACGCATCAACATAACCCAGAGCTGATCACCTGAGGGGACCCAAGTCTCCCCGACTACACTTTCAAGAGACAGATTAGAAACCAGGGGGTTGAAATTGCAATTTACAGTGGGAAATGATACTGCCATTTCCCCCTGACGGCAAACATGCAGGAGAAACCGCTGGTAAGCAGACTACCGGGTGTGCACAGACTCAGGAAGGGGTGCCTTCCTCTGCGTCAGCGGCCGTCTGGACTCCTCCTCCAGGGCCCGCCGGCCCTGCTGCGTCTGCACGTCAGAAATCACGTCACAGCTAAGTTCACACATACGCACTTATTCACAGACAGCTTTGCGCCACAGCACTGCTGGCAGGACGCAACGGAACAATCCCAGCAAGAACAGAAGCGATTTTCTTCCTTTTGGTCCATTTGTGCCGAGCAGGTTTGCCTTCCGTTCCTGCTTTATTTAGCTTAATATCAAAAATTAGCAGACAAAATACGTGGATACAAAAACTCGATAAAAGGGATGAATAATAAAAGAGGATGTTGTTGGGTGGATGGTACAGAAATGCCTCCTTCTTTACACGGCAAGGCCCGAGAGCCAGCTCTCCCGGCATTGAGAAACCCCTGCTGAAATCAACCAGCGCGGGCTGGTGGGAGGTCTCCAGTCATCTCAATAAATAGTAACGTAAATAAGGCTTTCTTGCAGCGGATGTTCTCATCCCAGTGCAAGATGTCTTGAAGCACATGGTTCCCAGGGCAGAAGATCAGAGAGCACGCTATAAATTACCAGGCAATAAGAATGCTAATTTCCTTGGGCTGTTCTTAATTGGCAGCAGATGTCCCCCCGCACTGGGTCTATCTAGGATTTCACAATTTGGTGTCACCACGGAGAGGTCGGCACCCCCAGGGACACAGTCAGGGCTCCAGGCAGACATCCTGGAGGGGTGGAGGGATCCGTGTGGGCCTTGCTTTCGGACATGTCTAACAGTCACCCCAATAAGACCCCCTCCCGGGCCCTGTCGTGACTTGATGACAGCCAGCAGACTATTAAAATCTGAATGTCTCAGTGAATCACAGGTAACTCTCTGACTTTGTATCACCCAACCGGCTTCCTAAAAGATAATGCAAATAAAAATAGGAATTAACACCATTAATTGACACAACACTGTAAACTGACTATTTCAATTAAAACAAAATATGTAAAACCAAACAAACAAAAAACAAATAAAAATAGGAACTAAAAGCTTATCAATTTGTCTGCTCAGAATAAAACCACTTTAATCAACTTTTTTTTAAGTAAAAGTAATGAAACATTTATTCTGTAGATCACATAAGTTGAGAAATGTATGACCACTGTACTGAATTGATGACAGGGACATTTTTTTCTTTTTTTGTCTCTGGCCTTGGGCTGCACTGCTGTTCACTTTTGTCTTCCTGAAATACTCACCGAAACAGAACAAAATTTCCTTACTGGGGAGTTGTGAAGAGTAAACAAGAAAATGCATATGCAAATGCCTAGCTCAGGCCCTAACGTAGGATGCTCAATATACATATGTTGCATCGAAGTGCTTTTGAAGGTAGAAACTGTGGCACTGCCTCTATACATTTTTCACCCAAGAATTCAGCAAAATTATTTTGGGATTCCTTAAATTTCACTGACTCTGGATTAATGGATACTGAAATTGTGTCTCATGACAAGAAGCATCAGAGTAGCTGGTGTCTATTGAAATAAAATACACAACCTAAAAGCTGAGAGTTATGTTTTATTCAGCAGACATTTTTGACGACTTAAGCACGGGACATAACCTCTCAGATTGCTCTGAGGGGCTGCTCCGAAGTGGCAAGGGAGAAGCCAGGATACATGGGAGTTTTTGCAACAAAGGCCAGGTAGTTGGAACATAAAAGATTACCGTTAATTAAAGAAAAGCAGGTATCCCAAGTTAAGGAATTTAGTGCTTTTCTACGTATGGGAAGGTGCAAAGGTCTGGGCTCACTGAAATCATTCCTCTGATGTGCACCTTAGCTGTCTAGGGCCAGCCTCCTGACCTTTCCCATCCTGAGTCCCCTCAGGGGGACTGCGGGGGTGGCTGCAGAGGCCAGGCTGCCTGCTTGTCTGCATCCTGAGTTCCCTCCGCTCTGTCGGGGGGTGACAGTAGTGGCTGATGACTTGATGGCCACAGCATCCTTTGTTTACTGATATGGCTGGCAGTATTTTTCGTTCACACTGGTGAGAATTCTAGGAAGAAAACCCATTTATCAAGATCATTTCCCGAGCAGAAACCACATTTCTTCAGCTGGGCCATGAAATGTTTCTCATGGGAGTGGTCTTCCTGTAACTGGGGCCAGGTGATGTGGTCCCGCCATGGCTTCGACACCTGGGATGACCTACAGGGCCCGGCGCACGCCCCTCTCGAGGACAGATGAGCTGCCGGCAGGGAGGCTGTGATTCACGAGAGAAGGTGAGGGAGAGCATTAGTGGTGATAGATGAGGCTCTGTTGAGTATCCGAAGGGCTGGAAAAAGAAAAAAAAAAAAAAAAAAGCAAAAGAAAGGATGCTTTAGGCCAAGTTTCAGGAAATGCTGTGTGAATGCAGCACAAGTCAGAGGGCCTGCTCTTCGGAGATCAGGCTTCAGCCGCACTCAGGAGTGTGCTGTTTTTTGCTTAACAAAGAAAACACAAAGCAAATATTCATGATGGCTTTGTGGCTGTTAAGAAAAGAGGGATGCTGAGAAAGAAAGCTGCCTTCAGGCGGTGGGAGGGTCGGGAAGCACACCGGAGGTGGCCGCGTCACACGAACTCTGGTCTGTGTTCTGCGCCAACCGGGGTGCAAACTTGGGGAATAATTTCTTTCCAGGCCTCTGTTTTCTCCTGTGTAGATCCTCCCAGGATTATTCTAGTCCTCGGCTCCTGTGAGGCCCTCTGGTGAGTGAGAACAGCTTGCATTGCTGGCTTACTATGCACTGGACGCTGTGCTAAGAGAGTTACGTACATTTTCTCATTTACTCTTTGCAAACAGCCTTATGAGGTGAGTAAAACCATCTTCCTTCTTTTAGGAAGCATGTGGAGTCTTGAAGAGCTTAAGTAACTTGCTGGGCTGCACAGTTGTGGAAGGTTCTGGAAGCAGCGTTCTCTCTGAACCTGCTCTCTGGAGAGGACTGAGTGAGTGGTTAGGGGCCCCATGCTCCTGTTTCTGCAGCCTCCAGAGAGGAGCTGGCCACCAGCCTGGTCCCTGGTCCTTCCTAGTCCAGTGGCGGTGGCTGTCATTTCACGGAGGTCCCCAAACATGACATGTATGTTTTCTCCTCTCATGTCCCACTGCTAGGCCTTGGGAACTCAGGTGAGGAGAAGAAAGGATGGATTCTTTGGGCCAGTGAGGGATTCTTGAGGGCCCACTGGGCCCAACTCAAGGAAACCCCTCTGGGAGTATCAGGAGCCCCGGCTCTGCAGAAAAGTGACAGAGTCTTAGGATCTTACAGATAAAGGGAGGCTTGCCTTCAGCTACTCCAACAGGAGACTGTCTGAAACCAGTAGCCGGCTGCCTGAAGCCAGACTCAGGGCTGGCAGGAGATTCAAGTCTCTCCTGAGCTCCGGGGTGGCTGACGGAGGGGCTCTGAGTGCCACATGCGGACCTCCTCCTGGACCAGGACCCCACGGCTGCTTTCCGTCTTCCAGGCTGTGTGGAACCAGGTGCTGACGCCATCCTGAGGTGGGGTCTTGTTGTCGAAAGCAGAGTCAGGGCCTCTCAGGGAGGCATCTGGGAGATGCAGCCTGGATTCGTGTCGAGTACTGAGACCACAGGTAACTAGAAGTCCAGGCGCCTCTTCTTCCCTGGGGGTGAAAGTGTGGCTGCGAAAGCCTTCTCGGTGTCCCCAGATTCCATCTCACGGCCTCCACTGAATGTTGGGGAGATTTAGTCACTTGGAACGATGTCCAGGAGAGGAATGAGAACTACTCCAGTGGTAGATGATTCTGGCAGTGGATGATCCAGGCCTTTTCCTTCCCTATTCCTTCAGGTTCTTTCTCTGTGCTTTTGCATTTTGGATATCGCACGTACACAATTTGACAGTGGCGGGAAAGAGAAAACGAGAGGCCCAGTCAGCCGATCCTGGTCGACGATGGGGAGGAGGCTGGTGTCAGGTGTTGGGGGTTCTGTCAGTGCAGTGGGATCTGAGGGCCGCCAGGGGCCCATCGACCCAGCAGTGCGCTATCTGTAGCGAGAGCTCCATGCTCAGAGCAGCCCGGCACAGAATAGGGCAGAGGGAACGGGGCCCAGCATGGTGTTGAAGGGGTAAGCGAGGTCAGCCCAGAGGGGAAGCTGTAGGGGGTGGGGTTCTGGGCAGTCAGAAGACAGCTGGGGTCCTCAGAACCTGGTCAGCTGAAACCAACCTTGTGAACAGAGGTGGGGGCATCAAATACCACCTTTGCTCCCTGAGTTAGCCCTGTCAATGGTTACAGCAAGTACACGTGGATTTTACTTTATTTTTCATGAAAGCAGTATGGTGTGATGACGGAAAACTCATGAGACAGAGCGCACAAGAGAACGAGCTTCTAGCCCTGATTCCATTAAGTATTTGTGTGACCTTGGGTCCACTACTTAACCCCTTTGAGATTCATATTTTTGACTGCGGTAACATTGATTGATAACATTACACAAGTTTCATATGCACAACGTTATATTTCTATTTCTGCATACCCTACAGCGTGCTCACCACCAAAAGTTGTTTCTATCCATAACTATACAGCTGGTCCCCTTTATCCATTTTAACCTCCCTTCCCTGCCCCCACGCAATGCTCCTTCTCCCCTGGTGACCACTACTCTGTTTTCTGTACCGATGCGTTTGTTTGTTTTTTTTTTTTTTTGGCTTGGTTGGCTTGGTTTGTTCATTTATTTTATTTTTGTTTGTTAGTTTTTTATGTTCCTCATATGAATGGGATCATAGTGTATTTGTCTTTCTCCACCTGACTTACTTTCCTTAGCACAATACCCTCAGTGTCCATCCACATTGTTGGCAAGATTTCATCTCTTTTATGGCTAATGAGTATTCCATTGTATGCATGTTCCACATCTCCTTTATCTGTTCATCTGTTGTAGGGCACTTAGATTGTTTCCATATCTTGGCAAGTAAACAATGCTGTGATGAACTCAGGGGTGCATCTATCTTTCTGGATTAGTGTTCTTGTATTCTTTGGATAAATATCCAGAAGTGGGATTGCTGGATCATATGGTCATTCTATTCTTAATTTTTTGAGGTATCTCCATACTGTTTTCCATAGTGGATGCATCAATTTACATTCCCATCAACAGTGTAGGAGGGTTCCCTTTTCTCCACATCCTTGCCAACATTTACTATTTCTTGTCTTCTTGAGAATAGCCATTCTCACAGGTGTGAAGCAATATCTCATTGGGGTTTCGATTTGCATTTCTCTAATAATTAGTGACGTTGGCCCTCTTTCTGTGTGACTGTTGGCCATCTGTCTTCTTTGGAAAAACAAGAATCAACGACAGCCATCTGTAAAATGCGAAAGTTGAATTGGATGCGCCTTGGGATTTCTTTCAGTTCTAAATTAGGATCATTGTGACTGTTGAATTTCACACAATTTCCGAAGCATCTGCTGTGTGGGAGGTATTTCTTCAGGGCCTGCAGCCGTGATGGTGCATATATATTCTGGGTGTGAAAAGTGAGCGTGAGCTCTGTTGGAGGAAGGGTACCGTTATTACACAGCACCTTTTATCAGTGCAGACTTAGTGGTGCTGTTTCCGCATTTTGGCTGATTCGTGTGATGCAAAGCCCAGAGCGTCCCAGCACAGACAGTGAAGTGAATCAGGGGCAGGGGGTGACTTGCAAAGCTGACCTGGAATATTCACCTGCCCAGATGTTTCTGTGTCCTCAATGCTTTGACAATCTGGTGGATAAGTATACAGGAGTTCGTTATATTATTCTTTCTACTTTTTTGTATGTTTAAAATACTTTATGATAAAATTGATCTTTATTTACTTGTTTAAGCAGATGTGGGGAACAGGAGCCCTGGTGCAGTGAAACAGCCAACAGCATTTTGGAGTTGAGCAGGTGGGCAGGCTGAGCCCAAGACAGTGCGGGAGCCCCATCTGAATCCGGGCCTTGGGCTGGGACCTGAATTTTCCCTGGTACAGTGGAGATACGCTCATTTGTGGATTTCCTGCAGTCCTCAAGCTTCCCAGAAGAGATGGAAATGGAGGTAATGATGCAAACGGGAGGAGAGAAAAGGCTGTGGGTCCCTCCTGCCTCCTAAGGAGCTGTGAGCAGTTGCTTTTCTAGAACATAAATATTTACAGTGGACACAATAGCGTGATGACAACAAGCATTCCAGGCCACATACGGAAATGGAGTTTATGTATTTTCTGTGTCTGTTGAAGGCCTTGGGGGTTACGGGGCGGGGACCAGGGAGATTACTTTCATATAACAGAGAGGTCCTTTGCCCCCAGTAACAGATCTTAGAGCATCTTGTCATGGAACTTGGCAACAGCGCTGAAAGCTGAAGATGAAAAATTTAATAAAGAAGATAAACCAGTGACTTCAGCTGCTGAGAATAAATCAACAGTCACTCCTGCCTGGAGACCTCTGCTTTTTTTTTTTTTTTTTTTTTTACAGGTTTTTGTTTGTTTGTTTGTTTTCTTGCTCTTTTGTTTTTTTGGTTGGAGGAGGTAATTAGGTTTACTTACTTATTTTATTCTTGGAGGAAGTACTGGGGATTGAACCCAGGACCTCCTGAATGCTAAGCACACACTCTGCCACTTGAGCTATACTTTCCCCCGAGAACTCACAGTTCTATAGAAATAACTTCTTGACAATTTCAGTCCATCTTCGGCACACATAATATGAATTGTAGAGGTATTCACTCAGGCTAACCCTCCTTCTTTCCTTTAAACAAAGAAGGCATGTATTAGAAAGCAAACGTTCTTTCCTTTCCCTTCCCTTAAGTATTGGTATTAGAGGAAGCTGGCAATTCTAGAAACTGAAGTGTGAGTTTAAACGAACGCAGCTAAGACTCTGTTGGTGTATTAAATGTACAGTGGCGACTTTCTGTTGCCAAACTTTATTTTACATATTAAATTTACAAAATATTTCCCCCAATTATTCATATTATTACTTAAATTCCTTTTGGTTGTATTGTTCCTGCTTAAATTCAGGACAGCTAACCTTTGGACTCTGAGTCATAAGTTCTATTTTTGATCTTAATAAAGTTAAAACTCTTAATTCTTTTAAAATGAAATTAGGATTTAAATGCTTCCTTCCTAGCTTGGGCCTTTGGCATGCTACTCTCTTAAGGAACTTCAGGTTGAAAAAAACCCAAAGCCCAACTCTGTGTTTTCCAAATTAGACAAGCTGCTCCCCTCATTGCCTTAATTCCATGCATCCAGAGTAAAATTAATTAAATTGCATTTTTAGGTAACTGGCAAATATTAATAATTTTTAGTGTATTTGTCAGAGATACACTATTTTAGACTGTAGTGGAAAGAGAGGCTGTGAAATCATATAAATCTGGAATTGAATGCCAACTTTAGTGCATGCTATGATCTTGAGAAAGTGTCCTATGCACTCAAAGCCTCTGCTTTTCTCATCTATAAAATGGGGATATCCATACAAGCCACTCTGATGAGCTGTGTGTGTACACTGAGACCAGTACTGTGGCAAAATAAATGTACTAGGTGCGGTATCTGCTCGGTCAACGTGAGATCTTCCCATATCCTTTACACAGTCTACCTCATACAACCCCATCTTCTTAGAGAGATGCTCTGGTGATGCTCAGTGGAGGGAGGGGTGGGAGAAGCAGGTGGCTCCTGGATGCACCATCGGAGACCTGCTGGAGAAAAGCGAAAGGGAAGCTTCCAGGGCTGAAGAGGAGCAAGTTCCAAATGTCCGGAGGGGAAGGCAAGTCTGTGATGTTTTCTGCGAAGAAGCAGATGGGGAGACGCCAGAACAGGGGGTATCGTTTCTGCAGCGGGGGCCTGGGAGCCACCTGGCCCCATCCCTGCAGGCGCCAGGCTCTGGGTGGGAACTTTAGAAGGAGGATGAGGAACATGTAAATCCTGTGTCCATGAGTCCTGCTCTGGGAGAGAGGTGGAGGGTGAATACTTAGAGATTCTGAAGACTGCAGGGACAGGGCAGACACTGTTTAGGACAAAAGTTTGTCTAATTGGTAAAAGTTTTCCTATTTCTGGAGTACTGGGAAGAGGTTGGGGGCTGCAGTGTGTTTTCAGGCACCCTAACAAGTACAGAGCATTCTAAAAATATTTTGTCTGTGAATAATTGGATGGTGGTGTCAGTCATCCAGAGGGTACCAGGTGATGCAGAAGGTGGCTGACTGGTGCCTGCAGGGCTTGATCAATGTGAGAGATCCTGCAGAATGGAGTTTTTGATTTTTTGTTCTTAAAGAAGAAATTAGGAGCTTTGCTACAGCTAATAATGGGCCCCAATGTGATTCTTTCCCCGGGAGAAGTTTAACAAAGGGAGAAGTTTTTATCTCTCATGGAAAGAAGTCCAGAAGTTGGTAGTCGGCGGCTGGTTGGTGGCCCCGTGGTGTCAGCAATCCTGCCACCTTCACTGTTATTGTCTTACCTCGAGTGACTTTCATTTCCAAGGTGACTTCATGGTCTGATACCACCAGGTCCAGCCACCAACTCTTCTTCAAGATGGCAGGAGGGAGGAGGGGGAAGGACTAGCCCCTGCCCACGAAAGACACTTCCCAGGAGCTACATGCAACTTTTCTGCTCATATGTCATTGACTGAAACAGCCACATGCCCACCTGTAGCAGCTAGAAAGCTTGGAGCATAATGATCCCAACTAAAAATTCTCAGGAAGAAGAGGCTAATGGCCTCTGGGAGGTACCTCTCAATCTCGATCAGAATTTATGTACCTAATCGGGTTCCAGCTAGTGTTGACATTAGCTTAAGGTCTTAAAATCAATCAAAGAATTTTCTGGGAATGTTCTAAATAGCTTTTGGCTAGAGATCGGAGGTTCACATGTGCAAAAGACACAACTACTAGCAAATTGGTGAAACGGAGGTCTGCTGAGTGCTATGGTAAGTTGTTAGCTTAATTTGGAACCTGCACCTTTGTTACAGGTATCATTTTGTAAAGTTACTATTCCCCAAAGAGTCTCCTGACTGCACTGACTGTTTACTAATGTGCTTATTAAATTTAGTCATTTTATACTATCGGCAAAGATGTGTGCTGGGCAGTGTGGAGAATAGAAAACGTCTCTGAGGGAGTTGATAGGAGGTAGAGTGATACAGATTATTTCATGCTACATTGAAAATTGGACAACAGGAACACAAGTAGGAATCTGATGATCAAATACTAGCTGATAACGTTAGACTGAGCTATCAGCCTAGTCTCTACCTTTAACTGGCGTATGCTGTGCCCCAAAGTGTCTTAGCTCTGACTCTGCTCAAGGCCTTGAGTAGGGTGTTTGGTTATTGTTCACATTCCTTTGAAGAAGAAATGAATAATTCTGTTTTCCAGAAACAAAAACTTGACTGAGGACCAAGCCTAACCATTGTTTTTCATAGTAAGTGTCAGGGGTAGTTTTCAGCTGGAGACTGACCATCTTCATGAAGTCGATCTGTTTGCAGGGGACCCACGTGGACAGGGACCTGGGTAGAGTGAGGGAGGATTCTGCTGGGGGGAGGGTCTGACATCCTGTTCTCATGAGAGAGGGGAAGGGCCGTGCTTCCAAACTCTGAGGGGCAAGGACCAGTCGAAAGCAGCTTAGGTTAGAGCTGCCTGATGAAGAAGAGTAAAGGAGTGATTCAAATGCTGGTGGAGGAATGAGACTGACTGGACGGCAAACAGCCAGAGGCAGCCGGTGGCAGGCCCTGCGAAGGAATGATGTGACCGCCATCACGCCCCCATATCTGTACCCAGGGGCTGACCTGGTGTCTGTGTGGCCAGGTGCTGAGTGTGCCCCACCGAATTAGATTTCCTCGATCCCATCCCTGGGATTTCCTCAGGCCAATCCATATATGAAGTCGTAACTTTTAAAAAGTGGCAGCTGCAAGACTGTGCCCTTTTATGGAGCTAAAGTGGGTCCAAAGCCATTTTTGGTTAGAGCCATGGTCTGTCCATTTCCTTGATAATGTCTGTGGTTCTGCCTTTAGGTCGAGCTGGGACACATCTGGCTGCAGGTGTCATGACGATTTTATCTTTTTTCACTAGTGCTTATTTCTGTGACTTTCATCACATTCTACTTTCTACAAAGCAATATCAGCTTTTCTTTTTTTGTCTAAAAATAGAAACAGCAATGAGGCTGGTAAGGTGCTGACAACCTTATTTTGTAAATAAAGAAAGGGAGGCACAGTGCTGTTCACTCCACCAGCGCGCACACCTGGCCCATCTGGATATTCAGTCCTCCACGTGTCTTGCGGTTGAGTTTTCCCATGAAGAAGATTCATCCCTGCCTTGGCTAACCCATGGAGAGTTCTGTTTTTAAAGGAATACAAATCTCTTAGTGCTTGCCAAGTAATATGGACACATTTAAAACAGGAAAGTCATTCCATGAGAAATAGGAAATTCTGTTTTTTGAGAAGAGTGTTCAGTTCTTCTAGACATATTGGTTGGGAAACCTACATTTCCAATTGAGTCTTTGGCTCCTTGTCAACACAGTAATAAATGAAAATCCAAGGGCTACGATAAGGTTAGAGATGAGGGTTCTCAGCAAGGGCTCCTTAAACTGCCTCATACTTTTCTGGAAGATGGTGGCCTGGGCAGGTTTTGCCCTTTTGCCAAAGAAGACTTCAGCCTGGAGAGAATGCTCTGAGACGAATGTGTGTTCGGGGCAGCGGAAGCTGTCCAGGGTGAGCTGTGTGTTCAAGCTGGCGGAACCCGAGCTAGGGATGCTCCTGCTGATTCAGATGCAGAGTCTGGCCCAGGAGTGAATGCTGAGGATGGCCTCATCCCTTAGGAACGATGAGCTCACCTGCTGTGATAAGGCAGGGAAAGAACTGCAGCCGTGCAGGTATTGTGGATTTTGTCTTTTCTGACACTTGGCTGGACTAGCAATAAACACCACACAGAAGTGACCCACCAGTCCCTCTTCAGAGCCTCCTCTTCTGTATCTCTTTGCGACAATCGTGACAAACGTGCGGGCCCCGTTCCTCCACATCACTGCCCGCCAAAAGTGCCTGTTAACCTGCTTCCTTGGCTGCCCTGTTTCCTCTGTGCCTGTTCTGAAAGGCTTTGCCTAACTTTCTTCTTTTTGTGTGAATCAGGAGAGGGTTTTGTTCTTTTAATTTTTGTCATTCATTCTTTAAAAATATTTTTTATTGAAGTATAGTTGATTTACAATGTTGTGTTAATTTCTGATGTACAACATAGTGATTCAGTTATATACATAATTCCTTTTCATTATAGGCCATTACAAGGTATTGAATGTAGTTCCCTGTGCTACATAGTAGGACCTTGTTGTTTATCTATTTTATTTGTAGTAGTTGGTGTCGAGGGATGTATTAGAGGTTCGGGATTTGTCATTCATTCTTGCTCATCAGAGAAGTTCACCACTACTTTTACAGTCTCCTCCATCTCAGCCTGGATTCTGCAGAGTGGTCCAGGCTGACCAAGGCAGAAGGAGGCAAAAAGCCAGGTACACCTGGCCACAGGGTGTAGGACGAGTATGAGCCATTGGTCAGGCTAATAGGTAGACGGTTCTGATCTCTTTTCAAAATGATCCTGGTAACAGAACCACAAATGGTGGGACTGATTTTTCACTTATTGTAACAGTTGGCTGAAACCAGTAGCCCAGAGGTCTTTCTTTAGCTTATTGGGTAATGATGGAGAAAACCGCCCCAAGAGCCATCGCTGTGCTGTTAGAGGTGCCGGGCTCTCGTTCAGTTTCAGATCACTTGGTTTGCACGTGTTCAGTGTTATTTTATCTCCATTATGCACCATTCAATCTGCTCTTCAAAGAAAAATGAACTTGAGTCTAACTCTAACCCTATCCTTTGTTTTATAAGTGTCATTACGCGTGGCTTCTCTTTTTCACAACCTTCTGCACAGAAGTAGATGCAGCTCCCTGGAGGCAGAAGGTACCCAGTGTCAGGGCTCAGAGGGAGCTGGAGGAGAGGGTGGGGAGACAAGCCAGATTTCACCATTTACACTGAAATCTGCTTCTCCAAGGCAAGCAGCCCCTGGGCCCCATTTTGAAGTGATTGAAATGGAGAGGAGGAGGTGGGGAGGATCTTTGAAAGGGCTGGTAGGGTGGAGTTATTAAAAGCATCTAAATTTCTGTTAGGAGACGAATAAGGTCTGGGGTTCTAAGGGACAGCATGGCAATCATAGACAATAATAATATATTGTCTACTTGACAGTTGCTAAGAGAGTAGATCCCAAGTCTTCTCATCACACAGAAATTTGGTAACTATGTGAGGTGATGGGTGTAACTTGGTTGTAGTAATCATCTCACAGTGTGTATATATATATGAAATCATGTTGTACACCTTAAATATATACAATTTTTATTTGTTGAGTATGCTTCAGTAAAGCTTGAAAAAGAAATCAAAGCACTGAGTTCTAGAGTCGGGTTGCCTGGGTTCAAATCTTGATTTTACCTCTTATTAGCCAAGTCACCACAGGCTGCTCTCTGAGACAAAGCTTCCTCACCTACGAAGTGGGAGCCTTCCGTCTTGCGGGGAGGGCGAGGTTATCAGTGCCAGGCTCACAGCCCCAGCGCTCAGGGCGCGTAAGTTGCTTGTGTTGTTACTGAAGGTTTGGGCAGCGACTGCTCACCCCCAGAGCCTCGAGATTTCCATCGCTGTCTCTCAGCCTTTGTTGTGAGGACTCCCACTTCTGCTGGAGTCCTGGGAACTCTCTCCACGCTTAATTCCAATTCCGGGCCAGCTGGGTTTGATGACTTACTTCTCTCTTTCTGACAGGCGAGGCCGTCTGCTGGCTGTTTTCACCTTGAGTCTTGGATTGATTTGTAGCCACCCATGCAGTTCACCAAGTCCTCTCTGAAGGTTGTGCACTGCAGCTGTCATTACTGCCCTGTTATAAACCGTATAAAGAGAATTATTTTATGATGATGACTTGTCCTTGCCAGTCTGCATGCCACCCTGTGCTGTGTGAGTTCTGATCCTGAGCAGAACTGTTGGACTTCCTCTGGGATTCTTTCACATGGGTACCTGTGAGTCATCCCACCTGCCATCCCTGGGCTCTGCTCTCCGGCTGAACTTCCCCCAGGGCTCTCGTCCACTTGGGGGCAAAGTCCTGACTGCCGACCTTAGTCACACCACTGCATAGACCAGGCTCAGAAAGGACCTCCAGTGCCCTTCCATCAACTCCCTTGACCCACGGGGGGCCAGTCACTTCGTGGTCACCGTTGTCATGGATGAATGATGTATGGAGCGAGGTCATCGCTTCAGCTCGCAACATCTACAAGGTGTGCGACTTGTGGGAGCGTGTGTGGAGCCGTGGAGTGGGAAAGGTCGGTGGGAGTGGGTGGAGGATGGGGAGATTCAGAGCTGCAGCGGAGCATCATCACCTCTCCACCTTTTGTCTCGCCTGGTCTTTCAAGATTGCGTTTCAGGATTTCTTTAGCAACTAAGTGGTGCATGCGATTTTTCACCGTGTTTCTGGGAAGTGTCTCTCTTCTCTCTCTTTCACAGAAACATCCAGCTCCACCCATTGGCTGCTCACCACCTGCAGGTGCAAGCTCAAATACAGAATCCAGCCAACCCCTCACAGAGCAAGAGACCATGAACACAAGGGGCCAGGAACACAATCGCAAGGATCGTGGTAAAGTTTCATAAAGACGAGTGTCTAAATCAATGTGGGACGTTTGCCTTAACTCTTAACTCTGAGCCTGTAGTTTCTACACTTGAAGCTGCTTCAGTCACCTGGGCCCCTGCAGTGGGTGCTCTTTCTCGATGGTGCTGGAGCCTTGCCACCAGGGGGCAGCAGCCCTCAGCGTCCCCTTCCTGCACGCTCAATTTTAAGATAAGTGTATGCCTGTTCTGAGCTCCAGATCATACTCATGAATTTTCCAAACCATACTTATAAAATGAAAACTATATTTAAAAATCCAAACATTCAAGAGTAGAGTAGATATTCTTATACAGTAAGATTTTAAAAGAAAAGATATTCTTATAGAGTAAGATTTTAAAAGAAATAAACTCCTAACCCTATTAGCTTCTATATTGCTTTCACTAAAAATACCATTAATTATCTAGAACAACTGAATCCCAAACTGACCTAACATTTGAACTCAGTTGCTCTTAGTCTGTAGATCTGGGACCTACAACTGCCAGTGCCTCCCGTCAGTTATGGGAGGTTTATCCACTCTGCTTAGATTATTCAAACTAACCTTAATCAGTACATTCAACATAACAGCTCTCCTACGAGGTCCCACCCATTCTTTTGTGAATCTCATTTGTTCCCCCGTCATGCAAATGATAAAAGGAAGAGATGGGCTGGTCAGCTAGCTTCCTCTGTGTGCCTGGCTCCTGGCTCGTGCTCTGAAATAGGGAAGACCTGATTTTCCACTTCACTTTTAAACTGGAGGGAAGTGGCTCTCTCCCACAGGCACGCCCCTCGTAGCTTCGGGCCGGGGCTTAATGGCTGCGAGTCCTTGCACCCTCTGAAACAGAACCCCAAATTTCAACTTGAACCTCTTCCCAGAGATTATTTTGGACAATATTTAGGGAATTTTCATAACAAAGTTATGCTAGTTCACATATGCAAGCCAGATAGTTCTCTGACTTAAATTTTATTTTATTTTTTAATTAATTAATTGAGTTTTTCATTGAAATATAGTCAGTCTACAATGCTGTGTTAGTTTCTGGTGTACAGCACAGTGGTTCAGTTATGCATATATTCTTTTTCATTATCGGCTATTACAAGGTATTGAATATAGTTTCCCGTGCTGCACAGGAGGACCTTGTTGTTTATTTTATATATAGTAGTTAGTGTCTGCACATTCCAAACTCCCAATTTATCCCTCCGCACCCCAACTCCCCAACCCTCTGGTAACCATACATTTGTTTTCTTTGTCTGTGAGTCTGTTTCTGTTTTGTAAATAAGTTCATTTGTGTCATTTTTTTTAGATCCCACATATAAGTGATACCATATGGTATTTTTCTTTCTCTTTCTGGCTTACTTCACTTAGAATGACAATCTCCAGTTCCATCTCCATGTGGCTGCAAATGGCATTATTTTATTCTTTTTTTATGGTTGAGTAGTATTCTACAGTATGAATATATCACAACTTCTTTATACAGTCTTCTGTTTATAAACATTTAGGTTGTTTCCTTGTCTTGACTATTGTAAATAATGCTGCTATGTGCATTGGGCGCATGTATCTTTTCGAATTCGAGTTCCCTCTGGATATACGCCCTGGAGTGGGACTGCTGAATCATAGGATAAGTCTATTTTTAGCTTTTTAAGGAATCTCCATACTGTTTTCCATAGTGGCTGTTCCAGACTACGTTTCCACCAACAGTGTAGAAGGGTTCCCTTTTCTCCACACCCTCTCGAGCAGTTATCATTTATGGACTTTTTAATGATGGTCATTCTGACTGGCGTGAGGTGGTACCTCATTGTAGTTTTGATTTGCATTTCTCTAATAATTAGCGATATTGATCATTTTTTTTCCCTGTGCCTATTGGCCATTTGTTGTCTTCATTGGAGAGATGTTTATTTAGGTCTTCTGCTTATTTTTTAGATTGGGTTTTAAATTTTAAATAGAACATTCAATTTGTAATTTTTTGATTGCAAAAGTAAAATGTGTTCATTGTAGATAATTCCAAAAATATAGAAAAATAGAAATGTAAAAAATTTCTCATGTCATTGTACCACCCAGAAGTAACTGCTGACAGCATTTTTTGGTATTGCTTTCAGATGGATTTATAAATTTACATACATGTTTGGATTGTACTAGAATGCACAAATAAATATATCATGAGTTTTTCCCACTTTTAAAATCTTTTTTGGTGTTATCTTAGTAAACAGCTGTCATAGCATGGATTTACTGACATATATTTAATTTATTACCTATTATCTAATTAATATTATTTTATAGTTTTATATAATTAACTGGACACATACAAGAAGAGCCTTGTAAACAATTAGCATTTGTGAAGCACTTGTTTTTTAGTAACTATGCTAAACATAGGACATACATTATTTTTGATGATTTCTTAACACGGTTTTTTTTGACAGGGGAGGTAATTAGGTTTATTTATTTATTTAATTTTAATGGAGGCACTGGGAATTGAACCCAGGACCTCATGCATGCTAAGAATGTGCTCTACCACTTGAGCTATCCCCTCCCTTGCTTCTTAATGCAGTTTTTGACTTGATGTTTTTAGCCCATTTAATGCATCACGAGACTCCACCAGGCTCAGAGATATCCATTCTCCCAGAACCGTTAAATAAAGGAATGGAATTAGAACTCAGGCTTTGTCATAAAATCCCACATATGGAATTTTGGGGTCAAGGATGTGAATATTTATAAGTCCTTCTGAGACATATAATCCGATTACTCTCCAGGTATGAATTTACACCAGCAGTAAACCAAACGTCTTTATTTGTAACAGTTTCCAGGGAGGGAGATTCTACATCTCTTGACTATCTCTTGATAGTCCGTCTTAGGTTGTGATATCACTACGGGCAACAGACTAGTCTCTGTAGATCTGCTGAGCTCCCCTGGCTGCTGGCCTCAGTAATTCTTTTAAAAAGTGAAGGGCAAGTCAGTTTCCTTTATACTTCTTCTCTGAATACTGTAAGTCAGTCGTCTAAGGCACGGTGTTCATTTACTGATACATTCACATCATACTTTTTTCTAAAAAATTGTGGGATGGTCTCAATAGTCCTCAAAACTTTTTTGTTCTTCTTATTCTTTATCTTTTCTAGGGAGGATGTATTTCCCATCTCCTTTCATTTTCTTCTTGTTCTTGACTCTTTTTAGCTCGGTTTTTAAAAAATGCAAAGACCTAAGTTAGATATGCTACCATAGAAATTTTGAGGGCAAAAGTGTTGATAATGGAAAAATCATTTTCTGACTTTTGAAAGCAACTGTCTTTTCATAGTTGCATTTCTTCTTCCTGAGCGCTACCTGTTGAATCTGTAACCTCTGTGCATATGTGGTGCTATTTTTAAAATCTCATTTCTGTTGAACTTTATCTTGTTTTGTTTTTTTAATTTTTTTCCCTTTGAATCATCTGTCTAACTCATCCAAGTGACTGAATTCTGCACCTCTCTTCCAAGATGTGAGCTCCCCTGCCTCACTCGGCAGCATCCACCAAACTAGATTGGTGTGTCCTCCATTCTTTCTTCTAGGTCAATGACAAAGAAATGAAGCCACACTAATTGCAGCCATGACCCCTGGCAGACGTTGCTGGCTTTGGTCTCTGGTGAGCCATGCGTGGGTAACTCAGCTTTGGGTGCAGGGATATATAGACATCAGCCAACTGCATTCCCATGAAACCCGCCACCGGCAATTCAGATGCTCATACAGAAGAACAGAGACCAAAACTAGAAGAGCAGTTCCCTCCTGGGGGAACAAGAGCTCTCCCAGTCACCTCCTCACTCTGTGACCTTGGGCAGCCTGGATCCTAACTGTGCCTTAGCTGTACCCATCAACTGAAGCGTGTGGATGGTTTTACTCTAAAGTTCTGCCTGGTTCTGAAACTCTTCAGTTCCCACTGAAAAGCTGATCTATTTTTCCAAAGAAGACATGAAAAGGTGCTCAATATCACTAATCATCAGGGAATGAAAATCAAAACCACAGTGAGCTATCAATCACCTCACACTTGTTAAGATGGTTATTATTAAAAAGACAAAAGATAACAAGTGTTGGTGACGATGAGAAATTGGAACCCTAGTACACTGTTGGTGGGATTTTTAAACTGGTGCAGACACTGTGGAAAACAGTACAGAGGTTCCTCAAAAAATTAAGAATAGAACCACCATATGATCCAACTATCCCACATCTGGATATTTATCCAAAAGAATTGATCTGGATCTCAAAGAGATACCTGTATTCCGTGTTCATGGCAGTGGTATTCATAATAGCCAAGGTATGGAAGCAACTCTAGTGTCCATTGACAGATGAATGGCTAAATAAAACGTGGCATACATACATACAAGGAAATATTATTCTGCCTTAAAAAAAAAGAAATCTTGCTTTTGCAACAATGTGGGCAGCCTGGACGACATTGTACTAAGTGAAATAAGCCAGACACAGAAAGACAAATACTGTATGATCTCCCTTACATGTGGAATCTAAAAAAGCTGAACCCATAGAGGCAGAGAGTAGAGTGGTGGTTACCAGGGACTAGGGGAGGACTGGGAGATGCTGGTCAAGTGTACAAAGTTTTAGTTTTGCAGGATGAATGGATTCTGGAGGTCTAACGTACAGCATGGTGACTTTAGATTACAATGGTGTCCTGGATACTTGAAACTTGCTAAGAGGGTAGATCCTAAGTGTTCCCCTCCCCAACACACACTCACACACAGATACACACCCTGTAACCATGTGAGTGGATGAATGTGCCCATTACCTTGGTGGTAGTGACTATTTCCCAGCGTATAGTGTATCTCATCATCAAGTTGCCCACTGTAAGTACATACGAAAGAGAGAAGAAAAAGTAAACTGACTTACATCACAAAGGTAACTGTCTCCCCAGAAGCCTGTGTCTTCAGGGTCCCTCTCCTTCCCATGTTTGCACCATCTCCCACTGTCCCCTCGCAGGTGTGAACACAGCCCTGGCCCCCTTGACTCTGCACCATCCCTGGCTGCTCACCTCTCTCTCTCTCTTTCTCACCTCATGTTCTCCACACGGTGATTTACACTCACTGCTGTGGATTGAATGTTTGCATCCCCCCAATTTCATCACTGAAGCCTAATGGTCTTAGGAGGTGGGGTCTGCGGGAGGTGATTGGGTCATGAGGGTGGAGCCCTCACCAATGGGATTAGTGCCTTTATTAAAGTAGACCCCAGCGAGCTCCCGCCCCGCTTCCCCCATGCAAGGACACAACAAGAAGTTGGCAGTCTACAGTCTGGAAGCGGGCGCTCACCACACCCGAAGCTGCTGTCATTTTGACCTTGCACGTCCAGCCTCCAGAACTGTGAGAGGCAGATTTCCGTTGTTTATAAGCCACCCGATTTGTGGTGTATCTTGTAACAGCAGCCTGAATGGCCCAAGACCCTCACTAGTTCTTCTTATTACCTTTCAGATATTTAAAACCCGGAACCATTTTCCCTTTCACCTAAACCAGGAGGGTGGGATTGTTCCAGCTAAGGTGACCTGCAGCTTTCTACCTGCAGAGTCCAGAGAATGGCCTCTGGGCCTTGTCTCATTGCACTGGCTCCCATCACAACTGGTGGTTCTCCTTCAGTCCTCCCCCTCCCCTGTGACTTGCTCCTCTGTCCACTCTTTAAAACTTGGTGCATCACAGGTGTTTGTCTCCTACCACCTCTCTTCTCTCACCTCATCTTCTCCCTCGACGACCTGATTTACTGTCATTATTTTAACTGGTACCTAAATACACGTTGACGGCATTTCCTAGCTATATCCCTGATCATCACAAAAGCTTTGGATGCATTTTACCCATCTCTGAGCATCTCTCCCCGTGGGAGACAAGTACAAAAGTGTCTAAATTGAATCCATCGTCTTCCCTTCATGGTGGGTCCTCCTCCAGTAATCCCTGCCTCATCTGGTGACAACGTCATGCTTCTCACCCAAGCTGGAAATGTGGGGGGTCCTGCCAGAGTCTTCTCTTTCCCCCACCTCCTGCACCCAGTCATTTTCTAAACTCTTCTACCATGCCCTCCTGATGGTCACGATGTATTCCCCTGCCCTCAAGCCCTGGGCCCCCTCATCAGTCTCCTCACTGGTTTCCTGTCTTCCCGCCATCTCCCCTGGGGTCTGTTCCCCGCGCCATCACTAGAGAGATCTGGAAAAAACATGGCCGGGTTGCTTTTGTCCTTAAAAACCCCTCCCTTGGCTTCTCATCCCCTCCAGCAGTTGATTTCAAAATATTTGGGGGTCACATGTCTGCAAAAGGTTAATGAAAAATAATAAACAGACAGACATTTTAAAGACAATCACAAGGTTTCTGAGAACTCCCTTTCTGGACCCCGAGTGAGGACCTTCAGCTGCAGACTTGAGTCCCTTTGCTTGGCAGAGAAAGATCAGCATGAGCCGCCCTGAGCTGTCCGCCCAGCCCCCCTCCCTCCCTCCAGCCGCACAGGCCGGGCTCCAGCCCTGCCAGCCAGGGCAGCCCCCAGCGCCCCCGCCGGATGTGCTGCCACCGCTGCTTGTGCGTGGAAAGCCTATCCCCGCTCTCTGCCTGCGAATGCCTGTGCACTCTTCAAGACTCAGCTCCTTCTGGAAGACTTCCCTGAACCCCCAACCTCCCCCGCCATCCTCACTCCCTTGGCTGCTTTCATTGCACCTCCTCTGAGTCTTCAGAATCAATAAGATGACCCAGCTGTGGAACACTTAGGCGTCATTCAAAGTAATGACAAGCTTGTGCTTACATTACTGCTTACAAAGGAAGAAGCATTCTTTCTGTCTTTAATGAAGGAGCCGCAGTGATTGGATCATCCTCCTTTGGGGTTGTCTGTAGTGGGGCCAAATAAAAGAAGACGTTAGATCTTCAGATCCTTGCATCTTCCTTCAGTTGGACTGCACTCGCTTTACTGTATTATACGTGAACAGTCACCCGAGTAGAAAATCGCATACATCTGTGAATGCTGGGAGAGGACCTCTCAAAAAAGGCGATGCCACAGGTTCATTCACAGGCAACTTCCTAACCTAGAAGACTTTCTTTCAACATTATTCTTAGCAAATGTACAAGGCAGGCTAATGAAGAATGTGTGATCATAATTATTCCCCTCTCAACTCAGCTCATCCTGCAAATTGCTGTAAAAGTTGGTTCCACATGCTCTTTGGAAACATGCCGCAGTCTAGAGGTGGCACCGTGGACCATCAGGCCATAGGATGGTTGGCAACAAATCCTGTCAGAGACAGAAGGCACATCTAGAAATAGATGGGGTTCTTTTATGTAGAATGAGAATAAAAGGCAGCCAAAAATACCCAGGGGTGAATGAGTCACAGAAGCAAATAGAGAAACCATAAATTAAGAAGGCAGAAGAGAATGGGATGTTTTGATTAAAGCTAGAGTTCTCAGGAATTCCGTATCTGGGCTATTGGGCTGAGCGCATAGAGAGCCACGACGTTAAGTAGGAGATTCCTGAGTGGTTGGGAAGTAACGGGCAGTTTAGACTGCAAGGCAACAGAGTTGTTTTAATCCCTGCTCCACACTGGGGAAGAGGGACCTTGAACTTGTCAGCAAACCTCTTTGGACCTCGGTGTTGTCGTCTGGAAAATGGGGGAGCTGGCCTGAGTGATCTCGCACATCCTTTCTAACTTGAAAATTCTATGGTTCCTGACTCCATAAATAGACTTGTGTGGCCCCAGGCAGGCAGTCTGAAGATAAACTATTAAATGAGATTAAGACAAGGCAAGCTAACAAAACTAGAAGAGTCAGTTGACCACAGATGAGGTTAATCTTTAGTTAAATTAGGAAAGAGGTTGTTTCATTTTTATTTTATTTTTTTTGTGCTCCACCCTAATTGTTGGAGCCCTGCTACCCAGAGCTCACCCACCCCAGACTTTCCTGTTCCTTCCTCTGCTGGCTCCAGGGACCCCACAGAGCCACCCAAGAGGGAGCCAGACCCCGGGAATCCACCCTCTTCCCACCCAGTCTTCTGATTCCTGGAGGCCCGATATTTACGTCTCTGTTCGTTCCCAGGAGGGGACAGGTGGTAGATCTCACCTGGGCAGGAACAACATAAAAGCAGCCCCCACCCCGACGCCCGTCCTGGTGTTTGGCAGGTGGCCCAATTACCTTTGTGCGCCCTCAAATAAATCCCTTCTTATGGCTGTGATTTCCCAATTCTGTTGCTAACCAGTTAAGTCACTTCCCTTCTCTGCATTTCAAGCATCTTTATGTGCAAGGGTGATCCTCTACCAGTCTTAGAAGGTTGCTGAGATGTTCCAACGATGCAGCAGGCATGACACTGCTTACTGGCCTACAAATCCTGCCCCTGGAGGTAGGTGGTGTTCTTGTCATTTTATTACCCCCAGGCTTTAGGTATGACCAGGTGTGTAACACAAAGATGCGGAAGCCAGGTACCCATCCAGAATCCTGCCTCTTGACTGCCCCCTCCCCCAGAAAGTGGTCCACTGGGATAAAGGGAGATTCCCCTTTCCCCTGAAGCACATATGTAACTTCTGTTTATTTTGCTCCAACTCTGCACTGTTGACTCTATATATTATAACTTTTCATTTGAGAGACTGGGACAGGGCTCAGAAAGAGGAAGGCATTTGTTCAAGTTTGCATGATTGGTATGTGGAAGAGCAAGACCTCAAACCTACTTCTGTTTGACCATGAAGCCCCCTTGCTGCTTGCTGCTCAGACTCCAGGATATTGTGCTCACGTGGGAGAGCTGAACGGTCCCCCAACAGCCTTAGAACATTTGGTAGGTCAGTAGGTCAGACACACTCCTGCCTCAGGACCTTTACACCTGCTCTTCCCTCAGCCTAGATTACTCTTGCTGCACTTATTTGCATGGCTTGCCCCACTCCTTTCCTTAAGAGACCACTTTTCAGTGAAGCCTTTCCAGACCATTTATAATTGCAGCCCTTGCCCCAGCCCGCACTCCTCTTTCGCTTCTCTGCACATCATTTCTCATCGCCAAGACTCCACACACAGGAGTTCCTCAGCGCCTGACACTCACTTTCTGAACTTAGGAACTGGGTTCAGATTTAGAGAGCGAGGGGTGGATTTTACTTACCTATTTTGTTTGTTATCTGTCCTCCACTATCTCCATGAGGGAAATCCCCCCCAACCCTGTTCTGTTCACGGCAATATTGCCAGCGCCTGGACCAGGGCCTGACGTGTGATGGGTGTTGATAAACGTCTCTGAGCGGAGGCCTGTGCGTGTCTGCCGCAGCAGGTGCGGTTGGCGGGAGGTGGGTGGGGAACAAGAGCTCAGGTAAGAACAGGGCGAGGTAAGAAAGCTCCAGCTGCTCAGGGAGCCCGGCTTTGAAGTTCCTCGGGGGCAGCAGGGGGTCCGGGCTGCGGCCTTAAGTGGTATTTCTCTGTATGACGCGTCCCCTCTGCTGCAGCAGGAAGGGGACTGTGAAGGCACCACACCAACCCCCAAGAGCAGTGGCCACCTTGATGCTTCTGTCCACACAGTACGCAGAGTGGAGGCCCCTTTTCAGTCTCTCACAACTTTATGTCATAGGTTGGCCTTGAACCCCTGGGCACGTCTGAGATGTCACCACGATGGCTCTGGGGCTCAAAGGCTAGTAAGACAAACCAGGGACCATTGTTTCTTCAGTGTAGAGGACTCCAGGTAAAGTTGATCCCCCCGTACCCTGCAGTTCCCTGAGCCCACCTCCAGGATGTCGCCTGGCTGGCTGCCCCGCACTAGTGACCTTCGGGCGTGTCCTAGTCCCGGGGTTGGGTGGGGAGGCCTTGTTACAAGGCAGGAGCTCTGCCATCACTACTCCTGGGTCAAATCGTGGCTCCAAAACTCAGTCACACTGTGACGTCGGCCATGTAACTTAAAGGGCTTGGCCTCTATTTGTTCTATAAAATGGGAGCATTGAGATTTTCTCCATAGGACTGTTGTGAGCATTAACTACATCAGGATATGTCATGCCACTGGCCTTGAGCCTGGTGTATTGTAAGAGCTTCATGATACATTGTCCAGGCGTCCCCAGTGCCCAGCAGAGCGGCCGGTACAACCAGGTGCTCAACACACGTCTTGGAGAGATGAGGAAGGGAGGCGATGGAAACAGCCTGAGATGAGTTACCCCGGCCTCTGGACAAGACAACGACCTGAGACGGGGGAACAGCCCTCCTGGAGCAGCGCTTAGACAGGAGCGCCTCTGGCAGCCAGATCTCAAAGCCGTGCCCGGGAAGGGAACCAACAGGGTTTCTGGTGATTGAAACAGGGAAGGGAAGGACTGAGTTTGTAAATATAACTGCAAACACACACTTGGTAACTAAGCAATTTGGCAAAGATCCTTACTCTAGACAGAGAATTTTCCCTTTGCAAGTGAGAATAATAGCAATGACTTCATGCGGGGTTTTGGGTCATGTATCCGAGAGTGGCCATCTTTCCACTGATGTCTGCCAGGCCCTGGGGGTGGGGCGAGGTGTAGAGGCAGGGCCCCCAGCCCTCAGTGGACACGGTGGAAGGTCACTCCAGACTGGGTGTTTTCACTGGGTCCTCCCAGGCAACTGCTGTGTTGGCCCATCTGCTCCCATCAAGGGCTTGGTCGCTGCCTTCTCCGCACTGAGTGCTCTACCCACTGAGGTTTTCCTCAATTCAATGCATAACTCAGGCACATACGTGAGTTTTCATGTTTGCTTCTCTGCTCTTTCCCTGCACTGAAGGTCATGGGATCGAGGAGGAGAAGGAGGTGGAGAAACAAATGGGTGATTGCCCACCCTGCTCAGAAGCACAGTGCTTGACCAAAGGCAGGTTCCCCATCTCCCCCACCCCCACCCTCAAAGACCAGGGTGATGGGACGCCCTCCTTATTCCTCTGGTCTCCAAAAGGGAAGTGTGGGCACACGGGAAATAACAACCCATCATGCCATCTTGCCCCCGAGAGAAATCACTTGTTTTTTTCTATTTCTTCTTCAAAGAACCATCCTTCTCTTCTTCGCTTGTCATCACCGGCCATAAATTGACTTCACAGAACTTAAATCACTCACCCTGGACTGATTAGGGTACCCAAGTTCAAAACAATCCTATTACCCTTTTTTTAAGGATGAAAAAATAGTCTTATTAGTGTTTTGATGGCCAGTTCATGTTTCCTTTCAGGAAGTTGCATTTGAAATTATATTGGGCAGGGCTGATAATAGCACATTCATCTCATCAACCCTAATACTGAGAATTTTATCAATTCCCAGAACAGCTCTATCTGTTTATAAAAATTGGTGGGGTTCGGAGACACGTTCTTTAAAAAAGAGCCTCCCATTCTAAGAACTGAAGAGTCTAATGTTCTCTGAGCCGTATTCTACACAGATGGAGCCAGAGTCTTCCTGGGGTTGACAAGACTCCAATTGTTTCTTTTTTAAAGTGAAGTGTGAACCCCAGAGTCTTGGGCTCAAGGCAAGATGCTGGGTAGAACTGTTCTTTCTTTGTACAGGCCAAGCGCACAGTGCTGTTTCTGCATCCAAGAATTCCTGGGGCACACACACACAAACACACACAGATCACTGGGCGATAACTGCTGTTTAAGGGCAACTGTGACCTCATAGGTGTATGTGGTGGGTACCGTGACCCCTGCCTTGGTGTCTGTTGTTCATTGCAGTGGCTGGCCCGGTTGTCTGCAGGTGTGAGCTTTGATCTCCTTTTGGAGGAGGTAATTGGAAGGATGTGACTGTTGTCTTGAGAACTGGATCTGGGCAAAGAAAGACTGTTCAGCTCCACCCCCTGTCCCTGAAATGTAGGCTCTGCCCACTGTTCCCAGAGCTGGAGCCACTTTGAAGGGCACAGCCTTGAGAGAGGAATGTGTTCTTGAGACCATCTGGATGGTATATGTGACTGAACCCTGTTAAGGTCTCTAAACTTTCATAGATCCTGGCGGGCAGTGGTGGAGATCTGCTTGTCTTCTGGCTGCCCAACGCAAGCTGGGCATGTGAGTCCTCCTGCTTATTAAGCCTGCCACCTACCAGTCCAGGGCGGCCTGCTTCTCCCTTTGGTCCTCCCTTGTGCTCGATGTTAAAAGGGCCGGTTTCGTATTTCACCTGGGAAGCCCCTGAGGTTATGAACCAATACCCTGTGCATTCCGAAGAGCACAGCATAGAAATAGAATGCGTAACCCTTGCAGGCCAACTCCTGTGCTTAGCATGCCCACGCTGCCAGGGCCTAGCTTCTCCAGGATTGTCACCAGTCTTGGAAGGAGTTGAACATTGTCTTGTGTTGGAATTTGACAGGTAACACAAGGTTCCATCTGCACACGAATTTTCCTGCGCATTGTTCTACAAGTGCTGGGGGAAAGAACCACTGGAAAGGAGCAGAAGGAACCAACGCCAGAGCTCACACAGGGCAGGGATAATTTGTGTTCTCTTCCGCAAGAGGAAAAGCCTTGGAATTCGTGGGACACTGGGGAGAGTACACAGATGAGTTTTGACTCAGCAGTTGGGGGAAGATTAGCCTGAGACTAGAGGATGTTCTGATCTCCCCTAACAAAGCTTAAAAGCCAGCCTCAAAATGATTAAACTATTTCAAAGTAATTTAACTGCATCTCAGAACAAAGCTCTAGAATATTTACAGAAATGCAAAAAATTCACTACTTGATAAGATGAAATTCACATTATATGTTATCTAATTAAAAGAAACTATCAAGCCACAAGGAAGCAGGAATGTACAATCTATAATGAGAAGAAAAGTTAATTAATGAAAACAAATCTGAAAACGACACAGATGATTCATTTCCATTAGTAGACGAGAATATTAAAATAGTTTTAATTGTATTCCTTTTATTTAAGAACATGGAGGAATGCTTGAGCATATTAAGTAGAGATGTGAAAGATATAAAAAAAATCCAAGCTAAACTTCCAAAGATGAAAAATACAGTACTTGAAATGAAAAATTTGCTGGATGGGACCAACAGCAGACTAGACACTGCAGAAGGGAGGATTAATAAACGTGGCATAGTAACATGAAACACAAGGAGAAAATGTCTGGGCAAAAAATGAACAGAGCATCAATGTCTTGTGGGACAACTTTATGTGGTGTCCTTCATGTGCAACTTGAGTTCCTGAAGGAAAGATAGAGAAGACAAAAAAGTATTTGAGGAAATAATGGCCAAAACTTTCCCAGACTTGATGAAAGCTGTAAACCCATAGATCCAAGAACTCAACAAACCTCAAGCACTAAAGTGGAGGGAAGATCCACTGGGCAAAACCCTGGTGAACAAAGTAAGACATTCTCATAACTTCTTCCTAGACAGTAGGGGCAATAATTCTATCAAAGGATATGTTTCTTTTAACAAGAACAAATTTGGCTCTCCTTTGTAGGGCAGAAAAATGACAGCCAGAATGGATCCCAGTTTTGAGAGGAAGCTAGCTCCATAAACCTGAATCTCTGAAATGTTCTGTAGATACTGGTGAAATTGTGGATTGTTGAATAATGACTGGAATCATGGAATAAAGAAAATATGAGCAGAGATGAAGCCAATGGATGAAGATTATGAATTATCAGCCTTGGGCTTTGTCTGATATTCTGGTTGCCTTTTAGAGTCCTTGAGTTTGAGATGCACATTAAACTTTGGAATGCAAAGATAGTTATCTCTCAAAATTGGATTCTAGGTGCTTGTTGATTGCTCAGAGAAAATGACCTAGTGATAAAGTCATGCTTTGTAAATTTCTTTCCTCTAAAATAGATAAATAAAGCAAACCAAACAACAGCAATGACACTAACAGCAAAAAGGAAAAAACTCAAACACCCTGAATAGGTACTTTTTATCTTTTGCTATTTGCAAAAAACAAAAACAGAAACAAAAACCTCAACTTTATAGCAACATATTATTTCAAGAACAACATGGGTTTGGTATAAAAAAAAGCTAGACAGAGAACTCTAGAATCAAAATAAGGAAGAAACTTCCAAATGACTGCTCCTTTTCTCTCACAACAAATGTTCTTCCTTGGAAATCCTGAGTTAGAAATGCCTTTGACCTAATTGGTCGGGGTATCAGGGAAGGAAACATACGAAGAAAAACACATACCACGGAAGTGTGTTGGCCTTTTACAACTGCTTTTCCCATTAGCCATAGTCATTTTGCCAGGCTGCCATGCATGATGCGTGCGGAGAAGTAGGGGAAGAAGAAATAGAGGGAGGGCCTAGAGTCCCCGCATGAAGGCTCTGTGCACTAGAGTTTGAATTTTTTTCTGCAATTGCTACAGGGGACCACTGGCAGATGTCAGCGGCCAGTGGCCTGGTCAGAATTGTATTTGATATTGTTTTCTTTTTTTCAGTGCTCTTTCTTTGCTTTTCAGTTTTGGAAGTTTCTCTTAACACTTCCTCAAGTTCACTGATTGTTTTCTCAGGCAGGTACTAATGAGCCTGTCAAAGGCACTCTTCATTTCTGTGACAGTGTTTTGATTTCTAACGTTTCTTTTTGATATTTAAAAGTGTCCATCTCTCTGCTCACATTACCCATCTGCCCTTTCATGTTGTCTGTTTCCATTAGAGCCCTTGGCATATTAATCGTAGTTACTTTAAATTCCCAGTCTCCGAAGTCCAACATCCCTGCCATTTTTGAGTCTGGTTCTGATGCTTACTCTGTCTCTTTGCAGTGTGTTTTTTTGCCTTTTAGTCTGCCTTGTAATTTTGTTGAAAGCCGGACATCATGTATCCAGTACTGGTTCCTGCAGAGGTTTCTGTTTGTGGGTTCCCACTCCGGTAAGCTGCGATTCTCTGTCTCTGCCTTCCTCTCCAATTTTGGGGCCAGCAGTTTACCCAGTGTTCTCAATTCTCTGATGGATCTAAGAAGACTTGTTGATTTCCATTTGTCCAGCTTTTCACCTGTTTGTAGGACAGAGTGATGACCTCTAGGCTCCTTAAAAGTCAGACTGTCCAGACTTGCATCTGAGAAGATTTCTCTGTTAATAAATGGAGGATGAGGGAGAGGGGAAAGTGGATGTGGGGAGAACAGTTGGGAGGGTTTGTGGTTGTCCTGATGAGAAATAAAAACGTCCTGAAGCAAGGGAGTAGGGTTAGAGAAAGAAGACAGAATTTGAACTCTTAGGGTGGGAGGATTTGGAGACTGACTAAGAAGTAGGAGTGCCAGTTTCCCCCCAGGTTTCTATCCTAGGTGAGGGGGTAGCTGATAATACTGTTGACTCAGCAGGAAATACAGGACATTGGGGCAGGTTTTCTGGAGTGGATTTGACCTAAATGGGTCATTTCTTCCTCCCAGCCCCCGGTTTTGCAATCTTGATAACTATTGGCTGGTGATAATCTTTAAAATGTGCATAATTTTACTTTAACAAAGTATGTGGCATGGTGGGAGGAGCCCTGGATAGGAGGGAAAGAGAGGTTCTGGCCTTGGTTTGGTCCCCAAGTAGCTATGTGATCTTCAACAAATCTCAATGCATGCTATTCCCCAAATTCTTTTTGCAGGCAGCTTCATCAGAATTACCTGGTTGTTAAAAATGAAAACGCCACCTCATCTCAGGACTACTGAATCAAAATTTCCCAGTGGAGAGCCCAAGTATCTCTACATAAATTTAAAACATTTTTGACATAATTTAAAAGTTATGGAAAAGGTGCAAGAATCATACAAAGAATTCCTGAAGACCCTCACCTAGAGGACCTAAATGGTAACATTTTACTCTATTTGCTCTCTCTCTCCACACACACATATGCATATGCTTATGGTTATGTGTGTATAAGGTTTTTTCTGAACAACTTAAGAGAAAGTTACAGATATAAGACATAATGTCCTTTTACCCCTAAATATCTTTGTTTCCTAAAAACCTAGGAATTATAATATATAGTACAATTATCAAAATCAGGAAATGAACACTAAAACAATATCAGTATTTAATTTAAGCATCTTCATTCAATTTTGCCAATGGTCCAGCAATGTCCTTCAGAGAAAAAGAAAACCCAAGGCCTTGCATTCCATTGCCGTGTCTCGTTAGCCTCTCTTAATCTGGAACAGTTCCTGAGGCTTTGTTTGTTTTTCATGACATTGACATTTTTGAAGAATACAGGTCAGGGATTGTGCAACACGTCCCTCACCTTGGGTGTGTCTGCTGATTCCTCGTGACTGGGTTCGGGTTGTGCACTCTGGGCTGGCCGTCACACCAAAGTGATGCTGCTTCTTTCTCTGTGCGTTAGGTCTGGAGGCCCCTGCACTCGATCAGTTCTGTTTCTGGAAATGGTAACTTTGGTCATGGGTTAAGGTGGTCCCCGCCAGTTTTCTCCACTGAAAAGTGATTTCATATCTTGTAATTAATAAGGATTTTGTGGAGAGAGACTTTGAGACAATATTAGTCCCTGCGATCTTGACCACTTCCACCCACTGGCTTTGGCATTCACTGGCATTCACTGATGGAGACTTGCTACTTTTAACAGGCTTCCAGGGGATTCAGTGTACCCAGGCTGGCCATGTCTGAGGCCTGTGCTTGGGAACCTCTGCACTCACTGGACAGTGACCTCTGGGGGGCAGTCCCAGCATATGGCCTGATGTCTGGTTTAGGAGGTGTTCCGTGAGTAGGGAAAAAGGATGCCACAGGCAAATGTCTTCTCTCTGGATTGTGAGCCATCATCAGTAAAATGAGGGTGATAACTCATTGTAATTGTGACTCAGTAACTCAGTGTAATTGTAAAAAAATTGTTTAAGTTTCCACTTCCCCCATGAGGTAGTAATTCCATTAAACAATGCTTTCTTCAACATGGGAGGCTGAGGTTGTGTGAGTGGGGGAAAAATAAGAAATGAAGATGTTCTACAGCTCAATACATGTCACAGGAAATGGAAGTTGGAATTAATTTATTCATTCATTCATGCATTCAATGAATATTTCTTGCGAACCTGTGTGCCAAGCCCTGCAGCGGTATACAGTGGTATACAGAGGTAACAAGTTGGGCATTGTTCCCGTCCATGGAGTGTGTCACCTCATGATGCTCAGAAGGACCGTTTCTCTCTGCTCTAGTCTAGCAGTTGGAGATGAACAAGGGCAGGCCTCCAGAAATAACTCTCTCCTCCCTCTCAGGTAATTCCCGAAGCACCTCTCAGGAGAGTTGGGCAAAGCGTATGCACAGTTTATAAGAAGGAGCTCGCAGAAAGAAGCCTGTGTAATTCAGAGCTGCCTATGAAACTTGCCCATAGCATTATGCATCTAAACTTTCTCTGTATTCATGATGTGGAAGACACACTTTGCATTGTTTTTAAAGAAATGAATCTGATCAAGGTCCAGTTTATTCCTCAAACGAGCCTGTAGCGTGAAAGCCAAGGTAAACTCTTGATGCTTTCTGATTCGTAAGCAAAGTCAAGCCACTTCCATACAGATGAACTTTCCAGAATAAAATTAGCGAGGTCATGCTAGTGAGTTAATTGCCACAGTGCTGATGTGTGTATTATAATTTAGATGAGTCAACTCATGCCTACAATAAACATCTAATAACAAATACGATTTTCTAAAACAAACAAAATAGTGAGGAGATGCAGTTCTCCCTAACAACCCTGCAAAGCAACTGCAGCCTAGAGATCAAGGGTTACAGTCCAGGTAAGATAATAATAAGGCTTTTTTTTTTTTTTAACATTTTTTATTGATTTATAATCATTTTACAATGTTGTGTCAAATTCCAGTGTTCAGCACAATTTTTCAGTCATTCATGGACATATACACACTCATTGTCACATTTTTTTCTCTCTGAGTTATCATAACATTTTGTGTATATTTCCCTGTGCTATACAGTGTAATCTTGTTTATCTATTCTACAATTTTGAAATCCCAGTCTATCCCTTCCCACCCTCTGCCCCCCTGGCAACCACAAGTCTGTATTCTCTGTCTGTGAGTCTATTTCTGTCCTGTATTTATGCTTTGTTTTTGTTTGTTTGTTTGTTTTTGTTTTTGTTTTTTAGATTCCACATATGAGTGATCTCATATGGTATTTTTCTTTCTCTTTCTGGCTTACTTCACTTAGAATGACATTCTCCAGGAGCATCCATGTTGCTGCAAATGGCATTATGTTGTCGGTTTTTATGGCTGAGTAGTATTCCATTGTATAAATATACCACATCTTTATCCAGTCACCTGTTGATGGACATTTAGGCCGTTTCCATGTCTTGGCTATTGTAAATAGTGCTGCTATGAACACTGGGGTGCAGGTGTCATCCTGAAGTAGATTTCCTTCTGGATACAAGCCCAGGAGTGGGATTCCTGGGTCATATGGTAAGTCTATTCCTAGTCTTTTGAGGAATCTCCACAGTGGCTGCACCAAACTGCATTCCCACCCGCAGTGTAGGAGGGTTCCCCTTTCACCACAGCTTCTCCAGCATTTGTCATTTGTGGATTTTTGAATGACGGCCTTTCTGACTGGTGTGAGGTGATACCTCATTGTAGTTTTGATTTGCATTTCTCTGATAATTAGTGATATTGAGCATTTTTTCATGTGCCTTTTGATCATTTGTATGTCTTCCTTGGAGAATTGCTTGTTTAGGTCTTCTGCCCATTTTTGGATTGGGTTGTTTATTTTTTTCTTATTGAGTCATATGAGCTGCTTATATATTCTGGAGATCAAGCCTTTGTCGGTTTCACTTGCAAAAATTTTCTCCCATTCCGTAGGTTTTCTTCTTGTTTTACTTCTGGTTTCCTTTGCTGTGCAGAAGCTTGTAAGTTTCAATAGGTCCCATTTGTTTATTCTTGCTTTTATTTCTTCTAGGAGAAAATTTTTGAAATGTATGTCAGATAATGTTTTGCCTATGTTTTCCTCTAGGAGGTTTATTGTATCTTGTCTTATGTTTAAGTCTTTGATCCATTTTGAGTTCATTTTTGTATATGGTGTAAGGGAGTGTTCTAGCTTCATTGTTTTACATGCTGCTGTCCAGTTTTCCCAACACCGTTTGCTGAAGAAACTGTCTTAATTCCACTGTATATTCTTGCCTCCTTTGTCAAAGATGAGTTGACCAAATAATAAGGCTTTTAAAAAGAATTTATAAACGGAATGTCATAGGAGAATTTCTCGCAAACAAACTAGCCCAGATTCAGTTTGACAAGATACAGGATAAAAATTTGTCCGACTGGTTAGTGTTTACATCCTTGAGTGTTTTTGAGGTGTCTGAGTTACAGATGTTCCAACCTTCTGTTGTAACTTTGTAATAAGTTGTGACCCTGAGCTCAGTGTATTGTATTCTCAAAATAACTGTCTCAACAACCTTCTCATTCTCTCAAGGTCTGCTGAAACTTGTGGCCTCTGTTTTCAACTATATTCTTAATCAAAGCTGAATCTAAGAACGTAGAGCTTACTGTTTTCTATTTCTACACACTATATTGATTGACATGTAGATATTCTACTTTTCAAGCCCCCAGTACTCTGCTGTTTACTGGATCTTACCTGTTGAACTCTTCATCATAATTCATACCAAGCTGCCATGACTTAACAGAGGTCACTTCTCTCAGGATCCTTGCTTTTTTCTACCCCTGACTCTGCCTGCTATTCCTTTGCCTCTCTGTCTGACTCAATATGACTCTTCTTCAAGGACATATCTATTCCCACTTTCTCTTTGTTTTTTCCCACTTTCTCTTTGAAGCCTTCCTCAGTCACTCAAAGGAGAACTAAACTTTCTAATCACTCAGCTCCCACAAGAACAATATTACGTGCCCACAAGTCTGTCTCTCCAGCTACAATCACCATTCTATGGTAGCAACAATCTGTGTTACTCATTTTTGTTCATAGCACAAGTCATGGCACTTGCTTGGTAAAAGTTAATTGAATAAATGAAACAATCGATGAAGGAGGGAAAGGGATTCCAGGGGAAAATGCTTTTCTGAATCAGGGATGATGGAGTCAGTGATCAGGCATGTATGATTGCTCTGTGGCGTGGCAGGGTTGGTGGGGTTGGCGGGAATGCCAAGCCCTTTGATTTTCCTTGCCGAAACTGTTTCCTGTCTGAAACAGGAGTTTTCTGGAGCCATCCTCTCCTGGGTGAGAGAGGGCAGATGGTTCCTCAATATTTCCTGAGATTACTCTTACCTCCACCAGCAGAAATTCCCTGAAAATTCACAGAATAGTTAAACCTACACTATATAATCAGAAATCAAGATACAAACTATAAACTTAGTACAGAGAAGAGATAAACAAAAAGGTCCTACTGTATAGAACAGAAAACTATATTCAGTGGCTTGCAGTAACCTGTAATGAAAAATAATATGAAAAAGAATATCTATATCTATCTATCTATCTATCTATCTATCTATCTATCTATCTATCTATCTCTCTCTCTCTCTCTCTCTCTCTCTCTCTCTCTCTCTCTCTCTCTCTTAAGGGTCTGGGCTTGGCCAAGTGGCAGAACCTTGAGACCCCAAGGCCCCATTGCCAGGCACCCAGGAGAATGTGTCACACTGCCACCTCCCCCAGCTCTGCCTCATCTGTCCCCATTCCTGAGGCTCCTCCTACCCTCTCTGAAAACAAGCTGTTCTACCTGTAGTCTTCTGGGATGGCCCCCTGACATCTGTCTATGTTGCCTTCCTCCTGGAGAGCAGGTGCTGGAAAGCTCAGAGGCCTGAGGGTCCCTAAGCCAACCAGAGAGAAGCCTTGTCTCCCATGGCAACCCTGGCCTCATGGCTCCCCCTTTTTGGCCATCACTCAGCCTGGGCTAGGCCCACAGGCACAACTTCCTCCTCTTCCCAGTAGCCCTCCAAGGAGGCCTCACTGTGTGTAAGTAGATGCGGGCAGGAGTCTCAAGAGGGGCTGGGAGTTTTGTGAGGCTGCATCTGTTCCTGTGCCCCAGAATTTACACTTCTCCTCTCCACCCCTGCTGCTCCCACTCCAGGAGGCCTGGCCAGCAGTGTCTGAGGATGAGGTCATGGTCAAGGAGAGGGCTGTGGGCTCGGCTGCCTGGCCAGACTTAGGAGGGTGGAGCAGAGGCTCACGCTAGCTTAGTTATTCCAGGAGAGTCTGCTTTCCCAGAGGAAAAAGAATCACATGAATGCATCTGGCACTCTTCTGAAAGTCCTTCCCAGGCCCAGCTCTGACTGGGAACACTGGCTCTGTGCCTTCTGTTCTAGCCTGGAACCAAGAAGTCTACCAAAGAGAGAGTTCTAGACTGTGAAGGCAGCTTCAGAAATGCACACTTGTGAGCTGCCTCAGTGGCACTTCCCAAAGTGGACTCTGAGTCTGGGTCCTCCCACCCAGGTCGCTGCACCTTCCCACCTGGCCATGTTCCGCCCACCTGGGCATCGCATGGGAGGCCAGTCGGGTGCCTTCCCTCCATCACTGAGTGGAAGCGTTTGAACTCTTGGTTTACTTGCTCAATTTGCTTCTCCTTCCCAGAGCGCTGAGCTGGCTGGTGGCTTGGGGAGCTCATGCTCTGGTCCAGACAGAGTGGGAAATTTAATCAGCTTTGTGTGAGTTTTGGCTGAAACCCTCTTGCTCAAGGAATAATCCAGGCAGGAGATGCTCCAGCAGGAACGAGAATCTGAGCTCTTCGGGGTGTGTCTTTGCCCTAACATGGCAAATGTGCACCCAGCCTCAGTGATCCGTGACTCAGAGCTGGGTTCTCTGTGGTTTCTAGTTCATCAGGGCTTGGGAATGAACCACTGGCAGTGCCGGCGGTGCCGGGGTCCCTTTAGAGTCTTAGCTGTATTCACTAAGGAGTCGTTGTCGTCTGGATGGACGGGTCTGGAGTCCAGCAAGGCGAGCTCACTGAGGCACCAGCAAAGTCCTCAGCAAAGACTCATCAAGAAAAGAGTGAACGAGGGAGAACCGGCGTGGCTTAGTGACAACGGTCCCCCCGGAGGGGTGGGCCATTCTGTCCACAGCTTGTGTGTGTTACAGTGCCCGGTGGCCTGGCCCTGAGCCCACTCCCAGCGCATTCCACACTGGGCTCTGGAGGCCTTGTCAGGGCCGTCGGGCCAGCAGCCAGGTGGCGTGGTGCAGCAGTGCCTCGGGCTCACATCATTTCCCCCTTTTGCTGGGGAGAGGAGTGAAGGGGGGAAAAAAAGAAAAGTGAGACTCAGACTTGTTAGGGGTTATGTGAGGTGCCTTCAGCCAGGGAAGCACTGAACGTCCATCACCCGCCCGCCCAGCGTGGATCCGACCGCCCGGCTCACACAGGCTGCGGTGCGCACGCGCGGCCTCCCGCGCCCGCCGGCTCAGGTGCGACCTTGGACTTGTAACCGCGCAGCGAGCTGGGCGTCCGCTCTGTAGCAGCAGGTTCCACACAGGTCTCCGCGTCTTTGGAGGAGAGTGTGGTAGGCAGCTACCTGTGTGGCGTGAGTGGAAGAGCATCAGGAAATCCGGCTGGGAAACCTTTCTCACGTGGCTTTGCCGGAGTCTGGAACTCCGCCTTCACAGCCTTCTTTCAGAGAAGCAGGTGTTCCTGGTTCGTAGGCTTCCATAAACTGTTACTTTTCCACATTTTTCATTTATGCCTCATCTCCTCTAAGAGGGTCTGAACTCTCCCACTCCTGTAGGTTAGGGAGTGCTTCCCACCTCTTTTTGCCCCTCATTTTTGGTATAATGACCTTCACTTTTTGGTGCTCATTAAATTTTTGTTCATTCTTTAAAAAGCTGCCTAGTGTGAGGTGGGCATAGAGGGTTCATGAATATTATTTGAGCTGATCTTTATCGTATGGGGATACATGAGACTCCGCCAGAAGCTCGTACCTGAGGTGTGGCTTCCGGGAGCAGGTGCGCTGTGTGTCAGCCAGAACTGTGTCCTGTTCTTGGTCGACCCTGGCCTTTTCAACCCCAGTGCGAGCTCTGCGGGGGACCATTGACACATTTTGCTGAATGACTGGACCCTACATGTATGAGTAAATATTAAGTATGAAATCTCAAAGGTCCAACAAGGCAAATATTTAGCAGGTGGATGGGTATTAACCTAGCTAGAGGAAAGACAGGAGGCAACCACAAAAGAAAAGGAAGGTGAGAAATGGAGAATAGTCATGCAGATAGCCCTCAGCACAGAGGCTATGGTTTTTCCTATCTAAACCCACGAAAGTCTGTAAGCCCCTGGCCACACTCAGGAGGGCTTAGCAAGCTTCTGGCATTTTGCTGAGTGTGTTTGGCTTGGAGAGGGTTCTGCAATTGTGCAGTGGAAAGACCCAGAGCAACAGGAAGTCTGTGAAGGCTGTATAGTTGAGGCTGAGAGATTTTTATGCATTAAAAACTGAAATGTGAGAATTTGTAGATAAGGAGATCATGCTCTCTCTGTAGTTAATATGAGCTCTCTGAAGCTTCCATGGTCTGAGTAACCAGACGTGGCCATAGGACTGAGCAGAGTCAGGATGTGGAGCTCAGCAGAACTCAACCTTGAGCAAGACCAGGCAGGAGGGGACAGTGTCCACACCACACCGTGGCTACATCTGTGTGCTTTGTGCAATTTGGGGTGTACATCTCTGTTTCATTCTTTTTTTTTTTTAAATCCCTTGACATGTATCCAATACACATCAATGAGAGGCTAAACATACCTTGTCTGCTAGTGAGCTATCAGTAAATTTGGTTTCTCTTTTACAAAGTAACCTGGTTAATTCCCAACATTTTTTTTTTTTTTTAAGTTGGGAGCATCTGCAGAAGCTCCCCTACCTGGAGATGATTTGTTAACCCCCCTCTGTCAGAGACCAGGGAAACACCCACGTTTCATCACAGAAACAAGGCAAGGCTTTAGGAAGGACGATGGACAATAATGACAGAAAAGAAGCACCTAACACAGGTGAATGCTTTGTAACTCGCCTGCAGGATATGATGTTGTTTGTGGTGACTTACCTAAAAATGAGCTAGAGAATGGAGATTTGTGTTTATTCAGCTCATGAATTGAGAGTGAAGCCTCAGAATTTTTTGTTACTGCTTTTGGTCTTGTTTTTTACTTTCTATTTTGAGATGATTTTTGACTTAGAGAAAAATCGCAAGAATAGTACAAAGGTTTCCCATCTATTCTTCACCCAGATCGTGCTCAGATATTAACACTTTACCACTTTTTTTGTTGCTCTCTCTCTCCCTACTTTCCCCATCTTTATCTGTATCATCTCTCTCTCTCCGTCTCTCCCTTTCTCTATGTATACACACATACACATTTACACACATTTTCATAATGAACAGCTAGTTTTACTAAGTTGTTTATTGGCTGGGGGATGACACTGCGGGAATGCTGATGGAAACTGTGAGGGAATGAATGCTCCCTTGAAATCTGCTTTGCTTCATTATTTACAAGTATCTGTCTCTATTGAGGGAAGTTACCTGATACACTGTTTGCCATGGATTTTAAGATTTCTCAGTTAAAGCATGTTTCTTTTCCTTGGAATAAAAATATGGTAGTAGTTTGTGGGGTTGAGGGCTGTTGGTTCTTTTGGAGATGTGTAAAAAGGGAGGAATGTAGGGATTTTGTTTGGGGTTTCACTTTAATAAGCTCAATCTTGTGGGTTTTACATCCCTTCGGGTTTTTCTGAGGACGAAGGGAAGCCAAGCGTGTGTGGCAGTGAGGGGTGGGGGGTGGGGGGGTCTCAGGGTGCAGGCCCACCTCTTTCATAGCAGGGCCAGTCCTGGCTAGAGAATCATACAAATAAAGGCAAAGTTGAGACTTGACAGCTTTCTGAATGTATTTCTGTATTGAGTGTGAAGCTTAATTACTTTTAACCTGGCACTTTAAGCCTCAACAAAGAGTACATGCGTAACATGATCATTGTGATTTTAAACATGAAAAGTCATCTATCTAAGTGCTGTTTACTCTTCTGTGCACTTTGGAGGCTCTCCCAGTCAATGTCAGGATGATGAATCACTCATTTAACATTGTTTCTCAAAGTCTCTTTTAACTTAAGGCAACTGGATCTTTCTCTCTCTCTCTTTTTTTTTTTTTAAAAAAAGAAATGAAGACGCATTTGAATGAATACAGGAACAAAACCACTTTTGATTTTTTAAGATAGAAAACATAAAAAAGTGAGAATGGATTCAAAAGCCACTGATAGGATGAACTGGTTTCATGGGGACACAGGTGAACAGAGAGCACTGGGGAGAGAGGAAGGGAGCTGAGGGAAAGCGGGGTGACACATCACTGATGAGGGACTGAGTGGACAAAAGAGGGTGAAGTTCAGGGGAGGGACACCAGTTGGCTGGATAAGCTGAATGTTTCTTCTTCACTAGCCTTTTATCCAGCATTGAACAAATGACTGCATTTAGTGCTCTGGGTTAACAGTCTCACAATACCTGGACCAGCACAGCACTGTTACCTGATACTTACTTCATAGCAATAATGTAAAGATCTGTATCATTGTTTGAAAGTATCAAAAGAGATTTTTTCTTTTGGCAATAATGATGCGGTAGTACAAACCAATCATCTCACTGAAAATAACCACCAAAAAATTAAATGACATTTAAAATTTTCCTTAAAAGCATCAAGGAGCTACTAAGATAATGAGGGATTTCTGGATCCAGATCCAAAGAAAGAATGAAAATCCAGAGATGTGAGGTTGGCATTTGGGACTGCTTTTGATCCAGGGGCAACTGGAAATCTGAAATACATGACTAAGAGAGTGAACAGTATGACTCTGGTCCTATGAGATTAGCGGGGCATGAAGTTGGAGCCCAGAGCACACCAAGATAGGGCTTCCTATGCTTTGGTCTCAGATTCAGCAGAGCTGCTTATCCTAGAGTTAAGGGTGAAATGGAAGTAAAAACTCTTCATGAACTGTGTCCCAGTTCTGGGTCATCTGGGTGACCTAGAAACTCTTATGTCCCATAGTTGGAATAAATGGTAATTGATTGATTTGATAGTGCCCCAGGACTCGGCAGAAGCAAATGAAAATTATATCTAAAGAAAAATAACATCATCTTATGCTTCAAAATATTTCTATAAATAATTTAAAAATACAGTGTCAAACACATGATTAAAAAACAACAAAATGAAAAAACTAATGAAAACAAGAAATAATACGCATAATCATAAGAATATCAGATGTGGGAATTATCAGTGAGAGACCAGCTAGTAAATATACTTACTATTTTTAAGAAGAGAAATGGTAAGTTTGAAAAATTTGGCAGATATTGGAAACCATAAAAAGTGACAAAGCAGACTTAAGGAAGAACAAAGTAAATGCTAGAACTTAAAAATCTAATAACTAATTAGAAGTTCAATGTACAGACTTAATGGCAAATTATACATAGTTGAAGAGAAAATTAGTAAATATAAGATTGGTTACAGGAAAATATACAAAATGAAGTATATAAAGGCAAATGGTATTAAGGTAATAAGAAAACACAAGACACATAGAGGGTATAATTAGAAGGGTCAACATATGTCCAATTGGATACTCAGAAGGCGCAGAGTCTAAAAGTCTTAAGCATAAGCAATATTTGATAGAATAATGGCTAATAATTTTCCTAGGAGAATTCTCAAGGAATCCTAGTCAGAAAAAATATAAAGGATATTATAGGGAAATTTTAGACAACCAAATCCTTAAAACTGCCAGAGAGAAAAAGAAAGATTACTTTTAAAAGGTACAACAGCTACACTGATAACTGAGTTATCAGGAGCAACAGTGGAAGTCAGAAGACAGTGGAATATCTTCAATATACTGAGAAAACAAAAATAAGGTGCCAACATAGACTGTCAATAAAAATATCTTCTATGTATGAAGGTGAAATAAAGGCATTTTCAGACAAAAAAAAAATAAAAAATAAAAAGAGAGAGCTGTTAGATAGCAGATCCTCCATAAAGGAAACATTAAAGAGAGTTCTTCAGGCAGACAGAAAATAATCTTAGAAGGAAGCTTAGGGATACAGGAGAAACCAAGAGCAAAGGAAAATACAAATATATGAGTAAATCTAAATGACATTGATTTTATAAAACAAGAATAATATCTGTGGGTACATATATTTGTGTTATTATCTATTTATCTATGTATCATCTATCTATCTAAAGACAAAAGACAACAAAACTCTTTTAAGTTGAGAGGGTGATAAAACAATTTCAAGTGCTCTAAGATCCTTATATTGTCCAAGAGGAGGTAAAAGTACCAATTATTATTAAACTTTGATAAGTCAAGGATTCATCTTGTAATTTTCAAGGTAACCAGTAAAAGCATAACAGAAAGTGTAAAACTTTCAAATAGAGTGATAAAATGAAATGTAAAAATGAAAATAATAAAAAAATTAAAAATCCAAAAGAAGGCAAGAAAAGAGAGAAAAAGGACATGGAATGAGTCAAACAAATAGAAAGCATATTGAAAGACAGTAGATTTCAAGTCAAATAGTTTAGCAATTATATTAAATGTAAGTAGAGTAAATACTTTAGTTAAAAGACAAAGATTTTCTGACTTGATTACAGATCAAAGCCAAATTATATTCTGTTTTCAAGGCACAAATTGAAATATAAGGATAGAAGAATTTGAAAATAAAACAGTGGAAAAAATTAGACTGTGCCAACAGTAGACAAAGGAAAGCTGGTAAATCTGTATTAATATCAGACAAACTTGACTTTAAAGCAAAAAAAAAAAAAATTACTGGAGTAATTTCTTATTGATTAGGGATTCAATCCATCAGGAAGATAGAATAATTAAAATTTTATATGCATCTAATTATATGGCCTCAAAATATTCGAAGCAAAAAGAGACTGAAAGACTTGGATGGAGCTGTGGATAAATCCATAGGCATGCTAGAATTTTGTAACAGACCTCTCTCAGAATTGAGAGAATAATCAGGCAAAAAAAAAAAAAAATTTTGCAAGACTGTAAAAGATTTCAAAAGTATGATTAAAAAGCTGACACACAAAGAGACAACATGAGAATATACCTAGTTTTCAAGTATGTGTTGAACAGTTGCAAAACCTCAGGATGGCCAAAAAGCAAGTCTCAGCACTTTCAAAAGATTAAAATGATAAGGTACACATGATCACAGTTAAAAGTGAAAAAAAAAAAAAACAAAACTGAAAAATTACCGTATATTTTAAAATTAAGAAAGATATTTAAATAACTCACTGGTCAAAAACAAAATCTCAGCAAAAATACTATTTTTCAAAACATGTGGGATCTAACAAAGCAAAGCAAAGCAATTCCCTTTAAGGAAATCTTCACCTTAAAATGCTGTGTTAGGAAAGAACATAGGCTGGAAAAAACTCAGTGAGCTGACTGTGCATCTCAAGAGATTGGAAAAAGAAAAGCAAAATAAATGCAAAGAAGATAGAAGGAAATAATAAAAACAAGAGCAGAAAATACTGAAATATGGGGAAGGGGATATAGCTCAGTGATAGAGTGCTTGCTTAGCATGTACGACGTCCTGGGTTCAATCCTCAGTACCTCCACTAAAAAATTGAAACAAAAATTAAAAAAAAGAAAATACTGAACTAATAAACAGAATAAAGAAGATCAAAAAGCCAAAAGTTGTGTTTTTTTTTTTTGCAAAGATGAATAAACTGATACACCTGGGTGAGACTGATTAATAAAAAATGGAAAGAAGGCACAAATAACCAACAGTGAACATGGAAAAGGGGACATGTAGGTTGGGGCTTAAAGGATGAGTGTGCTTGGGAGGTGATCAAGGAGAAAGGGCATCGCAGGCAGTGGTAACAGCCAGGCTCGGGGCTGACAGGAAGGCAGGACGGGAGGCAGGGCGGGAGGCAGGGCAGGCTAGGAGGGCCCGGATTGGGAAGGGCAAGCTGAGGAGTCTGGGCTTTATCTTGGATGATTTTAAGAGAGAGAAGAAGCCCTTTAGGCTGGCTGTCCTGGCTGCAGTTTGGGGAATGATTAGGAGGTGGGATGGGCTATGGACGTAACCTGGAGTTGGGGAGACCGATGCAAAGGTGGATGCAGTCATCCAGGCGAGGAGGATGAGGGCGTGGACCAAGGCTGAGACCCTGGGAATGGAGCAGGAGGAGCGGGCTCAGACATACCCCGGGCTGGAAGCTGAGGACAGAGGACATAGCTATGGGAATTATGGATATTTAAGGGGTGAAAGGCTAATGACAAATCCACAAATGGACTGGAGAAGATTGTAATAACCTATAATCATAAGGATTATCATGAAAATTTTTCCTTCACCTGAAAAATTAAAATCAGTGACTCACATTATGTAACTAAGATTTTCCAACCAGGTCAATCCAGGTTCTTCCATTTCCTCCCTCTTATTACATATTAACAGGGAAATGTTTTTGAACCTGGCTCACAATTACTCTTTGTTTATATGTCTGGTTACTTTGTTTACCATAGAAGGAGATGGGGAGACAAATTTTTTAAGAATTAGAAAAGAGAAAAATTTAAAGGATCATCGTAGTTGTTCCTGCCAAAGAAGTCTATGAAATGTTTAAATCAGAAATGGCCAGTTTACATGTGAGACTGGTATTTCTAAATCCCAGTTTTTTTCTCCCCTGTAACATATTGTAATTGAAAGATGCCCAAACAGATGTTTTCTGTTATACGGATGCAGTTCCAAAGATTTCTTCAAGTGCTGCTCACAGTCAAATCATCCCTAAGGAGCTATAGGGGCCAGTAATCCTCATTTTTGTTATTGCATATGAAAATATTTCAGGCTGTTTATATTAGATTGATCTTGTTTTGGGACAGCATTATTATTAAGGCACACCTTTTCACGCACATTTTTAACAATTAATTCTTTTGTCTTATTTTGTGGCTGATATTTCCACTCATTCTTCTTGTCACCAGATCATTGATTCATTTGCTGTGGTCATTGTGAACCCCTTATCCTCAACCAAATTTCATCCCTCAGATGTGAAGTCTCTCAGAAAAGATTCTCAGATTGCCCAAGTGTGTGTTCAGGCACACCTATGAACACAAGTGTAATGTTTTCCTGTTGGACTGGTGCTCCAAAAATGAAATATGTGAAGTGGAAGTGGAGGAAACATTGTTTCCACAAGGAGAGCTGGAAAAAGCACTGTTTAGTTAGACTTTATCAATATTGCTTTAAATCTTAAGTTGTTATGTCTCAAAGTCCTTCTGAAATCAGAGCTTACAGAGAATAATGACTTGGAAAATAAGAATAATCCTCTCCTGGGATCTGAAACCCTGACTCAAAAGAACAGCAAGGAGCCGGAGCTGGCCACGTGGGAGGCACTGACAGTGCATCACACACTGTAAAGTTCCTGGGATTCTAGCGCCTTCTAGGGCTCAGAGCAGACTGTCCCGTCGCCCCCTCGGTGACCGTCCTGGGTCTTCTGCTGATCAGTAAACGAGGGCAGAAGAGATAGGGAGACGGCTGCCAGGGGGCTTCCAGGTCTAATGCCGGTGACGTTAACTGCAGAACAGGGGATCGGGTTAAGATGTTGGAATTCCTTACTCCAAAACACACAGACTTCTCGCACTTTTTGCTGTGGGCGGAAGTGAGGGGCAAAGTTCCTGGCTGGTGGACGGAGCTGACATGGGCACAAAGAGGGCTGTGACAAGAGGGGAGAACCCAAGGAAGTTCAGGTGGCAGGTGAGGGAAGGAGGCTGGGAAGAGAGGAGGCTGGCAGTGGGGGCTGGGGGCCTGAGAAATCTCTTCTTTCAGCCCAAGGACAGTGGAAGCCTGAGAATAATTTTAAGCAGGAGAGTAAAATAATCCCACCTGCACTGAAAAAATAGAACTCTGGCAGCTTGGAGAATGGGCGGGGCTGGCTGGGCACGGGGGATGTGGAGCACCCAGGGAGGCTAAGCTGGCCAGCGGGTGTGAGACTGCCGTTCCCCGTGGTCAGAGCCACCACCTGGTGAACGTGGCTCCCTATCTCCATCCGCTCTCTCCCTCCGCGATGTCACGCTACCTCTGAAGCGGCTCGCCTGAGCTGGGGAGAGCCCTCAGCCGGCACAGTGGAGACTGGGCAGATGACTCCCCCGGGAGGGGTTTTCTTCACGCCAGCGGTGGGTGAAGGGACCGCCCCACTGAGCAAATGTAGATGAAGATGTGAATTGGTGCCTTTTCACGCCTTCAAAACCCGCACCCCAATGATTTCCTTGTTTGGGCTCTGCCTATGTGTGCGGTGGGTTCTGAGCACAGCGGGGCCCATGGCCAAGGGTGGCCCCATGTGCAGACAGGGATGTGCTGGTCCTCGGGAACCAGGTGGATATACACACGGGAACTCAAACAAGACCCTCATCTCAGAGATTTGAGCCTGGGGTGCTCTCACGGGGGGCCCTGATAGCCTCCAGAAATGAGCGATGGGGATTCAGATATCAAAGCCTTTTGGCCGCTAGAAGGAACGTCTTTCCTGTCAACAGCATTCATCATTCCCAGCGGCTGGGCGTGGAGCTCTGCAGGGTCAGGTGCCCACGGGGTGGGGGGAATCCTATGTATCTCAGAAGAACCAGGTGCCAGCCGGTCTGGAAGTCCATTTACCCTGCTTGCTTAAAAAGAAACAGGAGACCCATTTGATGAAAACCCAATTTTCCTTAAAAAGAAAAAAAGAAAATGCTAGTCCAATAGGGATGAAGGATAAATTAGTAAAGTCTGTGGGTAGAGTGAGGCCCTCCCTCTGTGGAGGGGAAATGGATCAGATCTCAGTGGCCCTAAAGGGGCAGAAAACACCTAAATATTCCTGGGTGCCATTTAAAAAGCACGTTAACATTCATTTTCTTAATTAGTAATCTAGCACCCACATTAGCACAGTCTGTTGTGTACACATGAACACTCCTGTGGGGCTGGCAAGGTGGAGAGTCTGCTCTTAGTCTGGTGTCCCTCAGCTGAACTGAGCTACTGAAACGTCGAAGATCTAGAAGAAAGAAGATCTGAAAACAACAAAAAGATCGTTTCAAAGAAGTCTCCTGGCGCTCCGCTGGCAGCTCGCAGGAGAACCCTTACTTCTGACCTTCACGTGGTGAAGAGACAGTTTCCAGGACGACGGAAACAGAGGAGTCCTTCTCTCCTCCCATGTGCTACGTGCTGGCTTGCCGAAGGCTCCTGAGGGGGTTTTCGGGTACATGGCAACAGCTTGAAGGTTGGAGTTCATCTCTGGGGACCCCATCTCTTCACTGACTGCCACCTCCTTCTTTTCAGAACTCCCTTCCCCCTGAGCACCAGGCATTTTTCACTCAGCTCCTCCCGTTGCCAGGCACCCGGGCCCCCACTGCAGCCCAGATTCTGGCAGGACCGCTCGGGTGGTGGCCCCTCTTCCTCCTGCCACGGAGGAAGCGCACAGTCTGCATCCTTTCCCTGCCCTGCTTGCTTTGTGCTAGGGGCCACCAGCTCATCAGACCTGTCATCCAGGCTACTGGGCACTGGTGCCGACAGCCATCTCATGGAGGTCAGGAGAACAAAATGTTATTTGCTTCCAAAGCTGTCTTTATTTTAAAATTTGCCCTTAAAAAGCAGCCAGACTGGATTCCTTCTTCTCCAAGCAGGCTCCTGTTCTTGAGCCGTGTGCCAGACAGTCTCCAAGGAGACATAGAAACAGCAGGATGCAAAGCCGAGGCCGTTGCACAGACCCGGTTCTCCACTTGGGGCGAGTTGCTGGCTCTGGGCAGCAGGGCCCTGGCCTGATCGTCCCATGATCGGAGTCAAGCCCAGGATGAGGCTCCCCAGCTGTCCCTCTGTCCCCATCCTGGCTCCAGGAGCCCCTGGTTCCTGTCAGTGTTCTGTGAAAACTGTATCTGCTCTGCACCAACATCAAAATAAAAAAATAAAGCAGCCACATTGAAACAGGAAATGTTTGCTGGTTCTCTCCTTTCCTGTGTTCTAAATCCTCTTCTTCCCTGAGCCTCAGTGAGCTCTGTGCTCGCTGAAGCCATCCGTGAACCCTCTGCCTTCTCCCTGTCTTCTTCAAGGCGTGCTTTTCACCTGGGAACTGTTCCCCACTGCCAGCTGTGCTAGGTTGTTCTGGGCCAACTTGGCTAAGCTGGGAGCTAGAGCTCCTTGACTTTTCTTCCCTGGGTTAGAGTTGGCCAAGGAGATCTGCATGCGATTTGGAAGGCAGGAGCGAAGCAGTGGCCATCACTCCCAGAAGCTCACTGTGGTCATGTCTAGTGACAGGTGGGTTAAGAGCTGCCCAGTAGCTCTCAGTGTGTACCGGGTCTCCTCCGTTCTGTGTCCAGTGCCTTTGCCCAGCTGCTGGCCTGGCTGACCAATAGGGGTTCTAAACCCCTTAGGTGGTGGACCCAGAGGTGGAAGTCACTAAAGCGTGGCTTTCCAAACACCTCTCTTTGAGTCCGCCTTTGCGGTCTCCCTTGGGTGCTGTTCAACTCTGTCATCTCAGATATCTCCACAAGATCCAACTTTTCTACCAGAGCTGAAGGTGATCTAATTGGTGACTCTTCTTTGATCCTCCCAACCTTGCCTTCTAAGCCTTCACTTCTTTAGCATCTCTAATGTTTATGAGGTCTAATTCCTATGAAATCCCTTATCCCTGAAACATGGCTCTGCTTTCCCAACTGAACCTTGACTGATACAGCCCTCCTAGATAATCCTGGAGCCTGCTGAGCGACGCCAGGTCCTTACACTTCCTTGAACTCCTTTACGGTGCCCAGTTCAATTGTAGAGACAAGTAGATATCCAGTGGTGTTTGTTGATTGACAGACTGAAAAAAAATGCTCCTACAAGTGCTTTTGGATAAATAACCCTCCCACTACTTCCCCTCAGAGAGACCCAGATAATCTAGGAACCTACTGCTAGATTCCCGGGCACAAAGACATTAAGGAATCACCTTTTCTGTAGGAAGACCCACCGTCATTTCTCAGGGCTCTGTTGCAGGAAAACGGAGTGCAAAGTGATGATTGAGACCATTCGCTTTTTCCTTCTCCATCTACCTGACCAGCTCTTAGAAGTAGCCTTTTATCAGATGAGAGACCAGGAAGGGAGAGTCAGGAGAAACTAATGTCTAGTAGGGCTCAACGCTCTTGTTTCAGAGTGGGCAGTCAGGAATACTAACTACATATAAGGAACAGTAATGTAGATCCTGGAGTTTCTAGTAGTCCTTGTGTTCAGGGAATGTGCGAGTCTTTCTAAGAGATGAGACCAGAGCTGAAGGTCTGATGGGCCAAAGAAGCTATACAGGTCATATGCAGTCTTTACCGCTTGCCTTCCTGTCTCTCTTTCTTTTTTCCTTTCTGTTAAAAACAGAAGGAAGCCTTATAATCATCAAAAGTCTATGCTAGGTACTGACAAAAGTGTGGGCAACCCGATGGGATGTCTAAAGTCCTAAAGTCCCGATGGGATGTCTAAAATAGTTATTTTCAATGTACTGTAGGGACACAGAAGGGAGACTCAGGGATGGAAACCTTCCCCAACAGGGAGCTCCTCAGAGTTGCCAAGAACCAGCTCTGTTGCTATGACCTGCTCTGGAAAGGTACGGATGCAGCGTGCTCCACTCAACGACTCTCTGGGAAAACCCTCCTCTGAGCCCCTCCCCAACTGGAAAGTGACTGCCTCTTGACTGTTTCACCCAGTCTTTACTTACCTGCTTTTGGAAGCCCACCCGCAGATCACCTGAATTCTAGCCCTAAGCATAGACCAGTGCCATCAAATTCCCCTGTGATTCCGCTTTTCAGAAGATGTCGAGCCTCTGCTCCCAGCAGCACTGCCCAGCCTGGCGGGAGCATGAGTGGCACAGGCTTTCCTGATTATTTTTGGGAAACTATGACAATTTCTTCTTTATAACAAGTGTATCTTTCTTGTCTAAAATATCTAAACCTCCTGTCTGGTAATTGTTAGTAGTGTTTTGTTGCCTTTTCATTTTTGTGATTCTGTATTTGCTTCCATCAAACACTTAGCCCAGAGCTTATCCATGTTTCATAATTTTACTACCTGAAGTCCTTGGGTGGGAGCCCAAATATGTTGATTTCGTTTCTGTTAACTCACATTCATGGTAATTTTTTTCTTTGTGGATTTACTCTTGGGTGGTGCACTTGTATTTGTTTGATCTTATATTGGGGAATCCCAAGAGCCCAAACTGGCGATGTTCCTCTAGAGAAGCTTTGCATATGTTTCTGCCAGGATTTGGGGCCCTGTGGTGCCTTTAAGATGCCAGACTTAATGCAGGAATCCCAAGTTCATCTTTCCACCTACCAGCAGGTGCAAGGCTCAGGTTTTTATTGTAGAGTCATGTCACCACTTGCTCTCATGTCAGCTCTGCCTGAATTCTTTGTTTGAAGTTCGTGGGCACCTGTTCAGATTTGAACTAAAGACTAAAAGAAATTGTCTTTGGAGATTTCCTTTGCTTTCTGGAGCCCAGCCATATAAAAACTAGTACAAAGTCTATTTTATCTGGGATCTGTCTTTGTAGAGGGAGGGGGTCGGCCCACTGTTGCTGGAGTCCCACCTCTTATTCTCTCCAGGACTGTTTCCCTGGATAACTCAGCTTGATTGAGCCCAAAGAATCAGTTTCCCCCCTTTGCCATATTTTTAGCATCAGTCCCAAACTATAATTATACACTGATGATGTATAAATGGATACTGTAGCTGAAGAAAGGCACTTTCAAAGCCAGTTCTATTAAAACTGCTCTGTAAATGTCACAGAGTACGACTTGAAAAGCTTTCAAGGAGCTGAACCCAGAAATAGTATGTAGTGACTGGTTCACTTTTGTGCCCACTTCCTTCTATGGCAGATTTTAGACTGTCCTGAGGCCATACTTTTTAAAACTTTAAAGTATTCCATGTTGGAACTAACTTCAGAAAGTTCACATTGAGAACTAGATTTCTAACCTACTAGTCTGGCAAGAGAAGTCCTGTTTAAGCATAAAAGCCACGAGGGAGATGTGACCAGTCTGTTTTCTGAAGATGTTGCAATGAAAGAAGTTAATCTCTTCCTAAACCTTCTGTCTGAAGTGTTTAAGGACACGCCAGGGGGAGCAGGTTATTAAATTGTGATGCCTGGTGTTAACAAAGGCCAATGAAAAAACAAAGCAAAGTTAACATGTGGAGGGGGATGTAATTTTTAGCAGTACCATGGCATTTTTCCTATAGTAAAGGGTCTTCCAAGTTTCTTTGTACAGTGATTGTTCTCAGCTTGAAAACTTGGCAAACACACACACAAAAAAAAAAAAAGAAAGAAAAAAGAAAACTTGGTAAGCAACCTAGTCTCGGTAACACAAGTATCATCTGGAACAAGGAGTCAAAGGTAACACCTTAGATCTGGAAGTTTTTAAGGATGATTAGATAATATTGGTTTCAATATTCTCATTGTATTAATTATCTGAAGTCCATTAGTATTCCAAAATAAGTATTCTTTTTTTAAAAAATATTTTTATTGAAGTATAGTCAGTTTACAATGTTGTGTCAATTTCTGGTGTACAGCACCATGCTTCAGTCATATAGAAACATACATCTATTCATTTTCATATTCTTTTTAACCGTAAGCTGTTACAAGATTTTGAATATAGTTCCCTGTGCTATACAGTATAAATCTGTTGTTTATCTATTTTATATATATAGTAGTTAGTATCTGCAAATCTCAAACTCCCAATTAATTCCTTCTCCCACCTCCCTCCCCCCCAACCCATGTTTGTTTTCTATGTCTGTGAGTCTGTTTGTGTTTTGTAAATAAGTTCGTTTATCTTTTTTTTTAGATTCCACATGTAAGTGGTATCATATGGTATTTTTCTTTCTCCTTCTGGGTTGCTTCACTTAGAATGACAGTCTCCAGGTCCATTCGTGTTGCTGCAAATGGCATTATTTTATTCTTTTTTATGGCTGAGTAGTATTCCACTGTATAAAGATACCACAGCTTCTTTATCCAATCATCTGTCAATGGACATTTAGGTTGTTTCCATGTCTTGGCGATTGTACACAATGCTGTGAACGTTGCAGTGCATATATCTTTTTGACTTAAGGTTCCCTCTGGATATATGTCCAGGAGTGGGATTGCTGGATCATATGGGAAGTCTTTCCAAAATAAGAATTCTTTTGCTGTTTTATCCAACAGAAGGTTTTTACTAGCTTTTTAGTGGGTCCCTGAGGTGACAATTCTGAAATGTTACTACTCTTCAGTGTATCATTTTTCCACTGGATCAAGTGAATCCTGATGAGACTTTTACACCGACCACAGTCATATCTATTCATCCTTCAAAGTTCTGCTCAAAGATGATCTTCCTTTCTGAAGCCTTCCTCAGCTCCCCCAGGTCAGACGAATGAAGGAAGCAAAAGAAAAAGTAAATGTGTGTTTACCATGGCCTCTGGGACCCAGCCGGGTTGTCTGCCTCTCTGGAGACAGCACTAGACCCTGACCTCCGCACTGCCTCTCCCTGCTTCCTCTCGCCCCCTCTGGTGACCAGTGTCAAAGCAGCATGATCAGACCAGTCTCGTCTTTTAAAAAAATTTTTAATGGAGGGACTAGGGATTGAACCCAGGACCTTGTGCATGCTGAGCATGTGCTCTGCCACTGAGCTACACCCACCCCGAGGACAGTGCCAGTCTTGCTGTCCTAAGTACAGTGGTATCAAGCTTTCCAAATTGACTACTTTGAGTCATCTGGATGTGAGCCCTGTTCTTTTTGGTTTCATTACTTTATAGTCACATTATATAGTAAATCAATGGCAGAGCTGAATTCAGAACTGAATTCTCTTGCCCGGATAATGGATTTAGGTGAGGCTGAAGACAAATAGATAGACGTCTGTTTCTGATGGCTGTGGAGGTGGGCGGGGTGGTAGGTGTTCTCTGTGTCACAGCAGATTCTCTGTGACCTTTTTCCTTGCTGGTCTGTAGGATCCTCAAGCGTGTGGACTATGTGCTCTGTGAGACGTGAACCCAAGTACTTAGTTTGGGGCTGTGCCCCCCGTGACAGCTCAGAAAATGCCTGTGGCTGGCTTGGTATCATGATTTGGGATGAACAGACTCTCAGAGTTAAGATCTGAAGGTGGGGGGGCATCCTCTTCTGTCCCCACGTCCTGAAGCTCCATTTCATTCTGCACCACTCTGTTTTGGCTTTCACGTTCCATAAATGTAACTGATTTACTCAAGAAAGAATTCAAAGTATTAGTCATAATTTCCTTTTCACAGGGGATAGGTGAAGTAATTTATTTTCTGGAAGAAAGACATGCTGTTATGAACTGTGTTGAATTCTACTGAAAACATGGAGTCCTCAGAAACGGTACTCTCTGAATGCTCCCCTTTGGGGTAAAAAGGAGTCATGTTACAAAATTCTGTTTGTCTCTAAAATTGAAAGAGTCTTAAGATTCATTTGGCAACAATATATGCAAACTGGCTCATTCTTTGGAGAAGATGAGAACACTGATTTCTATTAATCTTCTCAAGAAAAACACAGAAGGTTTGTGAGAAAGCTGTTACACTACTACAAATTGTGTGTGCACCATCTTGATTGTATCCTTACAGCCATGATGTTCTTCTGAATTACTCACCTGATGTGATGAGGGCACCAGCCCGGTTTAGAAAACCCGTTAAATCTGGTCATCTCTCAGTCTTACGTACATTCGTCATCTTCAGTGGAAAGAATAAAAGTGAAGAGCTATACTGAAACTGCCGAAGAGGACCAGTATCCTTTTTAAAAATCTAAATTAGATGTGGGAACAATACAAATGTCCATCAACAGATGAATGGTTAAAGATGTGGCATATACACACAATGGAATACTATCCAGCCTTAAAAAGAAGGAAATCCTGCCATTTGTAACAACATGGATGAATCTGGAGGGCGTTATGCTAAGTGCAATAAGCCAGACAGAGAAGGGCAAATACTGCATGATTCCACTTATATGAGGAATCTAAAATAGTCAAAGAAAGGGGGAGAGTATATAGCTCAGTGTCTGCAGAGTGCATGCCTAGCATGCATGAGGTCCTGGGTTCAATCCCCAGTACCTCTATTAGGATAAATGAATAAAGAAACCTAATTACCTCCCTCACCCCCAAAATAGTCAAACACATAAAAGCAGCAAATAGAACGGAGGTTACCAGACGCTGGGGGGGGGGAGGGGAAAAGGAGAGTTTTTCTAGTGGATGCAAAGTTTTGGTTACAGAAGAGGAAACATCTTCAGAGCTCTGCGGTACAATATAGAGCACTTCAAAATGTGTTAAGGAGTAAATCTCATGTTGAGAGTTCTTACCACAAACAAATACAAAAGTCACAGAGGGACATGAGGACATTTTTGGAGGTGATGGATATGTTTATTACCTTGATTGGGTGATTGTGTCATGGGTGTATGTATGTATATGTCAAACTCATCAAATTGTGTGTATTAAACATGTGCAGTTTTGATTTTATATCAATTGTACCTCAATAAAGCTGTTAAAAAAGAAAAGAAATCTAAATTGTAGATGCTTTAAAGAAGAAAAAAAATTAGCTCTTACCATTAATTGCTTTGTGAGAATTAACTGATGGAAGAATATTTGATTAGTTTGGTTTAGAATGGAAACAATTTTCTGCGTTTTGTTTAAAGCCATGTGGATTCACATGATTTATATGACAGGCTTTAAAAATCTGCATTTCTTTTTCTTGCTAGAGCTAATACTTCTGGAACAGAATTATTATTGTTATTATTACTATTTAAAAATTTCATTGTATATATACAATACATACAATTTTATTGTATGCATATGTTTTGTTTCTTTATGTATTCTACGTATAACCTATATAAAGTCTGAGACAAAACTTTTGACTTTCTCTGAGCCATCTCGTCTTCTCTTGTAGACAAATGTATCTCACATTGTTGGGTAAACCTGCTGGGAATACTCAAGACATCTTTAGAAAATCAGCCTGGTTTTTTCGCTCTTGTTTAAATTATGTTCACTTAGCAACTCTGTGCTCTGTTGAATATTTTATAGACCTTCTGTTATTCCAGAGATCTGAATGGAAAAAACTGAGCACAAATAATGGATGAAGTTGGCTGTGATCCACATGTTTAAAACATACTCTGAGGTAACAAAAAGTCTTGAATATTTTTTAGGAGAAAATTAAAAAGTTTTTAGTCAATCATTCTGAGGGTTTTCATTAGTTCTTTGCCACTGTACCTTCAGATACTGCTTCAGCCTCATTTTTTCTCTTTTCCTTATGGGACTCCAATCACATGTATGTTAGCCATTTTCACCATGTCCCATATAATTTGTGCTTTTTTCTGTATTTCCATTCTTTCTTTTTTTTTTCCTTCTTTTTCTCTCTGATTCAGACTGCATATTTCCTACTGAGCTGTCTTCCAGTACACCAGTCTCCTCTTCTTTGGGGTCTAATCTGACATTAAAACCATCTAGTGGGCTCTTAATTTCATGTATTATATTTCAGTTTCACAATATCTATTTGATTTTTTAGTAGATTTCACTTCTCTGGCGAAATTTTTATCTTGTCATCTATTTTTTGAACCTATGAATCACAGTTATCTTAAATTCAATAGCTGATAACTCTAGTATCTGGATCTCCTGTGGGTCTTTTTCTATGATATCTTTTTTCCTCTTGCTTTTTAGTTACTTGGACTTCTTTTCTAGTATGCTTGTTAATTTTTATTGCACACCAGGCAATGTATATGAAACATTACAGAGGCTCTGGGTCATGTCTGTCTCCAGAGAGGTATTTTTGCATCTGGCAGGCAGCTAGAGTAGGGGCAGGTCATCTAAATCCAGTCTTGGATTGTGTTGACTAGAATCTGGTTTCAGTTCCCACGAGGGTTGGTCTCTTCGTGATTCACTCGTATCCTGAGACAGTAGTTCAGGGGTCCCAGCTGAGAGCCTGGGTGGGTGTTGATCTCCACAGCACCATGAGACCAGTGAAAGCTCTGTGTAACTTCTCAGTCTCACAGGCACCACTTACAAAGCAGTAAATGACTTAGGGGGAAAGCACAGCAAATATCAGGCTCACTTCTCAGTACATCCCTTTTCTCTGGGATCCTGGCCCCTCAAGTGCTAGGTACCTTGGTGACCCTGGACTCTGACTTCTAGCTCTCCAGTTATGTGAGACTGCCTAAGGTCAACTTAGCTTCTCATTCACTTAGCTGCCTCTTTCTCCTTGGTTTTTCAGACTTTCAAAAAACATTGTTTATAAATGAGCAATTTCTTCAGAAGAGAATTGGTGTATAATATCAGACTCTTTAATATGTTTTCTTTCTTTCCAGGACTTTAGTGCCTCAGATTCTGGTCACCCTGGCAGCTCCCCAATACATTTTAACAGACACTTTTAATATTTTATTCAGCTTTCTAGTCATAATTGGCAGAAAGTTTTACCTGTTACAAGTTAGTTCATCAAAACCAGAATCAGAAGTCTTGTCATTTCAGTCTTCATTCATTCATATTATGGGCCTACTATGTGACTTTACTTCCATTATGGACAGAAAGATGATAAAACAATCTTTGACTGCTGCTAAGAGCTACCATCCACTTCAAACCAGTAAACAGATAAAAACACTACAATGGGAATAAGTAAATATCATAGAATAGAAGTTAAGTACAGAGCATACAATGGAAGCAGAGAGGAAAGAGTGCTTGGTTCTAAGACTTGAGTTGGAGATGCTTCATGGAAGAACTGATGTTGGCATTAAGTCTGGAATAACGATTAGGGCATCACTAGATGAAGGGGGTGCCTTTGAGCTTCTGCTCCAGATTATAACTGGGTTGAATTTGAGAATTGCCTGAGCTCTTTGCTTAGCGAGTCTGTCTCTCTTCTTGGTTGAAATACTTATTTTTACTCTAGTGTGAATGTCCCAGTACTAGAGAATTACAGAAACATGCTTTGGTTAATGATGGATTAATCTCTTTATGCAATGCCACCCACTGTTATGGATTAAGAACAGACACACTCTCACAAATCTCAGGGCAACTGAAGATATAAATCTGAGCCTTGACCTTTGACCTTCTCCTACCTGAATTACTCAAACCTTGATGCCCATTTCTGTCAGTGATTCTACCCTTCTGAGTTCTCAGGTCATTTGCCTGCATTCTCTAAACCTGTTGTTCTAACAAGATTTCCTTACACAAGTTTCTCTGATTTCCCCTTTTGGGCTCCAGTCATCACTGTGTGTAAATGAATGCAGTATCTTTCTGTGAGGTCTCTCTCACTCCAACCTACTTGCTTACTGCTTTCAGATTAATCTTCCCAAACCAGGGAATTCATTATGTCATTATGTCATTTTTCTGATCCCGAATCTTTATTGGCTCCCAGTTGCCTCACATTTAAATCTACTCCTTTGTTGGATATTGAGGAATTGCCATAATCTGGTTGAGTCTATTTATCTAATTTTCCCGCTAGTAGTCTTAAACCTGAATTTCTGTACTAAGCTGGGAAGATCAAAATGTGGATATTTAAACAGAATTTAGATGAGCTATACTAACAGCCAGCTTAAGAAGCAAAACATCACAAAAACAATACAAACCCTGAACTGCCTCACCTCTTTGTTTTCCCCCAGGTCAGCGTCTTCACGATTTATAAGAGCTTCTTCAACAGACTGGTTTCTGTCTAGAACTAGGGCCCTCTGATGGCCTTCTGCATTTCCTTTCTGTGGCTTCCTTTTGTGATCAGACAGCGAGATAGCTATCGATGTGATTCTTTGTCTCTCTTCTGTTACTTCTAAACATTTAATTTCTTTGATGAGTGTACGCTGGGGTTTGGTAAAAGAGCAGATTTAGGCTTCATGCTTTTTTCTAAGAGTCTGTGTGTACAAGTGTTCCCTGAGGACTGTCAGATTGCAAGCTGTTAGGAACTATCCTTCTCAAGACCTCTCAGAAGAGCTATGTATTTGAAGAGAAACATAGAAAACCCTCCCAATTAAGTGTTCTGACTACTTTGGGTCCTAACGTCTTACAATATGTTGTGGTAATGACTGGAGCAGTGCAGAATTAGGAAGAGGCTGGAACATATGTTCAGATTTCCACATATGTTGGAAGTTGTGTTCCCTGCTTTCATTATGTAGATAAGCATAATGACGTATTTTCCCCAGTATCCTATGAGTCAGATTAAACTCTCTTTGTTATTCTACTGTGGATCTCAGGGACGCCAAGTCTACTCAACACATGTTTAAGGAATGAGAGTCCTGGGTGCATGAACGCTCCAAGCCAGTTTCCCATTATCTTGTGTGGACGTCGCCCTGTGTCACTGTCCAGGTCATCCCCTTTCTGCACCAAGTGCCTTCCTCACAGCGCATCCAACTCCTGCCCCTTCTTGAAGACCAAGCTTGATCAGCTTTGCTGTGAAATCCTCTCAACTCTTTTACGCCCTTTTCTAACCTCTCTTTTCACTTACGATTAGTCCCTCATGGCTGAGCATTTAGATTGTCTCCGAAGGTGGGCACGGTGGCAGTCAGCAGTGTTTTCAGCAGGCGCCCCGGTTCCCTCCCCTTCTGGGCATGTGGTAGGATCTCACTCAGCGTGAGCTGTGGCCACGCGACTCCCTTTCGCCGGTGAATGTGAGTGGACTGAACATGTGTCATTTCTGGGCAGAGCATTAAGAGACATCTCCTTCCCTCTGGCCGTCCAGTCAGCAATTGGAGATGGCTGTGCCATTAGCCTAGGCCAGTGAGTGGCGATAGCCAGTGGTGCCCCCTGCTGGCCTGTTAGACATGGACCACGAGCAAGAAACAAACCTTTGTTTAAACCCCTGAGCTTTTTGGGTCTTTTCTGACTGCAGCATCACAGAGAGCCTGTCCTGACCGATTCAGGTTACTCCCCAGCCCCTACAGGGCAGGAACTAAAACGTCTATACTTTGAAATTCAGTGCTGAGAGGAACTAACTTATTTCGTCCCGCTGTAGATTGAATTCTTCCCGTTAGGCACTCACATTTTCTTTGGAGGTGCTGGAATTACTGATGGACAATGAGATTATACGCCATGGAATGATAGGATTCTGAATAAACCTTCCTTTCCTCTTAAAAAAGGCCCCAAGGGAGTCATGGTTCCAAGAGACTCCTTCTGCTATTTTTAATAATTAATGTCAGGGATCTTAATTAAAGGGAAGATAGGTGCAAGGAAAGTTTGTGAGATCACTACTTTTTAAATTTCCCCAAAGCTTATCATCAGCCTAGATCACAGGGGAAGGATCCACAAATATTTGTATAGGTGGTTAGAAAACACAGACTGGTCTAATGAGCTGTGATGTTTCTCTGGACTTGGACACATTTTTGGCCCCTGTTGTCATGGCGTCCCTCCAAGACTTAACTCAAGCTGATCAACTTTCCCTGGATACCAGATGCTTCAGCTCCAGTCTGGGGCCTCCGGGGACAGACGGTGGTGCTTCCTGTAGAGTTGCAGCTGCCCTTTCATTTGGAGAGAGTAGGACTTGCTGGTGAATTGGTAGCTGAATTGCTTAATTTCCTTTTTGGAAAGACTGGGGAAAGTCTCTTCTTTGGGTTACGTTATAGCTCCCCTAGGTCTCAATTAATGCCCTTGGCTTTCTGACATGTTTTGTGGCTGAGTCCTGTCCTAGGAGCTCCTGGGTTAGGACTGAGGCTGTTATATCCATCATTGCTATAAAAATGCTGTGGTCAATGGTGGTGTCACAGGAAAGTGTTGCCATGGTGAGCACTCCAAATGCTGAGAAACTCTCTACTCCATCATCACTTCTGATAACTTGGTCCCCTCCAGTGCGGTTTGGAGATGCTCATTTCCATTGTCACAGCCATGGACGAAACCTCAGTCTCACCAAGCCTGGACTACCTGTACAAGCTTCCTGGCCAAACTTCTTGCCTCTACTGGGCTTTTCTCCTTCTGCTCCAGGGGCTCATATAGGCTGCAAGGAACACCGACCTAACTTAGGAAGGTGGGGCATCCTAAACCTAGGGACAGGAAAATGGCTGGGTCTCAGGATTAACCAGAACCCAGAGACTTAGAATCTGCCGAGAATCTCTCTTCCTCTTTCTTCTCATCATGCAGCATTCTCCCTCTGCTCAGTGCTCCATGTCTAACAGCTTCCGCACCAGGAGAGGGGTGGGTCATAGAAAACATTATTGCCCATGGAGACCGTGTGGATGGAGGTGGATGTGGGGGAAAGGCTGCCAGAAGAAGGGGGCTGCTTGTCTGACAAACAATGGATGCCTGTTACCCAAAGGAACAAGAATCTTCCTTCAGTGCCTTCCACACCTGCCACAGGTGAGTCACCCACCCTCATCCCACCTGACTGTTTCTGTCTCTGAATTTTGCAGGTATCATTTGTTTATCATCTTGAAATACCCCGGCTCTCTGGGAAGCTGTCTTCCTTTTCTCCTGCAAAACTCACCTTCTGCAACCAGTGCTACTGTATCCAGAAACCCTTCCTGCTCTTGCTTGTTGTAGAGTTGGTTGGGTAAATTACTATGTAGATACAAATATAAATGTCAGCTGTGGCCTCACGTCTCCTGGAGATCTCTGAACAAAGGATTGGAACCACAAGTTCTCCCGGTTTGGGAACCCTAAGCCCTCCCAAGCTTGTTATGAACCCCCAAGTGGGCTCCGTTGCCTCTCCCACAATCTCTGTTCTACAGAGTTGATTCTGGCATGAAAACCCCCGCTTTGTGTTCTGACAAACCAAATCACATCTGTATGTAACCACTTGCGCAAAGTGTCTGTGGGCCCAGCAGACTTTACTAGAGCTGTCAGGGCAGAGACTGAAGGGGGAGGGGCGCCCCTCAGCAACATACACAATTCAAAAGGCAAAGAATTCTCCGGCCATTAACTGGCCTCGGCTGCTCCAGGCTGTGTGGCTTCCTCCTTCTGGCGCTTTTCTATTGCTCTTCCCTCTTGCCCTCATCACTCACCTCTTGCCCAGCCTCTGAAGGAAAACAGATCAATTGCCCCCCCTTACAGGTCGTCTTGCTGCTCTTAGCGTGAAACTGAAGTTGAGGCAGAACACTGGATCCAGGCCACGTCGGGGGTGTTGGGCCGCCCAGTGTCCAGCCCGTGGGAGCTGCTTTCTGCTCAGGTGCTAATTCCTGGCCCGCTAGGCTGCGCCTGGGGAGCAGGCTGGTCTTCTGTGCGGAACACGGAGCACGGGGGGGGGGCGCCGCCGCTTATTCGCAGTGGGCTGGGGACTCCGCTTCCTGCCCTGGGAGGGTGGGCTCTTCCCACAGTGGGTGGGTGGCTCCGGGCAGGGGCTGGGTGTAAGGAAACAGCATGTGGATGGGCATATTAATTTTTTTCTTTCCTTACAACCATGAGGCTACTCCTGAGCAAGGTGCAGAGTTTTCACCATGAATTGGAGCAAAGTGTAGATTTTTGAGGAGGGACTATGGGGGTTCTGCTGGGGAGGAGTCCCAGGCTGAGTCACTTGGGCCAGGGAGGGGAGGCCAGGAGACCTTTTCAGTGGACCTGATACACAGAGTGCGTGGAGGATTGAAGGAACCAGCTCTCTAGAAGGGCTTCCAGAGCAAGCTCAGGAGGATCTAGAAAGAAAAGAAGGGAATTGGAATTGAGGGGACAGAGAGCACTGGTGGAAACTGGCAGCTTGGCCTGGGAGGCTGAGTAAGGCGAGAAGGACTGTATCAGGGGAAAGGCTTGTTCAAGATGCCCTGAGGCAGAGCCCAGGAGACGCTGTCTAAAGCACCAGTGGAACGATGGCTAAGGCCAGGGTTCTCCCTGAAGGGCAAAGGGTGGGAACCAGACTGCAGCCAAGCCAAGAAAAGACCCTGCTCCTCAGAGGACCTCAAGACTGAGAGAAGATGCAGAATTGGTGGTCAGAGGAGGGAAGGAGCAGGGGACTCACGGGTCAGGCCAAGATGAAGACCCTCAGATGAGTGCACCCCAAATGTGTCGGCTGGGAGAGCAGCCCGGGGATTGTGTTTTGTGCTCAGCGCAGTGTCTGGCCCATAGCAGGTGCGCAGTACATGCCTGTTGATGAATGAATCAGTGTGCTCTAAGAAGAGGCATCACTCGACGGGGGCGTTGCCAGATGCGCTTGGGGCAGCTCCGTGATGCGCTTCTCGCCAGGAAATGTTCAAATCCCACTGGCAAGTTTAAAGCTCTGAGAAATCCACAAGGAAAGAAACCTGTCTAACTTTCCTTAACCCAGTTTTTGCCTTACATATTTGGGCAGAACGTCCCCCACCCCAGCTCCCCTGACACCTGTTAGTGCTTGGAGGAGAAGAGTTTCCTTGGAAGGGACAGAGAGAGAACCAGGGAGGGGCTGGAATCTGTTCTGCTGGGATCTGAGCTGTGGGTTCCGGGAGGATGAGGGGCAGGTGTGCGGGACGTGGTGGGTGGAGCCAGAGGGGATGAGGGTGCAAGGCTGCTTCCAGGGATGTCCTGCCTCCCCTAGGGTGGGTCTCTCAGGAGACGTGGTGACAGAGCCACAGCTGGGGAAACTGTGGGGGAAGGATGGTCTCACAGGGTCACACGTTCAACTCATTCAAGGGAGAGTAGGGTCGGCACAGCAGCCCTTGTGCTGCCAGCTCACAGCCTTTGCCGGACGTGGAGGTCCTCTTTAGGCTTTAGCACGTGGCTCCCCAGACACCAGAGAAAAAGTTATGTCAATTTTTAATGTAATTTCTTTCTCCCTTTTCCCCTCTCTTCCTCTCTCCTCCCTCCCTCCCTTCCTTTTCCTTAGAAAAGGGGGTCTGTGTTTCTTTTTTCTAATGCAGAGATCATGAGAAAAAAAATCCTTCCTCTTGGTCCTCTGACGCTGGACGTATCCTTATTCATTCATTCATTTAGTGTCTGTGGTGCCATTGATCGGGATGGGCGGGGGACTAGAGCCCTCAAGTCTTAGAGGAGTAGCTTCAACCCAGCAATCATTAAATAATAATAAAAAAGAACAAGGCAATCTAATTAAATTCCAAAGTAAAAAGTCTACACCAGTGATTTTTAAAAACTTGATTGTTTAGAATCACCAGGGAATGAAAAAAATACATATTCCTGATTTCCATGCCTGAATCAGAATTTCTGCTTTTTAATTTACAGAATCATAAGAGCTTCCCGGGAAACATGTGCAGTGCTCGCCCAGCCTGGTGCTGTGAGTTAGCGTTGGCAAAATACTGTGGTGACAGACCGTAGCTCTGAAGTCAGGGCTGGGGCAACACGTGACTGGCTGGGTTATCAGGCTTGTCCCATTAGCTAGTGAGGAAGGTGCCAGAGAGGGACGTGGCCCTGGTGACCAGACAGCCATCCATCTGCTGCAAAGAGACCTGTTCCCGTGTCCCGAAAGTTGAGACCCACACACTGTGTTCCTGCTCTGAATGCCTTGAAGGGCTGCAGGTGACCTGCTCCACGCCTGTTTGGGGCCAGTGGCTCCTACGAGGCTTCATTCTCCACACCTGCCTGTTAAAGGTCCAGCGGTTTCCCCTTTTACCCAAACTCGCTGTGTGGGCAATGATATTAAAGACCTTCCTCAAAGCTGTGACACAGCATTGCAAATTATTTAGAAAATGGGGGAAAGGGTGTAGCTCAGTGGTAGAGCACGTGCTTAGCATGCACGAGGTCCTGGGTTCAATATCCAGCACCTCCATTAAATAAATAAACAAACAAACAAATAAATAAATAAATAAATTTAATTAGCTCCCCCCCCGCCCCCTTCCCAAAGTTTAGCAACTTTAAAAAAACAACTGGGAAAATAACTCAATAATAGCAATAGTCCTACTTCAAACCCAATGTTCCCTAAAGCGAGATTTTTACTCCCAAAGTGTTTTCAACGCATCTGTGATTGCTTTGGGGCGGCGTTTATCATGAGCATCCTCACTACTGAGACTTCACTGGGGGCCCCGTTTCTTTTTTATACACTTAATCATACAGAGATCCTACATCCATAGCAACTCACTCCAAATAACTCGTTTAGTGTGATTACACAAGGAGTCTCTGCCCGCTCTTTTAATATTATCACAACCTGCGTTTGAACAGCTCAGCAGGACTCCTCAGATAGTTCTCCTATCACGCAGTAAACGTTTTGGAAGCTGTATTAAAATACTACACATCCCCCTCTCTCGCCCTGTGAGTCTTTATTTATTGCTTTAGTTCGCTCTTGGATTCTCTTCTCAAGCTGCACGGAAGGAGAGATACGGATAAATTCATCCGTTGCTTTAAAGTGACAGAATTAGAAATGTCTGATTTCTCCCTGTCAGAAAAACTGAGTAGTTACAGAAAACCCTTGTGACGGTGTTTACACAAGTGGGACCCAAAAGGAGATTCCTCCTGCTCATCCTTCTTCCTCTTCCTCCCTTCCTCCCTTCCTCCCTTCCTTCCTTCCTTCCTTCCTTCCTTCCTTCCTTCCTTCCTTCCTTCCTTCCACATTTACTAAACATGCACACTGTATCAGGCAATGTTCTAGACTCTGAGTCCAACACAAAGGCAAACAAAATACAGTCACTGCTCTCAAGTGTCTCATCATCTTCTGAATCTTTTCAAGAGGAAGCCCTGAGAAGAATGTAAGGCTGCTTTCGTCAGTAGAAAATTATCTGAAGATGTCACAGCAGGCTTCCGGGGATGCCTTCCTGTCTCAAACTAGTTCCTTTCTCTGCAGACTCCTCTGCTCAAAGTAACAGGCCTAGAAAGACACGAGACTTCTGGGTCAGAGACGTAAGGCTTCATTACACACAGCCACAGAGGGCCAGCAGTGTTTGCACCGGTTCTGAGCCTCAGTCCCACGGGGCAGCACGAAGAGGGCCAGGTGACTCCTGTGCGCGCAGCGGTTTGCATTATAGGAGAGGACTTCTGGGGTTAGCGAACCCAAAGCTCTTACGGTGGGCAGCACGCCTGCCCTTTCCTCCGAAAGATCTTATCTCTGTTTAACGAGGCTGTTCGATAGACCTTTCCTCTCACCCTTCTCTAAGTCCAAATAAAAATAAAGCAACGGACAAATCTGAAGTGAGGTGTAAGCGGATGTCCCCCTCTGGTTAATGACCCAGATACCGTCCCTGCTCTGTCCTCTCCTTCTGACCTCCCATTCCATGTTCTGCTCAGCCCAGGAATACAAACCTTAGCCCTGACTAAGACCTGGGCACCAGTTTTAGATTCATTTGTCAAGAGCCGGGGTTGAAAAACTGTGGTCTGCCCGTCATGTCTAGCTTGCAGCCTGTTTTTGTACATCTCTGGAGCTAGGAATGACTTCTACATTTTTAAAAGTTAGAGAGAGAGAGAGAGCCTAAAATATTTACTATCTCCACCTTTTGAGGAAACATTTGCCAACTCCGATTCTAGAAAAGGAGCCACATGGTGGGGAGAGGCGACTGATATATAAACAGCAGCCGCACCACCCCCAGACTGTGTGACCCTCTGACCCTCCTCTCGTCCTGTCTTAGAAGATGCAGATTTCTCAGGTTACAAAATTATACTCTCTCTCTGTCTGTCTCTCTCTCTATATATACACTGTGAATTAAATTAAAAAAGTGAAGAAGAGAATGTGAATTATCGTTCCAGTTACAATAGGTGATTTAAGCCGGTGGCTCGTCTTCCTCTCCCGGTCAAGTGTAGCTACAGCGTCAGTTAGGATTTAGGTGATGCTCTCAGATCTGGGGAATGAATCGCTGAGTGCCAGGAAAATAATACTGAAGTGTCTGTGCACGCACGAAGCTCGCTGGACAGCTGCTCAAATGGATTTCCTTTGTGCCGTCAACTATCTGAGCTTTGCAGAAACTCTCTCTTCTCAGAGTCCTCTTGGAGTCCCGGAGCCCTCGGATTCCTGCAGTATCTTATTTTTATAACCTCTGCATGGACATAAGGATTTAAGATATTTGCTCATATTTCACATACACTGCAACATGCTCTTGGAAAATGTTGAACGTTGAAAACTGTGCTTGAGAATATTGATGGGTACCTCAGAATGATTGTGGGGTACTTTCTTCTTCCCGGCTCTTTCTGGAATGAACACCAGCCTCTAACCTTGGGCTTGGAATGGGGCAGGCTTCTGAGTAAGGCAGACCACAGGAGACTTCACTCAACTAAGTCAGATTTTGACTAAATCAAGCTTGCTACTAGAAGTAGAAATGTGAATGATGGTGTTTTGCCACCTTGAAGCAGAATAATGGTTTTACATCAGAATATTCTGTCATTGAGGGGAGGGTATAGCTCAGTGATAGAGCGCATGCTTAGCCTGCATGAGGTCCTGGGTTCAATTCCCAGTGCCTCCACTAATAACAACAAAAACAAAAGAATATTTTACCATCTTAGAAACAGATGTTAATAAAGTGTGACCTTTGCATGACACTGAGAGGACTGAGATTATATGGAATATTTTCGTTTTTAGGGGAGGATAATAAGGTTTATTTACGTACTGGTGATTGAACCCATGACCTCGTGTGCGCTGAGCATGTGCTCTGTGACTGAGCTAGACCCACCCGTGAATATTTTCTAATATTTATCTAAACCTCACTAGGTGGCTGCAGAGCACAGGAAGACAGCTGGCACTGTTCCGAGGGCCACGTGGGTGGTCACTTGTTTAATTCCCACATCCCACGAGGCAAGTGCTGTCACCATCCTCATTTGACAGGAAGGGAAACTGCGGCACAGAGAACAGATGGCCTATCTCACATCAGCCTGACGATTCAGTTCCAGAACTTGCAGCCTTTCCTGACCAACACCTGCAGTTCTCAGAACTCTAGTTGTGTACTTGGAAGAGTGACGGACATCAGTGGTCACAAATTACAGCCACCCGGGAAATGGCGAGAAAAATAATGCGGCTTGGCTCTCACTCAGACTTCCTTATTGGGGCTGCTGCCACTTTGGGGGTACCTCCTACTGCGTGATCGGGATGAGAGTCACTCCTCTAAGGGATTGTCTTAAGGTTCAAGTACATACAGTTGACACTTGGATTTCTATTTCATTGCTCAGGGTAGGGGCTGAGATATGGGTAATTTTGAAAAACTCTCACATTCTTCTGCTATGTACCTATTAGAAACTCGCTGCTCTTTGTAGGGCAACTCTGAATAGAAATAGTTAATTTTGCATTCCATCTAAACATCCTTAAAGACTATGTAACTAGGTAGCTCTTAACCTGAAGGCGTTTTCGTGGTTCACACCAGTGTTTAAATCTGATTCAAACCAAAGACCCTTTTAAAAAGCAAATGTTTTGTTTTACTGAATTCATAAGTATTATCATCACCCACACAAGTTCATGTAAAAAAAAAAAATCAATGGAATGTCTTGGATGTTAAATAGAGGAGAAATAAAAAGAAAATAATTTGTAATAAAAGACTGCGGCTTTTATTTTCAGTATAGAACTGCTTAGGTGCAAGCACGTAAGAGGACGTAAGGGGGCTTCCCCCCCTAATCTTGAACAAGGCCCCCAGGACACACGACACGGGGGTGTCGCGGTGACTGCCATGCTCTGAACTGTGCTGCTGTGGGTGTTGTAATTTTTTGAAACAACGAACAACTCTCGGTAAGATTTCGAGGACGCAACGTACAATTTCTCTTTGTCTTACATGATGGTTGCATTCTTGGAAAAGTCAGTGTCTACTAAAACTGCAAAAATACTCTCTAGCTGTATATAAAAGTGGAGTTGGATTCCAAGCTCAGAAAACTATAAACAAGCTTTTCACCTACATAACTGCCTGCTGGGACATGGAAAAGTTGTACAAAATTGTCTCATGCGTTCCTGGCCTTCACCCACTCAATGCAGTCACACCCAACCTTCACAGTAATTAGAAAAAAAAGGGCCCTAGAAATTTCCAAAATGCCCCCTAGGGCACGGTAGCCCTCCATGGAGAACTGTTGGTTAGACTTGATGGTGACTTAGAAATGGCATTTCCCCAGAGTAAACCACGGGGGTCAGAGCGGCACTGGCATCGGAACGTGAACGTCTAGAGCCCTGTATGTGTGAAGAAGCAAGTGTGCTGTGGAGAGGGGCAGGTTAAGGGAAGCCAGCTTTTGCAAGGATGCTCGCGAGGCTGTCCCGTCACCACGACACAGAGAGAGGAGACCTGAAGGGTTGCTCGGCCACCTGGGCGGTCTGTGATGTCGGTGACTCGGTTAGACGGACACACACTGATATCTGACCTGAGCACGCTAGAATCCAGCAGCTTAGAAGTGGATCTGCCAGAAAGTACATGAGATGGATGTTTTTGGAAGCTCCACTGGAAACTGTGATCAGCAAAGGCAGAGCGAGCCGTGCTTTCCAACGTCTCCATCAAGACAGACTTCCCTGGAGCCGGAGTCCACGGGGACATTCTTAGACTCTCACGCGGAGCCCAACCTTCCCACTTCCTTTCATCCTCTTACTAAATGAGAGAATCGCTGCTTCTGGGGATTCAATGCTTCTAGGAAATTGTGACGGTGACTTGTAGTCCATGAGTCATGAGGGGTTACCTCGGGGACTCGACCCACAGATGAGCACCGAAGACAGTCACCAAAAAGCACCTTCGTGGTCTTGAGAGAAGCACTTTGCTCTCCCACTTTAAGCACTGTTTGAAAGCTATAAATAGTGTCTCCTTCCCTTCCCAAGTCGTTTTCTTCTAGGCAACCTTCATATTAGACACATGGTACGTTGGGTACTTTCTTTAGACGCCATTCGCCTCTGGGGAGCGTTGATTCTCGGCTCTCCTGCCTCTTGCTGTTCTGACACGTTCTGGCCAGAGGTTGGTGGGATGGTTGCATCTCGTGAAAGAGGTAACAGGTAGTTACTTGCTGGTTCTCTTGGTAAAGCTACTGACCAGGCAAAGCTTGCCGCCCTGACTCAGAGAAGTTCTCATGTGCACCTTGGGCTGTTTCATTTGGCTCCAAAGGGAGGATTCTTGGGAAGTTCTGAGCTGGGCCACATTTCCAAGCAGCATTTTCGACTGCTGTGAACTCATTATTCCGAGCCCAAATTAGAGAAAATACATTACAATGACCTTTACTGTGTCAGAACTACCGATATTTAAAAATCTTTCATGAATACATATAGTAAATGTCATTGCTGGGGTAAAATCCACCCACCATTAAAGGAAAGACTGGGACTGAAGATCCTGATTTTGGAAAAGAGAATATAAATTTCCAAAGATAGTGGCTTGCCATGTTGGAAACCCACCAGTGTTGGGATTCAGCGGGCTTCTGCTAACATCTTGGCGCCTTCATTTACCAGCCGAAGAACCTAGTAAGTTACTTAATGTTCCGAGTCTCAGGATTTTATCTGAAAAATATGGCTCAAAATGTCTATTTTGCAAAGTGATGTTTTGCACAAGGCTCAGTGTGAGAGACAGACAGAACAGTCAAGACCAAACTGATAGTCCTGTCACCAGCAAGGGGTAACAAGAGTGGAGTTAATTAGTCATGCTCTGTTTATGGTTAAGCAAACTAAATGTTTACTTAGCCAGGATATTGTGTCTTCTTTTCTTTCTTTTTTTTAAGATAATCCTTCTTTTGGGGGGGGGTTAATTATGTTTATTTATTTATTATTAGGTTTTTTTAAATAGAGGTACTGGGGATTGAACCCAGAACCTCATGCATGCTAAGTATGCACTGTACTACTGACCTATACCGTCCCCTCAAGGATATTGTGCTTTGATAAAGACACTCCCCAAAAGACGAAGTATCAATGTTGTAGATATAGTCAGTTACCACAAGGTTTGCACCTCACACTGCGAAGTTAAGTTTGATTGTCACCCATTCAGATTTTAACACATTTGTGTAAAAAAAGTCAATGGTTCTTGGTAATTTGGAGGGAAATGTTCCTTTGAGAATCTCATGAGAGCTCACCAAAAAAAGGCACATTATCTTCATTCATCCACAGAAGTTTGCATACAATTTTAGGGGGCTCACAGATCGCAGAATCCCATACAAGGCTCTCTCAGGGGGTCTGCCGTTACTGTATTTGAATTCCCAGAAGACATGCTTATTAAGAGAGAGCTTTTATTTTGGGGGTTCTTGATTTTGACCATCATTGCCAGGATCTGATTTTATTTTAAGCTAACATATACAACAAATTATTCATTAAAAGAGAACAGAGATCATGGAAAAAATAAATCTATTCCAAAATTATGTAGTACTTGCATTTGTTCTCTGCAAACGCCTGGTGAGGAAAGAGGGAAATATTTGAGGGAGGTGTTTATGACATTGGCATTTGTAATGAGCTGCGGTTTGAACATCCATGGAGCCGCGCCCCTTGTCTCATTGCTGGGAGTGATTTCTTCCAGCGTTGGCTACTTGCAAAGGAGACAGTGGGATGGAGCAGGGACGGGTTTGAGCTACTGAACCAGGATTGGGAACTTGGCTTCCTAGTGGATTTGTTGTCATTAGATAGTTGCTCTTGGGAGGGTAGAAAAGTAGAAGGTGTGTAACCTGCTTGCAGCTCAGAGAGAGATTCTCCGTCAATTGGAGGTTCCTTTGAAACTTATTCCCTGGCAGGGCAATGCTTAGCCATCATTTATGCCTTTTGTCAAATTGCTTTAACCAGATCTGGACCTCTCTGGTACTAGCCTTACTGAGAGAGAGAGTTTTGTTTGGGCTGAGCCGGAGGACTTCAAGGTCACTTAGAAAATCAGGGCACTTAAGGGAAACAAAACCTGCAAGGGATCTTGGATTAAAGTCACTTCACCTCTCAGGCTTTAATTTTCCCAATGTAAAAATAACTGAAGCAAGACTTAATCATCTCTATGGTTTACCCCTTTGGTGATTTCATTCAATCAACAAAGATTTATTGAGAACTATTTGCCCAGAATGTTCTAGGCACTTGGAACAGAGCATCAAACAAAAAAACAAAAGTTCGCTGTCCCCTTGAAGGGCACTGTTAGAGGGTTTGGGAGGCGGCCTGGGAGTTGTAATTGTGCTTAGGGCGGTCACACGAGGCAGTGTTACTGGAGCTGTAGGAGCAGGCAGGGGTGGGGGTGGAGCTGGGGGGGGTGGGGAGGGCGAGGAGGGTAGTAGGATATGAGGTCAGAGACCTAACCCGAGGTAGACACAGCTCCATGCATGCCCAGATTGGCAAATGGAACGTGGGCTGGGTTTCAAGCCCCCAACTACCCCCTAGGCCCTTGGCGTGGAACTCCCTGCAAAATATGCAGAGCAGGGGGTTCCCTGAGGAGCCCCACATCAATTCATCTAAAAAAAGAAACATGTAAGTCGCCTTCCTCTGACTCATTATGACTTTTGGTTCAGCAGGACTGCAATGACCTTGGTGCCCACCAGGGAAACTTCTGAGGCCCCAGGACCTTGCTCTCTTTCCATGAAATCCCCTACAGGGGCCCCTGGGTGTCTCACATGTGCTCACCCGTGAGTGCACTCGCCCTTCTGGCTCACCACAGCATCCTTTGGCTTTGCCATTCCCAAGTGCATCAGAATCGCTGAGAGCATGGCAGTGACCATGGAGCATTCTGGCCTCGAGGCTCAGGGATCTTAGCCCAGGGTCAGCTGTCTGTCCCAAGGCTGCACCAGGCTCTCTCCTGATGGTCCCTGACCCTCTTCCAGACTCTTAGTTGGGAAGCCTCCAGAGTGAAGGGTACAGAGCACGATCACTGGAGTCAGAAAAGAACCCCAAAACCCTCCACACTGAATCAGTTTCATTATTAACCTTTATACTTGATCTTAGCCAAAAGGCCGAGAAGCGATCACTATTAGCTTTCAGCTTTACAACGAATTGCCTGTATAACTTGGGCTTCTTCCCCAATTTTTCTGCATGTGTGAAATGGGGATCGTAATAGCATCTGGTCCTCAGGGCACTTTTGTAAGGAGTAGATGACCGTCACTCCCTGGCACATAATATGTGTTCAGTAAATATATTTTTAAAATCTTCCATATTTTCTGGAACAGTACTGATTGAAAATGTTTTCCCATGGGTAATTTCAGAAGCAGGCGTTAAGTATAAGTTGATACAATGTTTCCATTTAAAAAAGTTGGCGATGTATATGAAGAAATTTTTAAAACTTTTATCCTGTTATACAATATTTCTGCTTCTGGGCTATGCCGTGGAAATTTTTCAGAAGTGTGAACAAGGATATTTATCGTAGTATTTCTTAACAATAGCAAAAAAACCTGATGGTAATCTAAATGTTCAATGATATGTGTAATGGATAAAACTAATTCGGGTATATGTAAGGATAGAATATTATTCAGCCATTAAAAATAATGTTGACACAGAATCTTCAACAACATGAGAAAATCTTTGTGACATAGCTTAAATTGGAAAATTCAAGGTGCAAAATTATATATACAGTGTATTCCACAACTTGGTAAACATGATCTTCTGTTACAGATAAAAACTGAAGAGGACTGTGGACTAAAATGTTAGTGGTGGCTATTTACAGGCAATGGGACTCCAGATGTTTTCAGTTTCTTTTTACTTTTCTGTAGTTTCTAAAGTAAACAGGGGTTACTTTTTCAGGCAGGGGTAAAATAACAATGCATTTTATTTTTAATTTTATTTTTAAATAGTGTGGTAAGTACACACATACTTATCAGGCCCTGTGTCTGGAATTTTATTTGGAAAATATGGTTACAGTAAATATAGGTCAACCACTTTCCAAGATTTCTTAATTGGAAACTAAAAAAAAAAAACCCTTCAAAATAAATTGTTTCCTGGACTAGCTCTGGATGGGAAGGGAAAGTAAAATTTGAAAGGAGATGGAATGATGCCTTCAGCATCCCCATGTACAAATAACTCTTCCCTCTTGGCCTTCGGGACAGTGTTAGGGTGCGGTTTCTTCAGTTCCTTTTTGAGAAATGGCTCAGAGGCCTAGAGGACCATCTGGGCCAAGGGACAGATTTAGCGTCAGAGAAAACAGCTACCCGCAACTTTATCGCTGTTGTCAGTGTGACAAGAGGAAATGCAGAAGGAAATTACTTTATCTGGGAGTGGTGGCTCTTCCTCGGGGTGGGGGGGGTAACTAAAGCAGGCAACCATATGTCAAATTGTGTCCTTTATTTTTAGAGAGCCTCCAGTAGAAGAGCTTGCAGTAAGAAATGGCGTCACACAGCGGTGCGGTCCAGAGCTCCTCAGAACTTAACACACGCAGGAATCACCTGGGGGCCTTGTTGCAACGCAGCTTTTCCTTCAGTGGGTGTGGGTGGGGCCCATTTCCGTCCAGCTCCCAGGTGGTGGGAGTGCTGCTGCGTGAGGACCACACCTTGTCCTACGGCGAAGGCAGAGGACACCGAAAAGGGTTTGCATTTTTCTAGGAAGAGAGGAGGTGCCGCTGGGATGTTGTTTTATCACTCTTTGAAGGTCTTCACAGAGTATAGTCTGCCATGGTGGTAGCCTGCGGGCTCTTCATGCACCCTGGACCTCAGAATCACCCAGTCTGTTTCTAAAACACACAGCAAGACACCTGGGCTCCACCTTACAGAGATTTTGATTCCTTGGTCCCGGGCACCCCTTTTTCAAAAGCTCTCCAGGTGGCTTTGACAGACAGTGAGAGCTGAGACCCCTCACCTGGCTCCTTCCTGGCCTGCACTGGCCGGTCAGCTGGGCTCAGGGATGTTTTGCTCCTCTTGGCAGCCCCAGTGCCCCTCCTCTTTGCTCAAGAGACCCTCCATCTCGCTTGAGGCACATTCTCAGCCTTATGCTCTTGATTCCGGGAGAATCTTCAGAATGAAACAGAAGGTCCTGACCCAGGTCTCCCGCCCCCTGATTAGTGGGCATTTGCTGACAGACCCAAGGAGCAGCCCTTTGGAAAATGTAGATTAATTTGGAATCTGGCATTTTCATGACACCCAGTCAACACCCAGGAAGCTAGTGGAGGATCTGGACAACATTTCTGGCTCTGGACCTTGTCAGAAACTCCCGAAGATTCCAAAATTGGATTTTCTTTTAGAGATAGTAGTTGATAAATGCTAAAAATTCAACTCCCTGCCCTTTTTATTAGTAAAATGAAACTATCTGGGAAAGAATAGATAATGACTGCACGGAAGAAAGTGGTTTAGATTCCGAAAGGATGCCTTCTCCGAGTGCCAGTGAAATAGCTAAAAAACCCAGTGATACCCACAACTGTCAGCTAACTTGGGTGGCGTGCAAGGTCCGAGAGGAGGAACGCTCAGTTTCCTCATTTACAAAAAAACATTTTGAGTCACGTTAAAATGAGAACTGCAAAACTATAGGCGGTGTTTTTTTTTGGGTCAGGGCCAAATCAGAGTGAGAATGCTGACATGGGTTCTTATTTATCTGTGTATCTAGTTACCTACTTATTTATATTGTGGTGAAAACACACTGTTAAATTTACCATCTTAACCATTCTAAGTGTACAGTTCAGTCCCGTGTATTCACATTGCTGTACAGTAGATTGCTAGAGCATTCTCCTCTTGCAAGACCGAAACTCCACACTCATTAAACATGAATTCCCTCTCCTCCATTTCCTAGCAGCCACCATTCTACTTCCTGTTTCTATGATTTTGACTACTTTACATACTTCATATGAGTGGAATTATACAGTATGCTTGTGTGTGTGTGTGTGGGGTGACTTCTTTTTTTGGGGGGGTGGTAATTAGGTTTATTTACTTACTTTTTTTAGTGGAGGTACTGGGGATTGAACCCCGGACCTTGTGTACGCTAAGCACGCGCTCTACCACTTGAGCTATACCCGCCCCCAAAATGAGTTTATTTTTCAATTAACACTTTGCCAAATAGTCTCTAGACCAGCCCAAATCAGGGAACACAGAACTGAAAAGCTTTTGTGATAGTGCCTTGAGCCAGTCAAGGAAGAGACCAGATAGCAATGTGCTAAAACGCTTCTTCCGAAAGAAAAATGAATGACAAACAGAAACCAGATCCTGGGATTATGTGAATAATCAGACTAATTGGGTCCTAACACAGAAGGATTCCTGTTCGCCTGACGCCTCAGCCACCTGAAGGTCCCTTCCGGGCTCTCTGGAAGGGCATGGCCGTTCTGCAGTGAAATTGTATCACTCTGACTTGTGAAGTCACAACAGAGCTCGTGTACAATTTCGTAAGTGCCCTGGGGAAAGAACGGCACGGTTTTCCCTCCTTGCTTTGAACATGAAGGTGCCGTTTTTAAGGTCCATGGACTGTGAGCTCCATGGAGGTGGAGTCTGGTTCTGCCGTATGGCCAGCAGACAGGCCACGGGATGGCAATACTGGGGGGAACAGGCTTGGGATGAGAGCAAATGGCTATTTAGATGAGGACCAGTCAACAGACAGCAGATCTTGAGGGGCAAATGGCCTCCCTGCTTCTTGTCCTGTTTGGCAAAGTTCAGATTCCAGAAGGTGAGATCTTGGTCTGAACACAAGAAAAGTGTTTCCTGGCCAGGTCTGCCAACCCCGACTTGACCAGCGTGATGCCTGGGTGTCAGGGAGGTTGGTCTTTCAGAGGCTAGTGTCTGAGGCCACTGAGATTTGACTGATGAAGACGTTGCTTAAAGGAAGGGCATGTGAAAGAGTTCCAGCGCACTAGAAACCAGACGTTGGAAGTTGGGAAGGACAAGTGGATGTACGTTGTGGGGAGATGGACAAAGAGCAGAAGGTGGAGGGAGAGGAGAGCGAAGGTCTCTCACTTCTCAATCAAACTGTGGTTATTTTCCCAGAGGTCATGAGGGCACCTGAATTGAGTTCAGCTTTGAACACTGTCGGGGTCATAGACACTCTACACTGCTTTGCCCTCTGGTTTTAACACTGGGACTGAAAGAAGTCGAAGGGAACGGACAGCTTGGGGAAGTCGCTGGATTAAACCTACAACCATAGCAACACGGGGCTAGCTTGGATCCCAATTCTAACATTTTACCTGTAAAAAGACATCTTTGAGACAATTGGGGAATCTGAATATCAAGTGGATGCTACCTGGTAATAAGGGATGCTCACTGATTTTGTTAGGTGTGACTCTTAACGGTGGTCACGTGAAAAATCATGCTCTCAGTTAGAGATGCCTTCTGAAGTGTTTACCTCAAAATGGCATGGTATCTGAGCTCTGCTTTAAAATAGTCCAGAAAAATGTGTGTGTGTGTGTGTGTGTGTGTGTGTGTGTGTGTGTGTGTGAAAGAGAGAGGTGGAAACAAAAGAAAGAAAGAAAGGGCAGCAAAATACCGGGATTGTTGTAACGGGGCAATGGATAAATGAGGGCTCACTGTCATACCTTCTCTACTCTTGTCTGCGTTTGAAACTTTCCACAATAAAAATGTTTTTCCCTCTCCTTCCAAAAAGTCTGTATTGATTTAATTACACAACGGCATCAGCACATTAACTCCACGACCCTCGAGACGGCACATCACATTCGGGAACTCTGAGCAACGCATTCCATTGACCTGACTCAACGGAACGCACGGCACACTGTACACAGATCTGCGACGCACAGTTCTGAGAGGAACTTCTACGGACACAGGTCTGTGCAGTCAGCCTGGGAAGGTGGAGGCCTCTTCCCTCTGCTCAAGATCTGTTTATTCTTTTGCAGTAATTGTGAAGAAGAATGTATGATTCAGTTTACCTTCTACAAGCAGCGTAAGCATTCACCATTGGTGGCCCAGGGTGCTTATGTCTCTTGGGTCAATGAAACACAGTTCACAGACTGGCTCAGCGGGAGAAAACGAAGGTTGTAGGGCAGTCCATCTAGTGCCTGGGCAGGACTTCTGGGAAGAGAATACCTCATCTTGTTCCAAAAGGCCCCCAGCAGGGGGCAGTATTCTTGTGGGGGCAACCCAGCCCTTTTTAGCTTCCTTCCTCATCTCCATCTCCTTCTGAGCCAGGATAAAAATGCACTAGGTTCATTCTGGACCCTTAGAATGTATTCATTAAGGCTACTTCAAGTCTTCCATCTGTCTTTTTCGCTTCCTTGCTCTGGAAACTTGTCCCTTCTGCTCCCTTAGGAGTTTTATCTGAATTACTGGCATTTCTCTGGTTGCATGGCCCAGACTGGCCAGGGCCAGCTGATACAGAGATTAACAGCTCATGTCCTGGCATCTAGTCATTTATTTCTACAACTAAGGTATCTTTGAAAACATGCAGGCTTCTAGACAAGCATACAGTTCAAAACCCGCTACAAAGCTCCAGTTCGTGGTAAGTCACGGGTCCATTTTCACCCTTGTTTGCAGGCTAAGGAGTTACTGCTGGATAAATCATAGCACTTCCAAGTGAGTAGGAACCTTGGAGAAAATTTATTGTGGTACACTAGTGAGCACCCAAACCCATCCAGGCATCAAACAGATCACACAATTAAGTCTTCAACAATTTCATGATTTGAACATCATGTAGGGCAGAAAAGGTGATGCTTAATGAGGCATGTCCAGAGGGTGCAAACGGATGCTAACATACAGCAAGGTGGCAGGCGTAGGGATCCAGCTGCCTGAGTTTAGCACAGATCACAGGATAAAGAGAAGAGCTCCATATTTTTTCCATTATGTTTGTATTCTAACATTTTTCATCATCTATCACTGTCAGCATAGAATCATTCAGTTCTTTCTTATAACATTTACTTCATTATTTCACTGTATTGACATAACCTCCAAAGTTCTCCTGTTTGCGTACATAGAAAGGAATGGCTCTGTCACTTCTGGTTGAACAAATTAGAAACTTTTACAGAATTCTTGGCAATAGCAATGCAATGTGCTCAAAAGCAGATTTTTTAAGCATATGTTTTATAAACATTATTAAATGACTTATCTGAGAAGTCAATCCAGTAAAATAAACCACATTTTTTCTTAAGTATATCTTTGAATACCAAAAGGGCAAAATTGTATACAAGAACTAAATATTAAATAACCATTTTTTTTTTTTTTGCTACTGGTTTAGAGACCATACAGCTGTTTTGAACCAGACATTTGTCTGAAGACCTAAGTCAAAACTGGCTGTTTAAATTAAAACTTTTCTTCATATTTATTTTTTATATTAATTTTTCTTCCTATGCTCTGGCCTTGTTTCTCATGCACTCTTTGTTAATAGATTTATGTAACTAATCCAGATATAACTGAAGCCAGCAAAGTATTTCCCCTAAAGATTCATGTGTGAACAAAGAAGCAAAGTTTCTAACTGGAGATGGAAATATCTGTAGATTAATTATTTGATATACACATACATCTGTCTGGATATAAGTTTAACCTTTCAGTCAAGTTTAAAGGATGTGAAATTTATCCCTAACATTGTTTTCTTATCACCAGATGACGATGAATGTTAAAGACATCAAATAAATCCCTGCCTGAGGGTTAGTTAGCCAACAAGGTCAGCCTGAATAAGGCAACGCCTTTCGTCAGCTCAAGTGCACATTCTGTAGGACAGTGGCTCCTGATCATTTCTTTCACCACATCCTTCAAATCACATTACCTTGGCGGCCAGGTGGTCACTCTCTTGTCTGCACCTACAGGTTTCTATGCCTCTCCTTGAGCACAATAACGCTGGGCTCCTTTGTGCCTGAGGAAAACAAGGAAGCGGCGCGGAGGAGCAGGTACAGACCATAAACCTGAAGAGCGTGGATTTGAATCTTGTCTCCACGTCGGGCAGGATATCTGAACTCTCAGAGTCTCAGTTAACCCATCTGTAAAATGGAGAGAATGACATCTCCCTCCCAGCGTGCAGTGAGGATTAGCGGGGAGATGGTCCGCAGGGTGCTGTGCGTCACAGGCACACGACGTGGTCGCTGGAAGGATCGCTATGATCATTCCACAAGTGTAACTTGCTCAGGTGTTTTGTGCTGTTGATGAAAAGAAGAATCACTGTATTCCAGAAGCTTCTAATCAATTGGAGAAGACAAACAGGTCAATGCAGTGTGGTAAGTGATCTAGTGAAGGACATCCCCTCCCCAGGAATGTGAGAATTGGGACTTCTGTGGTCAGAAGATAATAACCAAAGACAAGATGCCAAAGACTATGATTGGTGCCAGCATCCTGGAGGGGATAAGACCTGAGCTAGGATTGCCCAGCCAGCACCATCAGAGTGAACACAAGGGTAGGGCAGGGGGGCTCCAAATGGGGCAGAGCATTTAAGACTGCAAGGCGAGAGCATCACAGGCCTCCTCGAGGAGATTTGGGGGTTGGATTCCTTACAGGAGTGAGCTTTTCCAGGGTAGTTGTCCCAAAAGCCTTCATGAGCGAGGCAGGGACTTAGAGCTGAGTTTTGAAGTGTGAATTTCGTTTCAAAAGTCGGGAAAGGGAAATCGTGCCTTTTACAGGTGAGACTGGCGGAAGGGGCAAGTTTGCAAGAATAGGATAAGAACAAACAAGGCGGATCAGAAAGGTAAGTTGGCACAGGAATTTTCAGAGCACCGACTCTCTGGCTAGGGTGTTTGGCTTTTATTCCACAGGTAGAGGACAGGAGCAGGGGACACTGGGTGTGGGGTCTTAGGTACAGCACTCTGTGGCAGAGCAGTAATGACACGTGTGCTGTTAATGCCAGAGACAGAACTGTGACAGAAGGCATGAAAAGGAAGGGACAGAGTGGGAGATATTTTGAAAAGCAATCAAAAGACCTGGGTGTCCCTCTTGTTATGGGGGTTCAGGGGGGTAGAAGTAAAAGGACCTCTAAGATCCTTCAGTGGGTAATTATTCAACAGAAAGCAGTGAATGGTGGGGGTGGGGAACAGGGAGCTGGATTTAGTGATGCAATAATGATGAACTTAGTTCTGGTGTTAATTTCAAAGTAATGCCAGATCATCCAATGGGTTAGGGCCTGGGGGTAATTCAAGACGCAGGAATGGAGATTAGGAAAGAGGGCCAGGCTTGATATTCAGAGCCTTGCAGGAGAGAAGGTACAATCTAGGGCCATCTCACCCATGCACGCATCTGTGCATGCGTGTATGTATATATGTAATCATTTACTCATTCATTCATTTATTTGCTCTTCATTCACTCATTAATTCATTTGCTTTTCATTTATCCATCCATTAACTCATTCATTTATTCATTCATTCATCATTTCCTATGAGAATCCCTGCTCATGCCATAATGCCAGGTGCCATAATGCTATTGAGAAAAAGGACAAGGCACACTCCTGCCCCCAAGAAGCTCACTGCTGAAAGTCCCAATCTTTGCCTATAAGCATCTTGACGGTCACCAACTTCTCCCCTAATTGCTGCCTCAGTTTCTTTTTCTGCACATATCAGCTGCCAATGCAAGATGTGGCGTCAACATGTTTCCGATTTACCAAAGTCATGACCCGAAGTCCATGGACAGAAATATGGAGATATATTTTCTAAACATTCTAGGACATATGTTCCTTTCAAATTTAAAACAGATAGAAAGGCCATTTGCCAGGGCAGAAAAAGTGAGTTTTCCAGACAGTGATCATATTTGAGCTGGACTTCCAAGTAAGTGGAGCCCAAAGGTGTTACCTTCCTGGAAGTTATACGCTGAGGACGCACTGTCTTTGGGGCTGTATCCAAAGCAGCTCCCCAGCAGGCAGGTGCGAGCCTGTGCTTCAGTGGACCCTGGGGGACTGGGGCTTGGGGGCTGAGTCCCACAAGGTGGCTTTGTCTGCAAAAGACTTTTTGGGTTCAGAATCGTGTCTTGGTCTCCGTGCTTGTTTTTGCACGTAGATCTTCTCTTCATGCATCTGGTCGATAGTTTATTCCCAAGAATGTGAAGTCATTGTTGGCCAGAGAAGTTCAGCCCTTGGAATTTGGTCTTTAACTCCTGCGTGAGGGTCTGGTTGTCTGGATTTCTTGTGTCCTTGGCACCCCAGGGGTTCACCTCCAAGCAGGCAGGTATTGGAGACAGGACCACGGGTGGACCAGGGGACATGAGAAAGGATGCTTCCAGGGTTTTCTGCCCTGGTGTCATGACTTGTAAATATGATCTTCATTTGTTTCATGGGCTGCCAGGGGCGCCTGCAGGGGTGTTTTTCCTGCCTTTGTCAAGCCCTTATTCTCCCCACTCCCCTCGACCAGTCAGGCTCTGGACACCTGGGGAGGGGCACTAAGCGGTCAGAACAATCTCTCCCGGAGCTTTGGGAAGACCCCAGAACCTCTGTGGCCCTTGCCAGGGGCAGAGCTTTCAGACTCCGGGGACCACAGTTCACCTTGTATTCTAGGTGAATTTTACCCCCTAGGAATGCAGCTGCTCAGGGTGCGAACTGAATAGCCCCCCTGCTGCCGTGAGAGCTGGAGGTGGTGGGAAGGGCTCCCCAACAGCTCAGGGCTGCACCATCCGCCGTTTAAACAGAGCCTTTGCCTCTGTCTGCGTAGGAAGGAGCACCTGGTGGTGCAGGAGGGCCTCTCGACTCATCCGAAGAGCCCCGGAGGCTGGGATGGGACTTTCACCCCCTTACACCAGCCCCTCCCACCACAGCACTCAGCACACAGGAGACATGCGCAGTTGGCTGTGGTTGGCTGAAGCCCAGAGGTCTGTGGGTGCTCTGTGGGGGCTGGGGTGAGAGAGGCGGCTTGGAATAGACCCCGGCTGCCTAAGGCTGGGTAACCAACCACCCCACAGCCTGGTGGCATAAAACCAGAGGCATATTATTATGCTATGGATTCTGTGGGACAGAGATTTAAACAGGGTGCACTAAGGATGGCTTGTCTCTGCTCCATGGTGCCTGGGGCCTCCCGTGGGGAGACTAGTCTATCTGAGGGCTCCTGAATCACTGGAGTGGCTTCTCTAGTCAGGTGCCTGGTGCCTGGGCTGAGATGATGTGAAAGTTGGCGTGGGGGGACCTCCACACGTGTGGCTGCTTCGTGTGGCTTCAGTTTCCTCCCAGCATGGCAGCCCCAGCGCAGTCAGGCTTCTGACCTGGAAGCTCAAAGCTCCCAGAGTGAGTGTTCTAGAAAACAAGTCCTTTTGTACCTGGCCATGGAGGCCACAGAGTGTCATTTCCACTCTCTCCTACAGGTGAGAGCAGTCACAGACCCCTCCAGAGTCCAGGGGAGAAAGGCTTCGCCTCTGCAGGAAGGGGATTCCAAGCGTTTGCGGCCACGCTGCAAGGCAGCTCCCTTACCCACCTCCACGTCCGGGTGGGTGCAGCAGCAATGGCTCCGGTGCTGGTCAGCAGGGACGCTCTGGGGCGGGGCGCAGGGGCTGACGTCGCCTCTGAGCACAGGCCTCAGACCTCCATCCGCGCCAACCCAAGAATCATGAAGAATTTTCATTCCAGACTTCCTACAAGAAGCTCCTTCTGGTCCCCAAAGGCTACTATTTCATATGACATCTCTCTGATTTGGGAACATGATCCTCGCAGGGCCTGTCTCGGGGCAGCGTGGGCTCAGTGTGCCACCAGAGTCAGCAGGGTTTACTCGGGATGTCCCTCCCTCTTCCTGGAGGACTAAAGTTGGCTGGAGAAGGACCTTCAGGGGGACGTGTCCTCACAGTCCCACACCCGGCCTGGAGGAAGCTTGTGTTTGTTTGATCTTTTATCTGAAGCCCTGTGGGAAGTTTCAGTTTCCAGCTGGGGATTGTGCTGAGTGTCTGTGAAGTGTGTCATCCATGAACTTCACCCCACAAACATTACTTTAAGCGGGTTAGAGATAAAGTTTATCCTCTGTGCATCATCACGGCTGCTGAGGAACTAGAGAAGAAAAGACGGAGGCTATTTTGGGTAGCATTTTGTTTTAAACACAAATAATTTTTATTTCTCTAAGACTTACCAGCTCCGCTTGGCCCTGGGGTCGGATACGGTTGCCACTGGAAAAGCATTTTACCGTTAGAAGGTTGGGTCCAGGAATGTCCTCAATGGGAGTCAGCATGACTTCGGAAGGAATCTTTGCTTATTACTCACACTTGCAACTTGACCCTCCCAGGAGATGCAGCTGATTCTGCTGCTGGAAAATATCCGTCAAGGACGATTCTGAGTTCTGCCTCAGCTGCTCTCAGAGCTAAGGAGCCCGCATCAGCCTCTGGAACCTTCAGTAAGAGGTCTACTGGGCACAAGGCTTGACATTTTCTGAAGAAATACCTTCCTATGTTATCCTTAAAGAGTTCATTTTTATTTTGAGGGTAATTCAAGACAAAAAAAGGGGGAGACAGAATTAAAGAGTAAGTGAAGGAAAGGGAGGTGGGGGTGGAGGGGACAGCACACGGGGGCTGAATGGCATGTGAACGAAAGAGCATCTCAACTCAGTCAGACACAGCCAATGCCAACTTGTTCCTTCTGTCGTGAGTAACGTGCTCAGTTCTGATCCGCTCAGGTGAAAGGAACTGCTGTGCGACTATGCCCACAGCAGGCAGCGCTAACAGAAATCCCACGCAGAACTCTAGAATAATTCACCCTATGCCTCGATTCACTCCCAAGTGCCTCATTCCCCGAGCACGTCCAGTGTTGGATGATGAGACCAGTGAGGCTTTGGCAAAGCCAACTTCCTGATTGAAGTGTCCCAGCTGCAAATTAGGAAGCTCTTTGGTAAAAGCCAATCGCCTCAGATAAGATCGTTAAACCCCTGCAGCTCTGAGATCTCATTCTCATTCCTTGCAGCCTGGGTTCCACACATCTGGAGCTGCAGAGTGTTTATTTATTGTGTTCTTGGCGGCAGCACAGAGATCAGCCCTCAGACACCTTCGTACGTTGCAGGCAGCTGACGCCTGAACCTCCAGGTATGATTTACCACTTACAAAAACCCCGGGGGACAGAGTGTGTCACACACATCAGTGAACAAGCAGCAAGTTCTCAAATTTAGAAGAAATTAGAAACTACTGGTTGATAAATGGTGAACTGCTAGACAATCTTTGGTTTTCATACAGAAATGTAGATTTCTGTCCCCCTCGGCTAGGCTGTGAGCCCCACGAGAGCAGTCCTTCTGTGTTTCTGTGTTTCTGGGAGAGCTCTCTGCTGTCCCACCCATGGGTGGCACGTGGAGGACCCCCGTAACAGATGGGGCATCAGTAGCAACCTTGTGGGCGAGTTTCACAGTTCACGCTGGCAAAGTAGAAGGCAGGTTGAGGAAAGCAACTGTATTTTTGTCGACCAACAGGTTAATTACAGCGGAAGGAAGGGATTCTGTGTCTGGAAGGCTGAGGAAGGCAGAGGAAGGACCAGATCCTCTGACTTTCTTAGACCAAGGATGGAGGATGGGGTGAGCGCCCTGCCCTGCTGAGATGCTGAGATGCTGAGTGCGTGAGCGCCAACATCTCAGAGCTGTTAGCAGTGGCCGAGTTTAGGTTCAGCAGGATGGGAGCCCTGGAGAACCTTGTGATCCCTGGACTGGCTCCTACCACCTGACACTCTCAGGGCAGCCTGGATTCCTCTGGGTTTCTCTGCATTTGGGTTTTGGCATCTGCCCTTGATAAACAGAACGCACCCTGCAGTCTCCTGCTGCTGCTGGCTCCTCGGCTCTGGGTCCAGCTGAGGTTCTAACCTTTGAGGTGGAGAGGATGTTCTTTTTAAAATCACTTCACATAAAAAAAAAAAAATTATGGGTTTAATAACTTCCCAGCTTGAAGTTTTATTTTCTAAGGCTCTGAGTAGGCCAGTGTGACAGAATGCCTGGAAAAATGAGGTACTCAGTAGACCCAGATCAACTGGCAACCCACGTGCTTCCTGCTTTCTGAAGTTCTCTTTGTGCCCTGGAGAGGACATTACTCAGTTCCTCTCCTCTTAGGGGACAGCAGTCTCTGGGGAGCAGGAGCCAGGCCTGACTTACTTGTGCCTCCTCCTTGTCTACTTGTTCTGGGCTTAGAGGACACCAAGCCTGGGAAGTAACTGAGGGGGGCGGTCACCTTCCACCCTGCACCTCTGGCTCGGATGCAGGCTGTCTTTGGAAGAGGTCCTGATGACACAAGAAGGGTACTGGCTGCCACAGAGATGCTGGGTGCTTGGCATCGAAGTGTGCGGGTTTGGGATCTGTGGGAACCGATCTCCCGAGGTGACCACCAAAATGCTGGCCCGTCCTTATGCCCTTCTGAAACGTGGCTTTATCTCTCCTCTCATCTGACGGAGAGCCCACGGCCTCTCTCCTTGACACTGGGAGAGGGGCCCATGACCTGCTTTGTCCAACAGAAACAGAAGCGATACCATCTCACCTCCAAAGCTGGGCTTTTGTCTACCCTGAGATTTCCGTCCTCACTCTCTTGGAGTCCTGAGCCACGGAAACAAGAAGTCCCTCCATCCTGCTGGAGAAACCACGGGAGGAAAGAGAGACCCTGGGGGGTGAGACTCCACGAGAGACGGGAGCCTCGGAGGGGAAAGACCAGGAGCAGAGAGGGCAGTGGGGGGCGGGCGACTGGGTCTTCCCGACACACGACCACCACCCGAGACAAGCCCGGCAGCACTCGTGAGACAGACCCGGTGCCCCAGCTGCACCTGCCCGGCACGCGGCACGTGGACAACTGAAGCGCTTGTCATTTTAAGCCACCGCGTTTTGGGCTAATCTGTTACCCTGCGATAGACAACAGCTATAAACTGACCTAGGTTCTGCTTCCAGTTCTACACTTGCACATCGCTAGACTGTGGACACATACTTTTAGCCTCTCCCTTCCTGTGTAAAATGGAAATAATAATACCCATCTCCTAAAGTGAGCAGTAAATGTGTTCTGGCCAGCCACACCCCCTTATTTGGAATTGCCTGCAAGCCAGGTGCAGGGTCGGCCCCAGGTGGCACGAATACACCGCGTTGTGTTGCTTTCTCCCCATCCTCCCTAGCAGATTGGACCAGACATAGGACCCTGACCCCAACAGGCTAATATCCAGGCTCAAGTGAGACTGTTTGAGTCCCTTTTGAGATGAGGAACTACGAAGCCCAGAGATTGAAGGTGGAGAGCTGAGCCCTGGAGTCTGCAGGTCATGGCAAGTCAAGGCCAGGATCAGAGCCACCTGAGCCCACGTCACACAGGAACTGAGGTGAGGAGGGGGCGGGGGCTCTGAGCAGGCTGGGGAGACAGGCTCACGGGGCCGAGGAGAGGCCTCGGGGCTGCAGCCGCTGGTCCCCGCTCCCCCAACTACGTGGCTCAGGGTCCTGTCTTCCGTGCTCCGACCGCCCTGTGACCTCCTTCCTCAGGCTTGTGCGTGTAGGTGGCTGTTCCATCCCCCCAAGCCACCCCTGATCAAATTTGAAAATGTATGTAAAGGCCAGATGCAGAGTAGGTGTCCAGTAAGTGGCAATTAATCATAATGTTCAAATCTTTAAGGGAGAGTAGTGTTTCTATTTTTTTTTTTTTAAGTCATGGAAGAAGGGAACATTTTCTGCTTTTCTATCAAGATCTGCATTTTGCTCCCTCCTCCGGTTTGGCTGCATTCATCTGATGCCTTGAGTCCCAGGGCAGAGACTTCCCAGAGAAGCCTAAGGGTGTTTTGGTTCTTCCTTCGGAGGCCACAGGTCTGCGGAGCCCGAGAGAGCTGCGGGGTGAGCTCTCACTTGTGAGCCGCTTTGGCTCCTGCGTGCTTCCTGCAAATGATCACCCGGGATAGGAGTTTTCCAGATTTGCATGCTCAAATTGGACACTTTACAGATTGGCTCCCGAGCAAGCCTCCTCAATCTCTGGAAAAGAAGGAATCATCATCCTGTGATAATATTTTCCAAAGAGCTGTAAATCGTGTGTCCTCGTTTTGTAAAAAAATCTTTCGCTCCCAGCTTGGAGCAATGCTCCACTTTTCGCATCACGAGCAATGTGGCCTTGTGCAAATCTTTTCACCTCCCAGCCTTAGCCTTCTTACCTGTAAAAGCAAGAGGGCAGAGCCTGTGCCTCGTGGAGTTGCTGGAAAATTGAGATCATGGCTACGCCCGAAGGGCTGGGCAGGGTCCCCAGGAAGGGGAGGGGACCAGACTGGCCTGGGGTTCCATGATGCTGTTTACATCTCTCTTGGGACCCCCCCCTGGTTGGATCTGCCTCTTCTCACGACTTGCTCCATTTTCTGGACCCAACATCCATAGATGCCTTGGACTAAATTTTACTTTTATCTACTTCAAAATTCAACTCTGCTTTCACATTCCTCTGTGGCTCCTGGGTTCTGTGACCTGTCTTCCAGCCCGCATCCCCTCCAGGCTTCTTTCCCTGCCCTCCCGCCTGGGGGTTCTGGGGCAGCCCTGCCCAGTTGGTTCATCTTGGCTTTGAAGTTGAGACCCAGACAGCCCTCAGCAGGCACCCTCCTTTGACTTCTTTCTAGAGAGAACATTGGCTATGCAGAGTCATTCATTTCTTGCCAAAATCTTCATCTTGTGTGTTTCTGGCCAGGGTCAAGGAAAAAACAAACAAAAAAATAGTGAACATCCTAGAAATGAGCCCTTCTCAATGTTCTCTGTGTGATTGTGAGATCATTAGGTCTGTCCTTAAATCAAGTGAGATGCTCAGTAAGAAAGACCTCATAGAAAACCTCTAGGTGGGTGAATCCTCCCAGCCCCTGCCACTCCCCAGGTGCACATCTGCCTGTTGGTTCCATACGAGGCTCCCAACCTGCTTATGCTCTTTACTTCTTCCCCCCATGGAAACGCATTCTCAGGAAGGGCCCTTAGGAATCTGTGTCTACTCAACTGTAATCTATCGTTACCAATGTTACAGTAATGAGTGTTATAATAGGGGATAGATCTCGAAGTGAAAAGAATACATCTCTGACTGAGGAACATTGACCATGGGTGGCAAGCTGATGTTGGATGGGAGAGGGAGTGGGATGAGGGTGGCAGAGTCTCACCGTCTCACCACTAGAGAGACTAATAGAGACCCTTACTGCATGCGTTGACCACTAGCTCTGCCTTCTGGAAGCCTGCTCCAGAGCTAACCAGTAAACACAGAACCTGCACTGCCTTCAGCCAGCTGAGATACAGTGGGAGGGGCAGTCAGTGACCTTGTCATGTTTCCTGTCCATGTTCCTGCCGGACTTCTGGGAGCCCCTGTTCCCACCACGTGGCACTTGCCATTGTCAGGTGCGTAGACGCCTGCTTCTTCTTTCCTTCTTTGCTCATATGTCTGTCTCAACTCTAAGACCAGACACCACTCAGTCAATGCCAGGGGAAAGTTCACACTGGAAACTGTATCTGGAGGGTCCCGGGTCCCGGCTGGGCTCCCTCCACCCCTCTGAGCTGCTGTTGTCCCACAGCCCTTGCCATCTCTGACAGGATTTGCAAAGCAAGAAAGCCCTGCAGTGGGAAGTTTAAGAGACCTACTGCAAATGAGCAGAATGAAGGTAATTAAGATGTTGGCATCTTGTTCATGATGGATGTAAAGAAATTAGTCCTCCATATCTTTGCCTCTAATATTATATGCCAGTCAGTCATACGTTTTATCATGTTGATTTTTAAAGTTTCATTCCAAGTGGGGATGATTCAATTAATGCCCCTGAGTCATTCTCCCCTAAATATGTAAGAAGTTGGAAGAACACTTAATATCTCGAAAGTATTCTGATGGTTCCAGAAATCATCAGAGCTTCTCTGCTCATGGATTGGCAGCAGAGTGTGTGGACATCTCAGGGTCTATTTCCCATTAGTTGGCTTCTGCTGGTAGAGGAAATCGGGGTTACGCGGCAGTAACATGCCCCTGCATTCTCACTTCCATATTTGAAACATGGCTTCTCAATGGTACAGTGACTAAGACCCAGTTTGGGGGAGTTTCATGGAACACAGGTCTTCCTTGGATAGGAATTAACTCACCACAGAAAAGAGGGAGGAGATTATGGTCAAGGATGAGGGCATAAACTTTGATAACATTTACTTTGAAATGTTTTCTGTCTTTTGCTAAACTTTTGATAAACAATGTGAACTCTGCTATCTCAGGGACAGCAGCATTTTACAACAGGGAGATTCATCTTTAAAAATTACAAATATAATTATAGTTTAACGTGTGAAATTTTCTGATCCAAATCTGTGCAGTAGATTTTTTAAATGATATGCATTTTCATCTGTAACTGGAGTTCCATTGGCTTTCTTTTTTCAGGTTGAAGTGTAGTTGATTTACAATGTTGTACCGTTTGCTGTCTTGATGCAGGATTCAGGGCATCTGTTAGGTCCCCCGGTGAGTCCTGGGTGCATCCAGTACCACCTGGCCCCGCCACTTCCCCTCTCTTTCTGTTTCCGCATCCATCAGCCCATCTTATTGTTCTTACGCAGGTGGAAGTGGGCTGCAGACATCAATGCCCTGCATCCCTGTGCACGCCATTAACAGGAGGGCACTATTTGTTTACGTTCTTTTAGAAAGTGTCTGTCATATTTCCTTGAGTGTTGATGCTGTGTGGAGTTCTGAGAGAAAGCAGCTCATTTTATTTTTACCTGCAGCCCTCACTGTCCTCAAGAATCAGATGTAAGTCCATGGGGGGTGCTGGACCAGAGATAAATCAAACTGAAAGAATTACCTTTTCTCTTCAGCAACCAAGATGCTGTGACTAGACAAGCCTGTCTTTCTGTCTCTCTCTTGGTAGGATGAGTCCTCTCCCCCGAGGCTCCCTGACCTCCCAGGAAACCAGAACCCTGGCAGCGCCTTCCCCATCAGCCTTTGGACCTGGGCGGCTGCGCTGACTGCTTCTGCTGGAATCACTCACCCCAGGAGCAGAGGGGAGATTTCGAAAGTCTCCTCATCCCCGTGGCTGGAGTTTATTAAGTGGACGAGTATTTATCAAAGAAATGGTAGAAAGTTTAGTGAGGGTGGAATGAGAAGAGACCTGGTCACTCAGAGGTGACCTGGAGACACTCAGAAGTGATGATTTGTCGGGGTCATCATCACAGCTAAGGCGCACGGGGCACTCACCACACACCAAACCCTGGGCTGAGAGCCTGCCACGCGTACCTGTGTAGCTTCACCATGTTCCCATCAGTCACATTCAATGATTGCCTCCTTTACACAGACATGATGAGTTGATGACCATGATCTTAACTCATGGGGGTGGGGAAAGTAATTGTTTATTTATTACTGTTATTGTTTTATTTTATTTTTTAGAGGAGGTACTGGGGATTGAGCCCAGGACCTCATGCATGCTAAGCACGCGCTCTACCACTTGAGCTATACCTCCCCCCCACCAACCTCCCACAGATGATGAGTTTAGATTTGTTATATTCTTCATTTAAAACATAGTGAGCCCATCAGTCATCGACTGTCGGGGTTTGGATGGAGGCAGGTCCCACGGCAGTGATTCCTTTCAACTTGTTGGTGTGTGTGTGCACGGGTATGAGGGGGAATTTAGAGCCTATTCATAATTATGATTCTTTTTTTCCGGAGAAATGTGCAGAGAGACAAAGATGTGCCCAAGGCCAGGGCACCGAGGGGAGAGCATGGTGAGGACGTGACCATGAGCCTGAGGGCAGCTACTGTCAAGTTGCAGTTTTCCATGCTTGCTGCTGGCCATTTGAGCCCCACGTGGCTTCTGTTTCCCTTCTGTCATCTGGTTTGGGCCCTTTTTTTTTTTGCCTTTTATCAACCTCTCCACAGTGTGGGACAGGGAGATAGATCAAAGATGAAATAGAAAATGCTCAATCCCGGTGTTTGAATTGAGAAGCTTATGAGACAGAGCTGGGTTCTTTTGTGAATTTCAGTATTCTGGGTTATTCATCCCCACAGACTCGTGAAAGTTTGGCTAGGCTGGATGATTACAGGCGTGAAGGACACGGGAGCCAGAAAGAGGCCCTGCAGGTAACCTAATCCACTTCCTTCACTGGAAAAGGTGGGGGGTTCTCTTCACGTGCTCTTGCCACATTGCGTCGTGTCTGCCTGTCCTGTGCTTTAGCCTGTGGGCCAGCTGGCCATGTGAGACGCGTCCTGTTTCCTCAGAGTCTGGTACTATGCCTGGCACTTGGATGGTATACAAAAATTGTTGAGTGGATACATGAATGAATGAACAAATGAATGAATCATTGGTCAACCTCACACAGCTAATCTGTAGCTGAGCTCAAAGCAGAGCCAAATCACCTCATTCCATGTACAATGTTCCATTCCTTATGCACACAACCTCAGCAATATTTCACTTGATTAAGCTTTAAGTTGCTCTGGGGTTAAGGTTTATGAGACCCGATCTCTGACCACCTACCTGAGAAGCATGGGTGGTCCTCAGAATAGGGTTAACCCTGCGTAATGGAGGGAACTGGGTTTGAGGCCCTGCTTTGCAAGCTTCCAGCTGGTTACCTTGAGGCAAATCACTTAACCCTGCCTGCTGAGGGGAAGAGAAATAGCCTCCATTTTTCCAACTGTAAACTCGAAGGGTAATTCTGATCCTGTCAATCTCCCAAGGGTGCTGTGAAGTCCAAGCAGGGCTGCGGATTTGATCCTACTTTGGAAGCATCGATGCGTGGCCTATACAAACATTAAGAGCCTCAAGTGGGCAGGTACAGGATAGGCAGCTCAGGGCTGAGCTACCCTCAGCCCAGCAGCCAGTTTGCTCTGACCCATCCTGCTCTGAAAGGCTGTCCGGTGGACTCACACTTCTGGTGCGCAGGTGAGGGTGGTGTCTGGGTGGTCACTATGATTTCTGAGCATCACTCGGGGAGATGGAGGAAATGGGAACTCCAAGGTGGTGGGAGAGGTCAGAGGAGGGGAGCTCACTGGATGGCACGTCCCTGTTGACAGCCTGAGGGTTCTGGGCACATCCCAGGGCGGTGGAACCCACGGTGGGTGTGGAGAACAAGGCCGGCCTCTCTTAGGATGCTGGACAGCGAGCAGGAGAGCAGGGGCCAGCCCCCAAGGAGTGCGTGTTTCCTTGTCCTTTGCAGGTAGGGTACAAGCTGGTAAAATACTGCTCATAGACAAGATTATGGGTAAGCTCATAGTTCAAGATTAAGGTTATCCAGCAAGAAATTAAAAATGGAGAGTAGTTTTTTGTGACCACTCCCCACCATTCTACAAAATGTTAAAAATAATAGACCAATTATATATATATATATTTACAAGAATCAAGTGAGCCTGCTGCTTGAATTCATATATACTGAACAATGGACCATTGTCTGAACAGTGAACTTTCTAGCTGGTTCCTTTGTTGGGTTGTTGGCACAAGGTACGTCTGAGTGAAGAAAGCTGCTCAGAGATCTCACTGAGCCACCACGGAACAGCAGAGCTGTGGAACAGAGTCTTCACACGCTTGCGCATCCTGCTGTTGAAATCGGGCCATGGTGTCAGGGAGCGGAGGCGGGGAGGCATGTGCTGAGCATCCTTCAGTGCACTGAAGGACCCCCTTACCAGTCCTGGTGGGCTCCAGACTTACAAGAGAAATGCCCATTTACAATCTGTAGCCACCAACAGGTGATTAACTGAAGATGGTTGTCCCACAGAGTGAGAGTGGGGAGGACTTCCCTTTCAGTAAACTGTCCAATGCATTGATTTAGAAAGAGAAGGAAGGTTCAGAGCGAGAGTGTTCTAATTAAGCCATGAGCCAATCCAAGGGAAAGGAAAGGAAATCTTTAAAACAACAATTGTTCATATGCAAGGTAGTTTTTTTTTTCTTTTTATTGTTTGAGTGTGAATTTATAATATTAAATTTCATCTTTCTTTTGGTAGTCATTTTGCTGAATTATAAAGCAATATAAAGCCTGACTCTCATTACGACAGGATCAGTGTCACTTTGGCAAAAGCACACAAATACTGAGTTATGGACAATCTGAAAAAGAAATAAAGCTTCATTTTCTACATAATTTTCCTGCCTGTATTTGATAAATTCTTACTTAAATTTAATAATTTTTATAATAGGTTGAGGATAAGAAAGAACCTTTGTAAATCTCCAAAGTGTGGAATGAACAGATTCTCAGAAATATTTGTAATTAAGACCTTGTTCTTCAACAGCATTAAAACTGTTTGCCCCTAAAAATAGTTATTGGCTCTTGCCTTTGTTAATGCCATTAGTCTGTTTATAACCAGCAAAACACAAAACAAAACAAAGCAAAACAAAGCAAAAAGCTCAGCCTAATGTGTCAGGTTGTTTCTTGGTGGATCTAACTAAGCTAGTGCGGAGTAATTTAATAATACTGTCTTTTTAAAATTAAACTTCTGTGTTCAGTTTTGGCAAAAAATATGTTTTCTGCAAAATTTAAGTCATATGCTAAAGTAATTACAGGACATACATTAAGACATCAAATTAGGAAGAAGCAGTGACCTCCCCATGTCACTCAGGAAGGAGGGGTTATTCCCTCACCAGGGTCCACGCTTGTCTTCTCCATCAGTAGCGCCCCGTTTCCTCTGGGGACTGTCAACTGCGGGGTCTCCGCTCAGGACCGGGCTTGGATTGGATTGTCCATCAGCCTATGCAGCGGGTTATGTTTTCTAAAGATGGCTGTTCTGATAGATGTTCTTCTAGAATGTGGTTCTAGGACCTTGCTACTCTTTCAACACGAGGTCGAGTCTACGTGCCCTCCTCTGGGATCCGGGGGGTTTTTGTAACTGTGAGCGTAGAGTGAAGTGACACAGTGTGATTTCCAAGGCGAGGCCACAGAAATGTCAAGCTCCTACCCCTCGTTCTCCTGGGACACTGCCATGCAAGCAGTCTGACCGTGCCGAGACCTCAGACTGTGGGGGAAGCCCAAACTAGCCCAACTGGAGAGACCGGGGAGAGAGGCTCTAAGACTACATGAAGAGAGCCGGCTCCCAGCATCATCTCCCCTCCCACACTGTTCCAGCTCCCAGCACCATCTGACCTCAGATCTCTGAGGGGCGCCAAGCTAAAGTCACTCGGTCGAGCTTACTCAAATTCCTAACCCGCAGAAACCACGAACGATAATGAGATGATTGTTGTTTGAGTTTGTTAAGTTTCGGAGTGATTTGCTGTGTAGCGATATATAACCAGAACAGTGTGTCTCCTCTCTTTGGCTACAGTGATTGTTACGGATGGACATGTCACCCAGGCCAGCCTAGCCGGTGCCAGCCTTACGCTGTCTGCTAGGGGTGCTGGAGCACAGACGTCGTCTTCGCCCTGGGGTGGACGGCATGAGTGCACAGGCTCAGGAAGAGGCAGGAGCTATCTGACTGTAGCCAGCAGGGAAACCAACACACAAAAGGAAGCAGTGCAGAGAGAGGGATCATGATGACCCCACTGAGCTCTGAATCAAGCTGCCCTGAAACTGCCATTTGATTTATTCATTACCCAGTAGAAGTCATCTGCAGTCAAAAAATTTGGGAATTCCAAGTCACCATAGAAATTGCAGAATTCAATACCTTGTATGATATCTGAATCTTCCCTATTTTATTTCTGATCCATGACCAGCCGGACATCAGAACATCTTCAATGGCAGGAAGTTTACGACCATCTGGAGCATCAGTTTCATTCCCAAGCAGCTTCCACTGTTGAGCCAAAATTTGTCTCTCTGCAATAGTTTTCATGAGGCAAACTGCGAATGGTTAAGAAATTTATTTCTATATAAGACAAAGAGTAGGTTTCAGCAAGTTCCTTAAGAAAGAGTTTTATGATATCCAGCTTGCCAGGATGGAGTAATGAGGGCTGGATGCTGTGTGACAACTTATTGGTCACTTTCTACTTAATGAGCATTGATTCAATGGTCAACCTAAATCAGCATCAGGTAACAATGACTGAATCTAGCAAGATACAGTTTAAAAGCCATAAACATAACTTTCTGCCTTTGAGTCTCCTCAAAATCAATTGTATAAGGTAGAGAAAAATGAAAAGTGACTTGAGTTCAAAGATAAGTAACATATAAGGAAAAATTTAGAAATTTTACTTGTCAGAAAGACTTGATTCACGACAAGGGGTCATGTATCTATTTAAAAAGTTCATGTGCCTCTTAGGTTGTATCAGCAGAAGCACAGTGTCCAAAATAAGGCTGGTAATTCTCTTTTCTCTGTGTTGCTCAGACTTACCCTGGAGAACAATGCTTGCTTCATGGACGCCTCACGTTAAAAGAGAAACTGACAGACCAGTGCATATTTAGAAGCAACTAGGAAATGGGGAGAAAACTCGAAATCTTATCATAAGAGAAATGGTTAAAGGATATGGATGTTTGCCTGGAAAGGACTCTACATAACATCCGGGCTTCTGGAAAGTCTGATAAAGAGACTGTTTTATCCTTTTGGGGAAAGCACCCTGGGGAAAGATTCACGGTCCCCTGCCAAGTGAGAATGTGAAAGCTACAGCTTCTAGTATATATCTGCCTTAGTCTGCAGGGTCAGGAAATCCTGGAGATGCTGATGGGAGCTCCAGAACATTCCCCAGAAAAATCACAGAAACTAAGTAATTTGCAAAATTTTCAGATTTATGGATCCCCCCTGAAGGCCATACATCCCATGTGGAGAAACCCTGTCCATTCATTTCCTTTTGCCTGTTTTTCCTTCTCCATAGAAGCAAAGATTAAAAAGTCATTGCTTGAAATTGCTAAGAGTGGAGGAGTTTCTTTGGATGACTTTATTCCACTTCCTCACCTTCAGAGGAAGGCAAAGGCCATTTAAATCATTCTCCTTTCCTGGAAGTTTTCTTTTATCCTTTTCTTATTGCTTTTTTCATTTCCTTCTCTCTTTCTAGTCTCCTCTCTCCTACCTCTCTTTCCTCAACAAGGAAGCAGGCAGGGATGTGCTGGCAGGGGGGCCAAGGCTGGCCGGCACGGCCCGAGGGAAGCTGGGACTGGCCAGGCTTCATGTTTCCTTCCTGACCTCTGACCCCTCCCTCCCCTGTCCATGTGCCCCCTGCCCTCTGCTGGATCCCATCTTCACCCTAGAATTCTGAAGATTCTGAGACACTCAGATAGAAACCTCTATGCAACAGACATACTGACTTCACCGTGTGGGAGATTTGGGTACTGAGATGTGATGGTTTCTCGTGTTGGTCTTGTTAAGACAAAATTCTGAGTGTTGATAAAATATGTTATGATTTCAATAAAGACTTTTACATTAGCTTGAACTGCAACTTAATTAAATCAGTTTTAGTCTGGTCTCTACAAATGGATTATAAATGTCTTGGCGCTGAGGCCTCATGCTATGTGGCCTTTAGGGCTTTTGTGGAAAATGGTGACATAGAGGATTTTACTGCCTCTGCTTTGTGCAAACTATTGGCATGCGCTGCTGCTCATGTAATACAGGATAGTTCCAGGCATATATCCAAAGGAAAGGAAACCAGGCTCTCAGAGAGATACCTGCGCCCTCCTGTTCATGGTAGGATTATTCACAATAGCCAAGACTTGGAAACAACCAGCAGCAGACGAATGCGTAAAGAGGATGGACACAACATATATCTAATGACTATTATTCAGGGGTAGGAAAGAAGGAAACCCTGACCTTTGTGACAACGTGGACTGACTTTGAGGACATTATGTTAAGCAAAATAAGTCAGAGAAAGATAAAGGTATGATCTCACTTATATGTGGAATCTGAAAAAGCTGAGCTCAGAGAATCAGAGTAGAGTGGTGGTTACCAAGGGATGGGAGGTGGGGGAAAAGGGTAGAAACTTCTAGTTATAAGATGCATACTTTCTGGGCATCTAATGTGCAGCAGGGTGATTGACGCTGGTAATCCTTATGATACACTGGACACTTGTGAAGAGAGTCGATCTTAATAAATGTCCTCACCACACGAAAGAAATAGTAATTATGTGATGTGACAGAGGCACTGGCTGGTAATGCTGTCATGGTGATCATTTGACTCCATGTTGCCATATACAATGTGATATGTCGATTATATCTCATTAAAGCTGGACCCCCCCCCCCACAAAAAAAATACCACCAGATGATCAGCTTCTGGGTAGCCAAGTGTTAGTTAATAATGTTAGGAAAGAAGAGCACGGGAGTCCACCACCAGACTGGAGCTGATCCCTGTGTCACCAGCTATTAGATGTGTAACCTTGGGTGAGTTCCTGGGCTTCTTCGGGTCCCAGTTTTCCCACCCCTAAAGTGGAAATCATAATATATGATGAAGCTTAGTGAGGGTGACATCAGACAACTTATGTAAAGTGCATAGCCCCATACTTGGCCCATACTCAAAAAAATGATCGTCTTTGTTTTTTTTCATGAATGTGGTCTTTACATATATTTTTAGGCGTCTCAAAAATTTTTAGCGGGAAGCACGATTTGCATCAGACCCGGTTGCGTTTGAGATGCCAGCCCCTTATTTTGATCGGCTTTGCAGCGCAACTTTCTGTCACAGCACAAAGGGCTTAAGAGTACCACGCAAGAGGGAAAACTCATGGAGACCCTCCAAAAAATCCGATTCCCATGAATATCTTCCCAAAAGGGAACTGAAATAACTGGCTGAGATTATCCAGTTTGTTATTGCCAACTTCTGGATTTTCTTCAAGTTCTGTTGCCTAGATGAGCACGTTCTAATTTGTCCGGTCGTTTAAAACACTGTTCAGCCTTCATTTCATTTATGAATATCAGGTGCCACCAAGCTGCCTTAAGCTCGCTGCTTCCAGCCTCCCACCCTAAGTCTAACACGTTCCATCTTCCAGGCTCACTTTCTTGCCAACACAAGCATGCCAGCTGCTTCTGCCAGCCAAGAGCCTAAGGTGACAGATGCCCATCAGTGACAGGGGCTGGCAGGTGGTGGCCTGGCTCCCGGGTCCAGGGCTTTATCTGATAATACTGGAGGGTGTGTTCACAGGTTTCTAGATCTGCAGCTGAGATTCCAACACATCTCTCCCATGAAGAGGAACGTGTGAAAACATTCTTTGTCTAAGAGAGCTCTCTGGCAAGCGTTCTGGTGGGAAATGTGCTTTCTCTCTGGGTTTGTAACCTGTGGACACGCCCCTGGCCTCTAGGATGGGCGCAGAAGGGCCCTGTCTGGCGCTGACCACACTGGCTCCATTCGGAATAAAACCTACAAGGAGAAACGTACAGAGGAAACTATTCGGGAGCAGGAACTGGGTGTGTTGCAGACGTTAAGTCTGCAGGGAAAAATCTGTGTACTTTTTTTTTAAAAGAAAAACAAGCCCCTGGAAATGAACTTGTAGAGAAATCATTTATGCAGGAAATCTTCCCAGAAGGGGAAAAAAAAAGAAAAGAAAGAGCCCTAAGAAGCAATTCAAATGATAATATCCTCTCCCGCAATACTAGGAACAAAAGCAGGAGACAGAAGTTGGGAAATGAAAAGTTCACCGGAGCTCAAACAGAGGCCCTGGGTGTGCTGAGCAGAAACCCAGCGAGAATCGTTCTCAGTGCTGGTTCTCCTCCGTCTGTGTACCGACTGCTCTGTGCACTGGCATCTCCTGGTGACTGAGGACATCACGGGTGAGTAAGGATGGGGCTGCCGTGCTGTTTGTACTTCTGCTCACTGTCTCTCTCTTCTCTCCCTCAGCTTTTTCTTCACTGTGTGGACACTCACACCTTCTTCTTCTCTTTTTTTAAAGTGAAGTGTAGTTGATTGACAATGACATGTTAGTTTCAGGTGTACAGCAGTGATTTTTTCCCCCACACCTTCTAAGTAGGAGGGAGAAGAAAGAATAAAACTGAAGAGACAGGACAGGAGAGTGAGCCCAGGGAACATGCCAGGCCCTGGGACCCTAGAGTCACACAAGCACCATTGCCACTTTTTCTGCTGTCCCCACTGAGAGAAGCTCAGCGAGCCTGAGGGCCTGGACTGGCCGGGCTCCCATCTGGGAGTCCCGCTCATGAGATGCAGGACTTCAGGTGAGCTTCTTAACTCATTTTTGCTGCTGTTTTCTCATTTATCAAACAAAGATTCAAATGGTACCTCCTTCATAGGGATGGTGTGAGAATCAATTGGATTAAGAAAATCGGTATTTCTAACCTTATTTTCATGATTGCTCCTGCTCCTTATCTCACAAGAAAATGTTTCAGAAGTAATCAGTGAGTATCAGTGAGAACTGTTAGAATTCATTGCAGATCCTGTTACCATCTGGATCCAGGAAGGAGGGCAGTTCCTACAGAAGCGTGTTAATGGCCCAAGAGCTGGGCAGCTGGCCAGGGCCATCCCCTACCGAGGGTGGAGGACTGGGCGACAGTGGGAGGGATTCGGACCTGCCCCGTCTGGTCCACAAGCCATTTGACAGGGAAGGAGAGGAATGCAGGACATGCCGGGAAAGCCTGGACTGTCAGCGCAGATGGAGGGGGTGCCTCGGCTCCCAGTGCAGCTGCTGGTCCCAGGCAGCAAGCTCCATGTGGAGGTTAGGAGAGGGTCACTGTAGAAAAGCGGTTATGAGAACGGCCTGAGTCATTCGAAGATAAGGCTGTGTGGAGGTCGATCATGTGGGAACTGGGTTAGGAGACATTTCCATCAAAACCGGACTTGGCTCGAGAGACTTGAAGGAATCCTCCTCATGTTGGCATCTTCTGCTGGTCTTGTTGGAGAAAGTGCATCATGAGCAAGAGGCTACTCTGGTGACCGAGACCCCTCAGCACCGACCTCTGTCCTTTGCTAGAATGCTTCAAAGCTTGCAGATGCAAAAAAAAAAAAAAAAAAAAAAAAGAGCAGAGCCTCCCTGCCTGGGATACAGAATAAACCCAGTCTGCTGCACTTGGCCCTGGGCGGGTGAGAGGGGAAAGGTCCACTGGAAGTTCAGCCTGGTTCTCAACACTTCGTGTGCATTGTCTCGTTAACTTTCCAACCCTCCGAGCTACAGATAAGGAAGCTGTTAATTAGGCTGCCAAGGTCACGCAGTAAAATGCTGAGCTGGATGTGGCTGGCGGATGAAGCTAATGCCTTGCCCCTGACTCCTTGGAGCACTTCTGGGTGGAACCTGGGTGCACCCTGTCCGGGCTGACTCTTCCCACCTCCCACCCAGTCTTTCTGCTTCCAGTCCTGGGAGCTTCTTCCAGCCCCAGCGAGAATTAGCTCAGCCCACGTGTGGCAGGCAGCTCAACCAGACTGCGGCGGCCAACAAGCCACCGTCCAGGGATGTCACCAGGCTGGAGCTCCGTGCTCTGGCAGCAACACGGCCGCTCACCGACCCCACTGATGGAGTCCCGGGACAGGCTCTGTAACGGGGGTGCAGGGAGCCCCGACTGCAGAGCTCAGGCTTGGGATGAGGCCACTGTGTTCTGCCACCAGGTTGCTGTAATTCAAAGCCGCCAGGGCCACAAAAGTGACAACTTGCCCATGATCACACTGTTGGCTTTTCTCCTATCCCTGAAGGACCCTTCCCTCCCTCACTTGGGATCCTTTCCCAGGTTCCCTCTCAAATAAGCTGAGGACACGGAGGTGTCCCAGTGGTGGCTTCCCTGCCGGCCGGGGCTGATGGTACGGTCAGCTTGCAGGGCCGCAGGGCCCAGATGTTGTCCAGACAGCAGCCGAGGTGCTGCCCTGAAGGCCTTTCTTAGATGTGATTGACATTTGCACTCAGCAGACTTTGAGTCAGCCAAGGACCCTCCAGAATGTGGGTGGTTGAAGCCCTTAAGAGTGAAGACTGAGGTCCTGGAAGAAGAGGCAGTTCTGCCAAGAGACTGAAACATAGAAACCCTGAGCTTCCAGCCCGCTGCTGAGAGAGCAGAAAACTAACAGGCGGCTACCGGGTTGTCCAGGCTGGTACTTTTAGCTAAACTGGTCTTATGACTAACAGGCTCCCCTCCCTGTGCACTCTTTTCTTAGAATAATCCTTTTTCACCCTAGAGATCTTGAAAGAAAGTCATGGACTGAATCTCAAAAAACTGGGCAGACCCTCCTCAATTCCTCCATGACAACAGCAAGTTCTTATCAAGATGAAAATAATGTAACACGCTGGGCAACGCCCTGCCTGTTATCACCTGTTCTGGTCCATCCAGGTTTTCTGTAAAACCTCAAGACCTCAATCTCAAGATGGATTCACAGTTTCCAAGGCATTAGCCTGCTATGATTCCCCTTTGCCAGGCAAAGCAATGAAGCTTCTCTTTTCTTTGCTCCCAAAACTCTGCCTCTGAGTTTGAATTCGCTTTTCGGGGTGCAGAGACCGATTTTTCGGTAACACTACCTGCGGGACTCAGAGGCTGACTCAATGCTTCCCCAAGCTTCCCGCCAAAGCACAGCCGCCAACCCCACTAGAGGGAGAGCCAGTTCCTTAAAATGAGCCTCCCTCCCTCTCTCTAAACACACACACACACACACACACACACACACACACACACACACCATTGGTTTCTGTTTCTCGGGAGGACACTGACTCCCCTAGTTATACTCCAACAGTCCATGATACTCCAAAACTCACAGACCTCTGTTCCATCTCTGATTAACTTAATGTGTTATTTTTTTTTCCTTATCACAGTATTTAGTTTCAGTTGTCCACTCTTCTGTTATTTAAATCATCCATTGGCACGTGTGTTTTTGCTCCGCCAGGCTGAGCCCCTCCAGGGTAGAGATGGTCGTGCCCAGCTCTGTCTCTATGCGTCACACAGGAGCTCACTGAAGGAGGCACTGGATAAACACCTTCATGAACAGATGAATGACTGAGGTGAAGAAGGACTGGTGTACTGGACAAGGGAGGGGAGTTATCTCAAAGTAGCTGCTGCCTTATGTCCTGTTTTGAATCCCTGCTGAGGGACCGGATGGCTTCAGGCAGCTGATTCTTAGCCAACACTCCCACTTTCATTCATCCGTTCACTCATGTGTGCGCGTCCCGGCTTTAAGACATTGTTCCTGGTTAACAAAGCACAAAACCCCAAGTTCAGTAGTTAGGCAGTTGAGTTATCCATCAGTGTAGCCAGGGGCACGCGTTAGGATGGCCATCTGATCTACGGACGGGAAGCAAGGCTGCCTAACACAGTTGGGATTTTGTCTGGTGTCAGCTTAAACTATTTATGAATGGCTGGAGACAGGAGTGGTGCCCCCATTCCTCCCATCTGACACATCTTAATTAAGAACAAAACCAGGAAACAGGCTCCATTCAGTACTGGATTGTGTGTGATGAGGTTTTCTAGCCCCAACTTGACCATGTCAGCATTCTTGATCTCAGGATCCCAATGTACTTTTGAAACCCTGGAGGGTGGTTAATGTCTCCACCTGCTTTTCACCCACTACTCCTTAAAAAAAAAATACACTCTTCCTTCCAGCAGAGAAAGTTTGTGAGATTTCATCTCCTACTGAATTTGTCTCAGATCCTGAAACCAAACCTATAGCATACTTTATTTACACAGTCCTTTCACAAACAGATCTGAGGTTTTTGGACATAGTTGATTTCTCCTGACAGATGGAAAACCATGTTGTAGACGAGAAAATCAAAGTATAAAACGAATGCAACTCAAAACTGATTTACGGCCAATCCCTGGGCGGTCCCAACATTGGAAATTCTCCTCTCTTCTCCAAAAATGTTGATTAATAATGGCCATCCTGGAATATTTCCTTCACGGCAGCCCTGTGCTAGGTAACTTACCTGCTCGCTAATTTACACACGCAACCAACCTGTCTTCAGACGGAGGCACAGGGAAGCAACATTTGCGGAGCTGCCTGGCTGGAGCCTGCATCTTGATCTGTCCCTTCCTGCCTAAATGCCACTGACTGCAAAACCCACTGCTCCAGCTGCTTATTCTCCCTCTGGAATTCCTGACTTCTTTCCCACTGCCCACGGTGCCTCCCCCTGGATGTCCAAAGGCATCTTCCGATGGACCTTTCCCAGCCCGAGCTTACCATCTCCCTCCACTCCTCATGCTCTGCAAGTGCCCGTGCCCCATGGAGTGGTTTCCCTGCCGCCGGGATGCTCAAACCAGAACCAGGGCATCACCTCTGCCTCCTCCCCGATGTCACTCCTCACGTGCAATCAAGTCATCACACGGTTTCCCCTTTGCGCAAACTCTCCCTAAAATGCCTCCTTTCCACACTGAGCATCACTAGCCTAAGCCCGGCCACCGTCTCCACAGTTTCTGTTCTCAATGATGCGCAAGGGCTATTTTTTTTTTTTAACATACAAGTGATAGACCATATGTACTTCTCTACTGATGTGCAGCAAATTACTTCAAAATGTAGCAGCTGAAAACAACAAACATTAATTATCTCACAGCTTCAGAGGGTCAGAAATCTCTGAGTGGCTTCACTGAGTGGTTCTGGGTCTGGGTCTTTCCTGAAGCTGTGGTCATCTCTGGCTTAATTAGGGGAAGATGGGCTCCCAACTCCTTCATGAGGCCGTTGGTTGAAGACATCAGTCCTTTGCCATGTGGGTCTCTCCATAGGGCTGCTCACAGCATGGAAGCTTACTTGTCCCAGAACAAGGGATCAAGGAGAGAGAGAAAGAGAAGAGAAACCAAGATGAAGCCCAGTCTTTTCATAACCTTCTCTCAGAAATGACATCCCATCATTTTTGCTGTGTTCTGTTCATTAAAAGTGACTCAGGACATCCAGCCACACTCAAAGGGAGGGGACCACACCAGGTGTGAATATTGTGGGAGGCAGAGCTCATGGGGGGCCGTCTCGGAGCCAGCCTACCATGCCCTTCTTTGCTTACACACTTCAGTGAGCACCCGCCGACTGTAGGACATCATCCTAACATGTCTTGCAAGGTCCTGAGATGGAAACCCTGCTCACCTTTCCTGCCTCACATGTCACCTGTTCCTTCACCTGTACCCACCAGCCACACTGACCAGCCAGGCTCTGCACGGGGACGTGTCCACGGACTCAGCACCATGGAACCACCTTAAACCATGAGATGAACAAGGGCATCCTTCTTCCTCAGGATCCAGTGGCCATTTCTGTGATTGTTTTAATCTAACTTTGCTTAATGATGGCAAGAGATGTGTTTCCTACAAAAAATAAATACAATGAATTTTAAAAGACATGCTAATCTTAAGAGGTGTATGAAGTTTCCTTTGTGACAACTTCCACACTTCATCTCAGTTGCCAAGGAGACATATTCAGAAGAAGCCATTATAGAAAATGAACAGTTGTATGCATACATTCACATATTGGAATGCTTCAGTTATTTTCCCAAGTTTAAAACACTTTCTCCAAAGATCCAGAGGGTGTTAACTTATGTCTCTTTATCCTTTCTGACTTCTTTTCAGTCACAAAGATGAGTCTTGTCGCAGGAGTTGTGTTCTCACTCCAGACTCATGCACTTCGCTCCCCCCACAGATGACAGAGATTTGGGGTTGGGGGGTAGGCTGTGTCTGGAGACCAAAGTGCACTCCTCTAAGCCCCCATTCCCTGTGGCTTTTTATTTCACAATAAATGGAGCAGGAGATAAAGCGTGGAAAGGAGCGGAAATCATCTCCTGTATGGCTGGCATCTTCAGAGGTTCCCCAGGCAGCAGTGCTCAGGGGCACAGCCGGTTTGCAGGGGCACAGGGATGCTCATCCGGACGGTGGCCACACGAGGTCACTGTACTGTGCACCAGTCAGCACAAGTCTCATGTCAGCTTCTGGGTCTGAATTTCCAGAAGTTGACCTGACCTGTTCTCCCTACCTGCTGAACTGGGCGTATGTTCCTTGAGGTTCTGAGGTCAGACACGTGGTTAAGACCACATGTAGGAGACCACGTGTAGGAGAAGTGGCAACTAAAGCTCAGTCCCCATCCTTGAGGGACACAGAGACCACACGCGGGGCCGAGAAGGAAGGGACCATCCATACCCCTTGGTATTTGCCAGCCCCTAAGCAATACAAGTAGGTCCTCAAATGAAGTCTCCAATGTCATCTTCTCCTCTTAAAGTTCCTTTAACATTTCTGGGGCTTCTCCAGTCCTTGATGAGTTCCTTAAATCGGTGGCTTGTGGCTTCTACCATTCCTTCCACCCCCAGCTTCCAAAACCTCAGAGCCCGCAGATCAGAGTATGTCTGCTTTGGTTTAAATAGAGCATTACAAATCTTGCCCCCAATCTCTCTTGGCTTCTTGCCTTCTTTCCCCCATATACTGCTTATTCCAGCATTTAGAAAACTGCTTGTCCCTTTCTCAAATGTCATAGTTTTTAGCTTTCAAGTATTCATTTTTGGAGCAATCAAATGCCTCTGTTCATTAAATTAGTCTCTTAGAAAGAATAATCATGCTCACATCATGTCCTTTGCTGTGCTGGGGTTTCTTGAGGGTCTGGTTCACGTCTACCCATAAGAATGGTGTTCTAAAATCGAGTTTAGCTAATCTGAAGCAGAGCTGGGCACCCTTCCCTACTCCACCAGCCCCACTCAATTCTGTCTTCGACTAACATGGACTTAAGTCAAATTCAGTGGAGGCAATGGAGGTTTTATAGTGAAATGCCTGATTTGAGACTCAGGGGAGCTCAAAGAGACTGCAAGCATTTCCTCCACTTGCCCCAGACCTGGCTGAAGCTCATCTGTGAAACGGATGGCTCACGTGTCCTGGTTCTGCACTCTCTCTCCAGTGAGCATCCCCCACACCCAGCAGTTTAGTGTGGTTACCAAGAACTTGGCTTTGGAGCTCTCAAGACCAGAATTTAAATTCTGCCTCTACCACATGTAAACTGAGAGATCTTGACTGAGTTATTTACTTAGGCAACGTCCTCTTCATTTGTAATACAAGGGTCATCCTGGAATTTACTGCCAAGAGTTTTCATGAGGATTTAATAAGAAAATGCAAGCAGGATACTAAGAATAGCACCTGCAATAGATAAGTGCTCTGTAGAAGCAGTGATTATCTCTCATAGTTTGGGGGGATCCCTTGGGTCCCCATCAGGCTTTTCTTCCCTTGGCATGGACTACACTTAGCCCTTCTCTTTTCTGAGTCCCTTCAGCATGCTCGTTGCCTCAGCATCCTGCTCAATTTATTGGCAGGAAGAACAAAGCTAATAAAAACCAAAGGTGTGAATATCAAGAAGCTGGACTCGACCATGTCAACCCAAGGACATTTTATACTATAGAGTATGCTTTTAATTAAAGCATTAGGTTCTCTCAGTGGAAATTTAAGTGATGAGGCAATGACAGAATTAGGACTCATGTCTCTCCTCTGCAGATATCAGCTGTTGACTGAGGGTAACTTGCTGAGCTGGGGTCTCCTCTTTGGGAATGTGCCCTTTGTAGGGTTATGATGAAGATCAATGCAGATCAGAGGGCTTGACAACTAGGGTGTGCTCATAAATATTCTTCTTTGCTAACCCCCGAGCCTATGGCATAAATGATAATTGTGCTGCAGTGTTTGGGGAGAGTACAGATGTGTGTAATTTACTTTGAAATGCATCCAAAAATAAGATGAAGTGATACATGGGTAAAGGGGTCAATAGATCTATATAAATCTATCTTATTTGATAAAATAAGTATAATAAAAATTAATGGTAAAACCTAGATGGTGAATATAAGTTTTCACCATAAAATTCTTTCAAATTTGCCATATTTTGGGAATTTCACAGTGGCTTTATAAAAAAATGAGAACAAAATGGAACAATTTCATACAAGAACAGGAAAAATGATAGCTGAAATACAGGAAAACAAGAATATTGGGAGGAGATTTATTGGAGTTAATGTGTTTTTAGATCTTGATTATTGTTTAGAGGTAATTAAGCTATCTGACACTGTTAATACTTCCTATCTCACAGCCTTGCTGTGGGGATTAAATAAATTAAGTTATTTAAAACACTCAGAACATAGACTGTCATATGGCATTCGCTTGCCATATATGTTTATATTTATTTACCCATATTTGTAATACTTTTATTATTATTTTAAAAATTAAAGTATAGTTGATTTACATCAGCAATCACAATGAATATAAATGGACTAAATTTTCCAGATAAAAAACAGAGATAAGCAGATAGGATCAACAACAGTCCCCAAACCAAGTTGAGTATTTGCTATTTATAAACAACACAACTAAAACTTAAAGACATGGAAAGTTGGAAAAACCAAGATGGAAAATATATACTAGGCAAATATAAGCAAAGCAAACAGAAAACATGGTAGCTGCTGTAGACTTTAAGAAACCACGTAGACTTTAAGAAAAAACATTTATTATGATAAAAGGGACACTGCATAAAAAGGGTTAGATTCATTAGAAATATACAATTCTAAATTATATACATTTGATAAAATAGCCTCAAAATACAATAGATTCACAGAGAAATAAACAAATTCACCATCATGGTGTGAGAATTTAATCTATGTCTCTTAATTATTCATAGGTCAAGCAGATCAAAATAGATACAAAAACAGGAAAAATCAAACAAAACAATCAACTTGCTAGATTTAGTAGTCATTGACAGAATCAGAAATTAGGAAATAAATATTCATCTCTACATTCTACACATGGAACTTTTACAAAAATTGGACAGACTTCATGCTAAGCCATAAAGCAAATCTCAATAGAGTCAAAGAACTGAAATCATACAGAACATATTCTTTGGCTACTATGCAATGAAGTTGAAATTAATAACAAAAATATAAATTTGAAAATTTATAGATTTAGAAATTTTAAAAGTATACTTCTGATCAATGTGTAAAAGGAGAAACCATATTTAATTTAATAGAAATTGAAAATACTCACAACTGAATGATAACAATATATATCAAAGCTCATGGGATATTGACAAAATAATATTTTGCAATATATTTATGCCTTAAAAGTTTATGCTGGAAAAGAAGACAGGCAGAAACTTGAGAAGCTGAGTATCCAATATAAGAAGTTAAAAGAGTAACTCTAGAAAATTTTAAAAAGCAGAAAGGAGTTAGCAAAAATAAATGAAGTAAGAAGTAAAGATAAAATAGAATCAACAATGTCAAAAGAGATTTTTTGAAGAGATTAATAAAATAAACAAAACTTTGCTGAGATCAATCAAGAAAAATATAGAGAACCCATAAATAAAAAATTAACACTGAGAGTGCCATAAATACAGATAGAATAGAGATATTAACAAAGAAAGAATACTAAGAAAAATATTATACCATAAACATGAAAATATAGATGAAATGAACAAATCCTAGGAAAATATAATTTGTCAACATACTCAAGAAGAAATAGAAAGCTCCGATAATCCTATTATCCTTAAAGAACTTGAATGGAAGATTCTATCACGTTTCCTCAGAAACCTAGATGGTTTTATAGGTGAGTTTTTAAACAAACTTTTAAATAATTGTTTATCCAATCTTACATCAACCCTTTCAGAGAATATACAAAAGAAGGCGCACTCTTTTGTATTGAAAGAAGTTATCATAACCTTGATACCAAAGCCAGATAGAGGGTTGTATAAAGGAAAGTTGTCAGACAATCTCACTCACAAACATCAATTCAAAAATCCTAAATAAAATACTAGCAAATCTAATATAGGATTGTAATAAAAGAAAGAATACACCAAGATAAAGTTGAGTTTGTCTCAGTAAAGCAAGAGTGGTTTATAAATTAAGAAAATCTATAGATATAACATATTACCTTCTGCATCTGAATAGGAGAAAAAGCATTTGATAAAAGTAAAATTTATATAGTATATATAGTGTGTGTGTGTATATATAATGTATATATGTGTGTGTGTGTGTGTGTGTGTGTGTATATACATATATATATATATATAAAATGAGGAGTGGTAGGGAACTTCCTTAATAATTGATGAATGGTGTCTACCAAAATGATAGCCAACACTATCCTCAATGGTGAAATGCTAGAAGCATTAGTTTTAAATTCAGGAAGAAGACCGAGTACCATGATCAGCATCTCTTTGATAGCAGAAATCCTAGCAAGCCCAGTAAGAAAATAAAATGACAAGTCATGAGGGTCTGGAAAAGAAAAAAAACCAAACTGTCATTACTATCGGGTGGTAGAGTTCAGTCTAAATTAAAAACCTCAAAATACCTACAGAAAATCCATAAAATTGAGTGCTTTCGCAAGATGACTGGATTTAAGATCAATATAAAAAGTCAATTGCTTTTGTATACATCAGCAGCAGTTTATAAAATATAATAGTACCTACTATTTGCAGCAGCACACACAAGACCCCAAATAAGGCATTAGAAAGATATCGAACAAAAGATGTGCAAGTCCAGTGAAAAGAAACATTTTAAATGCTATTAAAAGGGAGCAAAGACCTAAATGACATGTTTTTGTTTTAAAAAGCTATCCAATAAAGAAGTCAATTGTCTCAAATTTCCAACAGTTTTTCAAGGAACACAATAGTGTTTTTGTACAATTTAAATGAAAGGCAAAGGCTCCAGAACAGTCAGTACGCTAACAAGGAGGGAAGATAAGACAAAGGAAGCCATCTGTAGAGGACTCTCTATTTAAAGTTAGGGTGACTGAAACAGCATGGTATTGGCTCAGTAAGAGACATACTGACCCATGGAACACAATAGAGAGCCCAGAGCAGGTCCAGACCTTTTTTGAATTTGAAATATGATAGAGATTGAAGTGCAGTTACTAGAAAAGGATTAACTGTTCCATATATGCTATTGGGACCATTTGCTATCTAGATGGGAAAAAATGAAGTTGGACCCCAACATCACATCATATACAAAAATCAATTCCAGATGGATATAAAGATTTCAGGATGAAAGGCAAAAGACTCAAACCTTAAAGAAAAAATGCCAGCAAATAACTATAAGACTTCGGAGGCAGAGAAGTTTACATTAAGCATTAACTACAAAAGGAAAGACAGATGCAATCAACTACATGGAGATGAAGGATTTCTGTACATCAGAAGACAGCAAAAAGAAAATGAAGAACGTGCCCCAATCCAGAAGATATTTTTAGTACATAGAAGCAATAAATGATTATTACTCTTTGTATATTCAAAGTTCCTTCAAGTAATCAAGAGAAAGATAATGCGATAAAAAACAGATATAGAATGGGTATTCCACAGAAGAGGACATGTAAATGGTAAATACGCATATAAAATATGGTCAATATCTTTTATAATCAGGGAAATGTAAACTAAGAACATACAATAGATATTTTGACTGAACTGTATTAACAAAAATCAATACATCTAAATGAATTAAAGCTATTTACAGCAACATGGATGGACCTAAATGATCATATTAAGTGAAGTTAAGTCAGAGAGAAAGACAAATATCATATGATATCACTTATATGTGGAATCTAAAAAAATGATACAAATGAACCTATTTACAAACTAGAAATAGACTTACAGGCATAGAAAAAAAACTATGGTTACCAAAGGGGAAAGGGGTGGGAGGAGAGATAAATTAGGAGTTTGGGGTTAACATACGCACATTAGTATATACAAAATAGATAAACAACAAGGATCTACTATACAGCACAAGGAACTATATTCAATATCTTGAATATTGAACTTATATATCAATAACTTATAATGGAAAAGCATCTGAAAAAGAAAATATATAAGTATACATATAGTGGAATCACTTTGTTATACACCTGAAACTAACACATTGTAAATCAATTATACTTCAATAAATAAATAAATAAAATTTAAAAATCAATACATCTGAAAATACCAAACGCGGGAGAAGATTTCAATGCTGTATGGGTGAGAAGGTAAGTTGGTACAATCACTTTGGAGAAAAAGTTGACATTGTCCTGTGAAGTTGAGGATGTGATAAACATACTCTCCAAGCCAGCAATCCTACTCCCAGGGCTGTGTGTATACCCTAGAGAAGTGCTGTGTATGTGGACTGGAAAACAGGGGCAACTGTGTCCTTAATAGGTTTATTAAGGCAAAAAATTGGAAACAGCCCAAATATTCATTGTCAGGACTGGATAAATGTGTGTTACACACACTGGAATATTAAATAGCAAAGAAGATGAATGAATTTAGCAATGTATAACAAACTGGATGAATCTTAGAAAAAATTCTAAGTGCAAAAAGCAAGACTAAGAAGGTTGCATACCCACTATGGTACCATTTTTCTAAGGCTCAAAAACAAGCAATGCAGTGCTTAGAGATATATATGTAAACCATTTTTTAAAATGTGCCATGATAAACATAAGTTTCAGAATTTTGTTCATCACAGTCCAACCAAACAGGATGAAAGATGTAGGTCATTTCAAAGATATTGGTCTGGTTCTTAAGTGATAGTTCTCAGATGTTCCCTTTATAATTATGTTTTACAACCCACAAAGACACTGGCTATATTGTTTTCTATTAGTGAAGTACTTCATTAAATGTTTTAGGCATAAACAAAATCATCTGGTGACTTGTGGGTCATATTATAAGTTTTAGACTTCATTTTTCATTTCTTATTTATCTTCGTTTTCCCATTCTTATGTCCTCTGGGACTTCTAAGCTTCCGAACTGCCACAGTCAGATAATGAGCCAGGCTGTCGTGACTTTGTGAACTCCTTCGTCTGAAAAATAATCTCTCCTTCCCTTTAGTCAGCACTCCTTTCCCTGCCCAGCTCCCTACAGATCGAAGACCCAAAGCTCCAGTTGACTGTTTGGAGAAACATTCTCTGAGCAGATCTTGGTAGGAGATGCTCACGTTATGTCCGTGACCTCATCCCTTTCCTTCTTGGAAGGATGACTGCCTGCCACAAGGCTCACAGCTTGGAGCTGCCCTCGGAGCCTTATTACAGGAGAGTAGGCTTCCCAGGGTTTGTCTGAACCCAAATCTCTAGCTTAGCAGATGTGTAAAGTCTGCCCGTGCCCTCTCCTCTGCCCCAGGGCAGCTTTGTGAACTTGCTGACTTTCTCTCTGCCTCCATTTTTCTTTCCTTAAATGAGAAGTGATCATATTAGCAGACTGTGGCGCCACTGAGATTCATACTCAAGAGAACCCTCTGGAAATGTAAACCAGAAGTGTCCACAGAAGCACATGGGGGATGGACCATGGAAGGTTTACCAGTCAGTGCCCATCCTGCCCCCTTCCCCGCTGGCCCCATCCCAAGATTTGGTCAGTGCGGCACCTGCCACGGAGAGACCTGGGGCCGTGATTCATCACAGTCGCTTGCGAAGCTAGGATGGGGCTCTTTCCCAGCTGCTAGCCAGGGCAGAAACCAACATTGCTGAGCACACTTCTCAGACAAAGCGACAGAGCGAGTAGGACCAGCCTCCTTCAAAGGCTGCTGTCGTATATGTGCACAGGCCAGGTATCACCTGTGAATAACTCGGCAACTGGCAAATGCTGAAACTCATGACTGAGTCCGTGGGACCAACTAATTATGAACATGATTTAATGAAAAGCACCTTCTCTGTCCAAAGAGTCATTGAGAAAACTCAAACCAGGAAATTTAAGTTCAGTGCACCGAGAGGAAGTTTGGGGTGAATAATACAGACGGAGCAAGGGGAGCCAACGAGGGGCCCACGGCCAAGTCCAGGCCAGAGTGGGGACAGAGCAGGTGGCTGTGGGCTTGGCAGTGGGAGGCCCCTCCCAGGGGCCTCCTGTCTCAGCAGCCCATGCTCATGTCTGGGTCCATCTTGGTTCCACTTGTGGGCTTTGCATATCGGGTGACATGGTTGGGCACACGGGCTGTGGTCAGCTGGGCACATCTCTCTGGGTTCCCAGCAGAAGCTGACTTTGGAAAAGGTACTTAATATTTTTTCAGTTTCCTTTTCATCATCTGTCAAATGAGCATAATGATAGTGCCAGCCTCCTAGGTGGGTGGTGAGGATTCATTGTTTTTCTTTATTATTATAAAAGACTCACTCCAGGGCCTGGCACACTTAGGGGTTTCATATCAGTCAGCTGATGCTTGTAGTTGCTGGGCCACGAAGAAACGCCATGCGGATGCTGGGATCCAGTTCTGGTTCTGTCTCAGATCATGTCCGTGTTTCTGGATACCAGTTCCTCTCACAAAGCGGGGGTCACGCACACAGGCATGGGACCTGGGGAGGTGGCCAGTTAGACTCAGGCCAGCTCAAAGTCCTGTAATGTTAGCTGACAGATATTGTAAAGTGCAGCTTATAAAATTATTGTATTTTACAGCGGTTGCTTTGACAGTTTGTGGTTATAACTTAAAAATGCAAGTTCGGCCATGAGATGAAAAAAAAACTATCTTCAAGGAACAAATTGTTACCAAGACTTAAAAGAATCCAGCATTGGTGAAATGCTGATTTTTAAACGTGCCTTCACTCTGACGGGACACGTTTTTAGAGAATGTGTCTGTGCACAGCTTCCGAGAGGCTGGGGAACGTTCTGATGTCCACACCGCAAAGAAGCAGAGCCGGTGAGAAACCACACGCCTTACCCCAGGCTCCCTCCAAGTCCAGTGCCCCTCTGGCTGCCCGGTGGTCCTCGCTGGCTGCTAATTCTGAGTTCTTGACCTCTCCTTGCTATTACTTTTCTTGGACACTTACCAGTTTTGTCTTAATCAAGGATCTGTTGATTGCATAAACTCTCAATAATTTCCACTTGAATCCCACAAGCAGTGAGAGAGCAGGGTGCTCAGGGCTCCAGGCTGCTTTTGACCTGGGTTTGGGCCCCTGGGCTTTCCGTGCCTATCTTTGTGATGACTTAGCTCTGCCAGTTCAAAAGATGTGTTTTTTATTCTAAGTAAAACTCTCTTGATCTGGGCAGGAGATGGGTGTGAAGGACTCCCTTTGTCGTAAGCTGTGAGCTACACTTGGGTGCCCTGTACCCTCTTTTCCACAGAAAGAAGCAATGCTGGAGTCTGTGTGATGCTGGGTGGGTGTGGGCGGAGCGTGACGTCCATCCTTGGGCCCCCAGCCTCCCTCACTGGCCCTCAGATATTTGGAGGAGGAGGGTTGGAGCCCTATAACATCACAGGAAATTGCTTCTGCCTGCAGTGTTTTCTCGCACCGTTGACTTTGAACCAGGTGTCCTACTGCGATGAGTGAGGGTTTCCAAACTGAAGCTTCCCTGTGGGCGGCAAAGAGACACCCCGTCACATTCCCACGCGGTCGCATCTCTAACTGCTCCCTGAAGATGCACGTGTGGAAGTAGGTAAAAAGGCAACAAGAGCAAATAAGTCAGGGCTGTTTCAAAATGCTTGCCTCAAGGTTCGATAACAAGAGGCCAAAATATTCAAGTAGCTCTGTCTCCCCTGCCCTGAGCCCGGATGCACCAGATTAACCGTGAGAGGAAGACAAGCCTTTAGCTGCATGCTTCACCCAGTGGCCTGAAAGGTACAGGAACTTTTGATACAAAGAGAGGAAGCAGGTGGTTGGGATGGAGGGGGTGGTGGTGGAGAAGAGAATAAGACAGAGACAGAGAGAGACAGAAAGAGAGATGGAGATAGACAGAGATACAGAGAGAATGGGGAGACGCGAGAGGGAGAGGTGGAGACAGATAAAGAGACAGAGAGACTGAGACAGAGGAAGAGAGAGAGAGACAGAGAGGGACACGCATACACAGAGACTGAGATGGAGAGAGGGAGAGAGATGGACTCACACACAGAAATTACAGACAGAGGCTAAGCTGCTGTCTTTAGGACTGGAATTTACAGATGGAAGCTTTCAGCCCTTCATGGCACAGGTGAGCGGTGGTGCTCAGCCCTGGCTGGCATCCCACACTGTGTCCATGGCCCCAGTCCCTTAACTCCCACTCCCCATTTTTGCCATCGTGACCATTCCTGCAGGGCAGGTAGGCAGGTGAGGGAGGCAACCTCTCTGTGAGTGTCCTGACCATCTGGGGACACCTGAGGCCAGCCTGGAGCAGTTTCCAGTTTCAGAGCCCTGGCTCTGGGGGGTCAAGGCCACAGGAAGCCATACAGATGTCCAGCTATTCCTGGGCCCCTTGGTGCTGGGGTCACCACTGGGCATTTGCTGGAGGTACCAGGGAGAGCAAGTCACCAAAGGAAGGCTACCACGCAGCTGGGGGTCCTCTGGAGAAGCCTCTGAGTGAGGAGGCAGCCAGGGGATAGAGGATCAGGGGCAGGTAGCACCTTTCCAGAAACCATGCCAGGTTCCTCTCTAATAAGATAAAAAGAAATAAAAATAAATTTATCATTATTAAATTGGGAGGATTAGGAAACACATACACAAACAGCTGAAAACAGGTATATGTATTGTAAGCTCTTTCTTATTCATTCATTCATTCATCACAAATAGTTTCTGAATATATGTATATTAGATCTTCTGTTAGGTACAGGGAATATGAGCTTGAATGTGATATTCTATCATCTCAAGAACTGTACAAATTATTGATACACCATAAATAATAAATAATATACAATGTAAAAGTCCACTAAAAAGGTATAGCAAAATGTGGTGGAAACATAGATGAAGGAGTTGTAACTAAGCCTATAAAAGTCAGGAAAGCTTCCATAGAAGCAAGAATGAGGTTTTTTAAAGGACAAGGGAAATTCAGCTAAAGAAGGAAGTAGGAATGATGTTCCAGACACTTTCTGGTGACTAAAAATAGTTAATTTAGTCTTTATATAGGATAACCATGGCTAGAAGATCATCCTTGTATCTGTCAAGTTCAAGTTGATAAAACTAGAACCTTCCCTAGTTAGTTTACACAGGAAAGAACTTACTACAGGTCTTTAATTGACTTAGAGAATCACTGGGATGGCTGAAGAAACAGACTTTATGTTGAGTGTCCAGGAATGTGTCTCAAATGCATGTTGCAGCACTGACCCACCAAGAATGCTGCTGAGTTTTCAATGATTAGGAAGCCACTGGCTCCAGAACCACATCCCACGACAAAGGGACACTGTGATGAGGACACAGCCACACTTGGGAAAGCTGAGGTGTCTGCTGGCTCCAGTACTTGCTAGGATCCTCAGTAGCAAAAGGGGCACCCTACTCCTTGTCCACTGACACCCAAGGTCAGTGCTGCACACTGAGACCTCTGCTAACACTGGTGTTTAAAAAAAAGCCCAAGCACAACTCAGACTGTGCTTACAGCTGAAGCAGCAGGTGCTCTGCACTGCCTCACTCTGCCTAACAAACCTCACTCAAGAATGTCTGATTGTTCTAATGCTCAGTCGTAGAGAGAATCCTAGCTGCAAGAGAGTCTGGGAGCTATGGATTATAGTTGTCCAGATTCTGGAGCACAGGAAGGTGTTCTGAAGCAGGGTGGAATAGGGAAAGAACTGAGAGTTGAAAGAGAAAAACACTTGCATATACATACGAATAGTTTATGTGTATATTTGTATGTCTTACTTTTGAATGGACTTTTATTTTTGTGAAATGTCCCTCTTTGTACTCTTTGTTTTAAAGTCTACTTTAATATTAATATAGCCGTACTAGTTTTTGTGTGCTTACTGTTTGCTGGGTTTTGTTTTTCCATCCTTTGACTTTCAGCCTATTTTTGCCTTTATATTTAAAACATGGTTCTTACAGACAGAAGATAGTTGGGTTTTGCTTTATAATCTCTGCCTTTTGATTGGAGTGCCTAATCCTTTTTACTCAACATAATTATTGATATGGTTGGTTTTAAGTATATATTTTACTTTACGTATGGTATAAACCCCATCTTATAATGTTAGTATTTTTACTTTAACATTTATTTGTCTTGATGAAAATAATCAGTAAACAGTCAATAATAAGAATAGAAAAGGTTTTATTTGAGCCAAACTGAGGGTTAGCCCAGAAGACTCTGAGAAACTGCCCTGGAGAAGCATGTTTTCCAGCAGTTTTATATCTTTTCAGAACAAAGAACATTAAACAAGTCAGGGATGCTTCTTCAAGGTTTAAAAAAAAAAAACAAACAAACCTTAAAGCAGTAGGTACACATACAGCACGTACAGTATGGCCTTGGTACCTGGGAGAGCGGTCTTATTATCAAAGGAGGACCAGCATTGACTTCCCAGGAAGAGGGACATTTAATCTATATTTTTAACATGGACATTCTTTACTTCTGGTTAATGTGCCCTTTTCTTTACTAATTAAAGCAGATGTTCAGTGTATGTTTGATAGGCCACAAACAGGCTATTTTAATTAGCATAAAATTCAAGTTAACTCATGTGTAAGTCAGAGTGACTTCCCTATATCTCAATATGTGAACATTTTTCTTTTGTTAATTTGTTACAGATATTAAGAGAAGACCTGTCTTTTGTGTTTATCCATATATTTAACTTTCTTGTGTTCTTCAATCATTCTTATATATCTGTTTCTCCATCTGATATCACTTCCTTTCATACTAACACCCTTTAATATTTCTTGTAATGAAGATATGCTGGAAATGAATTCTGTCAGCTTTTGTTCACCTAAATATATCCTTTAAAAAAAATCTCAGAGCTTTAAAGATTTCATCACATCATCTGGCCTCCATTACGTCTGATGAGAAGCCAACCATCATTTAAATTTTTGTTCCTCTGAATGTAATAGATCATTTCTTCCACTCCATTTTGTTTTCCCCTCCACTTAAGACTCTCCCTTTATCTTTGATTCTCAGAATTTTGACTATGATCTGCCTTGGCTTGGTTTTCTAGACTTGTTGTCTCTGCAGGTTAGTTTATTTTCACCAAATCGGGGGAAATTTTGACCATACTTTCTTCAAATATGTTTTCCCTGCTCCCATTCTTACTCTCCTTTTGGGACTTTATTGCATGCATGTTAGACAATTTGGTATCCCAAAGGTCACTGCAGATCTGTTTGTTTTGGTTTGATCTTATTTCTCTCTATTCTTTAGATTGGATAATTTATATGGATCTGCCTTTGAGTTCACTGACCATTTCTTCTGCCATGTCTAATCTGATCACTAATTTTTTCATTTTAGATTTTGTGTTTTTTATCTCTGGAATTTCCATTTGTTTCTCTTTTATAGCTTCAATTTGTCTACTGTCTCTCTCTTTTTGTTTATTAAGATCATATTTTTCTTCAAGACATTGAACATATTTATAATACCTGTTTCAAAGTTCTTATATAGTAACTCAAACATCTGGGTCATTTCAGAGTCTGTTTCTATTTACTATTTTCGTCCTTGGTTATGGGTCAAAGTTTTCTGCTCCTCACATGTCTAAACATTTTTGTTAATATGCTGGACTTTTTGGATGTTACAGCATAAGGGGCCTTTAATTTCTGGAGTTGTACTTATATCTAAGGATTGGTCTTTCTGGTGCCCCAGCTGAGTACCTGAGCTGTTAATGAGGTCTCCCCACTCTGGCTGGGCTAGAATTCCACTGTCTTTCAGGACTGTGTATCTTTAGTATCTGTGTTCCTCTTTAGTGCTGCAGTAGCTCTCTCTGCTAGGCCTGTAGGAGCAATGCTGCAGTCAGCCCTTGACTAAGGACCCACAGAGAAGCATCATACACACTCTTGCCCCTTCCCACTCTATCTTCCATCTCCCCCAGTGCAACTCCTTTCTCTTTTGTATCCTGAGCTCTGAACTCTGAACTATGCTTTCCTTTATCAGTAGGGCTGCCCTATTATGAGTTCTACTTCCTGATGCTGAAGTTAAGAAATTCTCCCCAACCAGAGAGCCAGGGTGAACATGAGGCTCACATCATGTGTTTCCTGTCTCTCTGTGTCATGTGTTTGCACTCTTCCCGCTGCAACAGTGCCTATTGTTCAGGCCCTGAAAACAATGTAGTCACATATTTGTCCAGCTTTATGACTGTTTATGGTGTAAGAGTAAGTCTAGAACCAGTTAACCCCAATCTGGTGAGAAATAGAAGTTCCTCTAAGTTTACATTTGCAATGAATAAAATAAAAAGAAAAAGTAAGAAACAAAAACCTTAAGGCATCTCTATTAATTTTAAGCCAATTTGAATTTAAAACACTTACAAGTAAATACAGATGATGTGCAGATTTCACGATTTAAAAAAATCTAAATATAAGATACATCTACTTTGATTTTCACATTTGGGTATGGCAGGGAGGAAAATTCTTGTGTTGCTAACAACTCCTGGAGATTTTCATATGAATTGAAGGAACTTATTTTCCCATTGAGATAGTTTCCAAGAATGAGGTGAATGTTTCCTTTAATAGGTTGGCTAGACCTGAGAAGCTCAGACTATCATAAAATAAATGACCTTAAGAGAGTCGATTTAAATAGATTAAGAGGTTAAGGTACAGACATAGAATGAAATACCTGTTACATTTCAGATACTAAGTGTGACTCAAAGAGGAGACATTTATTTTAGCTGCTTAAACTGTATGGGGTGAGAGTGTGATTGACATCCCAGAATACTATACAATCATCATCCAACCACTATGAGTCACACATAAGCCCTCCAGGAAATTCTTTATTTAATGTTCTCTTTGCTTCGGTGGTCAAACCTTGGCTCTCCAGGGACAGCCTAATGGGCCAGTCACATTTCAAGCTGAAACCCAGTAAGTGCAATGAAATTTTAAATTAGTTCATGTTTAAAGGACTCATAAAAAAGATCTCATAAAATAGATGTTCTTATGTGCCAAATATATATAAGAAAATCTGCCTCCTTAATATAAATGAAAGGAAATGTCATCTCTCTGTGGTTAATTCAATTGCAAATAATTTTTCAGCATCCAATTTAAATTATTGTTTCCTATTAAAATCACCCAAGGCTTTTGGTCCAGGCAGGATGTCCTAGAGCACCTGACCTTGAAGGGTATTTGGTTACTAGACAGAAGCAGACTCCTACCTTGGCGGTGGAGACTTAATAGAGTTAACCCGAAGCCAGGGTTAAGGTGGGGGAGTGCGGGGCTGACAAAGATCATCAGAGGCTGTGTAAGCTGGTGGTTAAGGCTTAGGCTTTGGGATCACACCCAGCCAAGTTACAGTGCTGACTCTGACTCTGGGTAAGTTAACGTGACCTCTCTGAAAGTTATTTCCTCATCTGCAGAATGTTGGTTATAATTGCATTGACTTCTCAGAATCCCTGTGGTGCTTTAATGAGATTATGTTTGTAAGGTCCTGAGCACAGATCTTGAAGATCTCAATGCTCAGTAAATGGTAAAGGTTATTTTGAAACATACATGTCCCATGGCTCCTCTGTAAGTCTACACGTTACTAACAAAATAAAGCCAACACTTTGTGGTTTCTGCAGTAGTGGATCATAGCTTAAGTATGAACAACTGTTCTCTCTCTCTTTCTCCCCCAACCCTAAATTTACCTTCCGAGACTCCTTGCTCTCCGCAACACCTAGGCAGCCCCACATTCATCCAGTGATTTGTTAGGGTCTGTCACTGTCATTTCAGAATGTTGTGATGTTAACCGGATATTTGCACACACCGTTTAAGACAAGGGCAAAGCGCAGTTGATTCATCCTTGAATTTGTATTGGGTGAGCAAAGCTTTTTCAGGCTGGAAAGGGGTTACATCTTCTACTGGGAAGCCCCAGGAAGATAGGAAATTTCAGGAAGAAGACCACCCCAATTAGTGGTCAGGGGACCACTGATCAAAAGATGCTTTCTGGAAGGTGGGATGCTGGGAAAGGCTGATTTAATGCTTGGAATTTGTTTATATGAGTAAACACAAAATCCAGGGACACTGACTTTTATTATCTATTGATCAAGTATCTGCTTCATTACTTAATTTAGTTCATGTAAAATTGGCAGAAGTAGCATCTGCTGGCTGGCTTTGCAGGGCCGCGAACGATGGGTAGCAACTTCATGGGGGTTTGAGCTGAAGGTCAGCAAAGGTGACCCAAAGGAACTGGGACGGGCTCCATCATCTTTATCTGTTGTCTCACTGCCCTGGGACCACTCTGGTTTGGGGTTTCCCTGCCACAGCACCCATACTGGGCTGCCTGCTCCCATCCCTCATTTGGTGGATTACCTTGCTTTACTTCCTTTATCAAATTGTGTCCATCCTTTGGCTCCTCCTAGGCATTTATCACAGCTTATCTGTGATAAATGAAGTATGAATGGCGCAGTGAATGACCTGCCCTGCCAGCAAAATATATTTTAAGGGAGGACTCAGAGAAGCCCTTACCCTAAAGTGACAACTCTTTCACCTCAGACTGGTGTAGAAGAATTTTTAGTGGGAGCATGAGTGGCGGTGGTAACCTTTGGGGGTCCCTCAAATCACATCTCATATTTGGCCACAGACAGGGGATGACAGGGGGCAGAGGCTCTGGAGATGGGTTCACAAGGCCAGGTGGGCCTCATGGTCCCGGGCCCAGGATTTATTTAGTTATTTATTTATTTAATTTATTTTCATTGAAGTATAGTTGATTTACAACATTGTGTTCGTTTCAGGTGTACAGCAAAGTGATTCAGTCATACATATACATATATTTCTTTTTTATTTTTCAGATTTTTTTCATTGTAAATTATTACAAGATGCTGAATATAGTTCCCTGTGCTGTACAGTAGGTCTTTGTTGTTTATCTATTTTATATATAGTAGTGTGCATATGTTAATCTCAAACTCCTAATTTATCCCTCCCTCCCAACCCCTCTCCCCTTTGGTAACTTTAGTTTGTTTTCTATGCATGTGAGTTTATTTCCATTTTGTAAATAAGTTCATTTGTACCATTGTTTAAAAAGATTTCACATATAAGTGACATCATATGACATTTGCCTATCTCTGTCTAACTTTCTTCACTTAATATAATCTCTAGGTCCATCCATATTGCTGCAAATGACATTATTTCATTCTTCTTTATGGCTGAGTAGTATTCCATTGTATATATATACCACAACTTTTTAATCCATTCATTTGTGGATAGACACTTAGGTTGCTTCCAGGTCTTGTAGGAATTTAGAAGGGCTGTCCTCACCATGTGCTTCAGCCAGTGGTGACCCCCATGGGCCCTGAGGACACCAGCCAGGAAGAGTCCACTTGAGGTCCAGGGGAGCTGGAGAGGGGAAGAGTCCCAGGAGAGGCTCTGTTCTCTCCCCCATCTGCCCTGGGCTCAGCCCCACCCAGGCAACGGCACCCACCGTGTGGCTGCAGGAGGAGGACCGCACTGATGTCCCTGGGTGTGATGGGCTGTGGAGGAGGTGGGGTGAGGACAGAAGCGCTGAAACCATCCTGCCTGCAGCTGTCTGGACTCCTGGTAGTAATTCCCACACAGTGTGAGGGGAGGTGCACACTCATGGGCCACCTGAGGGAGGCCTTTCTCGCTCGGCATCCGCCCATCCTGTTTGGCATCCGCCCATCCTGTTTGTCATCCACCCATCCCGGTGGGTGGGTGAGTGCAGGCGTGCTCCTCCGAGGTCCGCCCCACGGTCTCCAGCCTCAGGTGCAGGGAGCCCTTCAGGGGCAGGAAGGGTGGACTGGGTTGAGTGCGGCTACACACAGGTTGTCCAGGCCTGGAAGAGCCAGGCCCCTCCTTCTTTTCCGCCTTTGGGAAAAAACAATATGAGAATCTGAGGTATTACATAAGCCTGGCAGGGTTTTATGTCCAAATTTGGTGTTTCTATTAAAAACAAAACAAAAACAAAAACAAAACACCAAATGGTTACTCCTTGGTGGACTTGCCACTGAAGTTGGATAAGTTCTAAATGCTCTTAGTCATCTCTTCCTTTAAGTGTCCTGTGACTTCCTCAGGTTGGGTCCTCAGACCGTCAGGCTGTGAGTTCTCTTAACCCTGCCCATGGCTTCCCTCGGGTGGGAGGGCAAGTTTTGTTATGTTATGATGTCCTGATGCTTTTGACTTTACTATGAAAACCACTCTGCAGTCACCAAGTACCCACTGAGTCTTACTGAAGGTCCGCCATGCTCCTCATTCGGTTGGGGTCCTTTATCCATCACCACTTCACACCCCAAATCTTGCCTGCAAGATGAGAACATTTTTAAATATCATATGATGTAATATATACAAAATTATGCTCTGTGTCTCAAGTGTCTTAGAAAATAGAAAAAAGGAAATTTCAAACTGATTTTCCCTACTTCCCCTCCCAACCCATTCATGTGAAGATCTGGTGAAGGGTGAGCTTGGAGGTGGCAACAACACCTGGTGAATCAAAACTCATTTATTAAAGTTTATTTTTAATTTATGGCAGTTTATTTTATTATAATAATAATAATTATTATAATATAATTTTTTTTAGTTATAATTTTTTTTATGGCAGTACTGAGGATTGAACCCAAGACCTCGTGCGTGCTAAGCATGCACTCTACCACTGAGCTGTACCCACCTCCCTCAAAACTCATTTTGTAACAGCTTCAAAAGGATCAAGTGACCTCTTAGCGTGAAAGGTACTTGTATTAGAGACTGGAGAGGAGGCAGCGCTGACCCCAAGCCCCCGCTGTCCACCTCGAGGGTCAGCACACAAGGAGTCCCTGAACCAGGGAGCTTAGTGCAAACACTCTGGGACATTTTTAATTCCTTTTAAGAGGACGAGCCATAAATCTCTCTGCGCTGTCACGAATTTCCAAAGTGGAGGAAATCTCTCAAGTGTCTCAATCAGAAGATGTTTAGGTTGGGGCCAGAAAAACAAATGAAAAGCCTGACCTTCCCTGCCTGGGCTGATGTGAGGCTCCACTGCCAGCCACAGTGGACTCGCCGGAGCCAAGAGCAAGGAGGCCAGTGGTGACCTCAGCTCCGCTCCCCCCTGCTCCCAGCCCAGGTCATGGGGTCTCAGGGCCTTGACCATGACAAGACCGTCTCCTCAGAGCCCCTCAACCCAGCCCCAAACCACAAGGCTCCCCGTCCCGGCCTCTGAAGAGGTCAGAGGTGGAAATTTTATTGACTTGCTTTGGGACTTTCCATTGGGAAGCCAGAATCTTCTTCCCGTCTATTACAAAAATAAAAAATAATTACTGCTGCGATTGAATTTTTATGCTAACCACACCAGGTCCAGACATCTGCATTAAACTAAGTTGCAGAACCTTTGGTAGCGATTTTTCCACATCTGCAAAGCTCTGCAAAAGCTAGAAAATGTCCAACAGCTGCTGCAGCCACGAAAGTATTACAGGAATGAAGATATTTCAAATAGAAGAGAAAGGACTGATCAGGAGCATCAAAACGCCCTAATGAATGGTAGTTTGTTTTGGCTAAGGCTACGGAAATGAGGAATGAGCCGTTAGTTAAGACTCCGAAGCAGCAGTCCTTTCATTAATCATGTGGGGGACTGGAGAAGGAGGGGGAGAGTCCGTCCTGAGCTGGACCGAGGAGATTATATTCAAATTGCGAGGCAGCCTGAAAAGCAGGGGATGGGTTAGCAACCTCGTTCCTGTCAAAGAGGAAGGGTCAGCTGGAAGAATTTTGGAAGGGGCCCATTTTCATGCCGATTTTGAATATGCAGTTTAGTATTATGGAAACTAAGAAAGTTTATCTTTACCTGATACTTGTTTTGCAGTAAATAAACATGGTGATCTTACCTTGGAGTAGAATATTTGATTAAATGGGAAATCGGTGATCTTTTTTAAAAAGAGCACAGATTTGTAGCATTTGTAAAAGTGTCTCTGCCTGTGTCTCAGAGATCCCCAGGCCCGTGTGTCCCGGGCAGGACGGAAGGTGTCTCAGCTCACCCAGCCGCCCCTCCCCTATTGCAGACTCCTTTCACTTTCTGAGTTATCCTTTTTCTGGGTCCTGTGAGATTATTTAAGAAGACACAAATCAAGGCTCTCTGGAGAAATAGAACCAACAGGGTATATGGAAATGAGAGAGGGAGATTTGGGGCTGGCAATTTCAAAGTCTATAAGGTAAACCAGCAGACTGGAAATTCAGGCAGTGTTCTTATGTTGCAGTCTTGAGGCAGAATCCCTTCATTTTAAGGAAACCTCTGTTTCTGTTTTTAAGGCTTTCAACTGACTGGATGAGGCCCACCCACACTGAGGATAATCTTTACTTAAAGTCAACTGATCATAGATGTCGACCATGTCTACAAAATACCTTCACAGAAACATCTAGACTTGTGTTTTACCAAACAACTGGGTATCACAGACCCGCCGAGATGACACATAAAATTGACCATCATACCTCGAATCCATTTCAAGAACATTCCAAAAAACAGCAAGTTTCTACTGTATAGCACAGGGAACTATATTCAATATCTTGTAGTAACCTATAATGAAAAAGAATGTGAAAAGGAACATATGTATGACTGAAACATTGTGCTGTACATCAGAAACTGACACATTGTAAACTGAATATATTTCAGTTTTAAAAAAAAAGACATTCCAGAACTCTTTTGAATTCCCAAAGGAACCGGGTTCCCATAGAGACTCTTGGCTGAGCATCGTGGAGAGCCAGTTGGGTGGGAGTGGGCGTGGAGAAGTGTGGGTTGGTGGGATAATATTATTAACACTATTTTCTAAAGGTGGAATAAATGTCATTTTCCTACGTTCAAATTTTGGTAAAATTTCCAAACTCTAGAACACTGAAAGGATCCAGTAAGGATTATTTAGGGCTAAAAGGATAATGCCATTTAAATCTGACTTAAAATCTTGCTACAGCTGTGAAGCCAGGTTGTGAAAGTGTGAAAATCTGCCAATCATCCGCTCTCTCAGACTCATGGTCCACACCGTGCAGCGTGAGGCTGGTGGAAACCCCACAGCTGGCCTCCTGCTGTCCCCTCGGCATGTCGAGGCGGGGGCGTCACCTGCGCTGCAGAGGAGGGGGTCTGTTTGTGAAATCGAGCTGTGTAAGACCTCCTGGGACCCCACGTTTTGCAAGTGCAGGTCAGTCGGCAAGCGATGGGGTTTTTCGTCCCAGAGCCACAGCCAACCTGGTGCTTCTGTCTGCAGAGCCCCACCCTCACCCACCCTCGCCCCTGACACAGGATGCTCTCCATCCTTTTCCTGACTGTGCTGCAGGGTTCCCAGCAGAGCTTGGAGCTGCCAGAGGCCCCAGAGCTCTCTGATAGGGACATTCATTACATTTGGACTTCTGGATTATTGATCTCCAAATTCAGGAGAAGAGGTGATTTCTAGGATTCCTTTTATCTCTCTCGCTCTCTTTTTATTCTTCTTCTTTTTTGGAACAGGGTGATTGTGACTCTCTGTTGAATCTTCCTCTTCCTTTCAGCCTGAATGCAAATCCCAGGTCTTCAGTTAAGTGCTCCTGGGCCACACTAGCCAGGGTTGACCTCCTCCTCCTCTTAACTCCTGGAGGCTTATTCTTTCCATCATTCATTAAAAAAAATCTTATTCCTCATCTCAATTCATAATTTGAGTAGTTGAAACACATTTGACTGTGCTTGGAACAAGTAATAAAGGATCCCAGTAATGAAGTTAGGATGTAAGTTCATGGAACGAGTAATGAAGGATCCCAGAGATAAACATGGTCAAACCACACAGGCTGCCATCAAAGGTGTCTAAATATATGTTCACCTCCTGCAGTGCAACCAGGACAAATTGCTGCTGTATTTTAGCACATTTAATTGTGACATCTCTGTATTTCTAACATTTCTGAAATATAAATTATAAATAAAATGCTGAAACAAACATGCTTAGCTCAGACATATTTTTGGTTTCTTCTAACAACTGGGAATCTTAAAAACAACAACAACAACAACAACAAACATCTGATCCGGCTGTTGTTAATTTTTGGGTCCAGATTTTGTCTCTTCAGTGAAGTTGGAAACTCTTTGAAAGCTTAGCCCAAGAGATGCGTTTATTTAAAACCTGCCCTATACTGCACACCCTCCCCTGCAAACACATCCCCGCCCCACCACAAACACGCACACAGCCATACCCACCCAGGCATGCACACACACACGCACGCACACACGCACGCACACACACTGCTCCCAGATAGAGCAGGGTAATAATACTTATGAGTGGTGATGGTGACTTAAACTGCTTCACAAACTGGTGTACTATAATTTGACATGTAATAATAACAATTTTTACAGAAAAGAAGTTTACCTCAGAAGGTTATTTTATGTAATTTTACCACCTTAAAGTTGCTTTTTTTAACTGAAGTATAGTCAGTTACAATGCATCAATTTCTGATGTACAGCATCATGTTTCAGTCACACATAAACATACACTTATATTCATTTTCATACTCTTTTTCTTTATGGGTTATTACAAGATATTGATTATAGTTCCCTGTGCTGTACAAAAGACATTTGTTTTTTTTTAAAGTCTGTTTTATATATAGTAGTTAATATTTGCAAATCTTGAATTCCCAATTTATCCCTTCCCACTCCCTTTCCCCCTGGTAACCATAAATTCGTTTACTATGTCTGTGAGTCTGTTTCTGTTTTGTAGATAAGTTTAGTGTCTTCTTTTTAGATTTCATATGAGTGATATCATATGGCATTTTTCCTTCTCTTCTTGGCTTACTTCACTTAGAATGACGATCTCCAGTTCCATCCATGTTGCTGCAAATGGCATTATAAAGTTGCATTTATTGAGCAATCACCATGTGCTAAAGACGACCCAAGACTCTTTATGTACATTGTCTTTTTAAAAAAAATTTACTTATTTATTTTGGGAGGAGGTAATTATGTTTTATTTATTTATCTTTTTTTTAGAGGAGGTACTGGGCATAGAACCCAGGACCTCATGCATGCTAAGCACGTGCTCTACCACTGAGCTGTACCCTCCCCCCTGTATGTCGTCTCATTAAATCACACAACAGCCCTGCAAATTAAGAAGTCATATGCACATAATTTAATGGCCAGTTGTGACTCACAGTGGTTAAATAATTTGCTCAAAGTCACGCAGCTAATAAATGGTGAGATTGGGGTTTTCACTTATTTGCATCTACCAAACCACGTCCGTGTACAAAGTACAGTGTCGGCAAGGGAAGGAAGCCACAAGACACTCCCTTCCCTGTGATACACTTCCATGTGGGTCAGTAGGAAAGGGGAGGTCTGGGATCAAATGGTTTGGCCCAGGTATTGATTGGAGGTTAAAAGCACAGGAAAATTCTTAAAGTCATCTGAGTCTAGATGTCCAGATTTCTTAGTATGTAAAATGGAGGCGAAAAGGATTTTCCTACCCTGTCGATAGCATCAACATTGCAAAATGCTGACTGTAGTTCAAGGGCTTGTTCAGAATCATCCTCTCTTGCTTTCTGGGAGCATCCTTGACTTTGCAATCTACCCAACATCCTAAATTCTGTGTGAGATTTGACATTGGTCTCTGGATACTGTCTGCATCCAACAAACAAGCATCCTGTCTTTCAGAGTCTGAAACCCCAAGATAGACAGATCATAAGGCAAGTCAATCCTTCTCCTTTTCATTTTTCTTCTCAGTGCTTACTGCGGTCACCTCAGCATCATACAGAGATAACGTCCCATCGGTCATTTTCATTTTAGACTTTAGCATATGATTTTGGTTTTCATACATATTTTTATTAGAAAATAGTTTTTCTTCATGCAGTGCCACTTCTGAGGAAGCGCACATTTGAACTGGCGAAGATTGTCATACTGACATTGACATAAGAGGTAGAAAAAGTCATTCCTATTTTGTTCATTGACTTGTCAACAATAAACCGACATCCCAATGCACAGAGAATGACGAAGGGGCCCTGAGACAGGGAGTGGGACAGGCATTTTAGAGTTTATCAGGGTAGGACTGCTAGACTCTCTCTCTTTTGGTAACAACAACAATAAAAAGCACTTTTTGGGGATAGAATTCTTAGAGGTCTACTGCACATGTGAGGGGCTTAACATTTATTTTTTCTTCTGAAAAGGGATCACTAAAATCATCTCAAAAAAAAAAAGAGCAAAAAGCTAGACTATTGCTGAACCAGGCTGTTGAAGGGCCATCCCGCCCTGACCCCCAACCCACCCTAGTTGAATCCATCCCCCAACCACCAAGATCAGATCACTCCCACCCCCTCCAGCTCCTCCCACCCTGTTCTCATCTGTCTGTCCATCCTGTCCCTGATCTGCCAGGATGTCACAGGTGAATCTCAGGGGAGCCTCTTGGCAACTATGGAAACAAAGGTTATTCTAAGAAAGATTATGTCATCATGGGGGAAGTGTGACTCCAGATTGCCAGCTCATCCTGATTTGCCCAAAACTTTCCCAGGTGTAGCACTGCAAATCTGGTGTCTGGGGAAACCTCCCTCAACCCTGTGTAAACTGGGACAGTTGGTCACCCTAACACCACCTCTGTCCGTGGAAGCCAGCTCTACCCTGTACTCAAGATACACATTTTTAACTAGAATGGACTCAAAAATTTGACTGTGTTGTTTCTCTGATGAAATCATAAGTCTAAAGATTTTCAGAAGTCACTATTTTTTGTCTTAAAAATCTTCTATGGTCTTATTAAACCAAAATGATTCAAGAAAGTAATGTCTTTGAGTTGTGCCCCAATCCCATCCTCACTGCTGTTCTTGGGTTTTCCTTAAGAACCTTCATTAGTTCTAATGATACTTCCTCTTTCCCTCTCTTACGCATTTTGAATGAATTTTTATGTCTCTATTGCCTCTGCTCAAAGACCTTTCTTGTATTTGTTTCAGGGATAGCGTTTTAAAGTAAAGTTAGCCTTCCCTTTAGAGCATTTCTGGTGGAACCTGATTCTCATTTGTAGTAACCAATGAATGCTCTTTTAGAGTAGCTGTGGAACTCCATTCTGTAGCCCTCAGTCATTTGTTTGTTTAGCCTTGCAGTGCGGTGATTTCCAGGTGCCACCAGACCAGCAGCACCCAGTCAGGGTCACCTAAGATGTCTTGTGTATTTACAGCTGAGATCATGAACACCCAGTCTCTCGTCTATCCATTCACCATCCTGCACTCACTCTGAGACCAGGATTTGGAGGCTGCTTCTCCCTGGCTGATACCTGCTTTTAGTCCTTTAGAACAAACCCTCTCTGATCTCAGGCCTCCCTGGAAAATGAGGACACACTCGGAACATCTCTCTGTGAGTCTCACCTCATGATCCTAAGCAAGTCGCTTAATCTTTCTGGATCTCTATTTATTTTAAGTAGAGGATTGAAATACGCAACACATGAAATTCAATGACAAAATGTTTATTATAAAAGCACCCTGTAAACTCTGAGTCACATACCAAAATGATACATGACTATGCTTATTAACTTTAGTTGCCATATAGGATAAAAATAGATTACCATCTGTCTTAATAAGAGTTTGGTGTTGACCTGATGGGAGGCAAGGTCCCAATAACTTCTGGAGGCTCTGCTTTTATATTTTGAAATAAGAGTAGATGCATCTAGGAAAAGGAAATGGGGAACAGACGCCCTGCTTTATAAATAGTAACAAACGTGCGCTGAGTTAGCCTCCCATGTGGGTCAGTGGGTCGTTAAGTTAGACAGAAAGGAATGGTGTGACAACTCAATTGTGGAGGTGCAAAGAGCCCTACAGGAGGTCCACAGCCAGGTCCTTGCACACCTCAGCGCGTGCCTCGCCCATGGCACAGTAAAGGCGGGGATGGAGGGTATGGGGTGCAATGGGACACAAGGCAGCCCTCTGCTTCCGAGGAGACCTGAGAACCAGGGAAGAGCCTGCAGTTGCTTCATGAGGAGCTCCGAGGAGGAACTGGTGGACTGTCTAAAAGCAATAAGCTTTGGTGAGATCCACTCAGGATGGGGGTTCTTGCAGGTGTCTCGCAAATCTGACAGGGGTCTCCTGGGGCATCCCAAGCACATTCATTCAGATGCAAACAGTGGGGGAAAACCCCCAATAGCACTGGGTTTTCAATTAACTAGTGAACACAGGGTCTTATATTCTGAGAGTTATTAGTGACACAACTCTCTGTAAATCACTCGAATACTGCTGTGAGTACCACCCTGCGTGGGGTTAGGTTCCAGTTCTCCTGCCTTTATGGTAAAATTCTCTGTCCACCATTCAGCTTTTAACTAACAACTTGGTAGAACCACTGTATTCGGAACGTGTTAAGTTCCAAGCAACTGATACCTGACTAAAAGTGACTTAAACCCTAAAGTGATGTAATTATCTGACTAAATAAGTTGAAGATAAGGCTCCAGGTTTGGTGCAGAAATTCAGAAAATGTCATCAGGATGCAGACTCCGCCTTCCAGTCCTCGGGGGTACCAGCTTTTTATCTTCAGGACTGTACCCACAAAATAGCTGCCACAGTTCCAACATCAATGCAAGGGTACATTAAATATAGAAAGAAAGAAAGCCTGATGAAAAGGGATTTCCTTTTACAGCAGAGGAAAATGTTTCCCAGAAGACCCCTAGCAGCTCCCTCGTACCATCTCATGACCAGATCTGGGTCAAACAGCCACCCTTAGTTGCAAAGCAGTCTGGGAAAAAGAGTATGTGGCAAAGATGAAAGCTAGTCATAATTGGCCTAAAGTGGTCATGAATCATTGTCTGGGGCTGGTCAGATTGCCACCCTGAATAAAATCCTGGTTTTGTTAGCAGGGAAGGAGGACGGGAATAAATACGGATAGACGGAAGATTTCACCACAACTGAATGAAGCAACTCTAAGGTTTTAAATTCCAGTGGCGATGTAATCACCTTTATTTGGCTATAAGTAAACCATCCGTCCTAAAGAACCAATGATAGTTGTGATGGAACTTAATATTTATGACATAACAATAGAATTTGTAACAAGAGTAAAAGACATTGGATTGGTGTTATGAACCAACAATAATTAGCCTGAAGGAGAATTGAATAGTCTATGTATCAAATATCTCTATATATTCAGAACCATGAACAAGATATTCCCAATGAATCCAAATGAATGATTCATGTACATTTCAATTTCAGTTATTTATTCTTTTTTTTAATTGAAATATAGTCAGTTACAGTGTGTCAGTTTCTGGTGTGCAGCCTAATGTCCCATCGTGCATATATATACATATATTCACTTTCATATTCTTTTTCATCAAAGGTTATTACAAGATATTGAATACAGTTCTCTGTGCTATACAGAAGAAATTTGTGTTTTTAATCTATTTTTATATATAATGGTTAACAGTTATTTATTCTTATAAGATAAACGCAATGATAAATTTTAGTGGAATATTTCTGAGGAACAAGATAGGTAGTGAATTTCTGTGTGAGGATTTGTAAATATTGGCACAAGACAGAAGGGACATTTGCATAAAAGCAAATGGCTTATAAGCTGTGCTAATGAGTGGCTGACCCCATAGGTGAAGTGCTAGAAGGAAATCAGTGCAAAGAACCCAGGCACTCACTCAGGTTGTGAGTCTCAGTCGTGGGTCAAGTTCTCAAGTTTAGTTCCTGTGTGGAGACCAGACGCCTTGACAAAAATCACATCTGCTTCCGGTTACACTGGTGAGCAGTCAAGAAAGTGAAAACACTTAGCAAAATGCACCACCATTTTTTGAAATACCTCTGAGCAATTCTTAATTTCCCTTTGCTTTGCTTTCTCTCGATTCATTTTTTGCCTTTCTCGCTATAGTGTATGCAGCTTCTAAACCATCTCCCGCCCTGATGCAGGCAATAGGGAATAAACAAATACTTAGCCAATCAACCAAAACATGTGTCCCACAGATGGTCAGTGACACTGTGACTGTAAAGAAAAGTCTTTTCCCCTCTAGTAGAGGCCACTTAAACAATTGTGAAAAATCGTTGTTCTTTGTGTACGTGAAGCATCCCTCAAGGGGGAAGGGGAGTGGAGGGATAAATTTGGAGCTTGGGATGTGCAGATACCAACTACTATATATAAAGTAGGTTAACAGCAAGGTCCTGCTGCACAGCACAGGAAACTGTATTCAATACCTTGCAATGGCCTATAATGAAAAAGAATATGAAAAGGAATATATATATACACATATGTATAACTGAATCACTATGCTGTACCCCAGAAATTAACACAATGTTGTAAACGGACTACACTTCAATTTAAAAAAGTGAAAATTAAAAAAAATTTTTTTAAAGCAATGAGAGATAGAAGTACATGGACTTTAGAGTTTCCACATCCAGAATGGCAATTTGAGTCGCTAAGTGGGCCTGTTCCTCTGCAAAACAAGCGTAACTGGTGAAAATGATAAAGAACAATAAAAATCACTTAAACTCTCTGGAAATTGTTCTGAGGAAATACAGCAAATCAAAAAATTTACTCAGGAAAATTGCCCCCAAATCTGTAGAACAGTGAGAGTCTGTGGCACTTGAACCATGACCTCTCTCTTCTCTCAGCTTCTTTAAAGACATAAAATTATATAAAGTAACAGTTTTGCAATGTAATATTGGATTTCTAACATATTATGTATGTGTAATATTAATAATAATAATAGTACCAAAAAGAGGGAGTAAGAATACAGCTATATAGGAAGAATGTGTCTGCATCTTACTGGAATTAAGCTAGTATAAATCTGAAATAGATTCTAAGTTAAAATATAAAAATCCAAAAGTAGCCACTAAGAAAATAATTCAAAAAATATAGTGAAAATCATTAAAGAAATAAAAATGTCCCATGAGACAATATTTACATAATGCAAAGGAAAGCAGGAAGGAGGGATAGAGGAGCAAAAAGGGCGTACATGAGACATATTGAAAAAAACTAAATGTCAAATGTAAACGCAACTGTATTGATAATAACATTAAATATGAATGGATATTGACTGGATAACAATCCAATCAAGAAGTAAAGATCATCAGACTGGATAAAGATACAAGATTTGAGGAAAGGCTGCCTACATAGGATACCTAAAGTGTCTTGAATCTAAAGTACTCAAAGGTACAAACAGGTTGAAAGTAAAAGGCTAGAAAAAGATACACCGTGCAACCAAGAACCATAAGAAAGCTGCAGTGAATTTACTAATATCAGGCAAAATCAACTTAAAACAAAAACATCTTATTAGAGACAAAGAGGAATATTTTACAATGATAAAAGTATCAATCCATCTGGAAGATAAAACAATTATAAATATATATACTTAACAGAGCCCCAAAGTATATGAAACAGAACCTGACAGAATGAAAGGAAGAAACAGATAATTTAACGAAGACAGTTAAAGGCATTCATACTCAACTCTCTACATTGATGTAGAACAACGAGGCAGAAAATCAACAAAGAAATAGGAGATTTTCGCAGCACTAGAAACTAACGAGATCTAATGGACATCTATAGAAAACTCTGCACAGCAACAGCAGCATATACATTTATTTCCAATGTACATGGAAACTTCTTGAAAATTGACAATTCACAAGTTTCCATAAAACAAGCCTAAATGAATTTAAGATGACTGAGTTAATGCCAGGTATGTTTTCTGAACACAATGGAATGAAATGAGGAATCAATAACAGAAAGAAATTTAGAAAATTCACAAATATGTGGAAATTAAACAAATACTCCTTAATAATGAATGTCAAGGGAAAATTAGAAAATACTTTAAGATGAATAAAAATGAAGACAAAACATACAAGAACTTATGGAATGCAGCTGAAGCCGTGCTGAGGGGGAAATGTATGGCCTGTGAATGTCGGTAACACTACAAAAGAAAGATCTAATGACCTAACCCTCTGACTTGAGGCACTGGGAAAACAGCAGCCGCCTAAACCTAAACAAGCAGGGAGAAGGAATGATAAAGACTAGAGTAGAAATTAGCAAGATAGACAATAGGAAATAAAGGAGAAAATCAAGGAAACGAAAAGTTGGTTCTTCAAAAAGATTAACAAAATTGATACACTTTAGCTTAAAAAGTACCTGTATTTCACGAAAATGTAATCAACGTTCACCTGATCCTCTCCCTGCAAATTCAGTTTTCTAGATTAGGAGATGGTATAGAACACAAAGCTGAAGGTCACAACATAAATAGTAAATGCCTGACATGGGAAGCATTTAACAGGCTTGAGTGACAGCTGCACGTGCAGCGGGACTCTCTCTTAATAGGACTCAGAACTGATGCCATAAATTAGAATTTCAGATAAGCCACAAGTAATTTTTTGGTATGAGTATGTCCCATGCAGTATTTGGGAGATATTTATCCTAAAAAGTTATTTGTTGTTTATGCAAAATTCATATTTAATGGGTCATCCTGTGTTTTATCTGGCACCCTACATGCTCCAGAAAAAAAATCCATGAGCAGCCTTACAAGGTGAGTTGGTATTTGGTGGGGGGACTACCTCGCTCTACAAATGATTTTTTTACAGATGGGACCATGTTTTGCCTCCCAGTGACCAGAAGGACCAGAGATGAGGTTGTAGATTTGGTGGCTCATAAGCAAAAGGACGGAAGTTACACATGCTTCCATGCAAGGCGGTTTGCCTGTGTGCAGCCCTGACTTTGGACCAAAATCCCACCCGTGTGAGAGTTCATTACTCTTATTTATCTGCTTGCCCCGAAGAACTCTCTAACATTTCATAGTTACTCTAATTCATCACAAATCCTCCACACAGGCAGCAATGCTGGCCACGGTGGGGATTTCTGTGACTTCTAGTGACCAGAATTGAGCTGTGATAAAGTGATATTCATAAAAGCACACTTAAGTGTTCATGCTGTATACTTTTATATATTATTTTTTATGGTTACTCTGGCTAAGGCCAGTGTGCTACCTAAGAAATGGTAATATCAGACTATTGTCATATCTCTGGAGAAATGGAGACAGTGTCCTGAAAATTGATCATATAGTATGTCATGATTCAGGGTCCCACGATGGCTGTAGTTAGAACCCCAAGTTTAGCTGTATTATGCAGACCGTAAAAGACGTATGGCTTCGTGGCAGCAGCAGAAGGAGAGAAGAAGAGAAGAAGAGGGGGGAAAGAGGAAGGAAAAGGAGATTCGTGGCAAAAAGAGACAAAGAGAAACAGGGAAATAGACACCCAATCTTGAATTTCTCATTAAGTTAGGAGAATTTTTCGTTACCCATTAAGCTGTTAGTCTTTTTAGACTGAATTTAGAAAATCTTTGAAAAAATGAAATCAACTTAATGCAGTAATCACTTGTTTGGGAACACAGCTAAAAGCACCACTGAATTCCAGGGGCCAACCCGGCGCACTTCTAATGTGGTGATTCTCTCTCCGCAGGGGCTGCGTGTTCCATATGGAAATAGACATAACTGAATATATCTACCTTTAATTAAGTATAATGAATTAGGTTTTGTCCCTAAAGGGTTTAAGGATATATTTTTTGTAATACATATTTGTGCGTCCTTGAAGATGATTGTGGAAATAAGAACATATCCAGAAGCAAAGGGTTTTGTTTTCCGTTTTTTCCTTACTCCTCTGTGCACTGTGACTGGTAGAGTGCTCCGGTAGAGCCCTGAACCAAACGACAAATATCCCTGCCCTCGTGGGGCTGACACTCACCTCCCCACACTACCCACGTGCTGATGCATCAGCTATATTTCTCTGCAAGCATCAGAAATAGTTTATTCCCGGGGGAGGGAAGGATAAACTAGGAGTTTGGGATTAACATATACACATCACTATATATAAAACGGATAAACAACAAAAAACAAACCTTATGCTATATACCAAAAATTGACACAACATTGTACTGTCTATAGTACAATTTAAAAACTAAGTTAATTAAAAAAATAAAAAGAAATAGTTTATTCCCTTTTTGGCTTGGTTTGCGCAAGACCAGCTTCATGGGCGTGTGGTACGTGCAGTCAGTCACCCAGGCCCCCATGCAGAAGGGCCTTGCACTTAGATTAACGCTCTCCTGTCACCAGCCTGAAATTCTTAATAATTTCTGTACAAAGGCCCTCCCATATTCATTTTACACTGGATCCCACAAATTAAGTAGCCAGTCTAGGGTTTATGCATTGTAATGTAACAGAAATATATTAAAAAATAGTGATGGTTCCATAAAGAACTTAGAACTTACTTCCTAAATTGTTTAAATTTTTTAAACTTTTCTTTAATTGAATTATAGTCATTTTACAATGTTGTGTCAAATTCCAGTGTAGAGCACAATTTTTCAGTTATACATGAATATACAAATATTCATTGTCAATTTTTTTCACTGTGAGCTACCACAAGATCTTGTATATATTTCCCTGTGCTATACAGTATAATCTTGTTTATCTATTCTGCATATGCCTGTCAGTAACTACAAATTTCGAACTCCCAGTCTGTCCCTTCCCACCCTCCTCCCCTTGGCAACCACAAGTTTGTATTCTATGTCTATGAGTCTGTTTCTGTTTTGTATTTATGTTTATTTATTATTTTTTTAGATTCCACATATAAGCGATCTCATATGGTATTTTTCTTTCTCTTCCTGGCTTACTTCACTTAGAATGACATTCTCCAGAGACATCCATGTTGCTGCAAATGGCGTTATGTTGTTTTTTATGGTGAATAGTATTTCATTGTATAAACATACCACATCTTCTTTATCCAGTCATCTGACGATGGACATTTAGGCTGTTTCCATGTCTTGGCTATTGTAAATAATGCTGCTATGAACATTGGGGTGCAGGCGTCATTTTGAAGTAGGGTTCATTCTAGATATATGCCCAGGAGTGGGATTCCTGGGTCATACAGTAAGTCTATTCCTAGTCTTTTGAAGAATCTCCATACTGTTTTCCACAGTGGCTACACCAAACTGCACTCCCACCAGCAGTGTAGGAGGGTTCCCTTTTCTCCACAGCCTCTCCAGCATTTGTCATTTATGGACTTTTGAATGATGGCCGTTCTGACCGGTGTGAGGTGATACCTCATTGTAGTTTTGATTTGCATTTCTCTGATAATTAGTGATATTGAGCATTTTTTTCATGTGCCTATTGATCATTTGTATTTCTTGCTTGAAGAATTGCTTGTTTAGGTCTTCTGCCCATTTTTGGATTGGGTTGTTGGTTTTTTTTTCTTGTTAAGTCATATGAGCTGCTTATATATTCTGGAGATCAAGTTGGTTTCATTTGCAAAAATTTTCTCCCATTCCATAGGTTGCTGTTTTGTTTTACTTATGGTTTCCTTTGCTGTGAAGAAGCTTGTGAGTTTCATTAGGTCCCATTTGTTTATTCTTGCTTTTATTTCTATTGCTTGGGTAGACTGCCCTAGGAGAACATTTTTGAGATGCATGTGAGATAATGTTTTGCCTATATTTTCTTCTAGGTGGTTTATTGTATCTTATCTTATGGATCAAAGACTTTAACATAAGACAAGATACAATAAATTTTTTGATATTTGTAACCTCTAAACCCTTAGGAAGGCAGAAGAGGACTTTTTTAATGGGGAAAGTGAGGCCTCAAGGGACTATTTCTGTGTCTAGCTAAAATCCACATTTCCTGAACTTCATGCTATATTTCTCAAATTTCATCACTTCACCCATGTCCTTCCAAGATCTTGCCCTTTTTTCTTCCTCATCACATCTGAGGATGTAACTAAAGAATGTGGCACACAGAGCTCTGTCCTCCCCTCTTCTGTGTAATTAAATCTCAGTTTTCATAACCTTTGGGATCTAGATAGCACTTCACAGCCAAGAACTTTCCAACCATCAAAGTTCCTTGTGGTTTGGCTGATGGTGGGCATATTTTACCTCATTTGTCCAGTTGGTAGAGAACAGGAAGAAAAACAGGATGCACAGGTTAGGGATGAAGCCAGCAGGAGAAATCAAATCTTCCTAACTCTGGTCTCCGGAGCATCCAGCCAGACCAACCAGGAAGCAGTCAGGAGCCGCCGATGTGAAAGCTCAGGCCCCTGCAGATGGGCAGCTGGTCAGTGTGACCACCAAGGAGGCAGAGGAGAGTTCGGGCTGCCTGCCTCTTATTATTTGGTTTTGGATGCTCCCGTAATCTGCACTTACTGCAGATTTGTGTTTTCAGTCAATGACTATTGCAGACTAAAACATCGCAGATTTAGGTGACCAGGGTTAGGTTAAGTCCGCAGCTGGGGCTGGTATTCTGCAAGAAATGATGATCTTCTACCTTTCAGATAATTATCAATCCTCTATAAGTAAATGAAAAAATGAGGGTTTCCCTTACTTGGGAAATTTAATCCATTCTTCCTTGTTACCAAGCTTCTTTGACCTCAGTCCTGTGTTTTGGTCTGTTTGGGTTGTCTCCCTCTATCTGTGTGTGTGTGAGGTGTATATGTATAAATCACATATAATATATATATATATTTCTAGCATAGAAAAGCTCCCACAAATGTTGAATCTATATTTTGACTAACCAGAAACACTGCCCTCTGAAAAGTTTAGGAAAGAACCCAGCTATCTGTCTTCTAGTTTTCCTATTTGATTTTGTCTTTTGTGGTTCCACTGAACGGGCATCACTCCCCTCCCTCGGCAATGGTTTTCTGAGTTATGTTTTGCAACCGGGGACAGGCTTTCGGCTCTAAAGTGAGTGATCAGATTAAACCCAGGGGAGATGCCACAGCAGGATATCAGAATGATCTAATTTCTGCTTTGCAGTTTGTAATACCCATTTTAGGGAAATCACAAAGATTCTTATAACAAAGACTATTCCCTTAACAAAAAGAGAGAGAGAGTAATCTTCTCTTTTTCAAAAATATAAAACCCACAACTTTCTCCTAAAGAAAACATTCTAGTGTGCATGATCACACACAACAGCCACTTAAATACACAAAGGCAAGGCACCCTCTGCCCTAAACTTACCCCCGTCCCCTGTTTAGAGCTCTAAACTTTCCGTCTTCATTCTCAGCCGTTGAAAGCTGTTCACAGATTTTCAGGAACTGTGGCACATTTTCAAACATTCCCTAGAAAGGGTGTAACCCTGCATTTCTCGTTTATCTACTTCTATACATCAGCCTGACACTCGCCACCCCAGGCACTTTTTACTGCAGTTCATTCAAGGGTGAACCAGAGATAACTGGCTTCCCACCCAGAGGGGGAAGCTGTGGGCATCAAGGAACAGGCAAGGCCTCCTCAAAGGGAGCGAGCTTGACAAATAAGACACTGCTCCCTTCTATCCTGCCCTTCTCCAAAGCTGTTTTGTTTCTAATCCATTTTCTTAATACTTTCTGACTCCTTTGGAAAAGTCTTGCTACTCTCCTAGTCTCTACGGGAGCAAGATTTCAAAGCCCACTGCTGAGTGTGTGCCGAGCCAGCATGTGGAAGGTCATTTGCTTATGGAAATGGGCTGAACTCACCACTGCTCTCCACCAAGCCGTGTGTCCCCATGGCTACTTCACTAGCATCGAGACTTCCAGGCATCTAAGGAACAGACTTTTTGGAAGCCATTTATTCCCTGGGCTTCCTGACTGCTAATGTGATATCATGCACACGCCCCTTGTTTTGTTCCAGATGCATAACATTAAACCAAATGTTGGAGGTCACGATAACATTGGGTTCCAGAAACATCATTGCTTGTCTTTTCACAGTCCTCAAAGCGGCCTGTGCTTCTGCAGATGGAGCTGGTACCATTTTCAGCATTTACACAATTGGAGGTCCAGGGTGTGGGCCATGGGAGTAGGGGTGGGGTGGGTCCACTTCCATTCACTGGGGACCCCAATAACATTACAGACCCAAGAATATGTTTAGTTCTCGAGGTAGCAGCTTCTTCAGCTATTATAATGGATAAATGAAAAGAGCTTTGGATTGCCGTCACAAAGTGATGGAAGGGCTATTAAATACCCTGATAGGATTGGTAAATTGCAAAGATGCTTGCACGGGCATCGTGGCGCCCACTAGGAGTGTCTCCATCGTGTCCTACCTCCGGTCACCACAAGTGAAAATAGTGTGCTTAACAAGAAAGCATAGCTTCAATACGAACCCCGAGACCTCCTTCGAGCCAGATGGCCAGCACTCCAGCCTAGCGATTTCTCATATTGAGATTAACATACGCCAGGAGGGGGAATAGAGTGGTCTCGAGAAGTCTGTGTATAGTTATCTGTTGCTGCATAACAAACAGCCCCCAAACTTAGTGGCTTAATGGTATCTTCTATTTAATTTCTCACAGCTTCTGTGCATCAGGAATTTGGCGAGGGCACAGCAAGGGTGCCCTGTCTCTGCTCTGTGACTTCTGGGGCCTCAGGAGGAAGACTCAAAGGCTGGGGGTTGGAATCAGCTGAAGGCTCATGAGCAATTGATAAAGAAAAGATAATGCTACAGAAAAAAAGAGAGAAAAAGAAGAAGAAGTATGTCATTTCTGCCAGGAGGTCCTCTAGAAGCTAGGGGATGACTCCAGCAGGGACACGAGTCCATGGGGGAAGAGGGGAAGGGCGTGGTCACCGCCATCTGTAGTGTTGCCCACAAGGACACAGGCAAGCTGCGGGGTCCCGCTCCAGGGATCTGGGTCTTGGTCGGATCGGAGGCCCCTGCTGAATCCCGGCAGAGGGGTGGTGAGGTCAGCCATGAGAAGGTTCTTTTCTGGAAGCAAGCGGGTGACAGGAGCAAGTGGAAGGGCAAGGGTGGCTGTGACGGCAGGTGCAGGAGGGGCTCCTCTGCTGGGAGGTGTGGGGGCCTGACCGGCTCCAAGGAGAAACAGGCAAGACGCAGGCTCCTGTGGGCCAGGGCCTGGGGGAAGGAAATGAAAATGGGGAGCGGCCGTGTGGCCCTGGGGGTACTCCGGGGTGGAGCCAGGTGAGTGTGGGAGCACTGGAGAACACGCGGGAGTCGCTGCTGGATAAACGGGCAAGGCTGGGGCGCAGAGCCCTGAGGTCTGTGAGCTGAGCGGGGACGTGAGACCGGTCGTTGATCTGCGGGTAGCCGGGGGCCTAGCTGGGGCTGTGGCTCTCCGTGTGGCCTGGGCTTCCTCACAGCGTGGTGGCTGGCGTCTCAGTGTGACCATTCTAGGACAGAGAGGGACAGCAGGGCTGTGCCCCTGTTACGGCCTGGCCTTGGCAGGCCCGCAGCTCGGCTCTCACCGGGCTCCTCTGGCTGAGGCAGCTCCAGGGCTGCCCGGGCGCCGCAGGAGGGCGTGCGGACCCCGTCCCTCTCCGCGGGTGGGCGGGTCACGCCGCCAGGGCGCGTGGGAGGCTAGTTCAGCCGCCTCTGAGGAACACAGTCGCCTGCGTACCTCCTCCACGTCCGTTTCCGCTGGCTTTCCTGTGCGTGTGGTGGATTCATTACTAACGTTAAATAGCAAAAGAACCTCCTGAATGAAAGCTAAGGGAGCTCCGGGAGACGCATAGGGACGCCAGGTCTCCCGTGGGAGACGCCAGTGGCCAGAGAGCCCGACGGTTCAGGGAAAGCCATGGAGGAACTGGCCAGCCGGAGAGAGAAGACCCGATGGCTGGCCTCGTCCCCCAGCTACGCTTTTGGATAAGCGTCTGGAGAGCACAGGGCTCAGCTGGCGGAGAGCTGGCCAGCGCAGCACATCTGCACGCAGCGCCCCGCGCTGGGCGGGGCTCGACGGGCCGAGAGCAAGTGACGGAGGCGCGCGCGGTCTCCGCAGAGATTCCGTGGTGAGCGAGAAAGACGCTTCTGGGTCCTAGGGTTTTACATTCTAGTTGGGGGAGACAGACAACAAACAAAACAGTATAAACAAAGCGACCAATAAACAGGAAAATGCTAAAGAGGGATGGGCATCCTGGTAACACTAGAACGGGGGGGGGGGGGGGGGGGGGGGGCGGTGCTACACCTGACTCTGGGGTTAAGAATTTCCCTGTCATCCATAGGGTCGTCTCTCTTAATTCTCTCCCCCCTCCTCCTCGGCCCAGTGTTCTGGACATTGTGAAAAGGAAAGCGATGAGACTGAACAGCTTCTGGCTGTTGAGAATATCTTCACAATATTTTTGAATTTCTCTTTATAAATGTCATTCTGTTCGTCTGGAAGGAGACAAACAGACCTGCGGCCAAACCGAGACCCGTTGGGAACCTTGTTGGACGTCGAGGCATGAGGCCCTGCCCTCGGGCTGCCTTTTCCCTTCCTTCCGCCTCGATGGGTGAGGCGCCCTCAGAGGTGTCTCTTCTTCCACCGGAAACACCAGATCGGCGTCTACAAAAGGCAGCCAAGAAAATACCAGATGCCCACGGTTTGCTATGCTTTCAATTCTTTCTAGATGGGGGATTGTAATTTCTAGTTTTTCATAATTTTATTCATTTCAACTTTCTTAGTGTTTTCTGCATTCTCCAAGTTTTCTTCAGTGAGCGCCTATCACTTTGTAATCAAAAAAAGAATACATATCTTTTGTTAAAAAATATATTGTTATCCCTCAGCTTAAAATCCGCTGGCCCTTCATTGGCTTAGCTCTTCTGCCTGGTCCAGGACCAGGCTCCCCTCCTGATCTTACCTTCCCACATCCTCCCTGACCTCTCAGCCTCCCGTCCTCAGGTTCCTTTGCACCCACGCCCCACTCCCCGCACTCACATCACACCTTGCCCCCGCCCCAGGACCTGCCACGGCTGGCCACTACCGTGCCCCTCACCCCATCTGAATCTCCCCTGCCTCCCCGCCAGCTGCCGCACCCCACCTGGCACTCTATGGGCTCTTCGGAGGCACTTCAAGCTCACCTCTGCTGGCTCTCCCTCCCGGCACCCTCCCTCACCCAGCCTCTTTCTAAAGCAATCCTGCTGTCCTGTGCAGTGTTTCCAGGCTGCTTCTTCAGTAGACTGGACGCGCCCTGAAGACAGGATCAGTGTCCTCATTTCTTATGTAGTTCTCTCTCTCTCTTTTTCATCTTCATGGAGTTCTTAGTGCTCAGCACAGTGTCAAACACACAACAAATGACCCATGAAATTACTCATGGAATGTCTGTCTGATTTTCAAGGTGCCCGCACAGCAACTATCCGTCACTAGAGTTTGTTTTTTGATCCCAATAAAGACCACTTAGGAATAAAACCACGAAGAGTCCTACATGCAAAGGAGCATCTTAAACACAGTGACTTTCTTGTGCTGTTACCAGAGGCAAGGTTACCCTGCTCTGCCTGTGTTGGGCTTGCGATCGGCCTGGAGCCCCTTCCCTGGCTCCCCAGTAGCCTGAAGAGCTGGGACTTGCAGATGGTGGTGTTGTCGCACCCGCTTCCTCCCAGAGCTCCTTGGGGACTCTCTGACTGGTATACCGTAGGTGCTTTTTTAATGCTTGTCGCAGGAGTAAATTTCACACTTAGGGAGTCTACGTTCCTGGAGATGCCCAGTCAATATTAATGGAGGTGTTAAAGATGGGTGCCCATGGAGCCCCTGGGAGAGTTCTGCAGTTTGCTTCCTGCACTGGGGCACCTCATCAGTGGGGTGAGCAGGGCTTCGAACCCACGCCCAGTTCCTCCAGGCCCTCGGCTGGTCCAGGGCTGCCCGTCTGCCACTGGGCGTTCTGCTGCATGCCAGCGTCATGCGGGCTAACAAAGTAAGAAGAGAGTTTGAAAAGCGCTTGCCCTTCTTCCTTCCCACGTTAAACTCCAGATTCTCTGTGATTTTTGAGCTCTCCTTCCCTGTCATTTCTCCAGAGCATTGCCAGTCCTGAGACCGAAGAGCTGCAGAACGTCACCCCATAGGAATGTGAAATGATTCTTGTCTCAACATGGCTTTGCTTAATAACACACCCTGCAAATTCAGGGAGCTCATGTGGGCAAAATACACTTTTTCATTTTCATATGTTTGCCTCTTTCTCCCAACAGACTCTCGGAAAGACCGCAACATCAGCAATTTGACAATTTGGAACTGAAATAGAGTCTAGAGTCTGGAATTTCATGTCTCCTCTTATTGAAAAAAAAATTCTTTGAAGTGTATGAATTTGTGCTTGGCAGTTCTTTCCACTGTCATTGCTTCATTCTCCCAGACCAAGCTAAAGCGGGAAACATCATTCCTCAACCCTTCTCCACCAAGATTCGCTGCCCTCTAGACCTTCTGAACAACGAGGAGAGGTCCTCCCTGAAAGGGGACTGTGGGCTCCCTTCCTGCATGCCGAACACCTCACCATCCTCTCCTTGCCCAGAGTGACACATACCATGGAACCCAACTCCTTCTGAAGTATCAGAGGACAGATAATGGGACCAGCATCCCTCATGCAAGTCTCCTCTTTCCTGGGAAACTCAAGCATGGGGCTGGGAGTGTGTGACATTTCTCGGGAGAGGACAGTTCCACCCAAGCCTGCTCCTCCCATGAAGTCTGCTTTCATGTCATGATGGTGATGATGATGGTCAGTTGACATGTTGGTTCCCCACTGAACTGGGTGCACAAACACTACTCGAGTCCTTCACTACACCCCAGAAGAATAGAAGAAAGTACCAGCTGGAGTTTGGGAGGAGTAATGTTCCACTGAGCATGAAAAAGGATCACTTTATCCTAAAGAGAGCAAACTTACACCACCTGACATCCCAAGAAAATAACATGGCCAGGCCTCCCACGCATCCCTGTCACCCAGCACTCAGGGGGCTGTGCTAGATAGAGCACTCATGGGGACTAGATGTCTGCATTATTTTGAAGCTGGAAAGACAGATCCTTTAGGGACCAAAAAGGTGTTTTGCCTTTTGAAGTAGAGATTAGAGTATTTCTATCAGAGATATTTGGTCCCAGAAGGACTGCCTGCCCATTGTCCATAGGAGACTCAATGCAGCAAAGGAACCCAAACAGAGATGCTCCAGGCTGAGAAGCTGTGTTCAGCAGTATCAACTGGGCACGTCACTGCCACTGTTCCCCCTAGAGCTGGGCTGTCCTGTGCCTGAACGTTATTGTTCTTAGGGGTGTGTGCATGCCCAAGCACTTATTCCCAGGAACTTGGGAGCTAAAGACAAAGCAAAGGCAGTAGGAACATCTGGCTGATATTCTTTTTCCCTGACCCTGGAGGGAAGAGCATGAGAAGGAAAGGAATGGCGTGGCTCGTGCCCTGGGCTGGACGCTCATGTCCCCTGGGTGGTGTTTTCTAAGACTGAATGTTTAGTAGCACTTTAGGAAGGAGTGATGGGCAATTTGGAGCTTTCTGGCTGTGAAGTGTCTGGTGGACTGTGATTGTGATGTTTAGGCCACGGAGTCAGACCACACACTCTGGGTGAGAGGGGGCTTTTGGCTGGAAGGGAATGGGTCTTCTCAACCTCAGTGACTGGAAGAAAAGTTAATCCTGGGCGGGGACATCTGGGACAGGAAGACCAAGAGCAAAGGAGAGTTGCAGCATTTCTGGGGGTGGGTAAGATCCAGGCTCTGCCATGTGGCTGTGGGATGGGCTCCAGGAGGGAGCCCTCTGGTGGGGCACCCTTGGGGTCAGGCTGGGGCCTGAGTCTGGACCATAAGAGCAGACCACTCAGGAGAAGCTTCAGGTTACCCATGAGTTGTGTTTTCTAATCCCAAGGGCTCTCAGTGAAGTGTCACTGTGGGCAGAGACCCATCTTACTCTTGCTGTGGGGAGATTCGGGCATCAGTGTGGTGATCTCCCGAGGGCCACCTGCAGCCAAGGCAGCAGTCACAGCAGCACTGGGAGCCAGGAAATAAGCAGGGGACCTTAGAACTCATCTGGTGGTGTGATGTAGAGGGCAGCTAAAACGTCCCACAGTGACCCTACCTTGGCATTTACACTCTTATGCAATCCCTCCCCTCGAGTGTGAGCAGAGCCTGTGACTGGCTTCTAACCAAGAAAATAGAGCAAAGGTAATGGGCTGTCTCTTCTCTGATCAGGTTATATAAGATTGTGACTTCTGTCTCCCTAGTGGACGCTACTGCACTCTTGACTTGCCTTCAAGAAGCCATGTTGGAGTGGCTCACATGGCAAGGAACTGAGGGTGGCCTCTGGCCAACAGTCAGCAAGGAACTAAATCTTGCCAGGAACAACTTAAAGCTGAGCATAGACTCTTCCCCAGTGGAGCCTTCAGATGAGACCTCAGCCCTGGCTGACAATTTGATTTCAACCCATGGGAGACCTTGAAGCAGAAGACCCAATTAAACCATGCTCAGATCCCTGGCTTACAGAAACTGTGAATGTTGTTTCAAACTGCTACTTTGTGATTATTTGTTATGCAACAGCAGATAAGCAATACACATAATACCTTAAAAAGGTGCTAAAAATTTTGGAGGAGATGAAATTGGAGCCCTGGGGAACTTTGACTATAAAAATATGATATTAAAAGGAAGACAAATTTATTTTATAATCATAGGTTGATAAGGTTATAAGAGGCTGATTATTTGAGAAGTTGCTTGAACATTATTTATTTTCTGAAACTAAGTCTCTCACCCTTTGCTCAAAACCCCTCTCTCAATGCTAGTTGTCATCCCATTGCCTCCCTCCTGGACCCTGCCTTCCTGCCTCCTCAAAGGGTCAGTGACTCAGTTGGACCATATGCCTGCCTTTGGCTTTCATTTGTCCCAGTGGAGTCGATGTCCACTGGCTCCTTTCACTGTATCTAGCGATCAAGTACTGTTCCCCATCCCCCACAACCACCCCAGGCTCAGTTCTGGATTTGAAGGCACTGTATCCTGAGTAGAACCAGGACCTTAGAACCCTCATAGGTCTAGAAGGGAGATTGGACGTGGTATGCGTCTGTTCAAGAAAGATTTAACACAACTCATGTATAATCAGCCCAAAATGACTTAATAGCAGAAGCAAAGAACAAAATTTAAGGGAATATCATAAAACTGTTGAATTTGAAGTCTTTGGAGGATAGCCATGCCCTACACGGGATCACTGTTGAGATCACTATTTCAAAAGGAATTCAGGATAGAACATGGGGAGACCATGCTGGCAATGTCACCTCAGCCTGTGGTCCTTTTACCGGATGTGACCCTTGGTACCTGTTCATGACTGGTGGCGATTCCAGGTGAGACCCATCACCACAAGAGTCTGGAGAAAGCTCACGGGAACTTTGTCATCAGGAAGTTGCTACTTCCTGTCTCTCCATACTTCTCAGCTTTATTCTGTCTGATTAAGACCAAGACCTATTTTCCCAGTATGTTTCACTTGGTTGGAATCCAGCTGAAGTGGAGAATTTAGATATTTGTAAGTTTGAATTATATCATCTTAATTTTTTTTTATATCATCTTAATTTTTGATCAGCCTTTTCACTTAACTTCTCAGACAGGGTACCTGATGGGCATGCCCTTTTAAGTTGCCTTCTTGATGTGGCAAGTTTTGCTGACATACCTTCCAGGTTTGATGAAACACTGGACAGCATTTCTGCAAAGAACAAAAGGCTGTGTTTAGGAAGTGGCCCACATTTTGTTGTCAAAAATATTTTTCTGTTTAATTTGCTTTATATCAAGGTGTTTGGATTAAGTTTATTTTAAACATAAAGTGTTTGGAAGGCTTTCTTTACCACACTAGTCCTGTGTACCTCCTCATTCTGAAAGACCATGAAGATACATCACCACCTAGAAATGAAGAAAGATGAAGGGATTCTCATGTGTGACCACATTCTCATGCTTGAGCCTCATACAGATTTCTAGACAAAGTTTAAATCAGACAATGAAGCCTGCAGAGTGAACAATCTCTTGCAAGTTTTTGGTCTTGGGAAGTTGGTTAGTTTCTAGATGAGGAGGGAGTTAGCAGGTGAACCCAGGGGTTAACAAAACTGGGTACTACAAAGTGCTGGTGATGCCATAGCACCAGACTCAATGTTGGGCCAGATAACTCTCAACTTTTCCATCCTAATAAACCTAGTTGCCAAGCCCTGTCCTCATACCACCATTGAAGCAGGTGAGTCAGCGAAATTCCACGGAGCAGGGGCTGGAGTGTGGGCAACATGAAAGTTCAGACCAAGGGAAAAAGCAAAACTTGACTGCGTGTGCTCAACTTTCTTTCCCTGGCAGTGGGTCTCCAGGCAGCTGGCTTTGGCCTGGGTTCTCAGAGCCAGCCAAGCATGGAGGAGTGATATGACCGCAGATCAAGACCCAAAATCAATATTCAGAATCAAATAGGCAAAGAAAGAACAGTAGGAAGGGCCTGGGCAGAAAGGTTGCCATAATGAGACTGCAACCAGGGACTCCAACCTGAGCAAGGTCAAAGGCACAGAGAAGGAAGAGAAGGCAGACATTTGGGAGATTCTGTGAGATGCAGGGACCTCCGTCGGGCTCACTAATCTTGTTTCTGGGTGGAAAGGGAGCAAGAAGGCAGACTCAGCACAGCAAAACCAGGGTTTCCAAGCCAGGTATGGAGTTTGAAGAGTTGCCAAGATGGAAGGGAGGCCAGAAGCTGATGTCAGAGCCACAGTCTAGAGTTAGCGAGACAAGACCAAGTTCAAATAAGGACCAGTAGCAGATGACATGGATGGGGTGGAGGGAAGGCTTTGGCCTTGACAGGAAGCTTGTTTCAGCTTGTACTTGCATTAAGGAATCAAACAATATGTGATTGATGGGTGGATCAGGTGAGTTATTGACAGGGCCAGGGCTGGAAAGGATACTTTACACTTAACAGGGACAATCCTTGCACAGCCAGCGATGGAGAAGCATGTCAATGGCTCAGGATAATTTCACCTTCATAGTGGGAAAAAGAAACACAAACCGCAAGGCCCTCGGACCCTGGGTCTGTTGCCCCCCACTTGCTCATGATGGACAGCCTGTGGGAATGAGGCATCTTGGAGGACATAAGGCAGAGGCTGGATTTCATTATCTGGCCTGGAGCTCCAGGGACCAGGCTGAAGTCTTGCAAGGGGAGAAGGCAGGTCCTGAATTAGGACACAGTGAACATTTCCCGGAAGCCTGATCAGGCCTGTCGTCCAGGCTGAACCCTGGGAGTGTTATGCATGTTAGAAGGAGAACTGCTGAGGAGTGAGGATTCAGACCCATAGGCTTGACTATTCATTTTTCTTTGCTGAATTTTAGCTGTTTTCAGATTTTCGTGCTTCAGTTACTTTTCTGTTGGGAATTTTGTACCTTATTTTTTTTTCTCTTTTGCCAGTAGGAAAATGTGTTTCACATTTCTCATGAATGTCATCTTTTTCACCCAAGGGCAGGGGTGGATCTGGTTTCGTGGGGCCTGAAGCTGACAGTTTGGGCGTGGTCCTCTTTAAGAAAAAGAATATAAAAAATGTTAACATGAAATTAGGTACAAAAGTGAAAACATTAATTTGGAATGAGAGAAGAAGCCACAATATATTACATTTTTTTTAAGTTGTTAAAAAAAATCGTAAGCTCTAGGAAAAACTCACACTACTTTTATGAATTAGCTGCCTGGCTCTAATGCACTTTTCCTACATTTTTGGCTGAATATTCGGATCACCTCTTCATAGAACAACACTTTAAAAATACTTATTTGGGGGGAAGTAATTAGGCTTATTTATTTTTATTTTATTTATTTTTTAACAGAGGGACTGGGGATTGAACCCAGGACCTCATGCATGCTAAAGGCACTCTACCACTGGGCAATCCCCTTCCCCAAAATATTTTTTATAGAGAAAATCAAAAGCTATGTCAGTCTTCTTTTGAGCTTGGTTGTTTAACTATTTGAGAGTTTAGAAAAGTTTCCTTTCGCTTCTCAACTCATTTTTGATGATGCCGTGTAAAGCTTTAGGATCACGATCAAACTCGAGAAAATCTCTCCATCTTTCTTCCCCTTGGAGCGGTTTTAGACACACTCATCTCTTTGGCTGTAAGTGCGTGCCCTCCAAGCACAGGCATTCTGATCAGTTCTATTCTGCATTATTCTCATCAAAGAAGAACAAAGTGCCACACCCTATTTATAAGTCCACGCACTGTACTATCTACGGAGTGTATTCCTGGGTGAGAACTTTGCTTTTGAACAGGCGTCAAGGAGAATGAGCAATTCTGCTTAGAATTTTCACGCCTGATGTTGGAGGAACTTCTATGGAGTCGCTTGTCATCCGATATATTTCAGATCTTCTTTCTTCTCCACTGCCCACCCATATCCGGGGTCAGGCACTGGAGTTCGCATTCATGTTGCAATAATTCCTGTGTCCTTGTACCTCTGTATCTGACCTGGGAGAGTCAGCAGGTGGCAAGGAGGAAGCTGCTCCTGTATCAGCTGGCAATGACTTCAGTATATGTGGAAATGGCTGTGATGTTCATATACATGTATGTATACCGCTAAGCTCAACTCAACTTCTCTTTAGACAGATGTCCTTGGGCTCTCCAGGGCCACCTGATTCAGGGGAGGTGTGACAAAGGGCAAGTGGAAGGGCAGAGAGACAACCGTCTTGGCCATGAGCTGCCAAAGCATCCTACTCCTGCGCACTTTACAAAAAACATGTGATCCTGGGACTGCGCTGCTGGGGTCCACCCAAGATTTTAGAAAAAGCTCACTAAATGCAGAGCCCAAGGTCGATGTGCTGGTAGCTGGAAAATCAAATCTTTTCTCAAATACACACAGAAGTCCTATTTTTCAAGCTCCTAGAGTTCATTTTCATTCCTAGAGAGAGCTGTTTCGAATTCCTTCTCTTTTTGCCCATTTTCTTATTTTTCTCCTGGTTTTCACGGTAGGCACTTTATCTGGCTTCCCACGTGGTGACCTAAAGTACTTGGGATTTTTGATTTATGTTTATTGTTGTTATTCAAAAGGCACAGAGTTGTCAAATACAAAACTTGTTTGGGTCGGTGCAGCGCAGAAGCACAGAGAGCCGACAGCTCCCCGCATGGCCCGTGTCTATTCCCGCCCCAGCTCCTGCTCTCACGGATTCAGGACACTTTGGAAAGCGATGGTGTTGCGAAGCTCAGAAAAGGAAGTTTAACTCCAGGGTTAACACTTAAATTGTTACATTGTAAATCACCAGACTGGGGGGAAAATACTGAAGAATTTAAACTTCCAGTGTTTCTAAAATGCTGTGTATGTTAAAAAATAGGGTGCTGGCAAGTGTCTGGGTTCATAACTCCACCCGTTCTCGCTCGTATCTGACTCAGGGTGTGGGTGGGGAACTCTCCCCTCTGCTTGGCATCCTGTGGAGCCTGGGCTTAAGGCCAGCCCCGCACAGCTGGGGGACACCTGGCCACTCACAGACCATGACATGAAGTCACTCCCCCCTCGGATGCAGCCTGTAACCTGGCCACAAGGAGCCTGGAAGCTCCCCCAGGTTCTGTAGAATTACGTTCCAGTATTTCAGTTTCAACTTTTTTTTCCCCCCAACACTAGCACGAAAAGGACCTTCAGTAACTCCTTTTGCTCCAAGAAACCGATATTCTGCAGTGTTTGCTCAACAAGAAGGGGCTTGGGAGGTGAAGTGGCTGGTGTGGCTGGCGCTTCATTTCCCTTCAGGGCAGGACCACAACTCAGACCGTGGGAAAAATAGTTCCCACTGAAGAATCTCCAAACAAGGAGATTCCAGAACCCATTCATTTGTTTGGTCTCTTAACAATCACCTAGTTAGAATCTTTGGTGCCTCGGATGAGGTGCTGAGGATGTGAAGATGTGGGAGCCTGTCTGGGAGCCCCTTCCAGCTCATGGGGCGAAGGCAGCTCCACGCACAGCCCTGGAGAAGACAGGGAGGCTGAAGACCAGTGCACTGGCGGCCTGCGGGCCAGGTCTGGCTCCCGAAATGTTTTGTTTGGCTAGGACAGTGTTGTGCTAGATTAGTTTTTTTTAATGATGGAATAGTTGCCAACACTTAAAAATTTGGAAAATTCATGCACATTCATGAACACTCCCCACACACTTTTACAGTCCAGATGGCCAATGACTTTTTTATAAACTCAGGAGACCTAGAGACATTTGGACTCACATGTCTGCCTTGCCAGGGGCAGTACTTTGGTTCTCCATGGTCTCCACCACAGTCTGTGGACGTGCCCGAGGGGCCACCTGTGTTATCAGCCAGACCACCAGCTGGAGGTGTGCTGTCTGATAGAAACAAAATGCCAGCCACAGATGCAAGCAATATATGTAATGTATATTTTCTAACAGCTACATTTTTTAAAAACGAGAAAGCAATGGGTAAAAGTAATTTTAAGGATATATTTTGTTTAGCCCAATATGTCAAAGGTGTGATGCCACCAATATAAAATTATTGAGGTATCTACTTTCTTTATTCATACTAAATCTTCAAAATCCAATGCCACTCTTCCAGCGTGTCCTTATTCAAAGTCACCCCGTTTCAGTGCAACAGGTGGGTGCAGACAGGACAGTGAAGGGTTTAGCATGGAACCTGGTCCAGGGGTAGACGGTGGAAAACTGGGTTTGAGAGAGAGGCTGACCCAAGATCACGAATGGGGCTTAAAGGGGGTGCTTTTTGCACTTCCTTTTGTCAATAATTAGAAGCCTCTGGAATTCTGTTTGGGGCTTTAGTCCAGTGCTTTGAGAATCCTTTACGGTGCCTCGTGTTCCTCCTCTCACATTTCAGATCCACTTCCTCTTGAACTGCCTTGAATGTATATGGAGAACAGCTGAGCAGGAGCTTTTAGACATTTCCGAACTGTGTCCTGGGGGTTCCAGGTCTGGACCTCAGAGGAGTGGTGGGTGGGAGAGCTGGGCCCGGGCCCCCGTCCCGGCAGCCACAGGAGGAACGCCGTCAGTTTTACATGTTGTGGGTATGTGCAAGGTCCTATTTATAGAAAGAGCTCTAGTGTTTTTTGATTATTTTTCACTGTTTGAAAAACTTTCCTTTAGGATATAATGTTCCAGAACATATAAAACGCCTCTTCCATGTTAGCTGTTTGGGTACTTGGTGTGTTTCCCATTCCCTTCATATAATCTTTTATGGAGCCTTTATTCACTTTAAATCCCTTTATCCTGGTTAGCCCAATGTACATTGGGTACCGGATATAGTCATATTATGCCAAAAGAGGCCTTTAAAAATTATAGTCAGATATAATGCCTTAAAAACCTAAACAGGTTATTCCACCCATTACCATGTATCTTCAAAAATCTCGTGTTAATGAGTAATTGTGGATCTGATTGTATAAGATTTAAAAATAACTGTTAAACTTCATGTTTTATTAAACAAATCAGTAACAGATTATCAGAAACAGGTTTTCTACAAAGAGGAAGTGGAGTATGAAAAGAGAATTGGCTTCTAAACCTTCCAACCAAACTGACCAAGCTCACCCACTCCCTTCCCCAAGCCCGTCTGTAAGTTGATCTCTTAGCAAGAGAAAGAAAACAGGCTTTCCATGTGCATGACTTGTGTGGAATAGAGAGCACGTCCCCGCCTCTAGACTGTGGCGTCCCTGACTTCACTGTGATTTGTGGCTGCTTCTCACTGCGGGCTGGGAGGGTGGCCCTCACACAGGAACGTCCTTCTGGCTTGCTGGGGACGGGCTTCGTGGGAGAGTTTATCCACCTATGGTGCTGAGTTGTCTGGTCTCCCCTCTTCCTCTTCTCCTCGTAGGCTTTCTTTTTATTTTTGTTGATAATTGATCATTCCTTACCTGGCCATCAACTGAAACACTTAATGCTGGTTCCAAACACTACTTCCCAGCACCAGGCTGTTTGTTCTGGTGAATTCCCTCAATCTGATGAGTCTGATGTGTCCAGGCAAAGCCTGTGACAGAAACCCACCCAAACCCAGAAGTGTTTATAGGAGAGTTCCCCAGGGAGTGTTGAGTTGAAGGGCTCCTCTGCACCTGCTTGATTTCCCTCTTTGTCTTCTGAGAAAGCACAAAGGAAACCCAGATGTGACTGTAAGTAGCAATGGCTAATGGAATGAGGGTGGGGAAGGCATGTGGGGGGAGTCTGGTGTGACAGAGGCTGGGCCCCAACACAAGTGTTTAGATATTCAGTCATTCATTCCACAAAGTAGACTGAGTAGGGAGCTCAGTAATCCAGGGATGGGCACACAAGGCATCTTCCAGAAAGCGAATCCAAGGCTGGAGAATCCATTCTAGGGAGACACATGGGGAGCATATGAGATGGTGATCCCATCTGTGTCACATCCACAAGCAAGTCCCAGCTACCTTACTCTCGTTTCACCTCTTTGCTCTTGTGCAAGAAAGGGTAGAAGAGTGCAAAGGAGAGGGATGCTATTATAGGCATATATTTCAATCAGTGCTAACTTACATAAAAAAGTAAATAAGTTGCAAACATTAGTACTTGAATATCAACCTGCCACATCCCTTAGAACTGATCTCAGCAACCCATGTCCTTCAGCAACAAGTTCAAGGGCAAAGTAGAATTCAAGCATCCCAGCAGGAAATGATGGTATGCTAAGTGGGGATAATTAAGGAAAGTTTAGTATTGTGATTATTTGCAAAAATTACAGGTAAGCTTAAAAGAAACTACCATGGAACAGTGAAGCATGACATGGCCAGCTACAGCAAGGAGACTTTATCCCTCTCCCTGACCTGAAGGGGGAAGGTATGGGAGTGCTCACCAGACTCCTGAGAGAGAAAGGGTCACTGGGCAGAAGCTGCAGCCTTTGGGGAAGCCACTGACACCCTGTGGCCCAGCTCCTGCTTGTAAATGCCACTGCAAGCAGAGGACAAGAGATGATGCTGAAGCTGCTCAGAGAACCCAGCCTCCCTGGTTGCAGAGCAAGATGGACGGTAGTTCAGAGAAACAAAGGGAAAATGCCCAGCACAAGAATCGCTTTCAACAGGACGGGACCGTTCACCAGTCAGAGGACTAGGGAGGCAGGGTAAGCTGGTTCCCAGTTTAATGATCAGAATCTGAAGCAGAAGAAGGCATTTGCTTCCAGTCATTACGGTAAAGGGATCACTGCGTAATGAATGACTCACCCTGTGTTCTCCTTCACGTGCCAGACTGAGCTCCGTGAGGTAAGCACTTGCCTTTCGTCAGTGCACAGTTTACTGCAGAGAGTCTGACACAGAATAAGTGGTCTCAAAATAGTGGTGGATTGGATGGTGGTGGAAAGAATGTTCCAGACCACTACTGAATTGAAATTCTGTTCCTTTTATCTCTCTACCTGGGCTAGGATTGATCTTCAAGAATTGTGCAGATCAATGAAACTAAGAGTCAGGTTTTTGAAAGGAGAAGCAAAATTGACAAATATTTAGCTAGACTTATCAAGAAATAAAAAAGAGGAGTCAAATAAAATTACAGATGAAAGAAGAGATATTACAACTGATATCACAGAAATACAAAGGAAAGTAAGAGAATACTACGGACAATTATCCATCAACAAATTGCACAGCCTTAAGAAATGGATACCCTTCTGGAAGCATGCAACCTACAAGACTGAATCATGAAAAAAATAGAAAATTTGAACAGACCAATAACAAGTAGGAGACTTGTTGAATCAATATTCAAAAACCTTTCAATCAAGAAAAGCACAGGACCAGATGGCCTCACAGGTGAATTCTACTGAACATTTGAGGAGTTAGTGCCAGTACTTCTCGAATGCTTTCAAAAGATTAAAGAAGAGGAAACACTTTCAAACTCATTTTAGAAGGTCAGCATTACACTGATATCAAATCCAGATAAGGACACTACCAGAAAACTAGAGGCTAACAACCCTGATGATCACAGGTGCAAAAATTCTCAACAAAATACCAGCAAACTGAATTCAAAAGGACATTAAAAGGATCACACACCATGGTCAAGTGAGATTCATCCCTGGGAAGCAAGAATGCTTCAACATATGCAAATCAATAAATTGATACACATTAATAGATAAACGCATTAAAGATAAAAATCATATTGTCATCTCAATAGATGCAGAAAAATCATTTGACATGATTCAACATGATTTATCCTTTCATGATTAAAAAAACTCTCAACAAAGTGGGTACAGCAGGAACATACCTCAACATAGCAAAGGCCGTATATGACAAGCCCACACCTACTATTATACTCAGTGGTAAAAAGCCGAAATCGTTCCCTCTAAGATCAGGAGCAAGACAAGGATGCCCACTCTCACTATTCCTATTCAACGCAGTAGTGATGTCTTAGCCAGAGTAGTTAGAGAAGGAAAAGAAATAAAATGCATCCAATCAGAAAGGAAGAAGTAAAACTGTCTATTTGCAGAAATGTGATCTTATAGAAAGAAAATCCTGAAGACTCCACACCAAAAAGCCTTTAGAACTGATTTTAAAAATGCAGTGGTTTCAGAATACAAATCAATACACAAAAATCAGTTGAATTTCTGTGCAGTAACAATGAGCTATCTGAAAAAAATTCCATTTACACTGACATCAAAAACAATAAAATTCTTAGGAATAAATGTAACCAAGGAGGTAAATGACTTATATACTGAAAACTATGACATTGATGAAAGAAATAGCAGAAGACACAAGAAGACACATGGAAAGATACCCCATGTTCTTGAATCAGAAGAGTTAATATTGTTAAAATAGCCACACCACCCAAAGCCATTAAAGATTCAGTGCAATCCCTATCAAAATTCCAATGGCATTTTCCACAGAAATGGAAAAAGTTATCCTAAAACTTGCAGGGAACCACAAAGTACCCCAAATGGCCAAAGGAAGCTTGAGAAAGAACAAAGCCAGAGGCATGCTTCCTGATTTCCAACTATATTACAAAGCTATAGTAATCAAATGTAATAGTACTGGCATAAAAACAGAATCAAGAGCCCAGACATAAACCCACGCATGTATGGTCAGCAATATTTGAAAAGGGAGCCAAGAATACTCAATGAGGATAGGGTCGTTTCTTCAATAAATGGTGTTAGGAAAATTGAATATTCACATGCAAAAGAATGAAACTGGACCTCAGTCTTATACCACTCACAGAAATTAGCTCTAAATGGATTAAGGATTTAAACATAAGGCCTGAACTGGTAAAACTCCTGGAAGACAGCACAGGGGAAAACTGCCTGGTGTTGGTCTTGGCAATAGATGGACATGACACAAAAGCATAAACAACAAAAGCAAAAATCAACAAGGGGGACTACGTCAAACTAAAAGGCTTCTGCAAAGCAGGAGAAACAATCAACAAAATAAAAAGCTAACCTATGGAATGGGAGAAAATATTTGAAACCACATATCCTATAAGGGATTAATATCCAAAATATATAAGGAATTCAGACAACTCAATAGCAAAAAGCAAATAATCTGATCAAAAATTGGCAAAGAACCTGAATAGATATTTTCCCAAAGTAGACATATAAACAGTCAGCAGGTTCGTGAGAGGATGCTCAGCATCACTAATCATCAGGGGAATTGCAAGTGAAAATCACGAGTTTTCACCTCCTTCCTGTTGGAATGGCTGTTTACAAAGAGACAAGAGATAACACGCATTGGTGAGGATGTGGAGGAAAGGGAACTCTACAACACTGTGGGTGGAAATGTAAACTGGTACAGTCATTATGGAAAACAGTATGGGGGTTCTTCAAAAAATTAATATACTAATTTGCTAGAACTACTACGTGATCCAGCGATCCCACTTCTGGGCATACATCAGAAGGAAACAAAAATCACTGTCTTGAGGAGATATCTGCACCCACATATTCACTGCAACACTATTCATAACAACCAAGATATGGAAACAACCTCATTGTCCACTGAATGGATAAAGAAACATATATACACAATGAAATATTATTTGGCCATGAGAAAGAAGGAAATCCTGCCATTTGCAACAACATGGACAGATCTTGAAAGCATTGAAATAAGTGAAGTAGGTCAGACAGAGAAAGCAAAATACTGTATGATTTCACTTATGTGTGGAATATTAAAAAGTCAAACTCACAGAGACAGAAGAATGGTGGTTACCAGGTGCTGGGGCTGGGGGGAAATGGGGATGTTAGTCAAAGGTGCACCCTTCCAGTAAGTCCTGGGGACGTCATGTACAACATGGTGACTGTAGTTAACAATGTTGCACTGTATACTTGAAAGTTGCTGAGAGAGCAAATCGTAAATGTTAGTAATCATGTGAGGTGATGGACATGTTAACTAACCTTAGTGTGGCAATCATTTCATAATATATATGTATCAAACTATCACGTTGTACACCATATACTTACACAGTGTTATGTGTCAATCGTATCTCAATAAAGCTGGAGGAAAAGAAAAACTGGTGAGGAGCTGACCTGAAGGTTTAGTTATTAGGTCTGAGAGGCATTTAAGGAAGTTGAGGTTAAGATGATAACTGCTGTAGCTGAAATAGGGACAACACAGCTGACCCTTGAACAGCACAGGTCCACTTACCATGGGTTTCTTTCAATAAATACGTCTGGCAGAGTGCAGTGACCCAATCATAAAGGCCTCGAGCACTGCATTCTGTTGATTCTCACTTTGTGGTTGGCTGTATTCTTTTGATAACTATGTAAGTTTAAAAGGCTAAAGCTCTGAACTGTTCTTAGAAACAATGATCAGTACGTATATGTGAACTAAAAAAAATGTGCAGTATATCGTGTATATGTATTTACATGCAATATATTGTATATATGCAGCCAAACTGTAATAATTCTACCTAATAAAACTGAAAAATGAAAAAAAGAAAAAAATTTAAAAAGAAGCTATCGTAGGAATCTATAATAAAAAAGAATATATATATGTACGTATAACTGAATCACTATGCTGTGCACCAGAAACTAACACAACACTGTAAATCAACTCTACTTCAATAAAAATAAATTTTTAAAAATACGCACTGCAGTACTATATGATTCACAGTCGGTTGGACCTGATGATGTGGCAGCTTGGATACGGAGGGCCAACTGTAAAGTTATACTTGGATTTTTGACTATGCAGAGGGTCGATGCCTGTAATCCTCACGTTGTCCAAGGCTCAACTGAATTCAAGATCCTGAGACCTCATGGGCCCCAGGGTGTGCTTGGAAGGCTGAGAAACCCAAGTGGTAGCAGGCAGGGATCTCACTGGGGCACAGGGGGATGCCCTACCACAGCCAGCAGGAGCACGAATAGATCGCTCTGTAGGTTAAACTATGATCCGTGCACCTTGGTTCAGGGCAAGTTGAAAGTCTGTTGACAGAAGCCTGATAGCCATGCAGACTATAATAAATGGGGCAGGGCGAGTAACAAAGGCAAGGGATGCCATGCCTGAACTTGAAAAGCACATTCTGGCTATATAAACATACAAAATACATATGCTTATAGCACTGGAAAAGTTCCAATAATTTATCCATTTTTCCTGAGGACGTAGGAAAATAAATTGGGTCATTTTAATTGGGTCATTTTTCAGGCTCATTGTTTTTAGCAAAGTTAATATGCATGCACACAGATAAACATACAAGCATTTGCAACAATTTGAGGTTTGCCACAATAACTTAACTCTGTAAAACTTACAGTGGTTCTGCTTCAAGGGCATCATATTTCCCATGGAGTGATGTCTTTACCGAAATGCATTTGGGGGTGTGCGTGTATTCTTCACCAGGAGAGCTGCCACAGATTCAGCATGGCTTGGGTGTGCTAGCTACTCCAAAAGCTGGGGACTTTGACCAATAAAACCCTCTTCCAGGGCAGTAAGACCCCTCACACACATGCTATTCTTCATAGAATTCTGTGGCTATCACCTTTGGAGATCACATTTAAGGTACTTATGATCTTTTGCCATACTTCCCTAAGGAAAAAATAAAAATCATCAATAAAATTCACCATAGAACACTTCAAACCACAGTATTTTTTAGGACAATGAGAAATGCCTTAAACAATAGAGAAACCAGTTGGCCATAAAATGAGTTCATAATTTGGATTCCACCAGTTCCAAAATCCTTTGTGGGCTGTTGAAATTGACTGTGCTATAAAATCAACAAGTTGAAATACGATAATGAAGACAACTGAGGCCTTTCAGGGAGACTGTCGACATCTTTTGTGCTCATATGCAACATCGACAGTCACAACAGACGATTATCCCAAGATGGAGTGCATCGAATTGTGTTCCCCCCGCAAAGATATACTGAAGTCCTAGTTCTAGTACCTGTGAATATGCCCTTATTTGCACAGAGTACCTGCAAATATAATCATGTTAAGACGAGGTTATATTGGATTAAGGTGGGTCCTAAATCCAATGACTGGTGTTTTAATAAGAAGAGAGATTTAGATATGGGGACAGAACACGCACAGAAGGGAGAAGGCCACGGGAGGACGGAGGCAGAGGTTGGAGGCGGGCAGCGATGACTAATGCCAGGGATGCTGGCAACTCCAGAGGCAAGAAGAGGCAAGAAAGGATCCTCCCCCAGAGCCTCTGGAGAGCCTGGCCCCACCGACACCTTCGTTTCAGACTTCTGGGCTCCAGGACTATGAGAAAATAATTTCTGTTCTTTCAAGCCACCAGTTTGCAGTAATTTTGTTAAGGCAGTTCTAGGAAACAGATACAGATGTGAACACAAGTAATTGAACAAACTAATGCTTTTGGTTATGTGCACAGTAACAGGAAGTCACCGGGCACTTCCCTCTCCACACTCTCCAACTCCAACCCACAACTGAGTCCTTCCAGTTTCACCCCCTTTGCCTCTTGGCTGGTCCACTTCCCCTTCTCCCCAGCTACCCAGTCCAGACCCGGGCTCTGGCACCGACATCGCTGTGGCCTCTCTCCAAGCCTCCTGTGCTTCCCCAGGCTCCAGTCCTGTCTCCTGCAGCCACGGTGACCCTAGAATGTAAATCCTATCACACCCTACCCCCGCCCTCCCAATCTCCCCACTCGCTTTTATATCATTTTAACCATTTTGCGCTTTTCACTTCTCATAGAATAAAACCTCAAACTCTTGCCTCTGGTGCCCTACGTGGTCTGGTTCCTTCTGGCCTCTCCAGTTCCAGCTCATCCCTCTCTTTCCCTGGCTCCTTGCTCTTGATTTTCTCTGGCCGTCTTTCTGTTCCTGGAATTCTCTGAGCTCCGTCCTCTCCCAGGACCTTTGCACATGCTATTCCTTATGCCTGGTACAGTCACACCTCCTCTGTGGGCTTTATTCCATGTCCCTCCCATAGAGTTGATTAGTCTTGCAACCTACGTGCTCACAGCTTCCTGAACTCTGTAATGTTCAGCATGATATATAATTATACATGGGTTTGTGTGGTTATTTGATCACTGTCGATCTCCCACACTGTGCTATAACTCTGTGACAGTGGGTCTCATGGCTGTTCTGTTCCCAGGGCCTCATGCAGGGGCCTCACGCACAGAGGAGGACACCAAGACGCTTTTGTTGAGTGCTCAAGTCTCCTGATACATCTGTCCAAATGCTCTTTTCATATAGTATGACCTTTCTTAGAGGGAAAAAACCTGCCAAAGATACTCACTTAAGTAATCTTGACTTTTTGTACCATCCCTTCTTCTCATGCTTGTTCTATCAAATGTGAAAGAATTTGTATACGACTGACAGAAAAATTAATTTAACTGTACATTTCAACCCCACGCTTGTAGGATTACTCAGTGATGAGAGCATTTATTGCAAGAAACATTTTCTCATTAAAAAATGGAAAGAGAACATAAGAAAGATCGTATCTTGTCTCCAAAGCTCTTCGTAAGCATGAAGTGTCAAAGCGGCGGCTCTGTACAGCTGTCTGGTCCACCTCCACGTGGGCAGTTTTTCAACAACTTCTCTGATAAGAACGCTGGCTCTGATTAAAAGGGAACTGTTCATGAGACCCAGTCAGCAAAAGCAAAATAGGAAACTGTACTTTAGCTCAGGAACAAGAATCAAGTTTCTAAAGGCACACTGTGATCCGGTTAAATAAGCCATCCTCCCTGGGCTGTGCCTGGCCAGGCTCTGTCCTCTCTCTGGTCCATCTTCAAACCTGGACTGGCTTTGCCTCCTCCATCCCCAAAATTATTTCCCCTCTGGGTAGCTCCTGGAGTGCTCTCTTATCTAAAGAGTGGTCCCCAAGACATCCACTTCCCCCACCTCAGGACAGTTTGAAATTCTTTGCAAGTGACCAAACCCACTTCAAACATTGTGCATGTGTGTTGCGTGTTGCATGTTGCCATGTCTTTGCAGCAGCTGGGGATGCTACACTGGCCTCCCTTCAGGCTGGGGCTCTAGCCCCAGGAGCAAACATAGCTGGTGGGGGCCCTACTCATGGCAGCCCTCACCCCATTCTCCAGGGCAGCTACTTCACTCCCCAGATGTGCACTCAGATGCCCACTTCTGGTTCCGAGAAGAGAAGGCTTCCTGGGAAACATCTTGGGGAGGGGGCCAGGGGTTGGACAACAGATGGGTGTCCCCCGGTAGGCTACAAAATAGAGTACCTAGCAAACAGCAGGACGTGCATAGCTGCACAGCATCCCCTCAACCATCCCAAAGGGCGTATCAATCTGATGGCAAACTGCTAAGACCAGATTTGTGTTTTATTTGTTGGTTTATTACTGTTTTATTGGCTGGCTTATATATTATATTTATTTGACTGATACAAATGTACACTCATGTGCTCTTTGAGGTTACATAAAAGATCCAGGCCTAAACGAGGCCAAAGGGGACAAGGAGCCACATGGGATGTCAGATCCTATCAAGCTGTGCACTTTCTCTGAGTTCCAGGCTTTCCAAGATGAGGAGTGTAGGAGGCTTCACAGAAAGCTAGAATTATCGCTCAGGATTGTTGAGAAGCAGGTCAAGTGTCTCGAGTGCACACCTGTCCTCAGCCATTCCGAGGAAGACAGTCTGAATGAGCTGCTTTGCTTCATCCAGAGCCACCTTATGTCCTACTCAGAGTCTCATTGTCCTCGGCTTGTGGACCTGCAAGTCCCAAAGGCACCGTGCAACAAGGACCACCAGGAGCAAATGCCCGGAAGGGAAATGTGGCTCAGCAGCTGGAGGGATTTAATGGAAGTTTCTATTCCAGTGCTTTACACGTTTTCAAATATCTTAATTCTCCAGGGCAAACAGAAAAGCCAAATATCTTCACAGCAGTTTTAAACACAAAAGAGTGGCAGCCTGTTGGGTATTAGCGCAGTTGGGGGGCATCTGAGATTTGAACCAGGCTCAGGTTTGCTGCAGAGCAGAGCTTCAGGACAGCTCCGCAGGCTGCCCGATGGCGTCTTTGTTATTCGTACACAAGTAACTCAATCTTGCAAACCCCCACAGAACTGACCAATTCAGTTTTGTCTAGCAGGAACTGATTTTCACAGTCGCAAGCTGGAGTGGGCAAAATCGAATTTGATTTTTCATAATTAGAATAATTAGATATATTTCTGGCTCTGAGCCCCATTCAGAGTTAAAAACTAAACATATCCAGACATGATTTTCTTCTAGTCGTGTCTGGAAAACAGTCAAATGTAGTGATGTCTTTGTAGTTGTGGGTTTAAAGCCTTGTCTTAGCCTCCTTGTTCCTGTCCCTTCCCTCCGCTGAGCCATGACGATGTGAACCCAGCAGGTGGGGGATGGGGACATCTCCATCTCAGTCTCCATCTGCTGTGGGATGCGGGGTGCAGGTGTAGCTCACTCACCCTGTGTGGTCCTTGTTATCAGGGCCTGCTATGCCAGGTGTGGGGCTCCCTCCTGTGCCAACTGGACAGCCCGCCAGCACAGATCCCACGTCAGCTTTGCAGGGGGTCTCTTGTGCTCCTGATGTGCATCTCTTGGTTCAGGCCAGTAACCAGTGTCCAGTACTCACGTGTCCTTTCTCTCTCTCTCCCTCCCTCCCAACCCCCCAGTTCCCATGCTCCACTTGGAGACATGGAAACTTCCAGATGCTATCTTCCTACCCATCTCTGCAGGCATAGACAATCCCTGGATCTGCCTCTGGCCTCAGGAGCCCTCCAGAGCTGCTCCAGACCACCTGGGGTGATCAGTGGGCTTTCAGACACTCCAGGCTGCACCCTGGAAGACAGCACTGCTCCCTGACACCCCCAACTTGGGTCCCCCAAACTTCAAGGAGGGATTCCATCAGGTGGCCCCAGCCCCACAGCCCTGCTCCCGCCCCAGTAGTCCTTGGCCCCAGGCCTCCCTGTAAACATCCTACTCCCTGCTTCGTCCTCAGCTCTCCATCCCCCTCCCATTCCCAGCTCAAGGAGCTTTAACAAATCTGGATGCCAGTGGGGAGGCAGGGGACACAATTATGCCAGATCACCGACATTCACATCCTTTCTGTCTTATGCTTGGCTCAGTGGCTTTTGAAATTAGTAGTGAATAAAGTTCCATTTTTGTTCTCTGGCCCCAGAGCAGTGGGGGCATCCTTATCTGAGCTGTGTGGGCTATGGTGTGAGGGTGAGTGAGGTGGTGGTAATACGTCCTAGGACGGGAGCAGGGCAAGGTGTGGGCTGGCGGAACATGGCCGACTTCCGGACTTTCTTCAAGTCTCTGCTTCCATAACCACTAGTCAGAGCTTACCCTGACTACCCCATAAAAAAATAAAACACCCAAAAACCCCATCACTGTCAGCCATCACTCTTTTTCCCTGAACACTATTTTATTTTTCTTCACAGCATGTATCACCTGCTAATATACACATTTATTGACTTGTTCTTTATCTATCTCCCATTACCCTCTCCCCTCCCAGACTAAAATATAACCCCCTTGAGGGATGGACTCTGTTACATTCACTGCTGAATCTCTAGCACCTAACATATCGAGCATGATCCCAACTCTCAGTAAGTATTGATTGAATGAATTAACAAACAAATTGAACTCTATAAACGTTCTCACTTAAATTGGGTTTACAGTAAAGAACCAGTTTTAGTCTTACAAAGTGACTCTGTTAGAGATGTGTAGTTGTGCACCTCAACCTCATTGCCCCCCAAATCCACCAGCATGGGAGCAGTACAACGTGAAGCCTTGACAATGAGAGGAGGTAAGGGCTGCCTTTCTCTTCTCCTTGTGACCCATCAGACTTCAGGGCTGTCTTCACATCTCCACCACATTGAAAGAAAAGGAACCAATGGATAAATGCAGTCATATTCAATGTATCTCCATGATCTTGTAGCATCTGAAGAACTCCATGGAGTAAGTAATGGAAATTAAAAGTTAGGATAAAGCATAGAAGACTCCAAGAAGGACTGGGCAGTTGTTGAAATCTAGTGGGAAGTTCAGACTAGGAGAGCAAGGTCATCGCTTACCATCGGTTAGCCAACTTTCCTTTCCCATGCTAGAAGCAACATCTCCAAGCCAGTATTGGTGTCAGCAGGCTGCCCAAGGATTATCTATCCATCCATTTCCATGGTGAATACTGTAAATATGGAAAAATACAGCATTCCAGTTTGAATAATAAGATTAGCTTTGCTCTGTTGATAATATTTTGCATAGTTTTAAACATAATGGAACAATGGGTTGACCATGCAAAACTGCAAACATTATGTAAGCATAGCTGCCAAAACCAATATTTCAGAGGCACAAACACGAAAGGGTAGTTAGGTATAAATGGCAGTATTTGAAAACATCAAGAATAGTCTTTTACTAAAGATGTGCTCTCTGCTGGTGTTCAGCTGGGCTGTATGGGTTTCTGGTTCCTTCTTTTGATCCTTCCAGTTTTCAGCTTAGCACAGATTCCCAAAGTGGGTCCTAATATTTTCTTGGATACTAGCTTTTACCATCCTGTCAGTCAGCAGCTCTGGCTTGTCCCCTTGACTCTGCTCTTTTAAAAAAATGTTTTAATTTTTAAAACCCTTTTTGGTGGGGGAGATATTTAGGTTCATTTATTTATTTATTTTAATGGAAGGATTAGGGATTGAATCCAGGGCCTCGTGCACGCTAAGCACACGCTCTACCACTGAGCTGTGCCGTCCTCCCGGGTTTGCCCCTGCAGTGAATTCTGCCTTTGACTTTCCACTGCTGTTTCTCTGATTTGGACTTTATGATGCTCCATAACTAGTTATGTGTACTAACTAGTCTTGTCTCATGAGGGGTCATCCATGCGCCACTTGCCCTCTTTTGAAGTGTCCTAGGCAAGTATAAACCCTCGTTCTGGCCAATACTTCTTTTGGGCTGTGTGGGAATAGCCATGGAATATGAGTAGCAAACTGAATACTCAGCATCCATTAAGGGTTTCATTTTCAACCAAGTAAAACTGATTCCAAAGATACTGTGATATATCTGGACAAATGCATGATTATTTTCATGCTGTCTATACTTTGGACAGTAATGTTAATGCAAACCTGGCAATAAAATATTAGCAATATATTTACACCGACAGCTGGCAGAAAGAATGAATCTGGGTGGAGGAAGTAATTCCAGCCTCGGGCAAACATGAGCGACCTAAACAATGGGGGTGCCTGTTTAGCAGGAGGGAGGAGGGGAAAGCGGAGGAAGGCAGAAAGGGGGCGGGGTCCACGGGCACCTGGACGGGAGCCTCCGAACCCGGGTCCCTGAGTCCTCAGTAACCAGGCGTGCTGAGATGACCCTGACTGCGCCAGCCTCTGTGGCTGTGAGACCAGACACATTTTCAGGGGATGAGATGGAAAGGGCTTAAAAATTGTGGAGAATTTAAAAATAACTACTCCAACTCTTTGTCTTCTAAAATTTGATGTCCTTGGTCAACCTCGATTCCCTGCCCCCTGGATGACGCTGGAGGGAAGATGGAGCTTTTGTTGTCCTGAGGTTCCCTTCAGTGGGGGAAAGAGACATCCAGGGGAGAGTTTCTGCTGTGGGGAGAGTTGTTACCATCTGAGAACGGAGAGCCCTGACTTCGGCTTCAGCCCTAGTGAGTCCTCAGTGCTAGAAGGTAAGTGAATAGTGAGAACACCAATGTCTTAGGAATACTGATGCATGAACTTCTTCGTGTCTGAGTGCTCTGACTCAGACCTCTCAACACGTATGGCTTGTCTAACATTTCAAGAGGAGAAATTAAAGTGTTACCTAATTAACTGGCTCCGTGATTTAGGCACCTGCTCACTCATGTGAGGTCACTGACTGCTACCCTTATGCCGCAAGGCTTGGCTTAATTAGCCATTGAATTGCCATTGAATATAATTAGTATTTTAATTTTGAGCTAAATTAATGAGTGCTTGAAATGGAGGCTCATGACAGAAGCTGAAGATTATTAATAAAATAAAACTTCGTGTGAGAGCCTCCGTAAGAGCATGGCAGGCACTGGAATGAAATCAAATCAAATTTGACTTAAAACCAGTGCAGACCTGCTCCTCTCACTCTTTCTGACCTTAATATCATCAAGCTGCTCAAGTAAGGATTTCTGCTCCCAGGTCCCACGAGGTAAAAAGCAGAGATGCAGCAAAAGATAGGCCTGGGGTCAGGAGTCTTCCAATTCTCAGAAACCGTTCAGAGCAGCTGGAGGAGGAGAAGACATGGGTGGGATTGTGCCCCCTCCAAAAGTTATATGGTGAAGTCCAACCCCTGGTACCTCCAGATGTGGGCTTATTTGGAAATGGGGTCATTGCAGATGTAACTAAGTTAAACTGAGGTCATACTGGAGAGGGGTATGACCTAGTCCAATGACTGGTGTCCTTATAAAAGGAATGAATAAGGTACATACAGCAGGGCGGTAGGGGGAGATGCGTTGAAGACAAAGGGAGAACTCCTTCTATCAACCAAGGAGCCCCAGGGCTTGCCAGCAAACCATCGGAAGCAAGGAGAAAAGCATGGAACAAGATTTCCTTGACAGCCCCTAGAAGGAACCAGCCCCGCCAACCTCTTGATCTTGGACTTCTGGTCTCCAGAACTGTGAGACAATGATTTCTGTTGTTTAAGGCCCCCAGTGTGTGGTCCTTTGCTACAGCAGACCTGCAAACTAATACTGGGTCAGTGTGAAACTGCAGACGAGCAGCCACTTCCTGGGTGGACTTGGGCAGACTCCTTTCCTGATGCGGAGCCTTCAGCCCGGGGTTAGAGTTTGGGTTAGTGATGACAGGAGCGTACCTGAGGCATTACCCGAGGCTCTCTCCCCGGTGATTCTTTGTGCCTGCGACTCCCCCACCACTGACGGCATCTCTCACACAGAAACCTCAGGGGAAGTGATGATTAGCCAGGAGTGGCGCTGAGTTCTTGGAGTTTCTGTAGCAGAGGCGAGAGCACTGAGAGCCAGGGCTCTGAATAGCAAGAGCTGAGGGATTCAGGGAGAATTCTCTTTTGAGGTTCTTAAGCTTGACTTTGACTCTAAGGAAGAAAAAATTCTCTGGAGCTTAGAGCACATGGTCTCTGTAAGTGGCAGGGGGGCGGGGGAGGATGGGGCTGATGCTGTAAGAACAGTTTTCACACACAGTAGAAGAATCTTTCCAGAGATTAGCATAAAAGCACCAGATGTGACTCGGTTTGAGCTGAGGAGAGTTCCTGAGGAGAGAGTTCTACTCTGCTTCGGATCAAGCCCCTGATGGTGGAAGAACGAGGGAAATCTCAGGAAGGTTGAGGAGGGTGTAGATTTGGGGCTCTGGTTTTGTCTCTGAATACTGGGGGGCAGCAGGCCTTGTGGGGAAGGAATGGCCACTTCCAGAGAAAAGGAATAGCTGTGCGGAGTAGTGAGGCAGCCCCTCACAAGTCTCTGACGCACCCATCCATGGAGAAGATGCAAATGTGCTCTGTTCCCTGAGAGTGGTGCAGAGATGCCGAGGGGCCGGGCAGCAGCACACCTGCAGGGGTGGGCGAGCGTCACCTGCATGACCTGGGGAGTAGGGGAGGGAAGTTGTGTGCAGATGCTTTAATGAGGATGCAGCAAGGAAAGGTGATGATGGCAAAAGTCTATCAGTTGGAGGCTAGAGTCGGGGGGTGGGCTGAGGTTGCCTTGTAATGCTTGAGTCTATTTTTTGGATTCAACCCCTGTGTGTGAAGGAGGTCCACAGATGTGGAGAGGAAAGAGGTAAGAAACGGAGACCCAGAAAGGGAACGTATGAAGGACCACCTTTCCCCTTTCCTGGGACAGGTACCGTGATGTCTTACTCCTCTCTTATGTCCCGGCCTCTCCTATGTACACGCTCTTTGTTCTGTTGGCCCATGTCGGGTGCTGAGGGAGCTGGGCTGATGACAAGTTGGGCGCCATCTTGTCTGAGTGGTTCTGTCGCGATGCTTAGGAAGAACCAGGCCAACGGCTCCATCTGGCGCTGTGCTTTGATCTGTAATGGACACATGCATGGACACCTTTCTCCATCTCTCTGTTCTTGTAGTTCCGCAGGCACGAGGAACAACTCCGTGGATCAACAAGTGTAGATAACTGGATTCTGTGCTTTGCCAACTAAGTCTTAAGAAAAAAAAAATCTCTCTTTCGGCTTTCCCAAACTGTGAAGAATTATTGACTCTTATATTACAATGAATTCACATGAACCTAATAAATGGTGAAAGATCCTTGAAATTAAAAAAAAAAATCCTTCTAATCCATTCCTGGTGTGTCTATCCTTTGTTTAAGCTTCTCTTTCTCCTCTTACCACCATGAGTCATTGAGACGTGTGCACTTTCAACATGAGATAAAGATCTTATATATTTAACTACACTTTGAAGACCTGGTTGACATAAATTGAGTTGGACACCAAATAAAATTTGCAGCTAATGATTATGAATGGTCTCAGCAGGTTGCTGCTATAGGTATGCTGTTTGCTAAGACCTCAACACAGTTAGAGACTTTGTGGTTAATAAGAAGCATTTCAGGCTTTATCTGCCAGTTGCAAAGCCTATACCCTAGATAAAGTGTAGCAGTAAACATGGCTTGCCATAAATGTGTGCCACTTAAGGCTAATGCATTTTGAGTGATTTAGTAAGAAGTGGTGGATAGAGTTATCACATTATTCTAATCCCGGGGAAATAACATTTTGCAACTGAATGATTAATAGAGTAGTGGTTGTCTTTTATTTCAAAAGACAATTTTGGTCAATGCTAACCTGTGGCCTGCAGGGTCCCTGAGTTGAGAAAATGGGTAGTCATTTCTCCCAAATCTGGTTCAGGTCACACTGGGGAAGCAGGCTTTTTTGGTGCCCAAGACTTTTGGGCATATTCCCAGGAATGGTCATCTTTTGCCTTAAAAGCTTTAAAAGAACTATGCTCTCTTTCTTAAGTTTAGCTGTTTGACAACTGCAAATTATCATACAGCCGTAGTATTTGATGAAGACACAGATACATAAAATCTCAAAAAGTTTACAGCAAAATGTACAGTAGATAGTAATTTTACCATTTTACAGATGATAAAACTGAGATTCATAGGGATTAAGTAACCTGTTGTAAAAACAAAAAACAAAAGCAAACCTGTGGAGGCAGGATTCAGATCCTTAAGTCGACCCAACTCCACTCTACTTGATCTCTACAGAGTTCCTTTTCAATTTCTAGATTAAAAATTACCCAGTTCTTGGGGAGAAATCTGCCCTTGGCATTTAGGGAAAGAAAACTCAGTCTCTTTTTGCTTCCAATATTTCTAGGACACTTAATTAGATGCATATAAATTTTAAATTATTCTATTTTCCTGATGGATTGAATCCCTAACCAGTAAGAAATGACTCTTAACCTCCAATTTAATGAATTCCTCTTCCATTACTTCTCTGGGCACTTGTGGACTCACTCTGCTCAAACTCTGGGAGCTCGTTGCCAAGAAAACGCTTGCACAGGGGATATTAATGGCTTTTAAAACTAAATTTATTTGAGAATGTTCTTCTGCATTAATAGTCACCTATGGAGTAAAGAACTTTCTTCTAGGAAGTTTCCATTTAGTAAGAAAAATAAAGTTGATGTTTAAGAATTGCTAGTCTGACTCCTAACACGACCCCCTTGTTCTGTATCACCACAAAACGGAGATTCGTGCAAGTGAACTTGTAATCATGGGAAGGTTCCACGAGTCATAGGAATATAGATATGGCTTTGGTTCACATATTCTTAAGTGACTCATCAGCCCTCTGGGTGTGATGCTGAAGGACACAGTCCTCCCCGCACCCCCATGAGGAGGTGTGATGACCTCTGTTCTACAGATGAGGAAGCCAAGAGGCTTGGAGAACAGAAAGAAGGTCTCGAAGGTTGGAAAGCTAGCAAGCGGCAGCCGCCGGGTTTGAGTCCTAGTCAGTGCCAGACCCCAAAGCTGTGTCCTTACCTCTCCTTCCGGGTTTCAGCTGTCACTCCTCGCAGGTCACCGAGGAGCACCTCCAAGCCTCCCAGCCTGCAGGGTCTCTGTGTCGCATGAACAGGGATCAGCCCGGCTGATCTGAGGTTTGCCCACAACTCACAAAAACAAACAACTGCCCAAACCAAGGAGCACAAGGGTTAGAAGGAAGCACATCTTCCTGACTCTGTGCTTCTCCTCCGAAATGAGCAAGGTTTCAATAGCGACTACTTAGAGTCCTGTTTGAAACCCTCCAAGCTTGACAGACGGTCGTGGCTTCAAGCCGCTCCCGACTTCCCACGCGGCTGGGGTGGCTTCACCTGCAGCCACAGCTGAGGGGGTCTTGTTCCAAGCACACGGTCAAGTGAAAAGTTTGTTTACTCCCCCTGCCCCCATCTCCACTGCCTCCCTTGCTTTTTGAATCCCTGGCTGAGGACACAGCTCCAGGAAGCCACGGCCACCAAACCACACAGGGCACCTGGTTTGCGCTGGGCTATGGGCAGAGGCCCGGGCTTGTGTCAGAGTCGTGTGGGGACACGCGCACTCACTCCGCTCTGCTGGCTCTCTCGACGATTTCAGACCCCGGGACCCTCTTTCTCAGGGGAGCTCCATTTGAACCAGGACTGCGCATTGTTTAGCTTGAATGCAAAGATGAAGACACAGCTTCTTTATGTCAACCTGGCGTCTGCTTTATAGCCTCTGTGAAAGGAAATATCTATTTACTAAGGTTGGAGGCAAGAATGTGCCTTGAGGCTGAAGTCCAGATTCCCTAGGAGACGTTATGAGGATTTGTTTTTATTGCCAAATTTTGCTTTGCTTTAAAAGTTGTACACTTTTTTGTAATTTCAGGTATCTATCCACACATACAAGTACACACACACACACACACATACATGCATATCCTACTTGACCTTTGTTCAAGGCTTAAATATCACTTTTCCAAAGTCCCGATTCCCACACAACCCCCAGTTAAACCTCTTTTGTCTGCATGGTGGGTAAACTACATTTTTTTTTTTTTTTACAGAATCCTTTCAAAACTGCTGTTTTCCTATTTGTAGTGCCCAAAGGCTGAACACATCATGGCAGAGTGAGAAGAATATGTTAAAATTTTAAAAAGGAAAGAATAGTCTGATGTTTTCAGAGTCTCAAATATGGCTTCGAGCATTTTCTTTTTCAGTGAATACGCTATTCTTGTTACTGTTGTCAAGTTAGGGTAAAAATCGAGATCCATCCATTTCCTTATCCACTAATTCAATCAGCATATATTAAGCATGTCAGTCTGTGTGCTGTGCCTGAGGACACAGGGATAAACACGCTGTGGTGCTGGCACTGAGAAGGGAACACGTATGCACATAGGGAAAGGCATGCAAAATAAACAACTGTAATTAGTGTTGCAAAATTGCAAAAAGAGCACCGTGGTAAATTGTCTGCAGGATGGGTACCATGGCTGATGGGAGCAGACAGAGCCCCACCCTGTGTCTGCGTGTAGCCCCTCCCACCCAGAGGCGGAATCAGTTTCCCCCTCCTGACCCTGGGCTGTCCTAAGACTTGTTAGACCAACAGGATGAAGCAGAATTGGTGATGGGTGGACTCTGAGCCCAGACCTCCGAGCCCAGACCTCCAGAGGCCTCCCAGCTTTCATCCTCTTTGAAGCCAGCCGCCACACTGGAAACTCAGGCAGGACCTCTGAATGGTGAGAGATCACGGGGAAGAGAGAGGTCACATGGGTGAGAACTTTCAAGCCACCCAGCTGACAGCATGGGAGGGAAGATCATGTGAACCATGTCTTCTAAGTCCTGCTCAATTCCTGAAGGACAGGATCTCAAAGCCAGAGCTGTGGGTTTGAGCTCTTGAGTTCTGGGGTGGTGTGTTATAAAGCAATAGATAACCAAAGCAGCAATGATGGTAACCTATTCAATGTGCAGTAAAAATACGAGTTCTACTTGCGTTATTTGGGGATGCTTCAAAGAGGCCACGGTGTACATGGTGACAGAGAAACACCTTATCAAGAGTCGCCATTACCCAGTTTCCAACTCAGGAAACTGACTCGCATGTAGCGATAGCGGACACATAGGAGGTGCTTGCTCCGTCCCTGGGCTGCTTTTAGTGCTTTACGCTTATTAACGCATTCAGGCCTCGCAACAAACTTCTGAGGCAGGTGTGCTGTTATTATCACCCCAACTTTACCAGCGGGAAAACAGGATCAGAGAGGTAAAGGAATTTGTCCAAAGTCACACAGCTAGTAAGTGATGTACCGGGGAGTCAGCTTCAGGCCCTCCAGCACCAGTCTAGGCTTTTAGCCTCCGTGTGTCATTCTGCCTAAAGCCAGAATTCCGGATAGCCCAGGCTTTGTCACCAAACTATGAGAGTTCTGCTGAGGGGAGGATTCTGCGGATGAAGACATGTTTGAGAACCACTGCCTAGATGACCCCCAAGGATCCAGGATTCTGCAGTTTGATTGGCTGCATTCCCCTTGCTGACCCCTGGATGCCACAGGGCACGTGGCCTCCCTTCTCTGTCCTGCTCTCCCATCCTGCATCAACCTGGCTCTTTCTAAAAGCTGCAGGGGCTGGTGACCCTGTCTGAGCTCCAGGTTGTCAGCGATCCTGCCCCAGGGCAGGTTTCAGGGGGAGATGAGGGTCCCTTCCAGCAATTCGATCATTTCATTAAGGCACCAAACCAGAAAACAACCTTGTCTAGAATGCAAAGTGTTCTTTAGTATTTTGAAGAACTATTGAGATTTTTTTTCTAGGAAAACAAACTTTTATATAAAATGTCATTTTAAAGTTGTATTACATGCTTAATAGTTTAATTTTTATTATCTGGGGACCATATTAATAATGGTCTATAAAATTTGAGAAAATTCACATCTTGGATCATGCAGATTCCATGGAGTGAGGTCAACCCACCACATGTGTGTTATCTATACATTATACCCACCAGAAGCCCCGACTTAGCTTAAGTGCAACAGGCTTATAAAGCTTCAGTTTCTTCCTGTCAGCAACTGGAAGCAGCTCCTGCCCTGGAGAGGACGGCACAGTGGGGAGACTGCAGTCCTGCCTCCCAGGGACCAAGGGTTAGAGGCTTGTCTCACGCAGCATCTGAGGGTGGTGGAAACAGTCCTGACGGCTGCCCTGGGGTCAGTTTCAGGCCTCCTCCCGCAAACACCTGAAGACCTGGCCTTCTCCCTGGGGTCACTGCCCCGTCCCTTTTCCTCTCCATCCTCTGCTGAGTTCCTGCTGCAGCGTGATGTCCATCCTGGTCTCCATTACGCTAAGAGCATCTGCCTTGGATCTACAACCATCTGCAGAGAGAACCAGAAAAAACAAACCCCTTGATTGGTTTTGGCATCGCCCATTTCTCTAGGCTTAACTCTGATCCCCCATTTGCTAAAAGGCTGCCTTCTTGGGGGTGGGGGTGGTGAGGACGAAGAGATTCAAGAGTCTGGTCATACCAGTGGGGATGGGCTGAGAGAGGCCTGATTAATTCCTGATGTACCAACGCTGGACCAGACTGAGGTGAGCCAAATTCTTTTACAGTGGGACTACATCTTTATGTGACTTCAGGCAGGTCACCTTTACAAGGTAGAGATAATCACATAGACTCTGCTGACTTCATACAATGATTATCAGGATTAAATGAGAAAAGGCAAAAGTAAACATTGTATTGTGTACAGTGTCATTGTGATCTTAAACGATAACCTTATGTTACAGAGAGAATTCATCTCTCTCGTGGAGCTGTGGCCTTTTTGTGCTTCTGTTGTTGTTATATTTTTGGTAAGAGATGAAGCAGAGTAGGTTTAAAAATATTAATCTCATTCCAGCCTATTTTTTTTCTCGCTCACTACTAAGAAAAGCCAAGTTCTAAATTGTTCTGCTGCACAGAAGAGAAGCAATATCTTTGACATCAGACTCTTAAAACGAAAGCCTCGGCCTCCACTGATTCTCCTCCTGTTCAGTAAACTGCTCTTTGCAGGGTCTCAGGAGTCACCCGGTGCGTCAGGGTCCCCAGTCGGTGAGTAAGTGCTCGAAGCATCTGAACGGATCCCAGAGAAAGTCCCCAGCCCAGCACAGGCGGCCGAGGGAGTGGCTGCCGAGGACTATGTTTTCTGGAGGAAAAGGTGGGCACCAGCCCCATGGTAGGGACCGATTTAGCCATCAAGTCACAAAGCTTCTGCCCTTTGCGTCCTGAGTGACTTTCCCGGAGGGGAAGGCTTAGGACTTCGAGGCCCACATCTGCAGAGGCAAGAATGCTCCTCTGGGAGAAGACAGAGCTAAGGAAGTTTGTGTTGGAAGCTGGAATCGGGACACGTGTTTCTTGGCTTAAACTAGCACCCGCAGAAGGGTGGTTACGTTAACCAAGCCCCTGCTGGAGCAGCTAGAAGCAAAGCCTGTTGCTTTGAGCTTCACCTCCCACCGAAGCATGTTTTCCTGTTGAGTGAGCAGAGAATTCACGTGTCCTGGAGCTGCTAGGAAGGTGGTTTGTCTGCTCCCATTTTGACTGTCTTAAGGGACCAGTGGCAAAGGAGGTTTAATCTCCTCCCCTGGACCCAGAGCAAGTTTCCGGAGAGGCTGGCAAGTAGCTGGTGACCCAGGAAGACACGGGGCTCCCTTCAAAGGTAGAAGTCTATCCTCACCTGCAGAGCAGGTGGCAGGCCTGTGCCACGGTACTTCTAGAACATCTTCCATCTTCCTAATTTACTGCACCCAGGAGCTTTTCTTTTTCTAGTTTGTACTCCGAAACGCTTTACCATTTTTCAAGGTGATGTCTAGACATGGAAAGTTCAGAATACTGCTGCCCTGTTCCCTTGGCTGACTGTCCACACTGACTGCCGCTCCAAGGGACCAGCACGCTGTCTGGGAAGAAATGTCCCTGGCGTGGCAGGAAATGGAGAAACACAGTGTGTGGTCAGCATTAGTGGAAAACAGCGGTAATGTTTCCCTTTAATTCCTGCATTTTTGCCCATTTCCTCAACACATCTTCAAATTTAAGAACTTTGTAAACATTGGCACAGACCGCACAACACCCACAATGAAAAGTTTTGACGTTGGTATTAAGTTGGGTGGGTGATTAGTTTAGAGGCTCTTCTCTCTGAACATGAAACAGATGCGGCTCACGCAGACGAATGCCATTCCCGCTCGAAGCTGGCAGGCTCTTGGCTTCGCTGTCATGGGGGACGGTTCCAGAAGACATCATAAGTTTCCATAAGACACATCAGCTTACTGAAGCTTTGGAAGAGAACCAATGGCTGAGGGGTACGGGCGCCCTCAGGGTGGAGAGGAAACCTCCTCTGTGTGATTGCTTCAAGGAAGCTGCTAAAAATTACACGTGTGCTCAGCAGACGCCGCTGTGGGCTGACTGTGTGCCAGGCATTCAGCGAAGCACATTACACATGCTAACTCAATTCTCAAAACACCCCACAAGGCAGGTACTGCTGTTACCCCCATTTTAGAAGAGGAAGCCCAGACACGCAGAGGCTGGAAATTTGCCCAAGAGCCCTGAGCTCCTGAGGCTGAGTCAGCAGTGAGACCCAGAGGGGAGCCCTCCCCCCCCACATCAGGGCTTCGGCCAGCAGAGCCCCAAACAGGCATGCCAGCTTCCTCAAAACACCGACTTCCAGGAAAAGCTCCTAAGACAAGGATGGTCGATGCTGAGCAGAGATAACCCTTGTTAAGTTTTTAAATTATGCACCATTAACCAGGGCTTCCCAGTCCCCATCCCAGGGGCTACCACCTGAAGAGGAGTGTCAGGTGATCAGCGGTGCCAGAGACAGGGAGGGCAAATCTCTTGGGGAGAGAAACCCCAGGTCTTTATCTCTTTATGGAGTAAAAGAAGGAAGAAGAATTGGCAGTGGATGGCCCGGGGAGGTTTGGTTTTGTTACCTTCTGAATGCTCACCTGAAAGGGTTTCCACGGTTGCTTTCACTGTCAGATTGGCTGTTCCTTCTCTGTCATTTAACATCATTCTTCCTTGCAGAATGAGAGTCTGCGCTGGGGCTGACGTTCAAGCTGTAACAGCATCTCCCTCGCGTGGTGCACATTTCCCACCTTGCGGTCCTGCTGATCCCAGACGGCGATGCTTCCGGGGCCACCACAGTCTTAATCACCATTTCTTTATAATAAGTCTTGAAGTTAGATTTCCTTGAAGTTACTCAACTTTGCTCCTATTTTTCAAAGTATGTTAGTTATTTCAGGTTCTTCGAATTTCCATATGAATTTTAGAGTCAGATTGTGAATTATCATGAAAAGTATCCTTTTTCTCTTCAATTTTCTGGAAGTTTGTGAAGAGCTTGTATTATTTCCTCCTGCAGTGCTTGGTATAATTTAGCAGTGAAGTAATCAGGGTCTGGAGTTTTCCTTGTGAGGAGGTTTTGAACTAAAAATTTGATTTATTTAAAAGGCATAGGGCTTTTCAGGTTATTCATTTCTTCTTGAGGGAGATTTGGCAATTTGTGTCTTTGAAGGAATTATTTTTTTACTCCACCTAAGTTGTCAAATGTATTGGCATAAAGTTATTTATAATATTCCCTAATAATGTTTTTAATATTTCCAGATCCTATAATGATTCCACATCTCTAATTCCTGATATTACTAATTTGTGTCTTCTCTCTCTCTATATAGAGATATATTTCTTATCAGGCTGGCTGGAGGTTTAGCAGTTTTATTGATCTTGTCAAAGAACCAGCTTTTCATTTCATTGATTTTCTATATTGTTTTTCTGTTTTCTATTTCATTGATTTATGCTCCGATCTTAACTATTCCTGAATTCTGCTTGCTTTGGGTTTAATTTGTCCTTCTTTAGTTTCTTAAGGTAGAAGCTGAGATCATTAATTTGAGACCTTTCCTCTTTCTAGAATAGGTGTTTAGTGCTGTAAGTTTTTCTCCAAGTACTGCTTTATCTGCCTTCCCCAAATTTTGATATGCTATGCTTTTGTTTTTATTCAGTTCAAAGTACTTTCAAAGATTCCTTTTTATTTCTTCTTGAGCAATTTGTTATTTAGAAGTATGTTACTTATTTTCCAAATAGTTGATGATTTTCTAGATGAGTTTCTTTATGGATTCGTAATTTAATTCCATGTGGTCAGAGAACAACTTTCTACGACTTGACTCCTTTTTAATATATTGTGATTTGTTTATGGATGAGAAAATGGTCTACCTAGTAAATGTTTTGTGTGCCCTTGAAAAAAATGTGTATTCTGATGTTTTTGATGTCACATTCTGTAACTGTCAAGTAGGTCAATTTGGTTGATAGTGTCATTCAAGCCTTCCACAGCCTTCCTGATTGTCTCTCTATTTACTCTATACTACTGAGAGGCATATTGAAATCTCTGACTAATCTTGAACTTGTCTATTTCTTCTCACAGTTCTATTAGTTTTTGCTTCATGTATTTCAAAACTCTGTTATTAAGTGCATAAACATTTAGGATTTTATGTCATCTCGATCATTTGACTCTTTAGCATGATGAAATTTCCTTCTTATCACTAATGTTTTTCCTTCTAAAATGGCTATTGTTTGCTATTTATATAGCCACCCCAGTTTTCCTCTGCTTTGTATCAGCTTGATACATCTTCCAGCCTTTTACTTATAAAGTTGACCCTTGAACAACACAGGTTTGAACTGCATGGGTCCACTTACACAGATTTTTTCAGTAAATACGTACTGTATTACTACACAATTGATGATTGGTTGAATCTGTGACTATAGAACCACGGATATGGAGGGCCAACTGTAAAGTTATACTCTGATTTTTGACTGCACGGGGGTCAGTGCCCCTAACCCCCCCATGTTGTTCAATGATCAATTGTAATTTATTTGTGTTTTTATATTTAAAGTGTGTATCTTATAGGCAGCATATAGTTCAACCTTGCTATTTTATCAGTCTGACAATCTCTGATTTTTAACTGAGGCAAGACTCTACCTGAAGCCCCAGAATTATGAACTTTTCCAGTCTGGCTGGTGGAATAGCACCATTACTTATCCTGTGTCAATTCCAGGTCCTGATTCCTCGAATCCTTTTGGATGTTTCTTTTCCTTGCATTCTGTATTTTTACCATGTGCATGAGTTGATCCGTTCTCTGCTGAACCATCAAACAGACTCTGCAGCTCTCTGGGCTTCTCTCTGTGACGTCTCCCCCTCTCTGGCACTCTGCACTGTGAGCCCTCGCTGCCTTGATCGCTCTGGACTTCAGCGCCAACCTCTTCACTCAGACTGTTCACTGAGCTCCACCTAGGTTCCCCCTCCCAGTCCTACGTCCTGAAAACTCTCTCAGGGCAGTAAGCCGGGGGCAATTGTGGGCCTTACTTCTTTCGTTTCCTGTTTCTCAGGGATCACTGTCTTTCACTGCTTGATGCCCCGTGCCTTGAAAATAATTGTTTCATATATTCTGTCTACTATTTTAGTTGTTTGAGGTGGGAGGATAAATCATGTGCTTGTTACTCCATCTTGGCTGGAAGCAGAAGCCTTCAAGTAAGGAAGAGCCCATCGCTCTGGAGTGAGCAGAGGCTCAGCCCAGAAGGCAGAGGTTGAAACTGGAAGGAATTTGATGGGTCGCCCACGATGCAGTTTTGAAGAACAGTATGCTCTTATTTTTAAAGCAAGTCCAAAGTTTTTACAGATTGAAGTAGGCCACTTAGTTTGGGGCTATTTCCATCTCTTCTTAGCCTTTGCACCCCCTGTGATTTCCCCTTTCTGTGGAACTTAAAGAAGATCAAAAATCATGGGAAAATATATTATTTTCTGCACAACCCCCAATAAGCAAACTAACCAATAAACAAAACCACAAGGATATTTGGCAAACATTCAGACCAGTTCTGGATGTACCTTTCTCACCTTATAATCATGAATCAAACCCACTATGTGTGGAACTGCTGTCACACCTCATAACAGAACAAACTGGATCACACAATTCTGAAGTGGACATAAGTCTGCAATTTTCTTTATATATAAGGTTTTTCTCCAAATAGAAAAAAATAGAAAATTAAATCTTGCCCCTGCAGGGACAGTAAGAACTAGATTTGCTACAGGTTGTCTTCTATCCACACTGAAGAAGGATAAAAATGTTTCCTGGTTTTGTAAGGACCCCAGAGACCAGCCTTCCTTCTGCCAAAGGTAGCAAGGTTCCTCTCAGACAAACCAGGGAGGTGTCTGGTTACAGCCACTCGGCAAACCTCACTGGAGAGACCAGGATACTTCCAGTGTAAACTGTCTGCCATTAGGAAGATCAAGGAAGGAGGAGACCAGAAAATTGGAAACAAGGAAGATCTGTGTTGAAAGAAGTGACAGGAAACAAAGACAAGCCATGACTCTCAACTATCAGAGAACGCTAAACACGTTCTTGGCAATGCAGTCCCGACCTTCAGCCTAGCTCACTCCAGTTTCCTTTGTTGTTAGAAGTTAGACATGTAAACATAGTGTCTCTGAGGGTACTTTAACTGCTCAGAACATTTGTTTGATTTAACCAGACACGGGGTCCCAGCCACCTTCCAACTCGGTCTTTGCAGACCGTGATTTTCATCCTGCTGATCTCGATCATTCTTTTCAAATCCAGATGGAAAAGAAAAGCTCAAACAGTGGTGGGGACCTCAGGGAAGACTTCACCTGAGACGGCAGGAACATTATTCCAGCAGGGAAAAACTTCCTGTTATCCTGCTGTTTAACAATAGGCAAGACCACCTTCTTTCCCTGACCCACAAAGTGAACCCAGGACTGGACATTTGTAGAGGCCAGTTCTAGATAGACATGGAGCAGAGTTCCGAAAGGATTCTTTACCTTTAAATCTTAGAAAGAAATGCATAAGTGGCTGGAACATTAAAATAATCAAAAGAAATAAAAACGGATTTGTTTGGAGTTGATGGAGTAGGGTTTTGATTGCATTAGCTTCCTAGAAAAGTCTATCTTCATATGGCCTGGAAGATCTACTCACCAGTCTTAGCAGTGAGTGTTTCCCATTCCCTCTGCAGCTGCAATTGGCTGCCTTGGGCTGCTCTATCCTGGGACCTTCTGAAACGTTCCAGATTCACCACATCAGGGCTCAGCTTATACCTTGTCTCCTCTGTCCTGCTTTTGCTTCTGCACATCTGTATTTGCAAAAGTGGTTCAACCCTCAGGTTGAACCCTCTCAAGGCCACAGTAGTGGCACCACCAAAGCCGCTCAGCGGAAGTGGCTCTCCAGCAACTCACGCTGAACTTTGGGCCAATCATGTCTTTCAGTTTAAATAATTTAGCTCATTTAATTGAGCAAAGCTGACCCCATATCATGAGGTGGACCTAGACTCTGAGGCTGCTCAGATCTAACTTATACCCTGACACCAGTTCAGAATCCTCATCACCACCAGCTCAGGATTCATTTATTTGGAGTGAATACTCCAGCGGTTTATCGAAGTGGTTGGCAGGAGAAAGCACCCATCAGCATTAAGTAAAATCAGACCTAGTAGGAATCTTACTAAAGAGTCATCCTTGGGGCGAAACAGAGACATACTCAAGTTTTGAGCACTTTCAAAAATATCCTGAAAACAAGTAGGGTAAGATAACTTATCCCAGTTTGGGCTGAATTCCCACTAAAGTGAATTATGCCAAAGGAAAGACCTCCGAAATTCCACATTTAGTAATAAATACCTAAAAGAAAGGGTAATTTGATTTAAAGTCCTGGAGTAAAAGCTTCACGTGAGTCCCAGCTTTACCACCTGAAGAGCACATGTCAGGAAATCCCCACTCCTGCCCCGCCCACCACATATTCCTTGATGTGTTCTTGGTGTCCATTGAGTCAGAACTGAGACAAAGTCAAAAAGCAACATTTTAAAACTGATTTGTATCTGGATCATCCTAACAGCATCTGTATACATTTGGACAATACTACATGCAGTGTTTATTGTCCATATGGCTGTATAGACTCCGTGCCATCGTCTCATTAAGGAGCCATTGCCCAGAGTTTGGAAGCCACTGGTCTATTTGGTGCAATAGCAGTGGTAACACAAGGTTAACTCCAGGAGGACGTGAAGCCTTTGAGGTGCATGTAGCTATCGTCTCTGTAATCACGGGCTCACTTACTTTGCTAGGTCTCCAGAGAAAATGACTCCTAGAGATGCACGTGTTCATCTTTGTCAGATGATCTTGGTTACGTTGACCTGATCGTTCTAAAAAGGTCCTCTTGAACCAAAGGTAGCAAGGGAATCAAATCTTTAGGCTGTTAATGAGTAGCAGCTTGGTTTCTGGACAAAATATGAGTGGAGGTTACATTTTCTAGACGCAATTTATTCATTCCAAATCTGAGTGGTTCCAAGGTTCTATTTCCTAGACCGTGTTAGGCCCTTTTACAAGTCCTGCCATCAATCATTTTGCATGTGAATTGTTCTTATGAAATGGGCTTTGCCAATTATTTTAATATTTTTGAAAACTAAGACATTTGTTTTACTCAGTATTTCAGGATCTCATACTTGAGTAAAAAAAAACATATTTCACATAAAGCAGAATTAATCAAATGCCTGAACATATTTATGAAAAAGTCGCAGCACACATTTTTTGTTGGTTTTTATGGATCTTAATAAACTGAAAAAAAAAAAGGCAGGTGTTTGCAATAAACTGCCTTAGATACTGTGGACAGATAAGATATTGGCAGCAGAACACCCTCCTGCAGCGCCCAGGACAGGAGCTAGGGCTGCCTGTGTGCACTTGGTGGGAGAGCTGCCCACACTGTCAGGTCACTTGGGGCCACTTCCCCGAGATTAAAGGGCCCCCCAAGATGGTTGTTGGACCCTTTCACCAGGTACAGCATCCTGACCTGCCTCAGGTGAGGTGAGGCAGCTCAGGCACCTGCCTGCGGAGGGAATGAGGACTCTCAGTGAGTATCAAATGGCCCCTTGTAGACATGATCTCTTTGGGACCAAAATGAAGACCGTCCATTAGAGAGGAAAAATATATAGTCTCTCTTCTTAGCCATTTTTTGAGAGGAATGGGGAAGAAACTGTCGATGACGGAGGAGAGGAGAGATGATGCTCACTGGTGATTGCCAAGGGCAGCCCCCCTCCCCTGGGAAGATGCTGGGGATGTGTCTGCTAACCGTGGAGCTGTAGGAAAGAGAGGAGGCTGGAGTCCACTTGAGAGCTGCTGCAGAGGGAGGGGAGGCTGGCACTTGGACCCGCCCCTGGGCAGGGCCAGAGCAGACAGAACCGGATGTCCAAGCTCACATCCCACAGAGGCAGAACAGTCCCTCTGCCCGCTTTCCACGCTGCACACCCACACGGAGATTCCCGGGGCCACCATGCAGGAACGCTGCTGTCCCCACCAGAGAGGTGCCTGCAAACTCTGCATCAGCAAGGTGTGTTTCTGTATTAACATATTTTTGTGTCTCTCCCCTTCTGTGGTGCCTTGCCCCGTGGGCCCAGTGCCGCGTGGCACACCCCCTGGGGCAGGAGCATCCCTGCATCCCTGGTACCGCTGCCTAACTCTGCCCCTTCCACTGCCTGGTGAGGCCATGCATTGGGGCTCACAGGGAGGAGACCACAGGATTCCCCAGCTCACCTTGGTCCCAGCAGTGGGCAGAGTCTGTGGAAACAAAAACAGGCTGGAAGCAAGCCCTGCCCTTTGGCAGTGGTACCTGAGGTAAAGGAAGGTAAAAGGAAGTTTCCAAGGGGCTGCGCGTTTTAATGTTATGCCACTTTGCAGCTGTACAATACCATCCATTCTTCTAAACCCACAGCATTTCAGAACATTTTGGAGAAATTTTACAGCTCAGAGAGAGCAGCCACCTTCCAGGGGTCACACAGCTATTTGGGCCAAAGGTGGGGTTAGAACCTGTGCCTCTTGTCTAGTTGCAGGACTCTTTCCAGCCCATCCCACTCTCAAAACACACAGCACTCTCCCCTGTGCTGCACCTGTGTTGCATTTCCAGGACTCCACACTTCTGCCTGCCTTCACGCACATGGCAACCCGGTCCATCTCTGGATGTTCTCTTCCATTCCTCCCAATTCTGGGATAGTTAACAGTAACATGAGCCCTGGCCGGCTGTGCTCGCCATGCAAGGGCCTGCAGCCTCACACAGACCCCTCATGGACACGTGTGGACACGCACATGCACAGGGGAGCTCGCAGCTGATGGCACAGCATCCATCCATGAGCCAGGACCTACTTGGCCATTTCAACAGGAAAGGGAATAGACGGGCCGCCCCCGCCCATCTCTGTATTCTAGGTCCAGCAGCTGTGGTGCCTCCAGGACCCTGCAGCTCAGGGATAAGGTGGGAAGGGGGAGGACATGGATGTAGACAGGTCTGAGCAAGAACTCAGTGAGAAGAGGGGCTGTGGACAGGCCCCCCACCCCCAGCACATATAGCATCCTTAACGGAATGAGGAGAAGGACCCCATCCAGGTGGCTGGATTATACTTATGAGGACAAGTGAGAAAAAGGCTGGCTAGCAGCTTTGCCAGGGATCAGGGCTCTGCAGAGCTGGCGAGGGTCGGGGCGCTTCAGCTGCAGGTGCTCCTTGCCAGGACCCCCTCATGCCGAGTGAAATCTGCCCAGGAGCCTGCAGACGCCAGTGACACAAACTCTCCTTCCTTTCTCCTCGGAACATGGGGTAAGAGAAGACAAGCCAAATTAATCAGTGAACAAAGAATCCAGTCAGAGCAAGAGGGATGCTGAGGCCATGGTCTAAAAGACAACAACCCATTTCTTCCAAATCCCGCGACCCGGTTTCCACCTCTTTTCCATAGCATCCTCTGATCTGGTGGTCATGACACGGCTCCCGGAATCAGCAGTGCTCAGTCACACCACATCTGAGGACAAGAAAACACTAGGCAGTGTGTTTTCACTGCTTTATAAATATTTGGAGACTCCCTGTGGTCCTGGGGTTGCCATTCTTACACACAGGAAAGCCATTAGGTCAATTTGTTTTCATCTCCATTATCTGAGCAGGCAGGAGACTGCCTCTGCTCACAAAACCATCGGTCATCTCTGCTGCTGCAAAGTTCATCCATGATTCAGGGTCTTTTCTCCTTCCTGTCCCCAGGTCGTATACGTGTCTTCACCTTTCCTGGCGGAAGTGTCCTCCTCTGATAGATTTCCCAGCGGTCAGCCCAGGTGCAGCTCCTGCATTTGCACTTGGGCTCCGGGCTTTCCTTCCCCCTGTCCCAGTCAGCCAGCAGCCAGCAAGGCAATCTAGTGAACAGGGCAGTGGAAATTCAGCTGACGGGTGGAGGCGTTCCAGTATCAATTTCCCTTTTCTCACCACAATTTTATAGAACTTTGCAAAGATGCTCATCAGCAGTTTTGCAAGTCTAGCTTTCTTCTGAAAAGAATCAAGCCCATCCAAGCTCTAAAGTTTTATGCTGTTATTTTTAATGGTTTGATCAATTACCCAGTACACGGTGTTCCTGTAACCCTATCTTATACCATAAGAAGAGGGTTCGAACACCAGGGTTTCAGGAAAGTCTGTGCCGCGTCAGTCAGCCAGAGTTTTATGTAACCCACCTCCCGCTTAAGAATTTGCTTAGTACATTTTTCTCCTGTGTTCTCAAATACTGACCTCTTTCCTTCACTCTGACATCTCACTGTTGTTTTTTCAGTGTATGGGGAACACTTGAGCTCTGACTGTACAAGGCAGCGTTTCCATAAAACAGCTCTCCAGCCTCTGTCTGTAAGTGAATCTCCAGCAGAGAGGGCTGCCTGATCCAGACTGACTTTAACCCTCCGGGATAGGACTGAAGTGAGGATGTGTTGTTAACAAGGTGGCAGCCCTAGGAAGTTCTAGCAAATTCCCCAAGTATTTTATGGGCTCTTGGTCTCATTTTGTCCTCTTTGGTAAAGGAAGCTTACTAGGCAGTAAGTTAACTTTTCTGTTCTTCTCAGAAGAAAACTCTGAGCTCTCAAGTGGGAAAATCAATTTCCATTGCCGGGCATGTAACCTTTCAAAGTGAATCAAACAATGGCGAACGGCTAAGACACTTCAGAACTGATCTTGTAAATTCCCTTAATTTTATAATGTTTTCTCGCTTCCGTGCCAAAACAAAAACTTGACAAGAGGCATTATTTTGATGTAGAGATCTGACTGGTTTTATACAATATGAGCTCTTTGACGGCAAAACTGATGTGTAATTACCTTTTTTTTTTTTTTTGGACACCACAAAAAAGCAGTTTTTGTAACTGAATGGTAACCTCAAGGGCTTGACAGTCTCCCACCAGACCCTGGGAGGTCACGGCATGCCTTGGCCTTGGCCTTGGCCTTGACTTGTATACCCACACTTCCCACCTGTCTGCCAGGGCAACACCTGCTCATCTTCCAAGACCCACTTTCTCCAAGAAGTCTTTGCAGAGCCTGTTCCATTCCCTCCCGCCCCCACCAGGGAGGAGCCGATCATCCTGCCCGTCAGATCCCCACTGCATCCTGACACTCTCACACACCTAACACTTCATCGCGCTTACAGCTTTGTGTGTGGAGGCCACCTTCTCAATAGGGGCTTCCCAATCTCTGTGTTACTGATGTTGCGGGCCGGGTGACATTTTGCTGTGGGGCTGCCCTTTGAGTTGTGGGATATTTAGCATCATCTCCGGCCTCTACTCATTAGGTGATGCTGCCAGCATCTCACCCCGCCTCCCAGTAGAGACAACCAAACTGTTGTCACACTAATGTCCCTTGGGAGGCAAAATTACCATGGTTGAGAACACCGTTCTGGACTCTGAGATCAGGGTGATGGCAATGTTTTATTCATCTCTAAATTCCCAGCACCTAGCATCGTCCCTGTTAGAGAGTGGGCATTTAGTAAGTGTTTATTGAATTTTGAGAACCAAGTGAACTAGTACATGTTAATAAAGTATTAATAGTCAATAAATATTCCATATTCCACTATTATTATCTGGAACTATCAATCGCAGCGATTGGTAGTGAACCCACTTTCTACCTTTAAAGTGGGCATGATCTGTGAGGTGTGGGTGCCCAGCACCTGTGCTCTGCAGGGTTTGTTGACTGTGAACTCGGGCTGACCTCTGAGCTGGGGCCTGATCACGGAAACTCTGGCTAAAACTCTGGACTCCTGCCCACAGGTCTGTCCCAGCCCCCTGGCAGTCCTGGCTTCTGGACCCTGTCGTAGGTACCGACGTTAGTTATCAGACCTTGCCTCTGACATCTGACTGCAGGCCCGGCCTGGTTCTCCGGCCTCCAGGCCTCTCCCCTATCCTGACTTCTGGAAAGCATGGTCTCCTTAGCTGCTGTAAACCTGAGCCCCGACCTGCTCCTTCCTGTCTCCGTCACATCTGTTGAGTTAGCCCGTGTCCCACGGTGACTGGTTTTGCCATTTTCTGGGCCCGGTCATTAGGTTATTTGCAAACTGTACAAACCCCCCAAGATCTTGTGCACTCCCCCTGGCTCTGGGGGTCCCACACTACAGACAGACAGTTGAAAAGTAACCAGTTCTGTCCAGCGATGGAGTCTGGGGCTCTACCATGTGACATAACATGGTATTTTTAGTTTCTGACTGCTTTGGTGTTGTGTGAACACTGCTCATGACAGAATAAGTGATACATAATCAAAGTGGGTCTCCTTCACAGCCAGGGTAATGTAAGAAAGACCGCGAGCTTGGCTCACAGCTTGGGAAATATGTCTCCTCTGACTGGTGACATCAGTTGCCCCCATTGAGCTGGAAATGTGACTAAGTGGCCCCTACTCAGAGGAGCAAACTTTGACAAAAGTTTATGTAATTTATATTTTTATCTACCTTTCAAATTCTACTCCTAATTCTCTTTCCTCCTTCCCCTCGTAACCATAGCAACACACATCCCATAATAAGGAGTAAGATGTTAGCGGAGATCAGAAGAGCTAACCTGTGAATGAGACTTCCAGCCTCAATGGAATTTCCCAAACCTGGCGCATCCTCTGTTCGTTCCCTTAACCCTTCATTCATTCATTCATCTGTTTACCTATTCGTTCATCTGTTCACCCAGCAGACGTTTGTTCAGTAGCTGTGATGCACCTGGTCCCCAGCTAAGACCTGGCATTCAGCCATGAGTGAGGATGACACAGTCTCTACTCTTGTAGAGTTTGGGTCTAGTGGGGAAGACAGATAATAATGGAAAATTCATGCAAATAAAGGTAGGGTCAGCACCGCAGCCAATGCTACAGCGAAGTTGGGGTAGGCTTCCCTAGGGGAAGCAATGCTTAAGACTTGCTTTAAAAACACACTTATTTCTAGGCGCCACCTTCAGAAGTTCTAATTGAGAAGAGAGGTGGGCCTGGAAGGTGTGCTTCCTAAGAACACGCCTGGGAACAGGCCAAGACTGCGCAGCCCTTCCAGGAGGGGGGGGCACAGCCACTGAAGTCGCAGTCCAGTGAGAAGGTGACAAACGATGCCTGGGGCGCTCTAAACAGATGGCGGGGGACCCCCATGAAGAAAATGCAGGTGACAATCAGTCTGATATGGCTTCCAGCTCCAGTCCCTTCCTCCTAACACATTTTGATCCTCTTCCACTCTTCCCGTTTTAAAGACAATTTCCATTAAAAAAAAATTCTAATGCTCATGATACTGGTTTCCAGACCTGTTCAATGTTGCCCAAGCTTATTTCTTCTTACGCTCTTTTCGCTACTTACTAGTGTCTGTGTGGGGCCCTCGGTCCCCGGTGAGAGAGCCAGTTTCTCCAGAACCCTAGAGCTTGGAAAATTTGTTGTGAAAGTTTATCCCAGAAGAGACGTCCCAGCGTTTTGTTTAGTTATTTATGTGTGAGCAATTGAAGAGCAGGAATGTGTGAAGTGATTTCATTTGCCTTTTTTCCTTGTGTGATTCCAACTTCAAACCCAGCAGGACTGAATCCATGAATGGCCTGATGTTACTAACTTGTGAAGGGTCTCCTAAGCCCCCAGCTGTCAAGGCCTAAAAATCTCTAGACCTCAGAAGGCAAGAGCCAAATCACCAGACACCTGCTCTGCTACCGTTAGAGAACAAAGATTCTGCTTCTCAGTTAGAATTTTTTTTTTTTAACTTTCACATACACCAGATTTAAAGAAGTTGGAGCCAGATGGTAAGTTTGAGAGGCTCTGATTCCAACCTGGATGTCTCAGTCCCATGCGCGATCCAATGAGTCTGTTTTATGGAGTTATGATAAATCCAGCCCCTGGAAAGGCTTTTAATGTGTTATTCAACTGGTGTCAAGGAGAAAATGTCAAAATACTAAAAATAGACTGAAGTTGAAAAACTGGCTTCCAAGTCCACTGGAAGTTTATTCATTTCTCTCATTTTATATGCACAGAGGTGATCTCACACCGCCACATGGTAGAGGGAACAAATAGGAAAGCAATCAAACAGGCTGCATAGAAGTTCCCAGACGAGGACCTCGTGAGTGAGTGAGTGAGTGTGTGGGCCTAAACGGCACAAAGGATTGACTATCTGCCCCATCTGCTCAAATTTCCCCTCACATAGAAATGATGTCCAGAGTTTGTTATTTTTATCAATGCCTTCACAAGTGTGTTGAATCAGATCTAGCTGATTTACACTCATTAACATGTGTATAGTTAGAAAAAAATAGCTGAAGAAGCTCTTGTCTAGGAATATTCAAAATGTCCCTCAGATTGTCATTTCAGGGCTTCTGTATGTTTGAGGGGGAGACTAAGGTGACCATAACTAAGTCAGGGACCAGGCTCTAAGCCCCAGCTTCACCCAGAAATGTTGCATTTTCATCTGTTACTTATATTAGGGTACTAAATTCAGATCATGAAAAATAAAAAGCTTTAAAAAGTGACACTCCCCAACCAATCATGAAGCCCAAATGTACTGAAGGGGAAGAATTGCCAAAGATCACGTAATTAAACAGTGGTAAATTACCGTGGAATCTTATTCTTTTGAGTCTCAATACAGTTCGTAGATTTTGAAATTTCAATCTCAGTTTCAGAGTTCAAAACTCTCTGATTAATCTCTTAAATGCTTCTTTGCAATACTGTATAAATTCATGCTGTGAGTCGACTGGAAAAAATTGAGTGAAAACTCATGTTGCTTTAATTCATTCTTGAACAATGAATCCTTGTAATTATCAAGCTACTTTATTTTCATAAGAAAAAAGCTTTCAGGCACAAACCCAAATGAAATTCTCCAATTTGGAATTCATCTGAGCATTTATGTAATTTATTCCAGGAATAGAGAAAAGGCTTAGTTAACATACCAGTAAGATCAGTTGATGGTGACTGAGAAAGATTTTGGGGTCACCACTGGCCACTGAGATAATGCAGAATGATCAGCAATCACCGCCCTGGAGATGGGAGGAAAGTGCGCGTGACTGCTTCATCTTTGTCATCCCTGGCCTCTTCTGATTCCTGTGCTTTGCCTTACAAATTATCTTGGAGTTGTTCCCTTTCTCAATTAGATGATGAATTTTCAAACTACGGGACCATGACTGAAATGCCTAGCAAACCGCTGTACATGATGGTAGGTGCTAATGAGCATCAACAAGCATGATGGAACTGAGCCAAGCTGAACTGAATAAAATCAGATAGAATTAATAGTTCATCTCCAAAGGAACATCAAAGTAAACGCCCAGGGGGGATGCACATCTACTCACAGGCCAAAAATAGTCTCAGCAATACTTAAGAATAAAAACCTTCTAGATTTCATGAGAAAATCTCTCAACAAGTTAAACTGACACATGGTTTCCAAAATTTTTTTGTCCGTAGATTATCAAAGCATAGAATCTTGGAAGAAAATTAGATCTAAACTTAAATTAAATATATTTTGTAATGGTGTTGTCTTTGGCTGCTGAGTTATCAGTTGTCATGAAAATGTAGATAATGGAGATCATGGCAAATTGGTGAACGTTTCTAAAAGAATGATTGGGAACAGGAATGAATTAGATCACCAAAGGGAGCCAACTCCACAGAAATCTGCAAACATCACGAGACTGGACGCTGTCTTTCCGTGATGTCGTCTCTGAGTTAACTTTCCCTGCCCAGAGAGCTTTGCTCTTAGCTCTGCTTCCCATTCTCAGTGCAAACCTGAAAACAGAGTAGAAAATGTCTGAGTCACATTCTGCTGTGACAAATACTGTAGACTAGACGGCTTAAACAACAGACATTTATTTCTCACATTTCTGGAGGTTGGAATTACCAGATCAGGAAGCCAACATGTTTGGCTTTTGGTAAGATCTTTCTTCCTGCCTCGCAGACGGTGGTGGTCTTTTGGCTGCTTCTTCACGTGGCAGGGAGAGAGAACGCAGGCTCTCTGGTGTCTCTTCTTATAAGGGCTCCACCTTTGTGACCTCATCCCCTCCCAAAAGCCCCACCTCCTATTACCACCATACTGGGATTAGGGCTTCAACATACAAATTCTGGGGGTGCACAAATGTTCAGTCCATTGTAGGGTTTGAGAAGAGACTTGGATCTAGGGCTGACCTTGTGAGCAGTCTGGCCTTTCTTGAATCATCTGAAAAGAGGCACCAGCAAAGGCCAGGAGAGGTGAGGCCGCAGAGGTAGAGGGTCACCCAGAGGTGTGGCGTCACAGAGCCACTGGAGAAGCATGTGTCCCCTTCTCCCTGTCATGGAGCCAACATGCTGAGACACCTTCCTGTGCCGTCTTCTGCCTGGCCAGTGACAGACTGAGCCTTGATGGCTTAATTTTACTTGCAGATACGTTAAATTTGCTTTGCTGGTCTTCAGCATGGGTTTTGAGTACAGACTGTCTCCAGGAAGAAATCTTATTTGTGTCTAATAGTTTTAAATTTCAGTCCACTTGTGACCAAAAATGTACCTTTGATTTTGAGCCTTGCTGCCCTGACTCCCCTAGGTGGGAAAAACTGAATCTTAGTTCACTGAATGCCCCTTTCTCTGGGGTCTTGCTGAGGCCTATGGAACATATGTTGGACCAAGCCATCACGCATGTGGGAGGGAGACAAGGGACATGTTAGCTCAGTATTGTCTGTCCAGGCAGTCTGCTGAGCTCTCCCTCTGCCCATCGGGTCTGGGGTTATCACTCCAGGCAGGTTACTATAGACTGGCCTCTTGCAGACCCAGGGGCTTGCCCATTACTTCTATCCCTCACTCTGGGGGAGAAGGATAATTGTGCTCCTGGCTCAGGAATCTTGATGAGACTGTCCCTGTCTGCCTGGGTTTGCTGGTTCCTCCCCAAGGTCCAGCCATGTGGGTGGGGCATTTGTGGGGCCACCACATAGACCCCTTCTCAGATTCTTCCAATCTTTCCCAGGCTTTTCTGCCTTGCCAGAAGGTGAGGTGCAGGACTGCTGTCTGGGGGAAGGAGGAAGAAGACCAGCCATGTTATTCTCCAAGCTCCTGCCATCCAACATCTTGCTGATACTTGAACTCTCTGATTCCCAACAGAGATGCTGGGTACACAAAGCCAGGAGAGAGCATGGGCTCTGTAGTTCACAGCTGATCTTCAGAACTGAGATCTGTGTCAGGCACGCAGCTCAGTAAGTAATCATGAAATGGGTTAATACCTGAATAAATGAATGAATATCTGCTCTTTGTACCGCCATGCCCCTCTCCTGAGGCAACAAACGCAGAAGCACTCGCCATGACATGAATGGGGGAAAAGGGGAAGAAAAAATCTTAATACTTCCAGAATATTACATGTACTTGGACTTTGATTTGTAAGGAATTCAAAGATAAATCTCCACAGTGTAAGATCTACACTTTCAAAAGAAATTAAACTCAACCTAGAAGACAGTTCTCAGCTGACTAGGCTTTACAGCTAGTTGAATTGGGTGCTAATCCTCCATGTTCTAAAATGGATTAAATATGGGAGGTAGGGTGAAAAGGCCTTTACTCCTAACCAGCTGTGTGAGCTCCCTGGGCCCCAGATTCCTCATCTGTAGGTAAGAGACTTGGACCCTTCCTTTGTTCAGTCAACAATGTTGGTCCAACACTTAAAAATTCAGGCATTGGGCTGGGCATAAGAATACTGGCTCCCAACCTGGTGAGGATGTCACAAGTTAAATAAACATCTAATTGTAAAATACATCAAGCGTGATGAAGTCCACAGGACTTTGAGGAAACCAAATTCCCTCCTGGTTCCAACATTCCATGATTCCATAGTAGTTTCCATTGTGTCCTATTCTAGGGTCTCTGCATTCCCACAGGGAGCTGTTTTTAGGGAATTCTAGGTACCATTAAAGGCATGAAAATATACTGGGGCTCAGAGTCCTGCTGGGATTCCATGAAAGGCACATCTCATGAAGTCATCTCATCTAGTTCTTTTCCTCAAAGCCTTCCAAGGAAGAAGAAAGTCAGCTGCATTTCAAATATTTTTTGCATAAAAACGCAACATTTCTTAGAAGCTTTCACCATTAAATTCTTCCTTTGCTCTAATCTAAATCTTTCTAGTTGCAGCATAAACCCATCTGCTGCTGCTGCTTGTCCCCCTCGAGATGGAGAATACCCGGCTGACAGCCTGTTCTCACCACCTTTGAGATGCTTACGGCCAGTCTCTGTGTCACCTTGCTGTCTTCTCTTCTGCAGAGAGATACTCCCATTTCCATCAAACTCATTTCACAGGTTTTCTCGACTCTTCCTTTAGACATTTCCCCCCAACCCCCTACAGTTCTTTCCAAGTCTTCTCCAAGGGCACAAGATCAAAACTAGACCCAATAAAGAGTATTAAGTCTTAGCTGTCTTTTCTGCCCATTTTCTTTTTCAACTTTGGGCAACAAGGATTTCTTGATCTTACTAGATCTCAAATAACATTTATGCTGGTTGGATTATCATTCATTTACTCATACGTAACCTCCTAAACACTAACACTAGCATTCTAAGTTCAAGGCTTCAAAACAACATGGCAGAAAACCAAGAATAACCGTAATCTCATCAATCATAATGATATTGGCTTGGTTTGCTCTGGCCAGGTCCGTTAAATTTCTGAGGTAATTAGCGGGTAAGACATCATCTATCTGCACTGCTAACTAAAATTTGGCCTCCAGTAATTTATCCAAATCAGTTAAGACAACAAAAACAAGGGGCCTTTGTTCAGCGTGGACTACATTATGAAGTGCAACACATATTTTCTAAGAGGAGTCACTGGATAAAACAGAAGCTTCTTCTTCATTTGTTTTTTAAATAAAGTTATGCTCAAAACTTGGACATTTCTATACTCTCCCATTAGTCCTTTCTTATTACTGATCAATCATTTTTTCTAAGAATATGAATGCCAGGCAAAAATAAAGTTTGTAGTGATTTCTGAAAATCACTCAAGTCAAAACAAAAGTTATAGAGATGAATTAAAATAGAAGAGAAAGTATTCCACTTTAAGCAGCTGTAGTACACAAGTAGATGCTCATAATGTACAAAGCTGGAGTCCTGTGTGGCCCAGAAACAGAGCAGTCAGGTTTAAGGGACTCAGTTAAGACAAATGCAATTAAAAAGGACTTCTACTCTTGTCCAACATCTCTTGAAGGACATTAAAGATTTAAAGACACAATCTTAGACTCTAGAATCATTCACTAAATCTTCTGCCCTCATCCTCTCACCTCCCAGCACCTCTCCCTTTACTCACTAACAGCCCATAAAGCTGTTGTTCCATCCCGCTCCCACGTCACTCCCCACTTACTGTAGAAATTTACTGAACCTCTCTTAATTCTTCAGAATTGTCTTGGGGGAGTCTGAGGCAGGGAAGTTTGTGAATTATACCATCATTCGTCTTTTTCCTAAGTGTACTAGTGTACTCAAAAACCCACCACAAATTAATGCTTTCACAAAAGCTATAAACTATTGACTTCTTTAACTGTGACATTACAGAGTGTATTCTTTCGGTCATAGCTGGATCCAGGTGTTCCAATCGTGTCTCTAGGAATCCATTTCTCTTAGCTCTTAGCGCTGTGCTCTTCTGTGTTAGCTTGAATATGCATCGGGCTCTTTCCAGTTGGTGGTCAGATGGCCACTAGCAGCATTAGACTCACACCCTAGCCACCTACAACCCAGGTGGAGAGCTAGCATCTTCTTACTAACGCTGCAGGAAGAGTCCTGGCTTCATGGTCATCAGCCTGCTTGAATCGTGGACATGCTGAATTGTCAAGGGTGAGATACTTTTGTGTGCCAGGCTCTTCTCATTTATCCATCCCTGGAATTGGAGAGTGAGCAACATATACCCAGATTAGATGACAAGTGGGTGGGACCCTGTTGGTTCTCTCTTGGGGGAAAACTACAGAGCATTTATTTGAAAAATGGGAAATGGATGCCAGTGAAACCAAAACAGCAGGTGGTGGTGAGGATAAACCAGGTTGATCTGTGCTAACAAATAACCTCCAAGTCACAGGAGAAACACAACCGGTGTTGATCCTTAGCTCTTGCTGCATGTGCAGTGTGAGAGGACAAGAAGCTCTGCTCACTGTGGTCCCCCAGCATCTGGGATGGTCAAGGATCCGTGGCAGCATGCCTTCATGATCTTCAAAGGACAAAAGGAAGAGCCTCACACAGGAAATTCAGTGCTTCTGCCTGGAGGTGGTACACATCACTTTTGCTGGAAATGCAGGGAATTGCAGTCCTACCCAGCACTTAGAAGAGAACAGAATATTCAGGAAGAACCACAGGGATGACCATTGTCCACTTAAATAAGGACAGTATTGTTTGTAACAGGAAGAGCTCTGGATGCTGTGAACATCCTTTGACAACAGTCACACAGCCACTACATCCTACTGACTGATCCAGGTAGACTTCTACAGCCACAGACCCATCTCAGAGGGAATGAAAACATCTCAGCGGCTGGGACCCTCTTATTCCCCTCACTCCTTGCCTTTTTTTTTTTTTTTTTAAATCAACAGCTTCACAGGTCTCTACGAAGATTCTCAATGTTTTATTATATCTGAATTTCCTCCTCACTCTGAGAGAGAAAAGAGACTTTGGAATTGATGAGGTTTAAGATTTTCCTTGTAACTCTTCCATTTGTAGATTCCCATGTCCCACTCATCTTTGTGGCTGGCAGGGCCCCGGCGTGTGTTCAGTAGGAAAGACATAAGCAGATGGCGGTTCTGGGGCCTTTAAGGAACTTGATACATTTCATAAGCAAAGAACTTTGTATCTTCTCCTGTAAGTGAGAGTTGACAGTTCGATTTTATTTCAAATTTGGCAACAGGTTTTGATTATTTGAAATACGAGGAAACTAACAGAACGCAGAGATTGCGTTCTTAAAAGTCCTCTTTTTAAACAGGCCTTTCCACATTCTTGCTTAGTGTGCAGCCTACACACGGTTACGTGTGTAATTACAGCAGCTCAGTTCATGTGTTCTGCAACAATTTTTACAGATGCCGCAAGCAGGTGTCATTAAATATAAGTGCCTGAGAATTCTCCCGGCGCTCAGGCCGGGCTGCATGCTGGGCTTGCAATGCCAAGAAAATTATACAAGCAGTGATCACTCACGGAGGGCTTTCCACTAAAAGATACTACAACCAACTTGATTTTTTTTTTTTTGTAGAAACAGACATGTATACTTCCTGACTCTTATCTTAAACATATATATGTATTTCATTTCCATATTTAAGAAATCATTCTGTGGTGGCTGCCAGGGGTGAGATAAGGGGATAGAGGAAAATGGGGAAATGCTGGTCAGAGCGCAAAGTTACAGTAATGTAAAATAAATACGTCTAGAAATCTAATGTACAGCATGATGATTATAGTTAACAACATGGTGTTGGATACTGGAAATATGCTTAGAGTAAATTTCAGGTGCTCTCATCACACACAGAAAAATAGTAACTATGTGAGAAGTGTATATATATGTATATATATATACACACACACACACACACTAATTAGCTTAATTGTAGTAATTATCCTCACTATGTATATGTATATCAAGTCATCATGTTATATACCTTAAATATATACAATTTTTATTATAAATAAATAAAAAGAAAGAAATCATTCTGTAATAGCGGCAAAATTCAAGTGGTTTTCTTTAAGGAGATTCTATCAGCAATATTTAAGACATTTGGGAAAGTCTTAGAAGATCTTGGTGGCTTTTGGTGGGGGGTGGGGGGGTGAATCCAGAGAAACCAAGGAAGATGAACTCTAAGTATGAATCTTTTATAAGCTTAGGGCTTCCCTACTGGCCCAGGTCAGAAGCCAATAAAAATTAGTGAGGTTAGAATTTCAGACTGAATTAAGATTTTTGTGATTTCCCAGTTGCAAAAAGTCTGACTTCTGCTTTTTGCACAAGGACAAGACAGTCTTCTTGGCTCCAACTGAATAGAATTTTAGTCATGAGAGATAGATGCATCTTTAATGTAGGGATCAAGTTTCTATTACTAGGTGGATGGCATTCAGAATTGCAGAAATAGGCTGCACAAATGCATTTGGGGTTTTAATCAAACCCAAAGCATCCGAACAATGTTTCTGGGTGATTAATGAGCCCAGAACAATGTCGGGTTTTCATCCACCGTAACACAGCAACAGACATAAGAAACAGCACGCATTTAGGACTGATGGCTGGGTCTCAGAGAGCAGAGACCAGAGGGCAGACTGTTCCTCAGTAAGGGTAGCTGCGCTTCATTGAAGAGTGACTGCATGCAGGGCACTGGCTGAGCACTTTAAACAGTTACCATGCTCAGCACTCGCAACCGAACCGTCTTCCGGGCAATTATCCCAGTGTTGCCCGTTCCAACTATGTAACTCTGGGAATATTACTTAACCTTGGTTTTAGGGCATGTGAATGGGCTAGAACAGTCTGGTGTTCAGTCCTTCATCCATGTGCTGACACCATTCCAAGCACTGGGGGCACCGTAATCCCTGACCTCTCAGAGTTCCTGTTTAAGATGGTTAATTTTATGTGTCAGCTTGACTGAGCTAAGGGATGCCCAGATGGCTTGTAAAACATTATTTCTGGGTGTGTCTGTGAGATTGTTTATGGAAGAGATCAGCATTTAAATGGGTGGACTGAATAAAGAAGAGCCATCACCTCGCCAGAGGGCATCATGTAATCTGCTGGCCTGAACAGAACAGCAGGCGGAGGGAGCATTTGCTCTCTGCTGGATCTGGGACATCCATCTTCTGTCACTGGACAGACTTTGACTGCATTGCACCACCAGCTGTCCTGGTTTTCCAGCTTGCAGACTGCAGATCTTGAGACTTGTTGGCCTCCATAATCTTGTGAGCCAATTCCTATTATAAATCTATCTGTCTTTCTGCCTACCCATCTATCCATCTGTCTCCCGTTGGTTCTGTTACTCTGGAGAACCCTGACTGATACACCATTCCAGTGGGCAGAAAGTGACAAGTAACAATAAACAAAGTATGTCAACTGCATAGTGCTTTACAAGGTGGTAGGTGGAAAAAAGAAAAGATAGAGCAAGGTAAGGGTAAAGGAGTCAAGGGTAGGGATTAGGGGGGACAATTTTAAATAGGGTGGTAAGAATAAGCCTCACTGAGAAGGGGCTTTTGAGCCAGGACTTGAAAGGGGGGAGGGAATTAACCTCACAGATATTTGGAAAATGATTGTTCCCAAATTGTTCCCTTGCACTGGACCAGCCAGTGCAAGGCAGGACTGACGTACCAAGGTCCCACACATCACAGACATACATACACCGAGCAATCTTTCAGAACAACACACAGGTGCTTGGGTCATTGGGAACCTAGTGCTCAGAGCTGGCACAGCACTGCTCATAAGAACCCTGAACATCCCATCTCACAACCGGCACCTCTGAGGCCCCAGGGAAATGCTTCTCCATTGCTCTTGCCCTGTGTCCTTGAAACATGAGGTAATTATATCCCAAAGCCCAAATGTTGGTGGGCTGAGCTTTGGCCAGCATCAGAGTTTAGGGTCACATCACAGTACAGAGGAGAGAGTTGAGCAGCAGAAGAGTGTAACTAAGAGACAAGTTAATCAACTTATCAAACCCTCAGCAGGAATGCAGTAGACTCTTGTACAATGAATTATTTTTTGTCTTTTCCCAATGGTGTCAAATATCTATTTGCTTCCTTCCCTTCATATTCTAATTCTTGATTTGAAGGTTCCCACAAACTAGTGTGGTATTTACACATGGAGTTTGAAGAATATTTTGTAATATTAAACAATTCATGTGATTCTTTAGTTTGCAAATATATTGGTGTAAACAAAACTTGCATGATGCATTGTACCAATTCTTTCCATTGGCTCCTAGATGGTCTTTGAATCTGAAGTTGCCAAGTAGTTGAATTTTCATTAAAATATTTAAGATACTTTAAATTCCAAAGCATTTTGGCTTTACTTAATTGATGTTTACTTTAACTTTTGATCTTAATAATCATGTTTTGTTCTTTGCTTTTTAATTTTAGGAGACAATTCTAAATAATTTTAAAGGAAAAATAACTATTGAAAACATGTGAAAACATGTTTAGCACAGGAAAACTATATTCAATACCTTGTAATAACCTTTAATGAAAAAGAATATGAAAATGAATATATGTATGTATATTAATGACTGGGACTTGTGCTGTACACCAGAAATGGACACATTGTAACTGACTATATTTCAATTAAAAAAAAAAAAAAGAAAAGATGTGAAAAGCTTTGAATTTTCACTTATTTATATTAATTTACATTTTGATGACAATAGCTTAAAGTTTTGAATATTTTGACTACAGCTACATTTTAATTGTTCAAATTTTTTAAATTGAAGTATAGTTAATTTATAATATTATATTAGTCTCAGGTGTATTATATTAGTCTCATTATTTTTATAGGTTATACTCCATTAAGAGTTATCACAAGATAGTAGCTATAATTCCCTCTGCTATGCAATATATTTTTGCACATCTATTTTATACATAGTAGTTTGTCTCTCTCAACCCCAGACCCCTGATTAGCTCTTCTCCATTTTCTCTCCCCTTTGGTACAATTTTGGCAACTTCCTCCATCTTTTCTCCCAGCCCCTGAGTCCATAAAATAGCAGGAGCCTTTTGTTCCAGGCTCCCCAGGCAGTGAAGGGGTCCCACCACATCTTTGCTGATCCATCTGACCCACATCAGTCCATAAGAAAAAAACGGAACAGAAGAGAGTCAACTCTGTTTAGCCTCTTGTTTATACCACTGCAGGAAGTGATTAAAAGCTTGACTATTGCTTTCACTTTTTGGTTTGTTGTCTTAATCAACTATTTCAACACCTGTTAGCTCAACTCTCTGAGCTCAGCTCAGCTCAGGTCTCCACAGACATGAGGTCCTGGAGGTCCTGGAGGCTATTGAGAGTACTTCAATCTCTGAATGAAAATGAAACCGTTGAGCAAAGAAGTGACATCATCTGACTTATAAAACAATTATTCTGGGTGCCATGTTAAGAAAAGAACACAGGGAACATGGATAGAGACAGTCAGGGAGATGGGCTCACACATTCTCCAGACTGTGAGGTCCATTTATATACTGTAATTTCATGTTTTGTGGAATTGTTCAGAATTTAAGCCACAAAGTTCTAAGTAACCTCTGAATCAAAGAGAAAACCAGAAGGAAATTTTGAAAATATTATGATTAAATGAAAATAAAAGCCAACAAAATTTGTGAAATGCAGTTAAAACAGTGCTTAAAGGGAATTGTAGCATTAAAAATGTCCATATTAAGAAGGAGAAATTTCTCAAGCCAATGATTTAAGATTTCATCTTAAGATGTTAGAACAAGAATAAATTAACTCTAAAGCAAGAAGAACATATAAAATTATAAAGATAAGAGCAGATATCAATAAAATTGAAAACAAAACAATACAGAAAATTTTGAAAAAGAGATGCTCCTTTAAAAAGATCAAATTGATAAATATCTGGACAGACTATCCAAGAGAAAGAGAGGCAAAAATTATTCATGTTAGAAATGAAAGGACAGCATTACAGACAATATAAATATTAAAGCAATAATAAGAGTGTTATGAAACTTTATGCCACAAATTCAACAACTTAGGTGAAATAGAATGACTTTTTTTGAAAGACATAAACCACCAAAGTTTATGTAAGAAGAAACAGATAAACCTGAATAGCCCTATATCTAATACGGGCTTCACTGGAGAATTTTAGCATTTAAAGAAGAAATAACAAGTCTATGCAAATTCCTCAAGAAAATAGAAGAGGAGGCAACATTTGCCACTCATTTTATGAGGCTAGAATTAACTTAATACCAAAAGAAAACTAGAATTCATTATCTCTCATGAAAAAGTTGTAAAAATGTTCAAACAAAAATACTAGAAAAATTAAAATTAATAATTAATAATAATAATAGTAATACATCTTGGCCAATGGGGTTTATCCCAGGAATACAAGACTGGCTGTATATTTAAAAACCTAATGATATAATTCACCATATCAACAGACTAAATAATAAAAACGCTGTCAACAGATGCTGAAAATGCTTCTGACAAAATTCAATATCTATTAATGACAATGATTCAATGGAAACTAGGAATAGAAGGAAGTTACTACAAGATAAAGGGAATCTATAGGAAAAGCTTACAGCTAACATCATACTTAGTGGTAAAAGACCAAATGCTTTCCTCCTAAAATCAGGAACAAGGCGGAAGTCCTACCAGAATGATAGGCAAGAAAAATAAATACTGTGTGCATATATCGGAAAGGAAGAAATAAACCTGTCTCTATTCACAGATGATATGATTGCCTATGTATAAAGTCCCAAGATGTCAACAAAACACCTCCTAAAACTAATAAGTAAGTGAGTTTAGCAAGATTGAGCACACAAGGTCAACATATAAAATAAATTGTAATTCTATACACTTGCAATCAACAAATGGAAATAAAATTTTATAAAGCACCATTTACTGTAGGGCCAAAAAATGTGAAACACTCAGGCATAACTCCAACAAAATATATGCAAGATGTGTATCCTGGAAACTAAAAATACTGATGATACAAACCAAACAAGATCTACATACATCAAAAGGTATAACAAAATTCATGAATTGTGAGACTCAGTATTGTTAAGATATTAATTCATCCCAAATTTATCATAGATTCAATGTAATGTCAATCAAAGTCCCAAAATAAAATTTTTTGTAGGAATTGACAAGCTGATTCTAAAACTTCTATGGAAAAGCAAAGGAACTTGAGTAGCCAAAATAATCTTGTAAAAGAAGAGCAAAGTTGGATAACTCATATTACCTGATTTCAAGACTTATTATAAAACAACAACAACAACGAGGCTGTGGTACTGATGTAAAGATAAACCAATGAAACAGAACACAGAGTCCAAAAATAGACCCACAGTTACAAAGTCAATTGATTTTCAATAAGGGCAATTCAATAGAGAAAGGCTAGTCCTTTCAATAAATTGTGTTGGAACATCACTGCACATGCAGAATAAAAAAAGAGAACCTCATCTTATACCTCACACCCTACACAAAAATTAACTCACAGTGGGTTATAGATGTACAAGTAAGAGGTAAAATTATAAAGCTTCTAGAAGAAAACAGGAGGAAATCTTTGTTATTTCTTAACTATTTCACTAAAATCACAATTCATAAAAGGAAAATATTGATAAACTGAATTTCAGTAAAATTAAAACTTCTGCTACATAGAAGACACTGTTAAGAAAAATAACAAGTCAAGCTACACACTGGAATAAAATATATGTTCATCAGGTAGCTGACAAAAGATTCATTTCCAGGCTATATAAAACATTATCCATCTCACAAAAAAGCAACCCAATTAAAAGGAATGGACAAAATATTTTAAAATATTTTGACAATATCTGGAAGGCAGGCAAATAAGCACATGAAAAGATGGTCAACATCACTAATCATTAGGGAAATGTAGATTAAAGTTACAGTGACACATCACACCATGCCTGTTAGAATGGCTAAATTTTTTAAATGGACAAATCCAGGTGTTGACAAAGATATAGAGAAATTGAAACTCTCACATGTTACTGGTGAGAATGTGAATGGTACTCCACTTTGGAAAACAGTTTGACAGTTTCTTACAAAGTTAAATACACATGCACTCACCATATGACTAAAGAAGTCCACTCTTGGAGAAATAAAACCTATGTTCACACAAAGTCCTGTACAACACTGAGAGCAGCTATATTCTTAATCACCCCAAATCAGAAACTACTCAAATGTCCTTCCATCTGGTAAATGCATAATCAAACCGTGGCACATTTATATGATGAAGTAGTACTCGGGAATTAAAAGGAATGGACTCTTAATGTGTGCAACAGCAGGTGTGATTCTCACAGGCGTTATGCTCATCCAGAGTTGAAGGCAGACTCAGACTCAGCGGTCTACATGGTCCCTTTTACATGACATGCTGGAAAAGGCAAAATTACGGAGACAGAAAACAGGTCAGTTGGTGACAGGGCTGGGGGTGAGGGAAAAGGAATTTGAGGGTGATGGAATTTAATTATATTGGTGTTTGCAAGACTATGAATTTGTCAAAATTCATAAAGATGTATGCTAAAAAGAGTAAACTCTACTGTACAGGAAAAATATTTAAGTGAATAAAAACACATTATGCATATACGTACTCATACAGGAATTTTATTCAGCCTGTTAAAAGAAGGAAATCCTGCCATTTGTGATGATGTGGTTGAACCCAGAGGATATTTTGCCATGTGAAATAAACCAGTCACAAAAGGACAAATACTAATGACCCCACTTAACTGAGGAATCTGAAACAGTCAAACTCATAGAAGCAGAGAGTAGAATGGTGGTTGCCAGGGGCTGGGGGAGGGGAAAAGGAGCGGTCGGAGGTCGGAGTCAAAGGGTACAAAGTTTCCATTACATGCGAGATGAGTAAGTCATAGAGATCCACTGTACAGTGGAGTGGCTCTAGTTAACACTGTACTATATACTTACGTTTTTGCAAAGGGAGTAGATCTTATATTGTGTTCTTACCACACACAAAGTAATAAGTAAAGAGGGTAGGAGCAGAACTTTGAAGGTGATAGATATGTTTATGGTGTAGATTGTGATGATGGCTTCACAAGTATGTACCTATCTCCACACTCATCAAGTTTTATATATTAATTGCATACAGCTTTTTGTATGTTAATCATAGCTCAATAAAATGATAGAAAGACAAAATAAAGAATGAATCTGTCCTTGGAAAGGCCTCTGGAACTTGGTGAGGACTTACTACAACTGGCTATTACAGATGTTCGTATGGATGTATTAATAATACCTTGTATTTGAACTGTGAACAGGGTTACTAGATATTTTCCAACTTGATAATTATAAATTAACTCAGAAGTATCCTGACTACACAAAGCCCTGAATTGATACCAAGAAAATCTTTTGGACTGGTCAGTGAGCTTTGTATCTCTCAGGCCACCATTTGTTTCTCATTAACTAGAGCATTCCCGAAGGAGAGACAGCATTTTCCGATTCAGCATCAAAAACAGAACGGAACAGTGGTCACCAAATAAATATTTCCTATACAAGCAGGCAGCCCAGAAATGTTGGAAACGGAATCTAGAGAGTCTCAAAGCAGCTGAGCTTCACACGGAACTAGAACAAGAGAAATGAGAGCACGCAGACAAACAAGTCAATGTAAAATAGCCGTCACTTAGATATAATTTCCCCAAGCTTTTAAAAGGTTCAGCTTTTCAAGTATTGTTTTAGGGTAGACTGAGATGGGCGTGAACTATATGTGCTTATCATTCATTCACACTCCCTGGCAGTACTGCCATTGAAAGTTTGCTGAATTAAAGAAAGGATGGATAAATGCCAGACGATAAAGAAAACCTGACATTGTTTGCAGACATCACCATGTGCTGAGGGTGTGAGTTAGGTTGTATCCGGTCTCCCAACATGGCACTAGCTCTGAAGCTGGATCCCGTGGAGTCCTGGGCCAGGGTGAGCACGCAGTGCTCTGGGAGCAGCTGGCCACACACATTCACTCCTGAATGAATCTCTGTTTCCTAGATCAGGACTAGCTCCCATACGGAGCTCTTGAGATCCATCTGTGATTTCCCCCACTTTTTCACCCCGAGGCAAACCCATGAATTTCCAAACCTTATAAGGAGGTAGTAGTGGGAGGGGTGCTTCTTAGGGTCTTGCTAGGGTGGTGAGTAGTCTGTGAGCCAAGCCTACATAGGGCCAGGTGTGAGGGCCATGAGGAGTGTGTGCCCCACACCACGTCAGGGCGGGCGAGAAGGTAGTGCTATCCTGAGTCAGGGGTCACAGGTGGTGTCTGCAGAAGGTGGCTGGGAGGAGAAACCCTGGCATCAGCCCCACACCAGGGAGTGGAATGGATGCCTTTCCCTTGAATTTGATGAACCTTTTTCTAAATTTAAATAAATTTTTTAAATTCAAGTATAATTGATTTACAATGCTGTGTTAGTCACTAAACGTTTGAGGGCAAGAAACCTACCTTCTCTCCCTTTGGCTCCAGCAGCAGCCAGCACAGTGCTGAGCACACAACAAAGGCTTAACAAATCCTTGATAAGTTGAACTAAGTGAGAACCTGGTGCTGAAGGAAGCCAAATTTGTCAAATCCTGATTTGATTCCAACTACCATGTCTCCTCTGTGCTGATCACGTCTTATGGGGTCCCGAGAGTGAAAGGTTAGTTTTTGTCAGAAATCAAAGGAGGGGAGTGGAAGGATAAATTGGGAGTTTGGGATTTGAAGATACACACTACTGTATATAAAATAGGTAAACAACAATGTCCTACTGTACAGCACAGGGAACTATATTCAGTATCTTGTAATAACCTAAAATGGAAAAGAATGTGAAAAGGAATATGCATAACTGAATCACTATGCTGTATACCAGAAATTGTAACTATACTTCAATTAAAGAAGAAAAACTAAGACATTTATGGGGTAAGACAGGGTAGTGTGGAGACAGCAAACAGGTTTGAACTTGACTCCCGGTGCTATTCAACTGAGAGAACTGCTGACAGGTTAGTGTTAACTGTGATGCAGCTTCCATGGGAAAGAAAAAAAAAAAAAAACAAAACGTGATCGATTAGCAATGTCTGTCACAGGTTAGGGAGAGAGGAGCGGTGGCCACGTGCTCATGCCCGCCATTCCTGTTGGTGTGTGATTTGGGCAAGTTATCTCAGTTTTCTGGGTCTCGGTTTCCTTAACTATAAAATGATTTGAATAAAATGGCCTCAACAGTCTTTACCAGCTCCAGGAAGTGAAGGGAGGTTGAAGGCTCTTTCTATTTAAATGAGCTCTGTCAAAATTGTCCTTAACTAATTTTTACTAGTGATGTCATAATGTGCAAAAAGTAACGAAGGATTATGAAAAATGCTTTATCACTTCCCAGAGGTGGTGGATGCTTCTAGTCTTGTCTCTGCAGATCTTCTCTCTTCCTTTCTTCACTCAGCTCTCTGTGGCAGGGGCTGACCTATTTCAACCACATCAACCAGCCTCCTTGCCACCTGGCTTCCAGGTGGGTTTGGGTAAAGAGGACACTGGCAGGAAATAGGAGGGTTAGAGGAAGGGAAAAGAGAAAAATAAGGGAGGAGAGTGAGGAAGAAGAAGCCTGGGCTCCCTCCCCACACGGTTTCTTGGTCCCTTCAGTGAGATCATCACTTTTCTAAAACTGGACTTGTCCGTCAGACGCTCCTTACAGATTCTGCCAACCACTCCTCCCTCTGGCCCACCAGGCTCAGGAAAGTAATGGCCCCCTGATGCAGTATTCCTTGTGGTCCCCACTGCACCTACATAAACAGTCCCTTCCTTAAACCTTCTTTAATTATCCTAATTTAAATGTGATGTCTGTTTACTGTTGGGATGTTGATGCTTCTACAAGTTAGTAAAAAATAAATGTTTATTTAATTAATGAAATATGTATAAAGTCAATATCTGCTCAGATGACTGTAAATCTTTGAAGAAATGGGACAAAGGTTGCAGAGAACAAGGATAGAGGAGAATCATGGAGCAGAAGCCAAGGTTTCTGATTGAGAGCAAACATCTGGACCAAACAGGAGGATGCAGTAGGCATCAGTGTAGATCAGTGTGGCTCCTCTGGCATCTCTCTTGCTCTCTGAGCCTTCCTTTTGGTATCACTGTTGAAAATCTTGATGATTTTATTCTCCCTTTATCTATCTGCCTTCCTGCCTACCTACTTACCTACCTGTCATCTCCCTAAAGGGATAATCTAATAGATGCCTCTGAACTGTCCCTAGAGTCTAGAGTCTGTCCCTAGACACTGTAATCACAGGAGATCAGAGTCCCTGAGTCGTGCTGGAAGCCAAGCACCAGCCCTGGGCCTGAGGGGAAGCTCTTTGAGGGTCGCATGGTGGGCATGGATGTGGGTATGTGGAGATCTGCCCTCTGGCAGCCCCGTCTACCCTGTGAAGTGGAGTGTGATCTCCTGCAAGGGAGGGGAAGTGGGTGGAGGTGAGTGGTGATGGGGAGTGGAGTGTTAGGAACTTGGGGATAGTTTGACAAACCATCATGGAAAACCACAGGGAGCTGAGAGCGACTCAGCCAGGTTGGTGGCTGGAGGGGCACATTTCGCTCCCTGATAATCTTAGATTGAAAGACGTTGCCTTTTTAATTCCTGTCTATGTTCTTAGCCATACAGTTACTCATTTGACAAATATTTACTGTGGGCCTGCTCGGTGCAGGCTCTGTGACAGGCAGGAGCTGGGGAGAGGGGAGAGAGGCATGAGTGTGTGTCATTGGTGTGAGTGTGTGTGCTGGGGGCATGGGTGGGGACAAGATCATGGAGGGCCTTGGGGTCTGTGGGAAGGACTTGGGGTGTCACCCTGGATACCTCAGAGCTCCCAAGTACATCCCTGAGTTACTCCAAAGACATCCCGCCTGCCTGCTGTGACATTCAGGGCCAGTTACTTGCCGGGCCTTTCAAAAATTTTCCTTCTCTGGCTAATCTATTGTATCTTCAGGAAGACAATTCTAGTGTTAGTTATTCACTTCAGAGCTGGTCTGGTAACAGAAAGCTGCAGAAAGGCTTGGTGTCTTGGATCCCTTTCTTATTTGTATTAAAAAATAGTCTTCCTGGATCATCTCAGACAATAAAATTCAGTCTTCTTTTTCTTTAAAAACAGGTGTGGTAGAATGACTATAGCCCATAATTTAATTATAAATATCTGGAAGAGTTCTCAAAAGTCTTTTCGTTTAAGAAGGCAGGCTACCCCAATGGTAGCTAGAAAGACTGGAGCCTAGAAAGCAGAAGACTGAAGTGAACAAGCATGAAACCCTCAGTGTATCCAAAGTGAAGTCATTTTAAAATTATCAGCCACCTAATAAAATGATTCATTTTCATATTTGATTTCTCCTCTATCTGCATATTTGTCTTAGAGATGTCAGCCATGACCTTCTTCCACATACAAACAGCTGCCACTCACAGGGCAGGCATAGGCAGCCATGTTTCCTCCAGGTGATACCTCCACATAGAAACAGCTGATTGGCTCAAGATGTAGACACCTGACCTGAGAGATCCAATTAGAGCCTGGTCCTGGTCTTTGGCTCTGGAAACTGGGATTCTCAGGGAGAGTTAGTGGAGAGAAGCGGAGTTACGAGGTCTTATAAACAGATAGCTGCATACAGCCAGACACTGTGCAGTCCTGTGTAAAGTCTAGGGGGCTGGTAGCTGTTCCAGCCACATGTGCCCAGAGAAAGTCGGTCTGCAAAGAGGAGAATGGAGCACTACTTGGAGAGCAGGAGAAAGGCAAGAACACTGCTTGCACACCTCTACGACCCAGCAGCCCTCCCGCAAGTTACTTCCTGTCCTGAGATCACATGGTCCAGTTCATGTAAACCCTTTCCTTAACACTGGAGGGCATTTGTATTCTTGACCAACAAATCGGCTGCTTGAGAGAGAACTGCCTTCTCCATTTGGACCAAGACTGTTCTTTTTTGCATTAAACTTATCAGCCTTCATTTCTATGTTAATTTATTTCACTTTTATCATAAATCCTTGTGGGCTTAGCTCTCATTATGATTTTAAGAATTTGTACATTGATAATCTTACAACTAAGACTTAAAACTATATTGCCATACACGACAAGCATGCTCTGTGTTTTTGGACAATTTTCCTGACTCAGTCTAATCTGAGAATTGGGACATGGGATGGTTGGGAAGATATTTCACTTTTTAGGCTCACTTCTTACCTCCAATTGCAAAATGGTTACATTTTAAGGAGATGATTTGAAGGCATCTACAACCTACAAGTTCTGCAGGAATGTGGGCTGATTCTATGGTGGAATCGGTCTACAATTATGTGTAGCAACTAAGACCTGTGCTCTGTGCGGAGAGGTAAACACGTTCCAACCCCATTTGTTATCACATTCTCAAATTCCCTACCCTCCTGACCAAGATACATGGCTTGAAGAGGTCAAAAAGGAAAAAAATAAGTCCAAACCCATCTGGTAAAACCTAGAAATTGTGTTGTACCAAAGGGTTATATAAATATGCATAGAGCCCCCTAAAGTCTACTACTTCCTGAAACCCCAACACAGAGGGCTTGACCAATGGGGAACCTGGGGCCCCGGATCAATCACTCAATGCAAAATTCAGGTTTGCCAGTCAGAAAATGTAACTCAAGTCAGAGAAGAGCCAACAAATAACCGTTAAGTACTATGTTCTAGTTTTTAAATTCAGACTTTGCTAAAATCTTCTTTAAACCTCAGGAAAACTCTAATCTAGGCCTACAGAGGTTTTGTCTTACAGGTAAATATGTTAGGCCTTGCAACCACATATGGTCCATGCCCCACATGGCTGGGTTTTGTTGTTGTTGCTGTTTGTTTGTTTGTTCGCTTTGTTTACAACCCTTTAAATGTGTAGAAAAATCACTCTGAGCTCATAGGCCAAAAAAAAACCAGCTGAGGGCCTCAAATTGTCAGTTTAGACATTTCCAGCAACATTTAAGGTTTTTCAATGATGAACATCTCAGCACTTTCCAACAAAGCTCATTTGGCAATTGGATTCTTCTAAAAATCCTTCTAGAAGTCTAAAAATTGTTGAGCCAACTTTTATTTTCCTCTTATTCCCAGTTGTGTCTACTTCTGACCTCCAGAGCTGGCAAGCACTCTTCTTCCTTAGAGCCTTCAAAGTAGATGAAGTCTTTAGGAAAACAGTCCCATTAATTTTTATCCCAACTTGGCACAAAATGGTTTCCAGACCCTCTCCTATCTTGAATGCCCTCTTCTTGGCATCCCATTGCCAGTGGAGTTCCTGAAACGCATCCTCCGGGACCACACAGCACTAGACACTTGATGTGATCACTGTGGACTCATCTGAACTATTGTGTAACCTAATTTGGAAAGAATATTGAGAATACCATCACCTTTGCATAAATTCAGTGTTTTTGTTTTTGTTTTGGCTGCTCTATCATCTGGAGTTTGTAGCAATTTCCATAAAGAATTACAAACTTTTATTTGTAATACAAAAGTTCAGATTTCTGTAATCAAGTAGTCTAAGGTTCCAGGTGGGGCTCAAAAATCATTGCATGAGTGAAAGCCAGTGAAATCTATGTATTTCTATAAGCATAAAATCCTTCTGAGGGAGATGTATCCTTCTGTATCTGAAATCAGCATAAAACCCTTGGGGGTGAGGCTGAAGGGGAACACGCCCTTCAGCTTATGAAAGAGTGAATCACAAATGAGATGCCTGCATCTGTGTTGGGTGGAAACCCCATCTCTTCCCCAGGAGGTCCTGTGTCAAGCACAGGCTTTTGGAGCAGATCATGTGGCTCTTCTCTATGCCCGGTAATGAATTATTTACAACCAAGGAAACACTTTCAGGAAACTGCAATCTCCTGGTGCTTGCCCCCAGGAGACTGGGGGCATCTCTCTGCACTCTCCAATAGGAGGCTACCGGATACTGACAGCCAGACAGAAATTTGGAGGTGGAGGGGAGAAATAAAGGAAGCAAGTTACGGCTTATTAGGAAAATTCACTTATATTTAAAGATCTTATCTTCAGCTTGGCATTGAATGTTAGTGTGAAAAGTAGGTGTTTTTTAGACGCCCCTTTGTAATAACCCCCCGTTCATGTACAAGAGCCCCAGAAGCTACTTAAAGATTCCTATTCTTCTTTTGCAAATGTGAGTAACAAATGAACTGAGTATCTAATCTGTTCCCCTGAGGAATTCTAGTATTTTCCAAGCCCAGCAGGAAGCTTGGATCCTCTTGACTGTTGTTTTCTGTGGAAGGGAGATTGCAACAGTTGGGGAAATGTCAGCTTCCACCGCCCCCCAACAAAGACCCAGCAGTTACTTGTTTCCTTGTGAATTTGACCTGCAAACCTACCAGACACATCAGGCTTCACCTCAACAAGCCGCCGGCACCAAGGGAAAAAACTGACCCCAGTAGCGGGACTGCTTTCTGCCATTAGACCATTTACGTAGCGGTACAGCCTGTGGCCCCAGAAAGGTGTCTGCCTCTAGCTCGTTCTCACTGCTGCTTCTCTTAATGCTGAAACCTCTAAGAGAATATGAACCCTCAGTTCCCCCAGAGCTGCCGGAGGACACAGAGGCACCACGCACATTCATGTGGAAAGGACACCATGCCTCAAGAAGACTTAGAATAAACTGTTTCTAAATAAACCCTCTCCTGCTGCCTCAAGAGGGGTGAGATGCTTATATTTCGAGGAGTAGATACTGAGATAGGAAGGAAAGGGGAAAGGAGTTTTTTTTAACTGGATTTTAAAATCATTTGGGATCTAAAACCTTAATTAATCTTGAAACATCTGGATATGTCCTCATAGAAACAACCAGTATATCTTTCACACAGATACAGAAGGTGGAAGGAACTCAGTTTGCAACTGGTTCACGGCCAGTATCACTGCATCCCAGTCATTTCCAAAGCTCAGCAGCATTCGCAGAAAGAACACAAACCCTTCCACTCATCTCGTGCTCTGTAGGGTACATATTCTTCGGACCCTTCTCAAAAGATGTTAATAAATAGCACCTCTGCTCCAAAAAGTCCCACACACATTTATCTAGTGAACAAGTACAAATTCAGCGATTTTAATCAATGTCCTTGCAGACAAGTATGGATATGTATATGCATATATACATATATATATCAAAATTGAGAATTTACAAGTAAGATTTGATACATTTGGTCTAGTGGTGGGTAGGTCCACAGAATAAACTGTAAGTAGGATACATTTCCTTCAGTGGTATTTTTAGCAATTCAGTTCTATGGCATAGATAGAGATCCAAAGCTTAAATTCAGCTATTTTTGGAGAAGTCCAGTGATTAAAAAAAAAGCGTGTGGCGTTCCATGAAGCAAGCACAGCGTGTTTGTGCTGATCCCTGGAGATACCCCTGGAGTATGAAAATCGCACTGAATCAGTGGGCATCCCGGTAGCTGTGTGTTTCTGCCATCCCTGGGATGTGCTATTGTAAGCAAAACATGTGGAGAAGCAAGGTTAACAGCAACATTGAATCCTGTGTGTGGTCCAGGCCAAGTAGTAGGACTGAGCTCCAGATCGAAGATGCCTGAAGTGTCCGGTGTCCATCATGTGGCCTTGCCGACACTTGGGACAGTGGGGCTGGGGACACCATCCTCTTTCCTGCTCACAGCCCCAAGTGCAAATTAGTCGAGGGGGCTGGGCAGGGTGAGCTTCCAGAGTGATCATCCTGTGGTTACCACTTCCCTGGGATGGAGACCCCACACTCGTACCAGCCCACGTAGTAGTAAGGGGTTCCAAAACCAATGTTGCCAAAGCTGACTGGCTCCTGGCGATACTGGCGATGGTAGCCTGGAAGGGTAAGAGGAAAGAAAGGGGGAGAAAAATGTATCTGACACTGTGATTTATAATAGGAAATATCTATTTGGTCTTCAGCCTCATTCCTGGCACACAGCTCCTAAAACCCTTAGAATTTCCTAAATGATAAGAGCAATCAAGTTGTCTGGATATTCATAATAAACCCCTTTCAACCACCTGTGAGTTTATGTTAATGAGGTAACTTTTGGAAAGCATCTAAGGATAATGTATCAGGCCTTTGTTCAAATTACCTGGAATGGTAGGAAGGGCTTCTATGTAGGACTGAGGCCCTGTTCTTCCATCAAGGTGTGAATCCACAAACTGACAGTGGTCTTCACCTCTTCCCCAGCTGTCCCCAATGCTGTAGAATGTATCTGCATAAAGGAATACAATGGGTCAGTGACTGGTCAAAAAATGCTGGTTTAGGAACTGGCACACGCTTTGAAGTGGGCGCACTACTTCAACTCTGTGTGTCATACTTTCCATGTTTGAAAAATGGTGATAGTGGCACCAGTTCCAGTAAGTGTTGTAAGGATTCAGTGAGATCATGTATGCTTAATATTTAACAAATATTCAAGTGCTCATTAAATGGAAACTACTAATATTAGAGGCATTTTCAGCCTATAACTGGAAGACCTTACTACTCTTTGGCTTAAAAAAAAAAGGGAGGAACTCTTGATAGAGACTATATTTTGAAATAATTATGAAAACATAAATATCTATATAAATACAAGAACCTATTTTCATACATAACTAGAAGTAGGGTGCATTTGAGGCATGAGGCGCTGTCCTTGGTCCTGAACCACAGGGGCACAGTAGGGCGAAGTGATTTCTCTCAACCCTAGGGAACCAGACATGGTTGTGCAACCTCTCCCAGGAATTCTGACGCAGGGGAGGAAAAGGGCAGTGTGGGAGAGGGGAAAAAATGAGCAGAGAGAAACAAACAGACAGTAGTCAGGGGAGACACATACACTGAGAAATTACCAGAGTCAGGGAGGGTTGGGGAGACTGACATTATCTTGAAACGATGACCACCAACAAGAAACAAAACAAAAACAAAAACAAAAACAAAAACTGACCCATGACAAAACATAAACCAGCCGAGGGAAAGTTTTTAAAAACGTATGCACTGAAAAATTAAAAGTTATGCAAATTTTGAAATAAAAAAGCAGTTTTGTGTAGGTGGGTGATTCAAAACTGGCTGGGTAGAAATGGCATTTTGAAATGTTAGTAGTTCAAAGTACTTACGTTATTCTTTGCTTTAATCTCCTACCTACCATGATGAAAACAATGTAATTTTTATTCAGGCACAGAACAAATAGTAAATAGTACTGCTTATGTATGTTTCACCATCTACATTTTTTCTCTATAATGTTGTGCCAATGGCAAAAAACATAGAGGGGTACCTTTCCTCAATACTTCCAGCTTACACTCATACTTAGTGTTATGGAATTAACAGCAAAGAAAAATGGTCTTTACATTTCTAACAGAATTTTGGACCTCATTCTTAGAAAGTAGTAGATTTAAAATATATCTGTTTCTGGGTGTCAATGTAAAAACTAGTTGCTCTAGAATAAAGCCAGCAAAACTGGTTTGCATTTGAGTCAGAGGGAGACATGGTGAGTCTGTGCTTCAAATGCATTCTGATGCATCTGCGATGTCAAGTGAGCATCCGATGAAATAAAAACTTTCCACACCTTCCCACAGCACATCATCCCCAAAGACCCACCTTTCAGGTTGTCACTGAGGTAGATCTTATACCGCAGTGAGTTACAAAGAATGACTCCCACGAACTTTCTGTACCACGTCCGCTTCACATACTGCCGGCCGTGGCAATCCGTGTAGCCAGGGTCATGTTTGAAAGCAAACGGGATCCAGATGGGCTCACCACCTGGACAACATGAAACACACCTTCTAAGTCATGGCGTGTCATGGTGTTTCTTCTTGCACGAAGTACCAGAAAATTGGACTTAATCACTGAGACTCCCCCTCCTCTCAGGGCTTTTCTGAACAGTTTTCCTGCCTCCCAATGGGCACCCACTTTCTCTACTCTCTTCTTGCTTTGTCCTGAAGCGCAAATGGAGAGTTCCTTGTAACTGAACACGGTAAACTTATTTGTATTTCTATCAAGGATTCTCAGAATAAGAAAAATCCTTTAAGCTTCAAGAAATATAAGCCATAATGGCGAACTTGACCTTGCTGGGCATGCCATCCTACCTTCCCCTCCCAAAGTCCCTCAGCATATGTGCCTACTGTCCTTGTCACTCCTAAGGCCAGTCTTTAACTTAAGCAATAGGTCTTTTTCAGTTTATTTGAAAAACAAAGTAAAATTTTGTTGTACACTTAATGCATTTTGCTATCTTTTCACCAACTTAAAATCTTCAAAAGGTGTTATGAAAATAAAGTTATCTATTTTCATAGATATTGGCCACCCATAACGGTTTTTATAGATATTGGCTGCTATGGCCCTATTTTGAAATTTCCAGAGCATTCTTTTCCATAGATTAGGATAATGAGTGCAAAGAAACCACAGAAGTTGTCAGAAAATTATGACATTACAAAAATAGTTCAGCATTTCTACTTGTGAGTAACCATAACAATTTCATAGTCAATATTCAACTTGATGACTAGAAGGTCAAGTTTATCAAGAAGAGAAACTTACCTGGTGGCCTCACAACAAGCAGAGGGTTGTCTATAAAATGAAAAAGAAATAATTGACTTCGCTATTATATCTCACAGCCACGCAGTTGTTGGAATATTTTTTGTACCTGGAAGAGCTAGCCAGACCGGAGCAGATAAAGAAAGTGCAAGGCCCACTTGACAGGTGCTAAGATTTTCCTTGGTTTTTATTTTCTAAGCATTTCCTTCCAAGAAATACTCCTCTATTTATATCGCATTGTTATTTATATAGAAGCTGCGGACCCCTGAAGACAATATTTTGACATTGGGTACTAAAAAATAATTCAATACTCATTATGTTTTAAAATGTACCCATCTTGGAAAAAATTTGGTGGTTTCTTAAAAAAAATATACACCTACTATACAATCCATCCACTCTACTCTTGAGTATTTCCCCAAGAGAAATTAAAGCATATGTCCATATAAATACTTGTACATGAATGTTCATGGCGGTATTTATTTGTAGTAGCCAAAAAGCAGAAACAACACAATGCCCATTAACAGGTGAATGGATTAACAAATTGCAGCATATACATACAAAGGAATACTGCTAATTAATAAAAAAAATGAACTACTGATCAATATGACAACGTGGATGGATTTCAAAATTATCCTGAGTGCAAGAAGCCAGACAAAAGAACTCCTACTGTATGATTTCATCTATACAAAATTCTAGAAAGTGCAAACGAGTCTACAGTGACAAACAGCAGATGAGGGGTTGTCTGAGAACAGGGGAGAAGATGGGCAGGTGAGGAGGGGCAGGAGGGCTGGACTGTACAGGAGGAGCCTGCTGGGGTGATGGAGATGTTCACTGCCATTACTGCGGTGATGGACCCAAGGCTATAAATGTACTTCAGACCTTACTCAGTTGTGCACTTTGAGTATGAACAGTACTGTATGCCATCTACACCTCAATAAAGCTGTTTTTAAAACCTGTCTATATCTTAGCTCCAATAATGCCACTTAATATGAAACTATCTTTTAAAGAATTCTGCTTTAGAAAAAGTCTGTTTCATAAAATACCACAGGCCAGATAAACAGGGGCCATTCTCTTTTTTTTTCAATTATCATAGAGTAAATTACTTCTTTAGGGTAAATATCCTATGACTTTTTAACACATGTATAGACTCATGGAACTCCACCACAATCACACGGAATATTCCCATCACCGCAAATCTCCTTTGTACAGACCATCCATTCTGACATCATCTACCATCTACAAAATAAACTGACATACTGTTAGCTGTAAGGATAAATGCTTGTTTTACTCTCTTGCTCTAAGTTTCAATAGTCTGCTGGGAAAGTCAGACACTCTGGGGCAGGGTATAGGGGACCAACAGACCAGTACAAAATAACAACACAAACAAGGGTAAAAACTTTCCCCATGGTGCAGCCTGTTACACATATATTAATTTTTTGACTCTCACATTTGGCAAATGTCATAATACAAAACTTGATAAGTTTCTTGTTGTTACCCTAACTGCCCTTAGCAAGAAATACAAAATGAAGGAGAGACTTAAAAGACTGAATACAGTGAATCTGGCCAAGACAAATAACTGTCAGATTTCTGTGTGCGTCAGGATCTCCTGGGGATTTTCTGAAAGTGAGTTACTGCCGTCTCCCCCAAGAGAGTTGTTCAGAAGTCTGGGTGAGCCCTGGATTTTCCCCACCCACCCCCTGGAAACTACAAAGGATAGGGTGGGAACCTGGTGGGAGTTCTCTTGGGAAGGGGGTAGCAGAGAGCTGTCTATTCAAAATTTTACATTGCAGTCCCAGAAATTACATTTATATCTCTTTACTCTCAGATTTCATACCTCCAATTCTTGATAGCTGTTTAGATTTGAAATATTTGGCTTTTTTTTTAACAGACCTTTATCATGTTAATTTATGCCAAAAGTCTATGTTATTTTTAGGAAATGCAGCCATAAACGCAGATACATCCCTTACTGGAGCAAATTAACCACTGATAATGGTTTTCTCCTACTCTTTCTTAAGTAATATTAGGAAACTTCTTAGATGAAACAGGTGAAAACGCTTGTGAGGCCCTTCATCTATGGTCCCAGTATAAAGTATATTCTCACAAAATATTTTTCCCACATATTTCGATTCAGTAGATTTAAATCTTCACACCTAAAATACCTTCCATGACAAATGTTTGGGGATCCAGCTACATGTAGGAAGCTACAGACACTTCAGTGTGGGGCTGGCCCAGCTGGGATGCTGAAGGTGCCCGTCTTGGGGCCACAGGCACCAACTCTCCAGCTTGGCTTCCTATACAGAGAGACGGCTAACCCAGGGACTGCCACCATGGGTCTCAATACTGTGGGTACCGCCTCCCACCATGACCACGGGGACATTTCATGAAGGGGCTGAGAGCTCTGCCCACCAGCATCCCAAAGCAAGGACATCCTCTGAGTGATATTGCTTGTAAGATGGACAGTATTGTAATTAAACCCTCCATAGTAAGTAAAGACATCTCTGTCTCCTAGTAAATGAAGCATCTCAGAGATTTGACTAATTGGAAGAAGCAACTGCCCCTCAGGCCACTTGACATTTACAGTCATCAGCTATTTGTAATTTTTTTTAAAGAGAGATTATCTCTGCCACTAAATCTTTACAGATTTTCAAACTCATCTTTTCCACAGGGTTGAAAACTAGATTTTTCCCCACTTCTTATTGGAATTTGACCTCTTCACCTCCCAGGCAGTTCCAATGAGGACTACTTTTAATTTGAATATCCAAGTTTTAACTTAGCAGAAAGAAAACTATGTTTATTTTATAAAGTGATATCCAAAATAAATTGATTAAATAGAATTTTCCTTCTTCAGTTTTTATTCCATTGTAGCCATTATTTCAGGTTATCTGTTTTTAAGAAGAGGGAAAAACAAGAATACGAAGGTGCCCCTACCTGATTCTGTAACAAATGAGACTGAAGAGCTAACAGGTCCATAGCCGTGAGGATTTTTGGCTTGAACTTTAAAATAATACCTGAAATTGGAAGAAAACAGTTCTTGAAAGAGAAGCTTGTTTCACTTTTGTGTAATGAGACAAAACCCCAAACTCCTGAGCACTGACTCTGTGGTAGGGCTTGAGTTCTGTGTTTTCACAAATGCATGCATACACCATTGCTATTTCGTGTTATTTCTGAACTTTCTCAGTTTCAAATAACTTTTCAAAACAAGACAATTAACAGCACAGACACGTGGCTAATGGGAACAGAAGGGGCGTCCCGGGCAAATGGGTCACTTGGATCGTGTGTTCCTGAGAGCATCAACAATTGAGCTGCCCCGTGCAGGCCCATCCCTGGATGTCCCATCTTAATTAAGTTCCACCACACGAGAGGGAGAAGTTGGAACGGTGAAACACTTAAGAGCAGAATTCCAAATTTAATTTAATTCTTATCACTGGACTTTGTGTGAAAAAGCAGGGATGTTTGACCCAGTGATGACGCAACCCACTGTTGGCAGGGAGAGGGTGAACCCATCCAGAGGCCGGGCCCCTCGGTGGAACTAACATGACAACAATGTTCTGGGCGCGGGACAAGTGCTGTGCTTGGCTCTGGAGCCTTAAAAGTCACTGAGTTTCTAGCTTCTGTGCCTTGAGGAATGAGAAGCAAGTCTGGGAAAGGGAAGTGGAAAAGGCCTGGCGAGGCTTTGCTGTGGATTAATCTTTGTCTTGGAACAGAGAACGTGCTAGAAAGCACATTGTCTGAATCAGCTAGTCCATCTAAAGGGAGACTGATAAGCCGGGTAGGCTGGGAGTCCCAGAGTGTCTTACTTGGTACTCTGATGAGCCACAGGACCAAAAGTGGTGATGAGAAAATACTGGACACCAGCACCAGTGGACACCCACCATATCTCCTGTTCACCTGAGTCTTGTCCTCACCTCTGTGAGTCCAAATATCATCTGTGCTCCCTTAGTCCCTCGCTACTTCCAGGTCAAGAAAGAAGGTAAAAAATCCCTGTGAGTGGTGGCTCTCCACCATTTCAGAGAGTTCAGAAGGCGCTTTCATTGGCTTCCCGCCAGCAGCAGCCACACTTCAATATTGCAAAGTCCTGGATTTAATTAAGTCAGGCACACAGATTATAGGCACAAGTTAGGATGCACAAAATTTTAACGGGAGAATTATTTACACTCAGAGAGCAAAAGCGTGTGCACATTGCACCCCTGCCCTGGCACTGAGCCTTCGGAGGTTTTGAGATCCCCCAGGGAGCCTCCGGCTTCACAGTTATGCAGATATTTGACTTTGGGCTTGGTTAAACAGAGAGCAAAGAAAAGTCCACTGGGTAAAATCAGTCCTCTTTTATGCTTTTCAAGAAAGTAATTCACGTCTCATTTAGGACCAAATCCTTTTTTAAATTTCATTTAAAAAAAAAAGATATGTACAATTAAGAACATATGAGTTTCCAAGTCTCAATTCACTCAGCACTTAGCATTTTCCCAATTGTGCAAACTTTCAACTCAGTGGTTGCGGAGTTATTTAAGGCAAACTCTGCTGGCAATTCAAGCAGTGGGTTTGGCACATGACAAAAATACCAAACGACGGATGCTTTTTTCCCTTTGAAAAAAGGAAATCGTAACCTAGGGAAAGACACATATTCCACGGCTACAGGGGACATTTCTGCTGAATAGTTCTCAAGCCTGGAGCCATCCTGGTACCTAGCCGTGGTGGGAGAAACAGAAATTGGCAAACACCATAAACCATCTTTTCCCCCAGAAAGCTAGTTTACAAGTACACCACAGCTCAACCATCGTGTGCTTGGTGCTTTGCCCATGTTCACCCACCAAGGAAGCTTTCCTGATGATCATTACCAGCAAAAACAGATGGTATAAAAGAGGAAACACACACTTTTTGTACCTTTGGAATAAGTTCTGTATATTTCACACTGAGGGCCATGGTGAAATATACAAACCGTGACTCCCAGATGGTCCTCTGCCTAGAGAGCCCCTGCCTAGTTTAGGAAGACATGCTTCTTATAACCCTTATTAACGTGTAAAGCACATCCTTCTTGAATGATTGGAACTTCTACATCATAGTATGAGTATCAGTCATTAAAATGTTTAGCAAGTGCTACCCCATTAATGTCACGTATGATGCTTGTGCTGCGTAAAGCCACCACGTGGGTGACTGCAAATGGACCGATTTCCTTTCTACATACAGAACAACCTTTCCTTCCCTAAGGGTAGGTAGTTTAAGTCTCTGGAAAATAGGAAACAAGATATGAACACAATAACCTAACAGTTACAGTGCACACAGTAATTTCTCCTAAGCCAAATTCATGACATCAACTAAGCATTCTTTGATGGTCTATGAGAACTAAACAGAGAATTCAAAAGAAATCATAAAAACAGTTTTGATTAATCTTTTCCTTTTCAACCTAAGGCTATCCATGACCATGCACACAGGTCTCATTTCTTGTTTGTAAATGACTGACACATCGTACCTTGTGTTTGGCTTCAGGTTCTCAATGGGCAAGTGAGTTACTGAGGAAGCTTGGGTGGACCACTTGTTCCTGATGAAGTCTTCATAGGATGCGCTGTAAACCAAGTAACCTACAAGTGGCAAGAAGGCAGAACCCAGTGAGAGCAAAGGAACCACATCACACAAGAGGCAGAGCCCAGGGAAGAAGGGTGGGGAGGAGGCACTGGCGTGGAGGCAGCTCGGCGGGAGAGTTACCAGAAGGGGAACAAGAAGTGCTGGGTCAGGATAGGGTGTAATGCTGGTACCCACCGGGGAATCCAGGGGCAGATAACAGAAGGAAAGACCCTTCCTGATGGCAGCTGGTTCCCTGCTTCTCTTTCTTCTCCTTATCTCCCCCATTCCCTGGCCTTCCTCATCTCTTCAGAACTAATCACATCTAACCATGAATGCAGAAGAAAAGAGCAGTGATCTCCACACTTTCTGCCTTATCTGCTATTAATGGACCTCAGCAGGTGGGCCCTCAGACCTGACACCTGCCCAGCCTTCAAGGCTGCCTCAGGGAGGCCAAGTGAAGTCACATCACAGCTTCACACATGCTTTCCACTGGGCCTCTCATTTTGGAAGGAAATAATCTGTCAAGTACTTTCTATGGGCCAAACATGATGCCAAATGCTCACAATTAAGTATGACTTTGATTGATTCTCCTGATCCTAGTACAGAGGTTTCACTTTCCCCACTCGGACACATGAGGAAGCTGAGTCTTAGATAGAGGTTAAATATCTGGTCCAAGTTCACGTTCATTAATTCATTCAACAAGTATTTATTGTGTGCTATTTGTCAGACACTATATTAAGTGCTGGAGATCGAATGGTGACTCATTTTATCTAAAACTAAAGGAGCAGCAGGTGGGTAGACAAACTGGATTATGCAGCTGTGAAAGTGCAGCCCATGTGTTTGCAGGCTGTGTGTGTGTGGGGGAGCTGACCTGGTCAAGGAGAGTGGAGAGCATCCCCGGTCATGAAATGGGGCTGAAAACTGAAGGATGGGGAGCAGTTAAGGTGCGTGGTAGGAGGTGGGGAGGGCGCCAGGTAGAGGGACTACTTGGGTAAAGATGCTGAAGAGAGCCTCAGAGCGGCAGGGTGGGGGCAGCATGAAATGAAGCTGAAGGAGCACAGAATGGAAAAAATACACAGGCCCCTTTGGTCACGTAGGCTTCTGCTTTCCATTCTAGAAGAAAGGGAAGAGCTTAAAGGGGCGACACAACAAGACTGTCTTCGAGGCATCTCTCATGCCGAGTGGAGAACCGATCGGGTGTTGGTGCGGATGGGGTGGTCCAGCTGGACGGCTACTGCAATATCCCGGCAAGACGTGGCAACAGCCTAGGTACTGCGGTAGCGAATGGACAGAAGTGGACAGAGTGGAGAGAAATCTGAAAGGTGAAGTGACAGGATTTAGTGATGAACTGAATATGGAGGGGAAATCAAAGAAGATTTTAAGATGACTCCAAAGCTTCAGGCTTGCAAAAGTGGGTGGAAAGTGAGGCCTTCTCTGAGACAGAAAACCTAGATGAGCAGGTCTGGGGATCAGAAGGATCACAAGTTTGATTTTGGATAGGCTGAGTCTGAGATGCTTTGGAGCCAGGCTGGTGACGAGGTCAAGTGGATGTGATTTTACGGTTTGAGGCTCAGAGGAGAGGCAGGCTGGGCCTTGAGCTACAAACCAATGACTCATCTCCAAGAGGAATTAAATCCGTGAGTGTGGGTAAAATCCTGGAGGGAGAGAAGAGAGAGTAAGAAGAAAAAAGGACTCAGGATCAAGCCTTCCATCTTTAACGTCAGGTCTAAGAGGGTGAGCCTGTGAGGGAGACTCAGGTGGAGAGAGTCGGACCACAAGTTAAGGAGGAGAAGATCAGGAGCATGAAATGCATCTGGAGGCAAACTTAGCACCCTGTTCTCGCTGCTGACCTCCACAAGAGCTGGTGTGGTGATGGAGAAAGTGCACTGGAGTCACACAGCTGACTCCTGGGCACGAGGGGAGCAGAAGCAGGTGCACTGGGCTCTGAAACCTTTTCTACACGGCTTTCTGGAGGAATTCACTCTTTTTTTTCAACAAATACTGCATGGGGACCTGGGAAGGGTTGCTGCTCTCTCCTTAGGATCCCTCCTCCTCTGGTGACAACGATGTCAAGCCACACATGCTTATGCTGATGCTGCATAGAACAAGGGCTGCCCAGTGGTAGACAGGCTCACACGTGGGCCCCAGAAGCCCTGGCTTTGATGGGTCAGCCGACTCCTCCTCTTTGATCTCGGCTCCCATCAGAGCCTCGTGCTCCTTCCCACACCATCCACAGGTTTCTCCACTTATCCTTGTGTCTGGATTTTTATAACGTACTTGACTAAACACTTGTCCTGCTATCTCTGTTCTCAGCAAAACCAGTCCCAAAAGACTAATGGGCTCGCCCTGAAAATCTCAGAGGCCAGCACATCAGTCATTTCCCACGAAGTCACTCCCGATGGATGGACTGCTTCATTATTAGGACTGACTAGGGAAAGCAACAGGCCTCAGGCCCATTTACTCCGGAGGAGTTTCAGACGGTTTGGACACCGTGTGGATACACATTGACTCAACTGCTTGTCCAAGAGAGGATGGCTGGTGGAAATCAGCAGGGTGCTCAACATCTCACACAGCCACCAGAACCCACATACCCTGCGGTGGACCCGAAAGTGTGATGTTCTGTTTGGGCTCAGGAGGTATCTGTGGATCCACTTTGTCTGGTTGTTCTGCATGTAAAAGGGCTGTTGCTTGATTTGTTGGCAGATGAAGAGCCCCCACTACCTTCTCTTTCAGCCTCTAGGGTCTAACCAGCTCTAACAGGGCTGTCATGCCCTGAAATGTTCCACGGGAAACATTCTGGCAGGAGTCGGCACAATTTTCTATTGAAAGTGCCCGAATCCCTATAAATATCTCATCCATATTATTGATGCTAGTGGTGTGAGTGTTCATGATCAGGGCACTGAGGTTTGTTGGTTTCGGGGCAGGTGTGGGTTTGTGATGGTGAGATGACACCAACGTCTCTGGGGCGCTTCAGAAGGCTTCGGATGCAGAGTTAACAAGCCCGTGTCTCAGAGGCACGCCCTCTATGGGATGACACAGGAACTGCGTCTGAGTGAAGTCCAGCGACATTTACAGGGAGTTCTCCGAAGGCTCCTCACGCACCAGCCCTTGAGGCACGTCTCAGTGGCTGGCTCTCTCATCCCTCAGCCATCCTGCTTCTCAGAAGCCCCATGGCTCAGGGCACAGTGGTATATTTATGTTAAGTAACATCTGTTATGCAAGAGATCAAAAGCTAAATAGCTTAAGAGAAGGTTTTCGATTCTTTTATTTTCTGTATGCTTTCTTGCTTTTAAAAAACTGCCATTTATAAAACCATATTCAGTTCGTAAAAGGCTTCTCTGGCTGTTCTGACTACAAGCTTTCCTCTTTCCATTGATTTACTTGCTTTCTGTTAGGAACATGCTGGACTTCATATAAATTGGCCTCAGCAGCCCACGCAGCTCCGCACGCTGGAAGGACCAGAACCTTCCGTTACAGGAGGACTCAGACACCTTGACCTGCACCCTCGCTCTCCCCTGCCTTCAGCCTCGCCTGGCATCGCACCAGGCACCCTTTCCTGTGTCCCTTACCCTGGTTTTTGGGCTGGCTGTGCAACCTCTGTAAGAAAAGTTGTTCTTTGGACGTGCTTGGGTATTTTTTCCTCATTTTAAGTGATAACATTGGGAATATAAAGCAAAAGCATTAGAATTTTCGAATTTGATGAACTACACCAGCATGACAGATAATAAGCCAAACTCTGGCTTATACCATCAACCCCAGCCCCGAGACACACATGTATTCTTTCCTCTTACGTAACTCGCAGGTCCAAAAAGAATCATTTGACAAAGAAGGGTCTAGTCAAAGAAAACATTAATTCTTTTCTGTAAGAACTTATCTCAACAAATTTATCCTCAACTATATCCTTGGCAGGGTCAAAAGAACTCATGAACATCTCACAGGCCAAGACCCAGGAAGGCTCAAGACCCCCGGGCATTTTTCCATCACATCCAATTCCCACCTAAGGAATTTGGGAGCACCCGGACTGGTTTGGGAGCACCCAGCAGACACTGAAAGAAGGGAAGAGGCTGAGTCACAACCCCAGGGTTGACTCTGACTCATTCAGTAGGAGATCTTTCATCACCCAAGAAGGATCTAATCTCACGAGTGGCTCCGTGGACTCCCTGGTTATTTGCAGGATCACAGAGTAAAACGAGCTGTAACAATACTTGCACAGGAGGAAACCAAGGTCTATGGAAATGAAATAGGTAGCTCCAAGTCACAAAACTGATCTGAGAGTAGGATTCAGGGTTTCTGACTTCCATCTAGTGCTCTTCATACTACCCCACAATGCTTTGTTTATTGCCTATATTTCATCCTTTTGAAAGAGTATATCTGCATTTATCCATCCAATTCATCTGTGCACCCATCATCCATCCATCCATTTGACCTATCCATCTATCTGTTTGACCTAACCATCCATCCATGCACCCAATCCATCATTTATTTATCCAATCTATCCATTCATTTATTCATCCATCCATTTTCCATCCATCTATCCATCTTCCATCCATCCATCATTCATCCACCTAACCCACTCATCCATTAATCCACCCATCCATCCACTCATCCACCATTGTCTGTATTTCCCATCTACAGGCTGATAGGAGCTCTGAGCATCTGCCTGGGACACACCTGTCACCGTATCTCCTGGGGCAGCTTTGTCCCAGTCCACGATGACAAACGAATGGCAGCCTTCCACAGCAACCACAGTGATGTTGCGAGGGGAATGCTGAGGAGGCAGGTCAGTCTTCTTCAGGTCATTTGGAATGATTTCATCCAAGCTATCCACTTGGAAGTGATCCAGAGCATCAGTCAGAGAGCATGGCGCTGACGGGTCTTTATTTAGGTACGTCACATAAGGAGCTGGAAAAGAACAAACACATCCAGTCAGACTGCTGACAGCTTTCTCCAGTGGCAGAAATTTGATGTCTGCTCCACGGAGTAGACCAACCATTCAGTCTCTTCCTGCTAAACATCCAGGGCCATCAATCCCTGATGCCAAACTCAGACGTGCGTGCCTGGCTCTCCTGAATGGATTCATGCATTTACATCTTTCAATAGGGTGGTTTCAAAAGATCCTACTGCTCCATCAACATGGATGATTATGCCCTCAAAGTGGTTTTGAAACATCCTCAAACTACAGCTTAATGGAATGTGAGTTGGCAGCATTCTGCTGTTCCCAAGCCCAAACACTTGGAAGAGGATGACTCCGGCCCAACTCAGACCTCTCTCAACACAGTTCATTCCTTAGATTGTCTGGGGACCAGAAAAACACACACCGATCAAGATGCAGAGCCTCTAGCCTCAGTCCTGGGTGGCCTTCCCTGGGACTTCGGGGACTCCCATAACCATCTGGAATATCTGCACAGGCCAGTCCTGAACAGCCTTCTACAACATTAACCCTCAGAACAATAACAGCGGCCCGCTTTTAGGGATGGAGTCAAGCTTTTTCTACACACACGATCTCAGTAGATACAAGGACCCTGGGATGAAGGCAGGACAAGAACTGACCCCCAGCTCCAGCTGAGCAACAGTCAACCAGGTCAGCCTCTCCCGCCAGCACACAGCTCTTCTTACCGCACACACTCCAGAAGCTAGAAACGCCAAGGAGCTGGATCTGGGCTTACACAGGCTGGACCCCCAAGTGCTCTCAAGGAACAACTTCCAGCACTTCCTAAACATTCTCGTCCAGGTTCTCATTCTCAGCGGCTGTAAGGACTGAAAGCAATTTTTAGCTCCTCTATTTTCTAATGTTCCATATAAAATTAGGCCTTTCAAGCTCATTCAGGGGTCCCATCAGGAAGTCTGGGGGAAGAGTCTACTCTGCTTTATAGAGCTACAGGCAAATGAAAACAGCCAGACAATGGCAAGCCTTTCAGTCTTACAGGAGTTCTCTGGAGCAGCTAATAATAGCACTGAAAGCATTTCAGTTTCTGTCATGGAACTACAGACAGAAAAGTCGGAACATTTGGTGAATTCAGCCAGGCAGCTGGATGCCTTGGGCCGGCATTAGCATTGGCCTCAGGAATGCTCCTTCCAATTAATAGTCTTGTTCTTCAAGTACGTGGAGTTCAGACACTCAATACTACATCGTGGCTGGCAAGAGCTGTTCTCTGCTTATGGTAGAGCATTCGTTTTGGAAACAGAAAAGTGTGATATTAGTTTAAGCTGTTGCCTGTCTCCACTCAGTAATACATTATTTTTTTTCCCACTCAGTAATAAATTAATCTGTCTTGTTAGTGAAGTTCATTAAGGGTGTGGGAAAAGAAGACTCCTGAAGGGAATGAAACATAGTTGAGTGGAACAGAATTTCCTCCTGAAATTGTTTTAATAACTGAGAAAGAAGAATAAAAAAAATTTCTAGATCCCAAGTCCTTGAGGCTGATGAAAACAACAAGAAATAAACTGAAGAAAAATAGCTCCAGCTCTTTGAAACTATAAAACGCACTAGCAGCTCAAGTCACTAAACCACTCATCTTTAAGGAAGAATTTAACGAACAACGTGCAGGCGCAGGCTAATGGATGTCTCACCTTAGAGACGCTGGCTACAAGAGAAATACTCGTATTCCCTGGACCTGATGATTTTAAAAAGTGTTCCTTTCTCTTGGTCTACACAAGGCAGGCTTTCTAGACTCGACTCTGTCGGATACCAGATGTTCCCCTGCACGCGCCCCTCTCCTGACTTCTGCAGAAAGCAAGTTAATGTGCATTTAAACAGGGCTGACTCGCTGCATCACCCCAAGTGGAAACTTCACCCTGGGAACACTTCTGCTCCAAATGTGCTGCCTTGACCAAGCCAAGAGATTAGCTTTGCTTTTCATCAAAGAACAAAAGTTAAAAATCCATGTTTCTCTGATTAAGGAAGTTCTGTTTACCAACAAATCGTTTCTTTCCAGCCAGATCAAATTCTTCTTCGGGATAGGAACTAATGGAACCTTCTGTGGGGATGACGGCGGGCGTGGCAGCAGTGGTGGAGGGCTTAGTGGTGGCTGGCGGCTTGGAGGTCTCAAATTCATAATCTGCAATGACATGAAGGTTTTGTCAGGGGGCACTTTCGGAAAGCGGCACTGCCTGCCTTCAAAGGATACCTTCTTAAGCCAACTTTACACCAAAGCGCGCACACCCTAAAATAAATGCTTTGCCTAAACAGAATTCATCTCTAACAAAACAGCATCTCCCCACATTTCAGTTCTCCTGGAAAAGCAGCCACAGGTAAAAGAAAGGAAGGGAAAAAATAAACACTAATGACAGAAAAATGAGATTTTTGAATAAAACTGGACAGAACCTTAGGATTCACCCAGGTTAGCAGGCTCCTGCTACTACTGGTCCAAGACCACTCTCTGCCTAAATCATTTTCCCTTTGAGAGTCACAAATATTCACATGAGAAAAGAAACTTGATTTTTAGAAATTTTTTCTTCTATGTATAGGCTTTTTTTTTTTTTTTTCTGGGAAAGGGGGCAGGATTAATCCTATTTAGAGAACCAATCTGTTAATCAAAAAAGAAAATAAAACGCTTTCCCTTTTCAACAGCTCAAGATCATAAGAAAGGTGGTTAGGATTTTCAAAGGTGCTGGGTAACCTTCCTTTGCTTTCTAGCATCTGCTGTTTTTCTTTTAAGTCAGTTTTTGTTTGAAAACTGTGGGATTAAACCACTGCATCAAAAGATCATGAACGCATCAAAGGTGACCTTATTCCCACATTCATGATTTAAGACCCTTGAAACTACAGACAGCAGCTGGCAGGTAGAGCACAAAAGTGAGGACAGACATCCTGAGTGTCAAAGGCCAGCCCTGGGCTGGGAAAAAGATTTCCAGGTGAATTTCTTCAACTGCAGAGGGAACTTATAAAATACACAAAACAAGCACAGGTAAGTATAATTATAGCATGAAGTCTCACTGATGCAGCGTCCATTCCAGATGCAACCTAAGGCATATTTAATCTTCACCTTAGAAACTTACCTTCACTCGAAAACATACTATGATTAAAAAGAAAATCAACACAACATACAGATGGCCAATAGGCACATGAAAAAATGCTCAGTATCACTAATTATCAGAGAAATGCAAATCAAAACTACAATGAGCTATCACCTCACATTGGTCAGAAATGACCATCATTAAAAAGTCCACAAACGATAAATGCTTGAGAGGGTGTGGAGAAAAGGGAACCCTCCTACACTGTTGGTGGGAATGTAGTTTGGTGTTGCCATTATGGAAAACAGTATGCAGATTCCTTAAAAAACTAAAAATAGAGTTATGATATAATCCAGCAATCCCACCCCTGGGCATATATCTGGAGAAAACTCTAATTCAAAAAGACACATGCACCCCAATGTTCATAGCACCACTATTTACAATAGTCAAGACATGGAAGCAACCTAAATGTCCATCGACAGATAAATGGATAAAGAAGATGCGGTGTGTGGATGTATACATATATATGTGTGTATGTGTGTGTGTGTGTGTGTGTGTGTATAATAGAATACTACTCAGCCATAAGGAAAGAATAAAATAATGCCATTTGCAGCAACATGGATAGACCTAGAGATTCATACTAAGTGAAATAAGTCAGAGAAAGACAAATATCATTTTATATCACTTATATGTGAAATCTAAAAAAGACAAATGAATTTATTTACAAAACAGACTCACAGACATAGAAAACAAGCATACGGTTATTAAAGGGGAAAGGAGGGGGAGGGATAAATTAGGAGATTGAGATCAGGAGGTACAAACTACTATACATAAAACAGATAAACAACAAGGCCCTCCTGTATGGCACAGAGAACTCTATTCAACATCTTATAATAACCTGTAATGGAAAACAATCTGAAAAATATATACGTATGTATAACTGAGTCATTATGCCCTACACCACAGACTAACACATTGTAAATCAACTATACTTCAATTAAAAAAATCAGCACATTCATAGCATTGCATTTTTAATGTAATTAGAAAAGGAGAGAAAGGAAAGAATGAGGAGAGAAAACCAAGAGGGGAAGCTGAGACTTGGCTAAATCAAGTCATTTTACAAATAGTGTGGCCAGTGGTGGGTGAGGCTCAGAGGCAAATGCCTCCAGAATTTCTAGAGGAAAGGGAGAAGGAGGGAATAGCGGAGCCCACGGGCTTATCTGGAAGCTGTCTCTTTGTATCAAGCACAGTTGTTCTTTGCATCTAATCTGTATGGGGGTGGGGGTCACTTGGAAGGGGGAGGGTACGACCGCCTTCCCTAAGGGTTGCCACCCAGCCCCAGTTCGAGGGAAACTGAAATTGAGACCATCCACTTAGTAATTAAAGTAAGGTTCTCCCATCAGGAAAGTGTGCAAATAATGTGTTTAAAATCACATTAGTACCTTCATCGTAGACAACGTAAGCCTCTTCAGTGGGGACTGTCGTGTCGGTCTCCAATCCTGAAAACTCGTCTAGTGAAAGGGGAGGGGAGAAAGGGTCATTAGATGCCCCGGGTTTCTTCTCAGAATCGCGAGAGAGACCGAGCCCCACGATGGTTTCCTGGGAATAAACCACCACCTGCCGGGGGCCCTCAGCTTCCTCGGAAGGAAGAGAATTAGAATACGGAGGTGGAACCCGGATTTTCTCTCCTTTGTGCTCAGGAAAGGGCATGGGACGAAACAGAGAGGCCCCCGACCCCATCCCCGCCCCACAACGTCCCGACCCTCCCGCCACCGCGGTGCCCACACACCCCGCCAGCCCAGGAGGCTCCCAGGGCTCAGGCAGGACCCCCCCGCCGGGCCCTGAGAGCAGGCGTCCTCTGAGAGCGGAGCTCCGGGGCTGGTACCCAGAGTGCGAACAAGAATCCCTCCGCTGGGAGCGTCTTTGCTCATCGCACGTGCATGCTCTCCATCCCCTGGACCTCGCCGCTTACAAGCTCCAGAAGCAGGGTGACTTCCTGCCCCTCCTACATTCTAACACACCACTGCGCTTTGCAACCTCCCGCTCTCCCTCACCGATCGGGAGATAAATCCATACTAATTAGGCTTCTTAATTTGCATATGAAGTTTGCAAATAATATTCCAGTCATTACAAACTTCTCTTTACAACAGGTTGGGCTTGACTTACAATCACTGGAGGTATGAAGACTACAGAATTATCCTTTAAATGCAGTTTATAGAATTTTATATGTGACTTTTATGTCCTCCAAGAAGCCTGAATTTTAAGAACCACTGTTAAAATGGCTATTATTAATGACTGAACTGATACTATGAGTATGGATAACAACATAGTTAAGAAAGGTGAGTGATTTAAGCAAAGAAAACCCCACATTTTTGCTTCCATTATGAAGATGTGAGGAAATCAATATACTATTTCTCTACTTGGGGGATGTAGATGCGGCTAAAAAACAAGGCCAGAGGGGGGTAATATTTCTCTGTAGTTGATAAAAATCTTGAGGCAAAAGATTTTCTAACTCAGAAAAATTCAGAGGAATTCCTTCTCTCCTTGTGACCTGAAGCCATGGTAATTATACAGAACTCTAAACTCAGTGCACTCTTAAAAGGCAGAGGAGTAAGTGGGTAGTCAGGAAGCGGTAACTAGGATTTATTACCTGCCTTCTGGGCATCAGGCACTGTCATGTATCTATTGTTTGAGTTAATCCTCATAAAACTCGAGATACGTGGGATTTATTATACCCACTTCTCAGCCAAGGACATCAAGGATTTATAACATGCCTGGAGTCACACAGCTGGTAAAAGACAGAGCTAAAACAGAATTGAACTTCAGGCCCTCAGCTCCAAAGACTATGTACTTTATACTTCATAAAACTGCCTCCACTGTTTAAAAGTTGCACTAACCAAACTTGCAAAACTTAAAGTGCTTTTTTAGAATCATCATTCTGCAGCATAATGAAGGGGGAATCCAGGTGGAAAAGACATAAACCTCTTTCACCAAATAGTTATATGCACCAATTTTGCATTTTTTGATTGTTAGGAAAGCATTGATCATTCTCCAGAAATATTCCAATATAATCATCCTATCAGCCTTTTTTTGAGCCGACTTTGAATAATATCATGAATGTTACACTGCCCAAACCAACACCACCAGCAGAGGATGGCAGCAACCTCGCGTGGCCCGTCCAGCCCTTCTGCCATCGTAGCAAAAAGCCCTGCAGACACCAGAGCCTGTGAGATGCTCCCCCCACCGAGGTAGTGATGCTGGGTGTGTTCTGATGGGGCCGACGAATGTCAACAGAGAGAAGTTGTAAATTATCCACTTTTTAGGATGGTCGTTTCAAGAAAAACAATTAGACAGAATTTTTTTAGATCATTCCAATGTCAATATGCCTGGATCCAGGAGGAATTCACCTCTGGGCTGGTTCAAATCAAACAGTTTTGACGTTCACATCATCTAAAGTTTGTGGTTATCTTGCTGTTATTTCCTGGAATACCATTTTCTTACCCTTGTCAATTTAACTTTCAAGAACATAGTCTTGTTTTATCTCTTTATCAGCTCAGATTCATTTCTTCTCACTACTTTTGGTCAGGTCAAAGTGAATATATTGTACAATTTTAACATCCCAAAGTGAATAAGAAAAGGGGAAGGTGTAGAGTTTCCTTCATGGATTCCTGGTACTAAGTGCAGTTCCCTGAGGAGCTGAAATACTCTGGCACAGCAGCAGGCCACAGAGATGATGCCTGGGACCTGCGAACTTGGGTCACTTCTTGAGATGAGTGACAGTTAAGTCTTCTGGCAAAAGTAAACATCCTACTGAGTGATTTAGTGCTCCTTTTTTTGTTTTAAGAGCAAATAAATTCAGGCATAATTTTTCTAAAATAGCACCATCTTGATTCCAAGTAAAAGAAACCTCCAGATGTAATGAAGTATATTCATAATTTTTTTTAAAGCTGACCATCAGAATTCGCTCCACCTGAATGCCATTGTGAAGCATTCAGAACTACATAAAACTGGATCCTGCATAACTCAACTGAGCATCAGTGTCAAAAGCTTCCACCTCTTCACATAAAAGCAGCTGCCAGACACCAACCATGCAGTATAATTTATTTTCCTGAGTGGTTTATCCAAATGGTCATGAAAAAAATGAGTGCAAGATGTTCGGTTCTTAGCTCCAGAGATTTTTTTTTTAACTGTAAAAAAAATTCTCATTAGAAATTTAGAGGGAAGGTAAATTACAGCCATTTGAAACCCAAGGATATATGCAAATTGGTTGGTCCAGCTCAAGTGAATTTTCAATCATTCTTTTTGTATTTTCTGTCTTGAGAGTGAGCTGTGGCAGGATGGAACTGTTTTCCATAATGACTGATATTCTTCGAAAACACGCCCCAAGGTGATGTTACAAATTGTTGAAGATGTTCGGTTGGCTTGTAACATTTCCAAACACACATGATCCCATCAGATCTGCTGTAGAAATGCAACCTGAAAAACAAGGATCACAGATAAAAGACTTCACAGTCAGAAAACGGACAATGCCCTGGCTTAGGGTATGTTTGGCTATACAAAGATGCATAATTACATACCATGAGGAATGTGAAATGAAGCAGAAGATGCTGTCTCTCCTGCAAGGAGTTTACTATTTAATAGAGAAGTCAGAGCGAGCAAAAAAGTGTGTGTGTGTGTGTGTGTGTAGAAAGAGACAAAGCAACAATTCACTGGAAACAAGAATGTAATATGCACCTACATTTACAGAAATATACATACAATAGGGCATCTATAACAAATGAGGAAGTACATAAGTACTGACTGAATTAATGGAATTGTCATAGAAAAGACCAAATCTGACTCCATATTAGATCTGTTCCTTTGACTTTAACTCTGTGCTGTTTCCTGGGCTTAGTCATGCCGGTTCTGCACCTTTTGTAAAAGAATGTTGCCTATAGCCTGAAATATACAGGACAGCCCATTCTCAAGGCCCTGACCTTTAAGAGTGGAACACTTTTCCTTTCATAAGGAGATAAAAAGTTGTAGAACAGAGAATAACATTTGTCTTGTTGGAGGTTTATAGGAACACGGTGACTTGCCCTAAGTGGAGAGCTGCAAGAACAAAGGATTCCAATACCAAGAAGCTTGCAACAAGCAACGGTACCCCCTCCCCTTTTGAGTATAAAAGGAGCCTGAATTCTGACTTGGGGAAGATAGACCTCTAGGACATTAGTCTGCCATCTTCTTGGTCTGCCAGCTTTTTGAATAAATTCGCTATTCCTTGCCCTAGTACCTCATCTCCTGATTTATTGGCCTGTCATGCGGCGAGCAGAATGAGTTTGGACTCAGGAACAGAATGATTAAATGACCCAAAGTTATTCCCAGAACCCTATTTTAAAGGAGTGTTTTAAAGGAAAAGATAGGCATGATTTAACCAGGGGAGTCAAGACTAAGAGATTTGAAAAGATGATTTTAAAATTGGAGGGCTAGAAACAGAATTTCAGGGCTTTGCCAATGGCATGTAATAATCAGTCACAACAATTTCAGTTTACTAGGCTGCAAGGTGCCATGGCCAAAATTTGCTCTATGAATAAATACTGGTTGTGTGCACATGGAACCCCAGCTCTTGTGAGTGTACATTATACACTGAACTACAGTTGTCCCTCAGTATGTACAGGGAACGGGTCCAGGAACCCCTGGGAATACTAGGGTCTGCGGACATTCAAGCCCCCTTTATAAAATGCTGTAATGTGAAGAATGCAGTGGGCCTTCCGCATCCTGACGTTTCGCGCCTGCAGATTCAAGCATCCGCATTGGGTTGAATCCGCGGATGTGAAACCCGCGAATACGGAGGGCCCACTGTACTCCCAATACAACAAAAAGAGGGAACTTGAGAAAAAACACAAACACAACACGAGAGCAGAGCAAAAGGCAGGGAGACGTGGTGCAGGTGGTTCTGTGGGTTAAGTGTGAGGGGGAGAGTCCGGACTGTCCCCTCGCTGACGTGAGCTGACTGGAAGCCTCTGTTCTGAGTGTTATTACTGCATTTACAGAATGCGTTTTTGCACGTCAAGGCCACTGCGGTGTGTTCAACCAAGAAATGACAAAGTCGCTATAAACCTTAAACTGCTCTTAAAAAATAGTTAAAAAATAAAAAAGATATGGCAAAGTCTATTGAATTTCCTAGACAACACATAGGCTTTTCGTGAATAATTCTGACCGTGATTTTCAAATTACAGGCCGTCTTTAGAAGCTAATTCCCCACCAAGATGCTCACTTCTTCTAAACCCGCCCGTGATTAGCCCTGGCGGCTGCTGCATTCCAAAGCCAGGGGAGCAGGGAGGGTGCTTAGTGTTCTTCAGGCGAGCGCAGTGCCTGGCTCAGGAAAATTCAAGAAAAGTGTGCTGAGGTGGGATCTGGATAGGAGGCGGGTAGAGGCTGATGTACGGAAGCCCAATAAGGGATAATAATTTGAGAGTTGGGCCAACAGGGTTAGCCTAGAAATGGAGGCATGAAGTCTAAGAACTGTGATGGAGGAATTGGTGGGGACTGATGAAACCTGACAACAGAGATAAAAGAACGAAAGAGACACCAAAGCTTCAGGCCTGGAGAAATGGATCTTTACCCCATCTTACTCTATTATCAAGATAACAAATTTGGTTTTCTTTTCTTTTTTTTTTTTTTCAGTGGAGGTACAGGGAATTGAACCCAGGACCTTGTGCATGCTAAGGCTACGTTCTACCACTGAGCTATACCCACCACAAATATTTTATTTATTTTGTTTGTGGGGTTTTTTTCTGGGCAGGGAGTTAGGTTTATTTATTTAGTTAGTTATTTTAACGGAGTTATTGGGGATTGAGCCCAGGACCTCGTGCATGCTAAGCATGTGCTCTAACCACTGAGCTATACCCTCCCTCCAACAATTTGGTTTTCTAACAAATGAGCTGCTTCTATCTATTGTAATTTGAGGTAGACTGAGTTAGATTGTGAAGGTTTAGAGGTGTAGCCATGTCACCTGCTTTTCTCTGTTTCCCACAGAACCTGATCCAGGCAGAGGAGACAATTAATGGTCATTTGCTGATTCTATTTTCCAAAATTATAAAGGAAGCCAGAAAAAGCAAAAAGAGCTACTTTATCCTCTTTAAATTACTACATGGGTTTTCTCATAAGGAAATCACTGTCATGAAGATAAAGAAGCATCTATCAAATGAATTCACTAAATTAGGGTTTATCTAGACACACAACTTAATCCTGTTCACTTTGAATTTCAGAACCTATAAACAGAAAGTATGAAAAATAAAAATTCAACATCATTAGTTGATAGGGAACTGTGAATCTAAACCAAAACAAGATACTACTTCATACCTACTAATATGGCTAGGATGAAAAAGACAGATAATAACAAGTGTTGGTGAAGGTATAGAGAAATTAGAAGCCTCATATATTACTGGTGGGAATGTAATATGGTGCAGCCTCTATGGAAAACATCTTTGGTGGTTCCTCAAAAAGTTAAACATAGAGTTTACCATTCAACACAGCATCTCTACTCCCAAATAGATACTCAAAAGACTTAAAACAGGTGTTCCCCCCAAAAAGAAAAAAAATGTACACAAATGTTCATAGCAGCGTTATTCATAATAGCCAAAAGGTAGAAACAACCCAAATGTCCATCAACTGATGAGTGGATAAAATGTGGTCTATCCACATGATGGAATATTGATCAGCAATAAAAGGAATGAAGTACAGGTATATTCTACAACATGGATGAAACTGGAAAACAAGTGAAAGAAGCCAGACAGAAAAGGACACATTTCATATGATTCCATTTACGTGAAATGTCCAGAATAGGCAAATACAAAGAGACAGAAAGTAGATTAGTGGTTTCCGGGAGTTGGGAGGAGCAGGGAATGGGGAGTGACTACTAATGAGTATGGGGTTTTTTTTAAGGGGGGGGGGGGTGAAAATGTTCTGGAATTTGATAGTGGGGGATGGTTGCATGACTCTGAATGTGCTAAAAAAGTGTATGCTTTAAAAGGGTGAACTTTATGGTATATGAGTTATACCTCAATAAAGCCATTATTAAATTTTTTAATAGAAATGATTATGATTAGAAATAATACTAGGAAGAAAATGTTTAATAAGGTTGTTAGGGGAACAGCAGAAATAAAAAAGGAAGACAAGCCCTGCAGAAGTATTTTTAAAAGAATAAATTGTAGTACATTATAATATTGCTTGAAGATATGTTGCTCTCCCCAAATTTAATTTTTTCCAAGACTTTGTGCTTATTTGCAAAATGCTGTCTAAAGGCAAATTATTATTAACACTTGGACACTAATTTGGCTTGGGCTAGGCTGTCAGATGAATGTTCAGGAGTGAAGTAAAAAATACGCATCTCTACCATGATTTGCAAAGAAGAAACAAAAATGTCAAGAAAAATACTGATTTTCATGCCAAATAAAAGTCCAGAAATACAAAGTAAATGCAAAGAATATGCAATAAGGCCTGCATAAAAGCAGACAAAAGAAAATGGAAATTAATAATAGCAGTAGTAATAGTAATTAAAACCAAATCCAAAATAGTCACTCTCCTGTTTACAACCAATTATTAAGTAAACATCTGTTCTAATTATACTTCAATTAAAAAATGCACACGTCAATGTATGCAGGAGTAAGAGGTCAAGGAAAGTATGTAATGTTTCCATACCGGAAATCCAATGGTAAATTCCCATTGGTTCTCACTGGGTCAGCTGACAGTGTGAGAATTTTCTTCACGGTGGTCCTCTTCCTCAGTGTGTTCCTTGTTCTTTGGTGCGAATTTTTCAGGTATGTCAAATGTTCCTGTGTATTTGGAACTCTTCCATGGAAAGACTAACTTCAAACAGAATTCCCAGTATGGAGACAGCACTTATGGTCAAACTGCTTGGGTTTATCCCATCAGTGATGCTGTGTAAGAATTCCGGGCATGCAAAGGATTCCTGAAATGAAGGGTCTTCACTCTGTGTTAGCTTAAAGAGACAAAAGCTTTACCATCACACTGAAATTCACTTCAACCAGAGGGGAAGAAGATGACTTTGCCTTCTCCAAGCCTGAGGCAAATACCCAATGACCTCTTCCAAAGCATCTCATACAGCGGCTGAGCAGAGAAGATGATGGCATCTTGGCTCCACCGTGACTTGACCGAAAGCATGCCCACTTCCATTCTTCAGCAGGAAGCCGTGGAGAGAGAGAATTCTTCAAGGGAAGTCACAGCAGGGGTGCAGGACAGCCCTGATTGGCTGTCCCAAAGCAGGGAAATGGCTCAGTCTTACCCAGTACACAGCAGCTGCTGCCATGAGAGCCCAGCCACACAAGGATTAGCATTTTCCAAAGGGAGAGCTGATCACACATGCTTGGGAAATACTACTTTTCTTGGAACTTCACAGTGAGACTATTCAATGGTTACAGTTCAACAGTAAGAAATTCATTTAACCTTGTTTAAATCACATAGCGAATCACAGAAATTTTTTTTTAATATAACAAGTACTAATCTACCCAGTGGGACACACTTTGGGAAATGCTAGTCCAAACTAATAATGTCCCATGTTTCAGTGAAATTTTTGACTTTGGTTATGACAAGGGCTGCCAGATAAAACACAGGACATCCACTTAGATTTGAATTTTAGGTAATTTTTCAGAAAAGCATGTCCCATGCAATATTTTTATTTGCTAAATCTGACCACCCTAGTTGGGACACAGTACCATTGGAAAACCCTGTGGGTTAGAGATGTGTCTAGCTGTTCTTTCGCTGTGCACCCCACTCGGCTCCCCCTGCAGCCTTTGTGACCCTACTCCGAAGTGCAGTGTGCGAACCACATGAGTTCCCATTAGAACAGAGACGGTTACCTTCCTCAGGGTAGCACTCTGGGACCCCACTTGAGCTCATGATGAGGTTGCCATCTTGGTCATGCCGCTCCAGGGTCCCAGGGGGACAGGTGGGGATGGGAGTGGTAGGCTCAGGGGTGGTGGTGGTGGTGGCGGCGGTGGTGGTTGTCTGTGTAGTGGTTCGGGTGGTTGTTGGGCGCCTGGTGGTGGTCGTGGTGGGCCGAGGGGTCGTGGTGGTGGTAGATCGTGTAGTGGTGGTGGTGGTGGTGGTGGTGGTGGTGGGAACATGGGTGGTTGTTCTGATGACTTCCAAGCCCATCAGGGGCTTCCCTCCAAGACTCAAAATGGGCTTATCCTGGGCACTGGCCAAAGGTTTGCCGTGCCGCCCCTGCCCGAAGAGGGGGAGGCCGTCAGGGCTCACCACGGGGGTCCCGCCCAGATCTGCAAGAAAATCAGACAAAAGCTGTGCAACAAGGTGAGATGACCTAGGGGAAGTAAAGGCAGGTGGGAAGTGTCTTCTCAAAGCTCACGGACTCTTCTATTTTAATCAGTAAAGGCAAAGGAATCATTAAGAGGGTATCAGCTGAGGTAGCAGTATCTATGGCTTTCCAGAAATTTCTGGGCTTTTTATATTGTCCATGACTCTCTACTACCTTATATAATATATAAATAATTCACTGCTGTGCCTCATGACCTGAAATAATGCTCCGTCTCTGGTAAGGAAAGTAATTCCTTTCTCCTCTTCATTCCTGTCCCTAAGGGTTTAAGTGTGACTTTGGACCAGTGGTGGCAAACTTATCCTGGAAAAGGCCAGAGATTAAATATTTTAAGCCTTATTTTGCTACTGCTCGCCTCTGCCATGTTAGGGCAAATAAGCTATAGACATCAACAAATGCACGCTTCTGTGCTCTGATAAAACTCTCTGTGCGAAAGTGAAATGTGAATTTAAAATACTATTCACATATCACAAATATTATTATTCTGGGGGTTTTTTTTTTGTTGTTGTTGCAATCATTTAAAAATGTTAAAACGATTCTGAGCTTCCAGGCTATACCAAAATTGGCAGTAGACAGGATTTGGCTTTAGCAGCTGTGGTTTGCTGACTCCGGCTCTAGAGCCACCTTTTCTAGAGGGTGGAGTCTGTGGGAAGACAACTGGGTCAGAGAAAAGCTAAGTTCTGCTCCTTCTGACACACTCCCTTCCACACGGCTAAAAGTACCTGGACAAGGGATCCCATTAAAAATGAGGGAGAGGAGGAACAGAGAAGCTGATACTCTACAGCTAACTCAGGACACTTTTGTTCCTTAACCATTCTCACTTACCCACGATGGTTCGACCATCTCCTCCTAGTTTAACTCGAAGAGGATTGCCTTGTGAATCTTGGAGGTACCTTCCTTCTGCATTCAATACTAATCCACGATCAAGATCCACAACCTAAATCCATGACACAGATTAGAGGATATAATTGGATATTTCAGAATGTTCACATTAATCCAACCACATGAACATATGAGCAGGAAACATTATTTCCATTAGCATCATTCATAAGGTTTAATAAGAATAAAGTACAAAACAGTCGTATTTCATAGTATAACTGCTCACCCACATAGCATGTAAATTGTTTTAAGTTTCTCAAATATACAAAAGATGTTCAAAATACTTTTACCATTTAATAGGTTGTGTGTAACACTAAAGAGAGGGCAGCAACCTAAGTGTTCATCAATGGAGGAAAGAGATTAAATAAATCGTGGCCCATCCAGACAGTGAAATACTATGCAGCCAGTGAAAAGGACTTGGAAATTATGTACTTATTGACATATCCTGATGCAGACTCAGATTATAGGCCTGATTATTTTGCAAAGCTAAAATGTATTCATTTGTGTATATAAGCTTAAAACTGCGGAGGAAAAATTCCAGACAGCTAGATCCCAAACTGTTAACAGTGGTTATTTCTGAGAAGTGTTTGCGATGCTTATTATCTTTCTTATCTTTTTTTTATACATTTCTGAACTCTTTTAACAGAACATGACATGGTTCTGTTTCATTGTCTAAGGAATTATAAAACTTCGGAAAATGGCATAATCTCTGTTCAAAAACAACTCATGCTTTCAAAGTGCATGGTGATTGCACTTGGGTTGGTTCTCAAAGTGTGGTCCTGGACCAGCTGCCCCAGCCGCACCTAGGAGCTTGTCAGATATGAGAATTACCTGGTCCCACCCAGACCTTACTGACAAGCACCCCTAGTGATTCTGATGCTTACTAATATTTGAGACCCATGACTCAGCACCATCAGGTCACTGCAGGAAACCCTCAAGCAGGCCACTTTGTTGGGTGCTGTCTCAGTAATTAAAATAAAACTTATTTACACAAACTCCACTTTTAAAATTTACTCCACACCATTTCAACTCAAAAGTATTCATGATGACACTTGACACTTTGCTTTAAAATGCATTCTTCCTATTATAAATTTTTGTCCCTTTGAGAAATGATAAAATAATCTTTAAATCACCTGTGACTGAAAGTTCTTTGAGGTTCTTCAATATGTGTTCCTAAACCTTACTGTTAAAAATGGGAAGTTTTGACTGGGAATTCTATGATGAATAATGTTTTGATTCTTTGAAAAAATATTTTAAAACTCTGAACACTGTAAAGCATTCTGCCCATTACCCTCAAACCGCCAGAAACCCTTAAACATTTATCTTAACCCCAGGAAGTTAAAGTCATTTAGCTTAAACATACATAAAATACTAATACTTTTTTTTTTTTTTTATTTTAGTCAAACAACATTTGTTGAAAGATTCAAAAAAATGATCTGATAAAAATTGCCTATTTGATTCAGGGATTTTTTTTGTTTGTTCAATTGTTTTTACCTTGCTTCCTTTTACGAAGGATTTGAGGCAGTTTACAGAAAATATGTACGTTATTTAATTGAAAAATAAACAAAATATAAATAAATAAAGCCCTCAGGAATGGGAAAACAGAAGCTCATGTGAGAGGTCAGGCATGTGTCAGGCTCTGTATAACTGCTGTGGTTGGCTCAGACATCTGTGTGAGACCTTCCTAACCAGTCAAGGCAAATGGCGACAAGGCCCATGCCTCGTCTCAACATCTATACCTATATAGGTATATAGATATACAATGTCTATGAACAGAAACTAATTCCTTAGGAGAACCAAAGATTTTTCTGGGGACTGGAGAAAACAGTACAGTATAAGTATACTGACATGAGTGGTTAGAGGGGGAAAAAAGCCCACTTCATTTATTATTACACAATGTCCACCATTTTTCTCTTCCCAACAGCATGAAAACAACTGGTATGTGTAAAGAAGTTTACCCTACCCACTTTGTTCCTTGAGGACCATTGATAATTCTTTGTCCACTTGGTTTTCCATTACTACCAGGAAGTACTTTCCCTTCTAGATTCGCTCTGCCATTAAAACCTACACAGTACAAAAAACAACAGAACCTGGTAAATTCAACATTCCTGGAAAACTGGCTTCATACCGAACTCCAAGCAGTAACACGTCATTTCCAGCAGAAATAATTTTAAACCATAGTGTGAATGTAGTAGATAATGATAGTCTTAAATTGTGACTTCTCCATGACAAATATGAATGTCTATGAAGAGGATGGTAAAAATCACAGTTTTCTGACAATACTGGGGGAATGAGAGTGCTCAGCATAAGCAAGATTTCCAGATGAGGCTTAAGACCATAGTAGCTGTAGCTTTATTTTATCCAGTTGGCAGTTAGAGGGAGGGAAAGTTGGAAGGATGGAGAAAATCATCTCTAAAGTCTACTAGATGCTGCCCTGCTCTTCTCTGAGGATTATACTAAACACAACCACGATTCTAGCTGACTTGGTCCTGTCTTCAGTAGCCAACTATAAATGCACAGTGCTGACTCCAAGCTTGCAGACTTGAGTGGAGCTGCTGGAGGAGTATTTGCTCAGAGGAAGGAGAAGGCCCAGTCAGCTGCCCTTTCAGCCGCTGTGTCTGCTCCCAGCACCTGCCCCCTCTCTCCACCTCATGGCCTTTCTGATCAGCTGCATTTTGGCCGAGGCCTTTGCCGGGAGCGCCGTGCTCCAGCCTGGCCACAGGATAAAGCGCTGCGGCTTTCCAACAACTATTTGCAGGTCAAAGACACTTCTCTGTTGCAAAAATTTAATGAGAATTAAAACCATATTGAGTTTTCAGCCATAAAAAGGAATGAAATAATGTCATTTGCAGCAACATGGATGGATCTAGAGATTATCATACTAAGGCAGAGAAAGACAAATATCATATGATACCACTTACATGTAGAATCTAAAAAAAATGACACAAACTTATTTACAAAATAGTAAGAGGCTCACAGACAGAAAAAAATTGGGGGTGGGAGGGGATGGGAGGGATAAAATGAGAGTTTAGGATTGGCAGGTACAAAATGAAAAACTGACCTCCACGTGGAGCATTGCTTTATGTTTTTATATTGTGATAAATTAACAATATATCACATAGATTAACAAATACTAATACATTCACTCAAGAATGTTCTATTATGGCTTGATTCTGTGCAAGGGGAGTGCAAGGCATCACTTGACTGAATGCAGATTTCAGATAAATAGCTTAGATCCTGCCCTGGGGTCCATGTAGACTCCAATTCATAGCTGTCTACATTCTGTCCTCAATGGAAGTCACACAACTGCCTGTTACGCCTCTGTGTGACAATTGTCCTTAACATGCCCTTTCTGGAGATTTTAAACGACATCCAGAGTGCAACGTCTGAGCAACTCTCACCTAAGACATTTGAGTTGATCCCAAGGTGTGCTCAGTTGGACGTTTTATACGCAGCACCACCAGGGACGAGACCCAGTCCGCACAGGCGTCTAACTCCTTCCTGCGGATTCCTTAATATACCACGGCGTGGAAACAACTAAAAACAACCTAAAACGCAGGAACCTGAGTTTGGCATCATGGCTGTGACACAATTTCACCAATTAGAGGATTTGTGGAGGAACTCAAAGAAGCAGTTTGAGATAGCAGAGCGACAGAGAGCTGTAGAATTCGTGTTTGGGATTAGAATTGCAGCTCAGTCACTTCACAGCTGTCTGAGTGCCAGCAAACCACTCAGGTCACTGAGTCCTAGTTTCGTCTGAAGACCAGGAGAAGCAATGCAAACCCCAGGAGACGCTTAAGAGGACAAGATCAAGTTACATCTGCAAAGCTCTTAACAAAATGCTTGGACAGAGCAGATGCTCAATAAAAATAAAAGGCTCTTGAAATTGCTACGACCACCGCTGAGAACCGAAAATAAATGTTGAGGTAAAAACAAATTACCTTGTCTGGAAGGGGGTCTCACAGGCGCGCGGGAGAAGGGGTTCCGGAACCTGGCGTTCATCATGCGCTGGCGCAAGGACAGCATCGGGGTGGTGGAGGAGTGGACGGCAGGGGCGCGCGTGGTGAACTGCGGCCGGGCGGGGGTGCCCACGGTGGGGCTTGGGGTGGCAGGGCTGCGAGGTGGCTGTCTGGGCGGGTGGTGGGAAGCTCTCGGGGAGCCGCCCGGAGGTGGCGGAGGAGGACGCTTGACCGGGGTGGCATTCACATCCTGCCGGGAGCTCACTCTGGGAGGCTCAAGCACGATGACAGGGTCCGTCTCCCCCTTGGCGATGTTCCCATTAGCATATTTGTCGCCCCTGGGGATGAAGGAGGAGGGCCACTTTGGAACCGAGGAAGACAGCGGGTCCTCGTCCTTGTCCTTCCCTCCTTTAAAAAACACCACATCTTCATCCTCCTCAGCCGAGACCGACTGCTGCGATTTAGACGGCAGGGGCTCCCTTTTGGATGATGTGGCCTGGGACGCACCGTCCTTCTTCCCCACCGCCTGGGGCCCTGCTCTGCCCGGGACCCTGGTGCGGGCGTGGGGGTGGGGGCTGCCGGGCCTGCCTAGGGGTCTGCGGAGGCGACTGTCGCCCGCGCTTCCTCCCGGAGCCTCCACCTGTCGGTGCTTGGGAAGGGACGGTGTGGCGTCCTTGGCCGAGTGTGCGGGCGCCGGGACACCGCGGGCCTCTGCTTCTGCGCTGTCATCGTGGTTTCCGCCATATCTGCTCTTAGAATCCTCGTCCTGATTCTGGGGAGAAGTGGGGAGCACCCCACGGGAGCTGGCCGTAAGGGAGGACTGTCTGCCTCTGGTCGAGTAAGGGTCTGAGAAGGAGGCACTTTCCTGTGGCGTGGGGGGAGGACGCCCGGCCTGGGGTTTGGAAGGCGGACGCCCCGCTTCCTTGCTCTGGGGCCCATGGGGCTGTTTCTGGGACGCGGAGACGGTTGAGGAAGGATGCTTTCCCGGAGCGATGGACCCGGGATGGTGCTGAGACCGTGCTGTGGGCGGCCGAGCGAGAGACAATTGTGTTTTGGGAGAACTCCGGTCCACGCCCGCGTCCGTGCTCTGCTGAACATCCTGCGCCTTAGAGGATAGAGATTTGGCCTGAGGATGCACCCCTGCCCACGTGCCGGCGGATTTGGGGTTCTCCGCGAGGGGCTCCTTCCGCAGCAGGCTCGCTCCACTTTGGGGACTTCTCAGGTAGTCGGCGCCTCGGGAGGCAGGCTGCCTGGAGAAGGAAGGCACATGGTCATTCACCACGGCGGCCGTAAGTGGCTTTTCGTCTTCTGCCTCCTCCTCTTCACTGTCTTCATTGATTCCCGAGACTCGCCTATAGTCAGAAGCTGCGGGAGAATTCACCCTAGGGTGAACCTGGGAGGACACGGTGGACGGAGGGGAGCTGGAGGGCTGTAACCGGGGTCCTCGGGGGCTGCCAAACCTGTGGGGGTATCTACCATGAGCGGCAAAGGGCCTGTTCCTGAGCAAATTAAAACGTCCGGAGACTGGCGAACCCGCAGGCAGCCGGGCCCGGAATGTTGGAGCCGTGGCTTCGGCCTGCCTCCCTTTATCTTCTGCAGCATTGTCACCATCACCGTCAGAGTCATCTGCCTCCTCAGAGGCCTGTGTCCTGGAGGATAGACGAGAGGAGACCAAGGAAGACTTGGTGGACCGTGATGGCCCATTGGCCTTGGCGGCTGGGGCATTGTGACCATCCTTCCAGCCCCTGGAGAGCGGAGACCTGGGGTGTGGTTCGGTGGGCTGCAGCTGAGATGACCCCCCGTGCGGTGGAGAAAGTCTTGAGGGTGGGGCTGAAGCCCTCGAAATTTCCTCTCCATCCTCGGAATGGGGCGCCCTCTGAGCCGGCAAGGCTGGCTTTGTACTGTGGTGCGCGAAGCTTCTGTCGCGCAGAGCGTTCCAGGCTGACTGGCGGCTGGGCGACAGGGCGGGCCGAGTTTTGCGAGGCGGCTGCTGGGAGGTGGCGTCCTTGGGGTGAGGGGAACCTGCGGCTGGCTCTTCCTCCTCTTCGCCCACTGAGTCATTGTCAGTAGAGCTCGAAGGCCGGTTGGTAGAGGGCGCCCCCGAAGTACGGTGAGCGCTGTCCTCCAAGGGTGTGTGGGCGGCAGAAGAGGCCGATGCCGAGGGGGGCGCCCCTGGACGAGGGTGGGGGGCCGGCGCGGAGCCAGGCTTGTCCACACCCTCCTTTCGGGGCAGTACTGGCATTCGGGCTCTCATTGGCATCCTCCCAGGAGTGAGGACTGGGTGGACGGATCTACTTGGTGGCCTCTGCTGGGGCTTCTGGCCTTGGGTCTCCGAATGCGACGTTGGTGGATCCCCTGGAGAATCCAGCTCCGCCTCATCAGTGATATCTGTCGACTGGAGGTCCAGCCCTTCACTGCTCCTAGTGGGGGCCTGGGGTTTTCTGGGCAGCCTACCATTAGCCAATATTTTGTTCTTCAAGTCAAGGAGGGGGG